>NW_027269273.1:15832000-16446500 GCF_023055355.1 Agelaius tricolor
TCTTAGTGATCTAAAACAGAAAAATCCTTCCAAGAACACCACATGTTACTAACCATTAAGATAAAATCTTAAAGAAAGTCAGCACTCTTGATTAAAGACCCCAAAATACCTTTATTTTACTCCTGATAAATAGCTTCAGAAACACTGAATGAATTTATATATCTGTCACTCCACCCTCAGTTAAGCTCCCTCATTTCTTACAAAGGGAAGTAAGAAATCCTCCTTTCTAAGCCAGCAACTTTGTTACCTGTCTGAGAATGAATTCTCAGAGTTCTTCAGTGGTCAGACTGGCATTTGAGATACCAGGGGCCTGCATCCCAAGCACCTACTGCCCCAGGATCCAAATGGGTTTATACTCCCACATCTTGCACAGCTGGGTCTGGTGACCAGCGGCTCTTAAGAGCTGAAACAAGAATAACAATGATAATGATATGTGCATTTAGCCTTATGTGGGAGATTTCTTCAGATTAACTCAAAGACCAGAGACAGGTCCTTAATCTTTGTGCAGCTCTAGGTGTAAATTCTTCCTACATCTGACATGGCAGCATTGGATTAGCTGGAACTGAACTTTGAACATCTAGGCAGAATGTGAATAAAGGTAATCTCAGGCTATGGTCTTCCTCTGGATGGCATGCTCACCACACCATGTGCTGGCAGGGAAGATCCTGTGGCTTCCCGTGGTGCTGCAGTGGTCTGGGCTATTCTGTCATTTATTGCCAGCTCTCCCATGCTGTAAGAAAAGCAGAGCAGGGACTTGTATTTATAAATAGTATATGGAGCATCAAGGGCAAATCAACAGCCATCAGATGATAAAGTCCACATCCACCTGGAAAGCAAAAGTGAAAATGACACAGGCTGCGAACCATCTGTGAACCACACCAGCCAGGGCAGGTGCATTTGCATGGGGTAGAGATAATGCCCAAAAAGGAGCCTGTCTGTGGATTTGGCACTAACTGTCCTGTAGGAGGCTGTTCCTGGAAGACAATAAAAGAATTCTGGTATTTAAACCCCATTCCTGGTCAATGTGCACGCATCAGTACAGCCCTGACTCAGTCATGCCTTCACACCAGCCTGTCCCTGCAGCCTGAATCCCAGTCCAAATCATCAACACACCATTTCTGCAGTGCTGGGATGAGATAGCACCTGAGTGGTATTCCATGTTCCAGTTTGCCAGAAGCACACACCAACCTTTAACTAAAGCTCTGGTTTTCAGTTGTGGCAACCCACAGCTTGGAGAAACAGCCTGATTAAGAGAAAACCAGAACAACCAAACAGGAGAGCACCTTTGGGTAGGAGTCATCTCCAGAGCAGCTAGAGGCCCTCAGCAAGGGCCACCTTCAGCAGAGCCTGCTGCAAACCTCTCTCCTTTTTCCTCTGCTCTCTCCTCATGATCAGCCCATAGAGCCTGCAGTAGAGCAGGTGCTTTTCTAGGTATTTCCAGCCTCCTGACTGACAGCCTGCACCTGTGCCATGCTGGGCTGTTACATTCCCTGGCATTAGCCCGGGGGCTATTTTTAATTGGCAGGACAGAAACAAGAGGTAGAGCCTTTGGCCAAGTGTTGCAACCCTGTTACTCACAGATTGGATCACTTTTTGGTGCCCTCATGAAAGCACTTGCTAACAAACTTTGCTGTCTTTTGAGGAGCACTGGTACTGAGCAGTGCCCCACAGCACCCTGCAGTGATGTTTGCTGGTGTGGGAGCAGGAGAGCCCACCTTCAGATCACTCAGCAGGAAACTGAGCTAAGGCACCATCCTCCACAGCCCGGTCAGTGTCTCACAAAAGAAGGCAGAGCTTTCTAAGATACACTGGGACTCACTGGAATCAAAATAAGGACTGCAAGAACCCAGGCCTAATCTGGGCACTGACTACAGCTTGGCTGGAGCCTACAGCAAAAGAACGTTTGTGGTTTTACAGAAGATGAAGCTTGTGCTTTATGTTTTTATTGCTGCCTTCTCTCTCCATAACTTGGGCTCATTTGTAGGTCAAACTGCCACTTGGAGCAAACAAAATTCAGGTGTGCCTCTGAAAGGCCCTTTGGAACCCAGTGCTGCCACAATCCTGCTCCTCCAGCACAGCAGGATGTGGTCCCTTTACCTTCTGCCATAACATGAAATGCAGCTTGGGTCCTAGCTTGGAGCCGGGGAGGATGGGCACAACGTCACTCATTGTATTCCTGGCAGAATCATGCACAGAAGTTCTTATGATGTGTCACAGGTTTCATGCCTATGTAAACAACAGTCACATCAGGTTATTGTTCTGTACAGATTCAGTATTACCAACTTCCCTGCAGTACTAAAAAAAACCACTAAGGAACCTTTTTTGAAGTGCCATTAGGATACAGTAGTCTTATCTACTTAACTTTGCCAAAAATACCCCACAAACCCCTAACATCATGAAATCATTTGAATCCAAAAACTCTGGAAGGGGCCTTTGTGATGAGACTTTAAATCAAGTTGTAAATACAGCAAAATTGCAGGGTAATGTTATCAGCCCCTTTCTGGAGCTTCCATTCACACATCAGAGATCCCCCTTAGTGGACAGCACCTCTTGAATATTTTTTGTACTCCACACGAGCTTCATTCTCCACTCTCCTTCACAATATTTATGAGTTGCTATTCCCTACATTGCCTGAAGACCCTTCTTCAGTGTTGCTGTAAGAAAAGCAAACTTGCTGCCTGCTGTTGTCTCTTCTTCCTTCCTTCTGCCTCTTTCTTTTTAGGGCTGTTAACCTCCAATTAGAGTACTTGAGGATCTGTCAGTGATCAAGAGACACAGACTCAGTTTTGATGACTTCATGTAGCAGAGTGAGGGGGTAAAAAAGTGAATTTTTAAAAATATTTAAATTGAATGATGAATCTTTGTTTGAAAAGCATTGCCTCTTTCAAATTGATCTTGCATTCTGTGGCATTAGAACTTGAAAAGAGCCTTTTGATAAATTAATGACACTATTAGGAAAAAACAGAACTGTTACCAAATTGGCTGTCAATATTTTGCCCACATCAAATAATTTTTATGAACAGTCCAGTAAGTACCTATCCTATCCTAGTATCAGACTTCAGTACAATTTTGACAGCAACAGGAATTTAGTATTTGGCAGCTGTTTCCCTGTTCCAGGGAAAACCTGCAATTTTACCAGAATCTGTCACAGATCAGTGCTAAAAGAAAAAGCAAAGCCCTTACAGGTAGCTGAAAACTTAAGACACAGCTGCAAACCTACAATTCCTGCATCACCCAGAACAGTTACTTCTCCAGTAATGATTTGAAGTATATGTACATAGTTATAACAAATTCCCACAGCATGTGCCAATTATATTTTGTCAGCATTACTTACTTCCATACTGAAGGAAAACCTCCTAACACCATCACACCTGTGCTCAGGAACACTTTCACAGTCACAGTGCTAACAATGAACCATCATTTTGCATATAAAATACATCAAGCATTTGTCATCTTTCAAATATTTTATTTTAGTATTTTTAAATATGTTTAACACAACAAAGATATAAAACAATATATTAATTCAATCTGAGTTTAGAATCAAAACAATATTTACTTATTTACAGTATTCTACACTTCACTGGCATACCTTCTAGCCATTAGATAACACTATTTTCTCAGTCAGGACAAAACTGAAGTAACAGATCCGTGTGAAAAGCCAGGTTTCTACATCCTTATTATGTTAAGTACCATGTACAATGCAGTTTTTGGTTTCTCAAATTTGACAAAATTTCTTCTTTTTTGACAAAAGTGAATTGAAAGAGCAAAACTAAGTTACAGTTAGTCTTTCTAACTACACAGTCAGGGCCAATAGGTCAGGTTGTTGTGCTCCACATTTATCACCTTAAGTTCCTACACACTTATTACAAACTGGCTTTTAAAATCTGCATGTCACTGAATTATGTACATAATACAGCAAATTTGTTAGGACATAAGTGGTAAGTCTGCAGGATACTGGTATATGGAAGGTTCAGTGTTCACAATACTGTAGTGTTTGAGGAGTTGTAAGGGGTTTTTTGTGCTTTTCTTCATATAACGAACAAGACATCAATAGGTTCACTCCAAAGAACTTATTTTCCCCCAGGAATACTATTTCAATTAGAATAGTGACAAGGTCAAAGACAGATCAGAAATATTTTGTATTTTGTAATTTTATAAACCAGTGGTCTATCAATTAACCCTTATTGTTGAAGTCTAATGCACAAAATAATTCAGAGGGTAAGCTGTCTCACTGCTAGGACTTCTGTCAAATATACTTCTATCTTGGAAAGACTATGGTGGTATCTGCAGTTACAGGTCAGACTTCTAAAAAGGTTATTAAAAAAAAAATCAGTACTGTCTGTAGATTACTGCAAATCCTCCCTAACTCTTCAGCAAGAACTACATGGACAGGATGAAAAACTATCACAGTTGGTTTACATTCTTTTTATCACACTCCAGGTCCATAAAATCTACTGGTTGGGGTTGGGTTTCTGGGTTTTTTTTCCCCATGACTGATGTCTGAAAACCAAATGGGCTTTCATATATCAGAAAACTAGCTAAACAGTAATAGACAAGTCTAGCACTAAGCATGCAGGCAATGGTTAAAAAGCAAGGAGGTATTAATTGCTGCAAAACACTTTTACTGGTGTCTGAGCCCAACTCCTCCCTCTTTACTCTCTTTTTGGCACTACACAAGATACAGCTGTAGAGTAAAGATTATAGGAACCTGTGCTTTTAACCTCCTTAGAGGTTTTCAGTAATTCTAAATAACATTATTTAACAAGCTTGCAACAAAAATAACTTTTTCCCCCCAAATATTTTAACTGACCCTTGCTTCTTAAAGTAGGTAATTATCATGGTTTTATTCAGTCTTTTGATTTTTGACAGATTTCTTTCAGAACCCAGTTAAGTAGAAATTTCTTTGAAATTGGAATGTTTTCTTCTACAGTAGATAGGAGGGGAGACATCAGAGAAAAATCAAAAAGAAAGTGACATTACCTATTCCCATTATTGTGGGAGGATACCACACAGTATGCACTGGGCCTTATCCAAAAAAATGTTTAAACTAAAATGGTAACACTCACTGAAGTCAAGAGTATTTAGTAATTTGCTTGAAGTTAAGCATACAAGTCAATCAGTGCACTTCTGGGATCCAAGTCTTGCTAGTCTTGGACATTTAAATACTTCAGGCCTATCTACATTTCTGTAGTGACACTTTGTGTGTTACTATGTTTGCCACTGGACATGAAGATAAATTGCATATATGGAAGCTTTCTATAGCATTGTTCAAGATCAGCTGGAGAACCTTGCTTAAAGATCCTTTCATCAGTTTTTGTCAGTGTAATCAGAATTTGTTAAAAACCACATCTATGAAAGTCTAATTCTGTGCAGGTATAATGTCATAACCCACTTTAGGGATCTTTCAGAAATGAAAAACTAAAGGCAAAAGGTTTAGGAAAGTTATTATAAGAAACTGTGTCATAAGGTACAAAAAAAACCAAAGAAAAAGGATGGAGAAGAGCCTGTGTGTCTATCACTTGCAGGTATGTGCATAAATATCCCCAAACTTATTAGGAAGAGCTCAACCCTATTGCCAAGTCTCAAATATTACTAAATTTGCTAAGCTAGCAAAAAAATGTGACCCTCCCCTTCTTCTGTATATATGGTTACTAATTTCAGACTTTGCTACTTGGTAAGTTTGTGCACTTTGTAGTTCTGATGTTGCTGAGACACTTGCACTTGCTGGCATTACACAGTAATTAATTCATTATTCTGCATTCAGATTATGTGGGCACTCACACAGACCACAGAGGACAACTTAGCACAAAAGAGGAGCAACATGTTAAAGGAGAGCAGTGGTGGCATGTGAACATAAAGGAAGACATCCCTGAACATACTAAGCATTAGATCCAAGGCCCAAGGTGCTCTGCTGCCTTTACTTAAAAGTACTTGTCAGCAACAGAAGCAGCAAAATGCTTTTAAAACAATGACTCAAAAGGAGTTACAAAATGTTAAACCTATCAGTTACCTGCAACTTGTTTCCATCTAATTAACAATAAAGCTTACATTCCCAACCTTACAGACTGACCTGTGCTCTCTTGCAAGCAAGATCACATTTTTCTGTCTTCTATCAAATTCAAGCTTTCCTTTTGCATGTTTACAAACAGACACAATGAACTTCCAAAACAGCAGAGGACAATTACCCATACAATGTTTCAATCCTCTCCAATGCTAACAAAACCAACCATTTTATATTTCTTATCCTGGACTTAGGTATCTAGCATCAAGGGAAACAGCACAAAAGAACAAGCTTCTTTTAAAAAACAATGATAGATAAGGCTGATTTAAAAATGCAATTTACTTAAAGGAATTTGAAAATTAAATTAGAACAAAGAATCCTTACGTTTCAATGTATATAAACTTCACTACAAAAAATATTGAAATGATAGCTTTACTTTCTGTAAACATTGTTACAATGGGCTGTACTTGAAAATTCTCCTGCATGTCTAAGTTGCAGAACAGTATTTCAGTTTAGATGCAGTTATGCCAGTTACTACTCAAATGGTTATTTTCCGAATCAACAGCTTGGCAAGTTTAATTGCATACCTCTCCATATAACTCAGATTACAAACCTGCACATCCTGAGAACAGATGTTTCCTAGAGTTTAGAAAAACAGTATTCATAACTGTGTGCATTGCAAAGGCAAATATAAGTTAACAAATAGAGCTCTTTCATTATAAAGTCTCAAGAGGAATGTTCAAATTGCCTTTCTGAAATCAGAAAGTTAAGAGCAGCAAATGGCAAGTCTTTAAATCTTTCAGAATATTTTCTCCGTTTTTTAAAGTGTAAGCATACTCCCCCAATTTGGATGGCAAAAGCCATCAGGCTATGGTAGGTTTAACAATATATTATTAAATCTGCAATTTTGCTAAAAAATTGGAATGTTATAAATATAAAAATCTCTGTAATAGTACAGTGTACATGTGCTCATTACAGTTGGCAGAGATACTCCAAGATGCATAATTTTTCTGTGGAATAGGAGCTAAATTAAGTTACAAAAATAATATGTACCATGAAGAGTGTAAGGTAGTCAAGTTAGTACAATCAAGGTATATAAAAGGAACACAATACAGCAAGGAGTAGCCCAAAGTAGGTTACAAGCCCCCAGACACAAAACCTTGCAAATTCCAAATGGATTCATTTCTGTGCACACACAAGTACAAAGTGCCCATTAAGTCAGCTTGTACCAAGCTGGGAGTTATTTGTGTAACTTTCTAAACCTGACTTACACTACATTTGCACATCTGAACTTGCAATAATCAAATTAAAAGGTCTATGCCATTTTTATGATTTTGTACCTTGTACCTATCAGTTTTCATTTAGCACAAATGTAATTTCAAGGCTCTACACACAACATTAGTATTGTCCCCTTACAATCCACTGCCTAAGAGACCAGCAACCCTTGTGTGACCCTGCTCATGCATTATGGACTGAGAGTGTTGGTTTGAAGTTTTGGGGTATGTTTTGTTGTGGGTTGTGGTTTGGTTTTTTTCAACAAGCAAAACTCAACTGTTTATGGTATCTTTCAGGGTAGTAAATGAACAACTTAAATTAAGAACTAGCCTCTTTTCATAGTTGTTAGAAAAACATATACTGTGTGTTTATATATATAACCAAATATACTGTGCATATATATTATATCCAGAGATAGTCACCATATTGTTGACACCAGAGTGCTAAAACATACATCAACATGAGCACTATTTCCAATACTCACTATTATTACTATTCATGAAAGTGTTACTACATGCATTTCCCCATCCATTTACAGGACAGTAAGATACACGAAGACAACTGTTCTTTTTTTCCAACATTAAAGAACTGCTCCTGAAAAGCATGCATGAGTTTGGGTATAAAGTAATTAAGACCACACAAAAGTTACTTTGTGGCTTTAAACTCACTAAAGCTAAGTTTATTTTCAGTGGATGTTCCACTTACTGTAACTCATTTAAACACAAAAGGGAAAACTTTCAAGTGCTAGAACAACCATACAGACAACTGATGGACTAGACTAAATAAGTTCTCATTCAAAAAAATATTATCACTGCACAGCCACAAGGCAGACCTTCATTTTTGGCAACCTGTACGCAGACCATTTATACAGTCAAGTCTTGTAATTTAACAGTTAAGAGACCCTCTCAGCATGGAACTATACTGTTTTCTTCATTATGACACAGACCTCCTCAATTTTTAAATATACACAGTTTGTTTTAAAAATTACATGTATGACTGCTTTCAAAGAAAGGCTTTATAAAGTTTTCATTTTTTTGTCAGTATATGTAAAGGCTGGCACTCGGGCAACAAAGATTATCTGGACCTGTAAAGGGTGTGTTATATTCAACACATATTTCAGGTTAATGTTCCATAAACATTCACACAGAACCTTGCCAAGGGTAACAGTATTCTAGTTTATATTCATGCTTCACTGATAGCCTTTACCCATTCCTGCATTGTTTTCTGTTTTCACAAGGAGAAAACAAAACACATCCCTGGAAAGTATGGAAACCCCATTTTATGGCTAAGAATCCAAGAAACAAGGCAAGGAGGAGATCATGGAGTGAAAAATGCTACTTGACTTCCCCCTTGTAGCTAGCCTTGTAGGACCTTAGTCATAATGTTTCATAAAAATCTGAACTGACCCACACAGTCTTCAACCAATTAATCTTTTTAGTATAGTAGGTTTTGAAAAGGGCCAGCAATACTCATTGGGAACAGTACCATTAACATTGCATTCAAAAAAAGAAAACATAGGAAACCATATCCTTGCCCTCCTACTCTGATGATATGCTCTGGTATTAGCCAATGTATGGTAATACAAAAAGAGCCTTGTTGTGATGTAAAAGGCAATGAAGACATCTATAGAATAATGTTCATGTGCAGCCAAAATGAAGAAGATTCCAAAGAGATTCAGGACCCAGGACAAGGTGTGCAAGAAGTTCCAGCTCCTTGGCGTATCTAGGAGAAAACAGAAAGTTATTAACCTTGACTGTCTCAAAATGCAGGCCTAGACATTCCAAACTTTTATACAGATTTTTCATCCAAAAAGGAGATGAAGTTATTCTCTTCATTCAAAAATGTTGTGTACAGGTCCAATAAATCCAACGAAAGCAACCATACAAGTTATATATGTCTATCAGTTCATGACTTCATTTACAAATGCATTTCTGGATTAACAAGAGCATCCTTAAATGGTTTAGCACCCTGCAAATCAGAATTCTTTGTTCAACATACTTCTTTTAATAAAAATGATGTCTTTTCTATGTTACAAGGAGGAAGATATAATGAAAGCTACATTACTGTGATTGCAGTCATTACGTCATAGCTGAACTCAAAGGAATGATCTTTGCTTGCTGAAACATGTATCAAATCCCTGCTGGTGTTTACAGAAGGGTACTGCTGTTTCATATATTCTCACTTGCCATGGGGTTTGGTGATTGGCTTTATGGATTATACTAAATGTATGGAAAACTCGCCAGGTTTTGGCTGGCAGGACTCAGTAGAAGGTACCTAGGCAAGGGAAGAGTAACAGACAAACCCAAGTATCTTCCCAAGTATTCTCCCAGTAGCAAGCCAGGAAGCCTTTCTAATTTCTTGGCTCACATGTTCAATGAAAAGTGCCTTATTCATCCCCCCCATGCAAGGAGGTGGTGTTCCTTTCCTTGCTGTGACTTGGCTTTCACAAACTTGAGAAAGAGAACAGCAATCTGAATTTGTATTTGTTTGCTTAAATGTTACACTTTGAACTTTTTGAGAAGGTCAAGGAGCAGATATTCTTAATACTTAAGGACATTCAAATGTTTACACTCTCACACCTCTGTACATACTCTTAAGGACATTTGAGTATTGACACTCTGTACTCACATTCTGTGACAAAGAAGTTGAGCATGGTCAGGACGACAGTGTGACCACTGAACATATAATCTCCACATGTATGCACTCCAGTCAGAGTCATTCCAAAGCCACTCCAAATTGCAAATGCCCGCTGGAGTTTGGCCCAAACACTGCCATACAACTGAAAAACAGTGATATTAACCTTTACTAAGTTCCAACTCCACGGCCCACAGTATATCCCTAAAGTGAGCTGTACTGCACTATGTTTGTTTAATACCATTTATCATGTTGTGTCTTTTATTAAAATGCAGGTTAGTACATCTTTGGATTTCACTGTGGCAATGAGTCACATTGGTAACTGCAATTACTAATTGTATTCACCATACCTCTTATGAATACGGGAATTTAGAGCAAGTATTTTGTTTCAAGTGATTTACCCACAGAGCCTGCCATCTTTTTTTGAATGTGTTCAGTCTCCCAAATGTAACATTATCAAGCTTTCCATTTGTTCAGCTCAAACCTCTCCTAACTAAAAGTTAGGATGAAACCATAAAATCCCACATTCTAAGAATATCCCTTATGAGAAGGGGTGAAATAATAATAGTTTATTAGGTTTTTTTCCAAAACCACGCAACCAACAAGACAGAGAAACGATTACTTCTTTCTTCATGAAGTTAGTAGCTTAAGTGCACACACCTCTTTGACTTTCTGTCTCTGTTTAACAGTGTGAAACATTCTGAACACCCTTCCCCAAATAACCATATACTCTCCAGAGTGGCAAGTGCTTCTAGGACCCCTAGGGATGTTTGCCTGAATATGGCAATTAATGCAAGGACAAGGAAACAGGAGAGAAACATGATGTTCTTAAAAAACACACGTCTAACACTATGGTTGCAACAATCTTAATCACATCTTGAGTAGTTTTTTACAAAAGGAAACAGGAAAAATAATGTAAAGCACTTGAAGTTTTTACCTTTCCAGTACACTGCAAGTGCTGTCCTGGCACGGAGAGTGAGGTAACAAACATTGTAATGCAGCGTAATAGAAACACTGTCCCCATGAGGCTGCACAGCCTGCGCAGCAGAATAGATCTGGGAAAAGTACACAGGAACTGAGATCTGGGAAGTTATGATAAAAACATTTCACCTCACCCCAACTTAATCCCATTAAGTCCTGACATCATCACTGCAAGTTTCACAACAATTTTTTTTCCAATTAAGTAGTATTGTAAAAATAAGGTTCCACATGACAGGGTGAGACATTGTAGCAAGCTTACTGTCACCAAAAGGTACAGCTCCACCTCTGCAGCTACTCCTGTGCTAGCTTTGGCACTCATACCTTCTGTTGGCAAACTGATAAAATCAATAAACCAGTGAAAATTTAACTTAAAATATGCATGCACACAAAAGCATTTTCTATCTCTCTGTGAAAGCAAATTGCCAGGCTGACTCAGACATCCTGTGGTAATTCATTCTTGTGGCACTTTCTTATACAAAGCTGTTATAGCATGAGAGTATATACTGACAACTTTTTGAAATACCTATGTTCTGAAGGAAATTACTTATAAATATGGTAGAAAAGTGAATTCAGATTACTCCTTTGAAAGATTCACAAGCCATCAATCATGATGAAATCCTCCCTAATCCATTTTAACAGAGACATACTAGGAGCTGACAAGATTCTTACAGAATAGAACTTCTTAAACAATCATAATAAATTCTTGTTACAGTCTTTTCTCTGCATCAAAGGACCAGTTAATTTGGATTTTATAAAATCTACCTGTGTTTGTGAAGCAGAAGAACCAAGAGCCAAATGTAGCAAAGAATTACACCACATACTTCAGTCATAGCAAAAGCCCATGGTATTCTAGGGACACTAAAAAAAAGACAAAGCAGAAAGTTAATACAAAGGCTTAATTTTTTTCCTAGTCTTGGTACTGAAAATAAGGGCATGTGAGGTTCTAACCTCAAAACTTATTTGCATTCATCTGACAATAGTATAAACTACAGTCAAAAATACTTTTGTTAGACTGAATGAAATATAGAATTTGGAATATATTCAGTTATGTTATCTCCTTCCTAATAATGTGCTTTCAGTTTCCACAGATTTCACTAAGGGAAAATCTCTAGTATGCTCTCTTAATTCACATGTGACGTACTAACAGGATGTGTTCCTCCACTATTGTTTCACAACAACCTTTTTCATTCTGACAAAAACTTGCATCATGTCAATTATGCTGCTTATGCTTGCAAGAATGCCATGTCAATGCAATGAATTAAATGTTGCAAGGCCAAAAATATGAAACACTTGTAATGAAGCAGAACTGCCCAGAAAAGTATCTGGGAATATAAAAATTGTTTTCAAAACTTCAGTAATAATCACTACATTAAAACATTTCAGCCTTCCCTGTCAAAAGATCTAATACCTTCTTGCACTCATAAGGCACCAGTAACAATTTCCGCTCTTCAGTCACCAAAATACAGATCAACAGATTTTAAGAGAGGCTGCTTCCTGTACTTTTGTGCTCCCCCTGATACAAAGGGGTAGCAAAGCATCACTGAAACATGAGCTTTGTAGTAATCCTCTGTCATTGTTCTGTGAGCTGCTGCTTTCTGGCCTCCCCCATCCTCCTGCACACTGAATACCCAGGGAGCACCCTGGGTACAAAATCCAATAATGCCACAGCTCCTGTTCTCTCTGCCCTCTTCCACTCTGTTGGATGTGGGCTGTCCTTGATGAGTTATTTATACCTTTATGGAGGATTCTGCACTCTTACTCAAAAGATTAGAGTCTTACTGACTTCTTGAAAGCCATAAATGAAAATGGAAATTACTGGCAAGAACAGGAAGATCACAAAGGCTGAACTTTATAACAGTTTAGCTCATCTTTTAAAACTCTCTAGGCAGTTAAGTTCTCCATGGTGCAAGTGCTCTTTCTCAAAGGGAACACTTACTCTCTATTAAACCTGTTGTCAATGACTAGAATTCGACCTTTGCCATTGTGTCTCTTCTTTGCCTGAAGTGAAGTATTTTCTTTAAAAAAATGAGCAGGTACTGCATAAATCACAATAGTGGTTTAATAACCTGTTAAAGAGATGCTGGTCTTTTCATTCAACTTGAGTTTCCCTAGACCATCTTCAGCAAGCTGACAGTGGGAAGACAGTAAAAACACAGTACCAATGCTGTTCCCGTTCAATTTTCTAGCTCACTCACAGATCAAAATATTCCTTCATCCAAAGGTTTTTTTATATCAAGACACGTTAAGCTTCATGGCAGAAAGTGGATTTCAGAAAATGAGTTTAAGATGTAAAACTAAAATATAAACTAGATAGAACAACAGCTCAATTTATTTTCCCCAAACCCAAATCTCTGCATCTACCTGATCCGCATTTCTTTTAGCAGAAGGACTTACTAGACTTTTATTACTATTTTGCAGAGGCATTTCTAGAGCACATGAAACTTTCTTCTAGAGCATATGAAACTTTGAAAACAGATAAAAGACAGCCTGTATTTTAACCATCACATTACTATTTTGTTTAGAAAGAAAATGTCTTACCTATCTAGAAATATGTCCGGCAGAGGTGGATATGTTTGCATGTCAGGTACTCGCTCGTGTACTATCACCATGACAAATGATGTAAAGCCAAACACTATGAAGACATACACACAACTTAAAACTGTCTTCCAGTACTCTGGGTCCAGTCTTCGTGTGGCATGTTTGTTTTTTCCGTTTGCATATTGATACTGATCACCATTCAAGTCAGTAATTGGTCCATCATAGTCCCGAGGTACCTCACCATTACAAAACCAATCTCCCCCCTGTAGTGAACCAGCTGGGGACACTGTGCCGGCATGACCATCACTGGTGTAACCCAGCTCTTCCAGGACATCAACGTGCTGCTTCTGCAGTTTGCGTATGGACAACATCAGCCTCTTGATATCCCCCAAGATTTTGATTTCCAGAGGAGGAGATCGCAAGTCATACTCAGTAAGTGTCAGCAGGGTAATTCCATCCAGCCTGTGTCGGTTGCACAGAAGATCCACGTACTCACAGAAGCCTTCTTCCTTCAGCCACTTGGCCACGTTCTTGGTAGTCCAGCGTCGAATGCAGAGCTGGTTACTGCCCGCCATCCTGCCCTTGATCCGCCACTCACGCTCACCTGCTGCACAGCCAAGAGAGAGACAACACCAGAGTGTTCAACACACATCACTGAAATGCCAGCTCTCTTGTGCCATTTTAGATGTTCAATTAGCCCAAGACATTTTACATAAGAGATAGCTAAAAACCAGACCTAATTTCTAAGGCAAGTAATACAAAAATGCCTTTTTTTTGTTCAAGAAAAACTAAATTAAGATTATCTCATTTGCTCCTAAAGAGAAACCTAAAGTTTCCAAGAAGCAGAATATTTCCTAGACGTATCCAGTATACTGTTCTAATTTTGTTGCAAATAAATAAATAAATAAATAAATCCTGCTTTGTTAATTACATTAGGCAATGAAAATCAAATACTACTCTTTAAATACCAGCTTAATCATTAGACTTTTCCACTGTTTGCAGTTCATCAACTACATGAGGAAGTACAGCCAGCAAACACACAAAACTGAATTAAAGCTGAAATAATACATTTCAATACAGTCCAATATCACACTGTTTTTAAATACTACTGAAGCTTTGATGACATGACATTCTCCCACTCCTTCCAAGCAAACCTAAGTCTAGATATCTGCAACAGTATTGAACTGAAGTATGTTAGTTGTATGATGATGGTACAACCATCCTATTTCTTTGTTTGATCTCAATAATTAAGATAGATACTTACTGAGTTGTGAATCCTTTAAAATACTCAGCTTTCAAAAACAGCATTACTAGAAATGAAGTACTGGTTTAAGCTTCAAAGCATTTTTAAATGGATGTGGTAATAGATAGCATAGTAACACACCAAAACCAGAAGAGAGGTATTCTCTTCATACAGATTTCCCAATAATTGTGTTCCTGACTCTAGAATATTGCATGAAGGAAGGAGAGACAGCTCAGCAACATTTTAGTCACATGGTGGTGACAAGTCACCAGAAAAACAACCACGAAAAAAGTTAACCACAGGACATTACATGGAACACAACAGAACTCTGAAAGGCTACCAGTGAAGTAAAAGTACTAAAACGTTTATGTAATATTGAAGACCCACAGCAGCAGAGAATGGATTTGTGCATAATTTATATTTGGTGGCTCATGTACAGCTACCATCTAAGAAACAGCTACAATATCACAGCTCTTTTGTACTCGAAAAAACAGTCTAATTAACTAAAATGCTTCAATCATGCCAACCAAATCTCAGAAAATACAAGGCACTACAATGCACTACTGCCACATACATCATTCAAGGCTTTCAGAATGAAAGTAAAGAAACAGTGTATTTAATCTATTATTTAGCTGCTGTCTATAGTAAACTGGTAGTCAAATCCATCATGAATATTCAGCACAGTTCTCCATCTTTTTCAGGGGCACAGCTCCTCCAGAAACAGAACGTCTTTCCTTCTCACTTCTTTTTTTTTTAAGGAGGTACAGTACCTATTGTGCTGTTAATATAATTACTGGATGCAACTTTTTCTTCTGGCTTTCATCTAACAGAACCACAAAGTATTTTATACTATATCAGTGAAGATTCAATTTGCCAAATGAGATTTCCCAGCAGTGCAAAAGCAATATTTTAGAAGAAAAATGAGCACACAAATCACACTTACCCTTCTAAAATAATTAAGGGCATAATACATCTGAAGATATTCTCTCAGCAGTTGACTGTATATTAAAAACTTGTACTTAATTCATTGCTAAAATTTCTCAGTACCTCATATACAGTCAATAAGCTTTAACACCTTGATTTAAATAGTTGCCCAAAATGAAAAGAAACCCAAACTCCTAGAATATCTGCATATGCTATATGCTTCCTTCTCGATATGAAAGGGTATTTTCTCATTTTTATGTTATCGTACTATTTCTGAAAGTGTAGCTCAAAAATAACTCTAACAATTATTTTGGTCACACGGCTAATAAAATAAATTATGATATTTAATTTGATTAAATGTCCTGGCCCACTCCCCCTGCAGTGGGATGGCGGGGGAGAACTGTAAAAAGGCAAACCCAAGGGGTTGAGATAGGAACAGTTTAATAATGGTAATAAAGTAAAATACTGTAATAATAACAGTGAAAATAACAAAAAGAGAGAAGAACAACACCCAAGAAAGACAAGTGATGCACATTACAACTGCTCAGCACCTGCTGACCTTTGTCCAGCCAGTTTCCCAGCAGTGGTCAGCCCCTCTGGGCCAATCTCCCCCCTCCATTTATATACCAAGCAGGGCATTCCATGGTATGGAATGTTCCTTGGGCCAGGTTCAGGTCAGCTGTCCTGGCTGTGTCTCTACCAGCTTCTTCTGCCCCTCCTCACTGGCAGAACAGGGGAAAATCAAGAACTCCTTGACTTAGGGTCAGCACCACTGAGCAACATCTAAAACATGAGTGTATTGTCAACATTGTTCTTATACTATTCCAAAACATCCAGTAAAAATAAACAAACTTGAGTTGCCAAACTGAACTTCCAGAAAAACAGATTACATACAGAAAAGAAAAGAAGTTGTTAATCACAGTGAGTTTTATAACATAGTAATCATCATGGGTTTTCTAAAAGCAGTGAATGTAAACTCACGACACAAATACACTCAACTTACTGATGCTGTCTTCTAACCAAAGCAGCTTCTGAGGACAAAGGCAGGAAACTGTCCCTAACCTAAGAGAATTCCATTCATTTGTTACAAGTCAAGTAGCCTAACAGCAGCCTAGTCTTCTTTCATCTGGCATTGCTGGAATAAAAATCAACCCTTATCAAAGGTGCAATAAAAGTAACCTTACAACACTGAATCAGCACACCCATCAAAGGTCACTATGGGCTGGACCCAGGAGAAAGTCTACATTAAACCTCAAGATGCAACTGATAGGACCTGCTCTGTTTTTAAACACTGTCAACAAAAGGACACTTAACCAACTGGAAAAGACAAAGAAATGACCACAAAACACAAATTTAAAATATCACACAGAGCAGGTAGCTAATTTCATCTCAACAGCAACAGGTAAACTCATTTTTCAATGACAAAGCAACTTCTTAAATCCTGAAACTGCCTTCCCTTTCAGACTGCTCAATTGGTGACACTTGAGTGGTTTAAAGGGTAAAAGGCACTCTCCCTAATAATTGTAACACCTGGAATACAGTACAAAGCCCTATGTGCAACTGCTCCTGCTCCTTTTTGAAGCTGAAGAATGCTGCATAACTTTTACACCACTACACTGCTATGTCAGAATAATGCAGCAGAGGCCAAGTCCCCTAGATAACTGCACCTGTCTTCTGGAAGGAAACAGCTCTGGGAACTACTTTGCCTTCCATATTACTAGTTTTATCACTAAAGCAAATAATGGGTAACATTACTTAATGATGAATAACACACATGAGTAACACAAAGCAAGCACAGACTGAAGCGTCAGAGGGTAAAATATACTTTTCACCTGACATCAGCAATGTCTGTAGCTAGTTAGTGGATTATTTTCCTGGTACTGTGACTTAACACTTAGCAAGCCTGTCAACAGTACGTATTGTGTGTCCCATTTTCTTGCACCAGCCTTTCAATTAACAGCATGAACACAATGCATATGAACTGTATATGTATAAATATTTACTTTTTTAAAAGAAAAACATTACTTTGTGAGCCATAAACATTCCTACAACTTGGCTGTGGCATCTTAAGAAATAAGATGCCTCTGAGAGGCTGACTATACCCTAGCTGACAGCAAAATTTTGTAGATGTATATCTAGAGAAAATTAACCTCCCTCAACATGATTGTCCGTGATTCTATCATGTTCCCATCTACTGAATTGCTGCCAGTCAACCATTAATTCCCTAACTTTCCTAGCTTACAGACTTTGAGACTGTATATTGAGGTAAAAATGTGGGAAGTTGAATCTGCTTATCACTACTCTAGCCAAGGAAAAGTAGCATTAATATCACAGTAACATTAGGCTGCAAACTTGATTAGAGCAGTCATAGCTGAAGGGTTAAACAACCTAGTTAGGTCTGCAGCAGTTAGCAGAGGGCTGACTGGTTTTGTTTATTCTAGACACATACGCAAAATCTCTACTGGCACCACGACTGCTTTACCACCTGCCCTCAGGTACCTGGGAGAGCCTTGCCCCTTGCTTTTTTCCCCCTAGATTCATTTTCCACCATCCTGGAGAGGAATTTTAGGAAGGATGCTGAACAACTACCAGATCTCAAGTGATTTAACCTACATTTCTGTGTGAAGGTTTCAAGCTGCAGTTTGAAAACAGGCCATCCCAACTCGGCCCCCCCTTCACTGAGTCTGCTGGCTTAGGAGCACATCCCACACCTCAGGGGAGAGGCTGTTCCCTGCAAAGGCTGCTACTTCACCCATGTTGGTGGCCTTGGTTCCCCAGCACAAAAAAACTACACAAAAACATGTGCTGAGCCAGCCTGCAATAATAAGGCTACTGTCACACACCAACTTAGCAATGCTGTGCTGGAAAAAGAACACACAGCACTGCCTTGTTATGCAGCACAAGGCTCAGCTACTCTGCTGACTCTGACTTACATGAGAAGCTTGTCACCTGCTCTTCCTGGAAACTATAAATTCTTCAGTGCTTATTTAAGGCAAATAGCACCAAAGATTTCACTGCCATATAGCATACAGTGGCTTAGTCCTTACTTCCTAAATGCCACCGGATACATATAATATGGTAGGTGTCTTGTAAGCAGAAGGACAAAAAGAACACATGCAAAAACAATACATGATTTTTCAAGAGTTTTTAACCACAATGGCAACCATACTACATATAAAATTGATCGAACACATCACAATGCCCACCATGAGACAACATATGGTACTTTCCTGAAGCAAGAATACAATAATTTCAAATGCATAAATATTGCTGTAAAACTTGCATTGAGTTTTAAATAGTGACTTTGGTATCATAAGTGAGATGATCAGCAATAGCTTAACTGTACTCAAAGTTCTTAGTGCTATGTATGAAGGTAAGATAAGAAATCTCAAAGTAACACTAGCTTAGTCTTAGGTTTTAAGCCATCAAGGAAGATGAGCTTTTTGAGAATTATTTACTGAAGTGCAGCTTGTGTATCAAATATTAGTGAGACATCTCCATGCAAGAGTGACAGCAGCTACTACAGAAAGTCCTGAAAGTTAAACATGTTTGTCTTAAGAACCACACGTACAGTTACATATTGCATCAAAATGAACAGAATACAAACTGCTCCCTGACTCTTACACCTCATGAAGCCAAACAGGTTGTACTATACTCAAGTGAACACTAAGAGCAGCTCAACTCCTAATCTACTAACCAGCTAACCAAACAAATTTTTATACTACTGCCACAATTCAATGCACACACAAGTGATTTTTAAACAACTGATCAAGTACTCCACCACTTATCTTAGGATGTCATTCACAGTATTTCACTACTATTTGACTAAGTTCTTGAACATTTTACATGCTAAATATCAAGTGTCAAGTATTTTTCTTCCGGTTTCAAGTAGTATATCCCTTCTGTGACAGAATAATGGCTGCTCTTTATCCCTATACAACTTAGGAGTAACAATTCAAGTTTCTTTCTCCCCTTTTCTTCCCACACTCTCATCTTACTGTGGAGATAGGGGAAGACATGAACAAACTCTCCATACAAATGAATACCAGAACAATATCTGAAGTGAAACTGTGTTTCATCTTACTCTCCACAACCATTTACAATCTGATCTTTCTGGTCTAGTGAAAATCTAATAGCCTTCCTCATTTTAGATGCATTAAAGTAGGCAAGAAATAAAAAAACTTCTAAAAGGCATGTGATTATCAAACAAACATAAACAGTGTAATATGGTTAGTGGACCTCAACCAGCTAAGTGGGCTGCAAAAGCAAGCTCTGTACAAAGAAAAGCAATACTACAGAACTCAAAAGATTACAGTTCCTAGGCCAACCTGTATTTTAATAGTATCCTACTAAAATAAACCCCCAAGCAGCCAGCAGAAACAACACCCATAAAAGGGCAAACAAGATAATTTAAAATTCTTGTGCTTTACAAATGTACAGGACATCTCCTTCACTTCTAAGCAGTACTTATACAACAAAACCTTAGAAAACTTTACAAAATTTCTTTCACCTGGTATAAAAATCACTTCACACTAATCCTACAGGTTAGTTCCACCTTTCTTCTACATCACAGAAAGCAAAAGGAAGAAAAAGACACAGCCATTTCCTTACCTCTGATATTCAGCAAGAAGCACCCCCTACCAAACAGGAGGGGCACTTAAATGCCGGGAAATGTCTTCCGAGCTCTTGCCACTCCAGAGCACAGCATGATCAGCTGCTCTGTGGAGGTGGCACAGACACCATGCCCAGCTGCACAAGGGAGCTCTGTGGAGACAGAGCAGACATTAGCCAAGTTGAATTTTGCCATCGAGTCATTTTACAACACAGAATGAGCACTGCACATAAAAAATTTTTATAAAATTAATTTTGCAAACTGAAGCCTCAAATACAAAACCGTAAGACCACTTCAACTTATGCCAAACGTTAACACTAACACTACCTCTCATTTGCCTCTTCCATTAACTTAGGGAGCTGGAAAAACCTACCTTTTTGAAGTGTTGGGTTTTTTAATAGCAATCCGCAATAACTAAGTGAATAAGGCCACATAATGCATCAGTAATATAGATTTAAGAGACTGAGTGGGTAACAGTTCCAGTACTTTCGACTTCTTTATGCTCAGGCCCTAAACTTGCACACTCTCCCCACAGGCAGACCCCACCATTTAACCCTGAAACTCGAAGAGGACACATGCAAACCAGTAATAGCACTGTTCCATGCTGCCTTCTTAATAATCAAATCCTACACACTCAATAGCATTTTTATTCAAAACTGAACATTTGGTCCTCAGAAAACACACCAATTTTATTGAAAAAAGTAACAAGAATATCTATTTTGACTGGTACAACCGTTTCGTTATCTGACTGTAAGAGTGACACAAAACATCATTTCCAGGAACGATCTGTTCGCTGCGGAGGCTGACGCGGGAGTCACAAACCGCCCGGGTCCCCTCTGCTCCCAGGCCCCACAACAAACCGCACAGGACCCGCAGGCCCCGGCCCCCCGGTGCCGTCCCACACCTTCACACGCCTCTCCTAAGGAGGCCGGCAAAGTTCACCCGAGAGCGGCACAGCCGGGCTCAAGGGCTGACCCCTTCAGCCCGAAGGCCGCCGGCGACACGGCCCCAGCGCGCAGCTGGTGCTCCGGGCCGGGCGCTCACGCTCGCCAGAGATGTGCCGGGCCGGGCGGGCGCGGTAATTACGGCGGAGCGGATTTTAGCGCGGACACACAGCACGGGAGGCTCGTCCTCCCCGCAGTAGGCGAAGCTGCTCTTCTCCCGCACAGCTTCTGCGCCCCGAGACTCGCCGGGCCCGCCCGCACCCCGGGGGTTGATGCCGCAGCGAGGGCAGCGACGGGGACCCGGCGGGCTCCCGCCTGCGGGGCGGCCCCACGGGAGGGAAGGAAGGAAGGAAAGAAGGGTCCCCGGTCCGGGCCTCCCGGGAAGGGCCCCGCGGCTCGCCCCACCTCACCTGCCGCCGAGTGGCGGTGCCGCCGCGCCGGCCCTGGGCGCTGCGGCAGCGGCTCCTCCGCGCCCTACCCGTGCCTCTGCCCGTGCCTCTCCTCGGCGGCGGCGGCGGCCACCGCCACCCCCCATCCCCCGTCCGGAAGCGGCGGCGGCAGCGCCGGCAGGCGGCGGCGGAAGGGGCGGGACGGGACGCGGTGGAAGGACGGGGCCCCTGCCAGGAGGGGCTTCGGTCTGTGCCCGAGGCTTGGAATCGGTGGATCGGTAAATATCGCCATCCTTCAACTCAAAGCATACACCAGGACAGAATAACAGAGGAAACTTATAGGGCCCTCGTACTGTCAGGCCTCATAGCAGGCAGTCATTACAAAACATTTCAGTTGCACCATTGTTCTTTCCTGATGTCTGTATAAAAAGAATAAAACTGGCTGTCCGCACTTGGCCGGCAGCACTGAGTCATTTATGCGCGGAGATCCAAAGCACAGATGTGAACATCACACATGACTTAGGAAAGCTTCAGCAAGGCGCCGTAACTTCGGGAGCTCCATAGCCTACAAACAGCACAGGTGGAGGCGATAGAAGGAGACGGACACACGAGAAGCAAATTGCTCCAGAAATAAATTTATTTTGGGTACCAACTGTCTGGGGTAGCTGCCAGCCCTTTGCAACTGTTTGAGTAACAGTCAGAATTTGTTTTGTTGATGATGTAATTACTATGAGGTCCAAAACAATCTTAAGTTGTAGCTTCAGTTGAAATAAAAAGGAGGTGGCAGTGTATCCATGAAGTTAAGGACACTGCCTTTTTGCCTTTTCAGAGAAAGTGGCCTTGAGATCCTTGTTCTTAAAAAAAGAAAAAAAATTGCAAAGTTTATATGCTGCTAATAGTGAAACAAGAAAATTTGCACTTCAAAATTCTTCAAAGCTAAGTCAATTTGTCGAATCATCAAGCAATCCTATGCAAATATGCACTCTTGTGCTCTCTCAATTGTAATGGACTGTCTATCTACCAGATATTCAGAAGAGAAATTGTGAAGAACATCTCTCAGAAGGCGCGAGAACATCTCCTCCTTTCCACAAGCCTTGGTTCAAAGATGCTTATCTCTGTGCAGTCTGTTCTGTCCCGCTTTTGTTTTTTACACTAAATGATCTGTAGTTTCCCAAAATGAGTTGTTGAAGTTGGAGGGTGTGTTCCTCTGTTTTTGCCAGTTTAGCAGCATCTGCAAACAATGTAGGAATCAAGCGCAATTTCAGTCCTCACAATGTTTTCCTTCTTTGCCGTTAAGGCACTAGATGAAAAACTGACGAATCTGAATTCATCAGTGACAAACACATACATGTAAATCTGAAAAAAATCAAATGGACCTTGTCTTCCTGTTTATAATGGATCAATTAATAAAGCTGGTTTAAAATTGAAGTAATTTTGCTTACTCCAGTAATTTTTCTTACTTACACATATTTATATTCAAAAACCCCTAGCATGTATCTGACAAGGAAAACAAAATTACAGGAGAGCAAGGCAAGTAAGTTGAACGAGATTTTGTGCTTCTCTATTTGTGCGCATTCTCTACTGTTTTTGACATGAATTTTTCTCCACCAACTGCCAGTCAATCGCAACTTTTTGCACACTTCCAAGTGCCAAGTTGGTACAATCTACAATACATGGCTGCATTTGCTTCTATCTGAACAACTGGTTTAAACCAAAAATGTAAAAATAAGCACAAACTAAAACTAAAAATTGCTGCAAAAACAACTGTAGCAGGCTACGGAGCTGTCGTATCATGGAATAGGTCACTGAGACAGCCTTAAGCCCGTGCTGTGAAGCTAGCTCACCATTTGGAATCTCTCCTTTTCATGAGAGGTACCAGGAAACTGCTGCTTTGTTGTTTTATTTTACGTATAAACATGCACTAGGGTCTACCAGCTCACCAGATTCCAGGAAGGAAACAAAAACGGAAGCAGAAGTTTCCTAACCCTGTTTCCCTGTGCTGTAGCAAAACCAGCAATCCACCTAAATGTTACATTCGAAATTCAGTCTCCAGACTTTAGAAGTCTGGGTTGGAAAATGAGCTGTATTTAGACATGCATGTTACTCCAGGACTATGGAGTAACATAGTCCTAAGGTGTGTTATTCCAGCAACAGATTTCCATGCAGGGAACCCCTGGCCAAGAGCTGCATCCAGAGCAAAGGTGAAGCAGACAGACAGACAGACACATACAGAGTGGAGACCAGCCGGGGCCTGGCTGTGGAGGCTGCTGGGCTGGTTTGCAGGAGCGATTTGCCCAGTGACAGGACAAGGAGTAACGACCATAAGCAAAGGCACAAGAAGTTCCACCTCAACACAAGGAAGAGCTTCTTTATGTGGGGGTTGGAACAGGCTACCCAGGGAGAGCATGGAGTCTCCTCTAGACACATTCCAAATGCACCTGAATGGTTCCAGTGTCACCTGCTCTAGGTGACCCTGCCTTGGCAGGGAGGTTGGACTGGATGAGCTCCAGGGATCCCTTCCAACTCTAATTAATCTCTGATTCTGTGAACCTCAGCACTGGAAAAAGGCTTGATGGTCAGTTTCTATCTCAAGTTATCACTGCTAAAGGCATTTTTCTGCTCTAATTTCATCATCTAGCAAATATTTTGAAAATTACTAAATAAGCTTGCACAGAAAAGTAATAGAACATAATTTAAAACTTGTAACACTTAGATATGTAATAGCTGCTTAGTTGTTGCACTTCAAAACTGAAAACTACTTCTCCTTGCTAACATTTGATGCTTTTTAAAAGGGTGAATTATCTAAATAGTTGGTGCTTTATTTAACAGAAATTTCCAATAAACCTCATTCTGTCACTTTGACTTACGCCACTTCATGCCATGTGACATGAAGGCATTGATATAAGTTTGGCAGGCAGTGCCAGTGCTGACCAGTCAGTTTGAGAATTTATGACAAATTATATGCTACTGATATTTTTAAAACAACTGTGGATTGCCAAGGAAAAAAAGAATTTTAAATGTGTAATAACACTGATGTATCTTTAGATTGAAAGCAATTTATTCAATTCAAATAGTTATATTGATTTAATGTTCAGGCTAACAATGCAATAGAAGAAAGGAAATTTATATTGAAAATTCCCAACTAGCTTAGGTTACAATATATTATAGAGCAAAGGAAAATTAGATATGTTAATATAATGGGCTTTTTTTCTTTTTTTAAAACATTGTCATTAAGTAATATTGTTAGCATTTAATAATTTGAAATAATCTATCTCAAACGTTAAGGACCTACACAGAAAAAAAAGGGCGTCCACTGAACAGAGAATTAATTGCTTATGAAAATTCTTATTCAGCAAAGAATACAACATGGCAAGTGGGGGGGTATCTTTCACTAGAAGTGCTAGTTGTTTTAAATAATGTTTTTTCCTTTTTCTGGGTTTGGGGTGGGATTTTTGGTAATCTCATTTTTCTACAGATCAAGTCCTGCCTTATAATTTCTTCACAATCTCTGTACTTCAGTCGAAGCACACTTAGGTCAGGCATGTGTGAACTTTCACACATCTATTTTATATTCAAATGTCTTAATTCTGTAATGGATGAATAAGAGATTGAATGCCTAAGGACTAATCAAATTAGTGAACCATAATCATTTTTGTAAGACAGAAAACAAGCTTATTAGAAGATAATAATAAAGGAAAAAAGAAAAAGAATAAACTCCATATCCTCAGTAGACAAAATTGTTCCATGTGTTAAAAGTACTTTGTTCTGGATCACCAGAAAACTTGTCTCACTTACTCACTTAGTGTTGCTCAAAATGTACCAAAGTTCAAGTACTTCTCTTCTTCTTCAGTAGTTTACCATCCCAAAAATCAAATCCTGAAAACAGTGAGTGAAATGAGAAGAACCCTTCTGCAGCTGGAGATACTGTATCTATGAAATCCTATCTAACTGAACTGTCATACTGTAACATTTTCACTGTAAAAGCTGCCGTCTTTCAGGGTATGTGAAAGGAGTCTGATTTTGCCTCTTTTTTCTTCAGTAGAGAGATGGCATGGCATCAGTTAGAACTGATATTAGTATTTCCAAGGGAAGAAAATAGGAGATCCACCATGAATTTCCTGTTTTCAACTGCTGTGCATTTTCCTGGCAATGCCATGCCACGAGCTGCTAGAGCACTCCATGGCAATTTACACTGCTGCCACCTAATACATTATTAGCCAGGGACTGTTTGATTTAGATTATTGCACCAAGTGCTACCTTCTAAGCAATCACAAAGGCACAGTCTGGTTAGAATGATGTTTGCTGCAAGTTCCAAGATTAGGCATGCATTAATTTCAGCTAAAACAGCAGCTGTTTAATGTTCATATATAATTGCACACAAATGTTTGGTTTAGAGTTGCCCAGCATTCAAACTGCCAGAAGAACCACCAAATGATTGGAATCTCAAAAAGTGCTTCCTGCACAGAGTGCTAAACTTACCTCCATTCAGTGCGACCATATATATATCAGTCTGTTGCTTTCTACATCCTTTCTTAGCAGATGTTGAAAGGGCCAGAAAAGAAGCACAGATGTAGAGAGGCAAATCCATCTGAAAGCCAGATCTCTGCCTCCTGTCTGTTTCAAAGGCAACTCCTGGCTAAAAAAGGTCAGTGGCTTTACTAAAGCCACATTTGCAGACTGTTAAATGTTTAGAAGATGTTAGGTATAGAATGGCAGAGTTTTGAAATAGATGGATGTTATGCATACAAATGTTCGAGGCACAGAGGACATGGGGATCACTTTTCTGGAGTTTATGTTTTTCGGTCACCTTTCATAGCACAGATGAATTTTGAGTTCTTAGTCATTGCAACTGGTGAATTCTTAGTCATTGCAATCGGTGGGGAGGCCAGTAAAAGTTTTACAGCTGAAAAGAGCTAGACCTAGCCATGAGTTTCATCTTTTTCACAGAACTTTATTAGCAACAAATGGGCAGGGGTTACATTCATAAAAAACTGATAGCAAAGCCTCACCTTGAGTCTCCACCCAGAAACCTGAGAAAAGTAAACTAAATTGAACAGCTTAACCTGCTCAGTCAGTTAATCTTCCTGATTCACAGGCACTCATCAATCAGCTTAAAGCACACTAGTTTACCAAAACAACAACAACAAACCCAAGAACAAAACAGAAAAACAAGGTAATGTATTAAGGGCATATACATAGTGCTTGAAATATAACTTTAGCAGTTTTTCCAGTCCTCTCCTCTGCTGGGTCTGCCAGCTGGTTGCCTGACCCACAGCAGAGCCTAGCTGTCTGTCCCACTACACTCTCTAAATAAGCACTGCAGCCCTGGTATTTGTAGTTTCCCTCATTCATTATTTTAGGTCAGAACATATATGGCAGTGGGGAGTAACAAGTCTCTTTGTATACCAGAAGCTTTTAAACAGTTTCTTCTCTAAATACCACAGAATATAGGTAATTTCTGCTTCATTTCATGCTTTTCCTTTCAAGGGAAAGTCTCCTTTCCCTTGTTGCATGAGATTTTGTCCTCTGATGCTGGAAACTATTGCATTGTATTATGATGATCTCTCATTGAGAACTCCTAAGCCCAATTAATTAGTCCGTATTTTAATACCCAGCTTGGAATGTCCATGATATGTCTCTTGATAAAATAAAGCAAAGCCATCATAGCATATCAATGCATATGGAATGAAGGTGGCTCAGACCTGACCAAGAATTCCTTCTATTCATGACCTTTTTTTTTCTACAGGGGAAACTCTTAGCAACAAGCTTCTCCTCTTGGGTCACCTTCTCTCCTGGATTGCCAGTCTTACAGAGGAAAAGCATCACCATTTCTTTTGTTCTACCTTGTAGCTTGACTGATAATTTTGCAGCCCTTGCTAGGAGTCATCCTGCAGAAGCATAGGCACTGCTGGACTTGAAAAGACCCACTAATACAACAATTTCATATATACTGGGTCTCCAATTTATGGCTGGCCAGACTTTCCTATGTAAACTAACTCAGTGGCTTACAAGTTTCACCTGACAACCATTACACTCCTGGCTTTTGTTCTCTTTTCAACAGAAGAGGGAGGTATCATGCAATGTATGGCAGGTGTACTGTATTAACCCAATGAAGGACTGCAATAGAAAATATTAAAAATATAAAGTACGGTTATGTCAGATAATTTCACTTTGTGAAAAATAGTAGCTTCAAGAAATAAATTTCCCTAGATTATCAGTGACAGGCAAGGCATCATCATCATCCACTTGGTATTTAACCTCCTGGTGAAATACCCGCTGATGTATTTCTGACCCTTTCACCTCAGACTAAATGACGGTCAATTGTTACTGGGACAGGTTGCTATTTTTCCTGTATCAGGTTTTAATTGCTAGTGGCGAACGCCCAGATCTCGCTAACTGCCACGGCTGTGTGGAGACGCGGCTGGGGACAGTCACACAGTGTTAGTGCGTGTCCTGCGGGCACGGGCTGTGCCACACGGTGCAAGGCTGCTGTGTGCAGAGCAGTGCGGCTCTAGAGACGAGCCCCGAGAGGCAGACTGGACCCAGCAATGCCCAGTTTGGTACCTGCATGTGTTTGGAGCGGCTGTGGCGGTCGGGGCAGGGCAGAGGCGAGCGGCCAGCCCTGGGACAGGCATGCCTGGCTGCCCGGCACCTGCCCCAGCCCGTCTCGCAGCCCCCCCGGCACCGAGCGGGGCTGGCAGCGCCCCTGTGCCCTTCCTCCGGCCGGCGGGAGGGAGCGGCGTCTCGCCCTGGATCGCAGCATGGCTGGGGCAGGGGCGCCGGACAGCCAGGACCCTGAAGGCGCTGGGACATGCCCGGAGGATGTCCCTTCCCTCAAGGAAATCGAGCAGCTCCTGAACACTGGGCGGCCCTCTTGCAATCACGTTGATGAAGTATGGCCTAATCTCTTCCTAGGGGACCTGTAAGTACGGGTTTATGGACACACCTCTGTCATACCTTCTGTTAGTATGCCTCATGGGTGCGGCTTTAGACAGCTCATAGTTTTGTTAATTGCTGTCGTTTACGCTGCAGACAGCACGATTTCCGAGATAAAATTATGACTAAGCTGGTACTCCCTTCTCCATTAGCCCTTAGAATCGATGCATAGGCTGGTGCTCCAGCAGTGGTTTGGGAGATGAAATCTCAGTGCTTCTGCTCTGTGAATATCACTGCACCCATCTTGATTTGTCTTTGTCTTTTCCTTAGAGTAACAGCAAACAATAGATTTGTTTTGTGGAAGATGGGTGTGACCCATGTTTTAAATGCTGCCCATGGCACATCATACAGCCACGGAGGCCAGGACTTTTATGGAGCAACCATTGATTATTATGGTGTACCAGCCCATGACCTGCCAAGCTTTGATATCAGCCAGTTCTTTTTCTCTGCTGCACAATTTATCCACAATGCCTTGAACACACCAGGAGGTATGAAATTATTGTTGGTCACATTTTGATGCGAGTCAGCAGCCTCATGTAACAGGTCAGCTCCACAAAGCTCAGTGGTGGACAAGTCACTACATGGTGTCCTGCCAGGTGCTGGTCACCTGTACGGTGGGTGGCAGGAGAAGGGAGTGCTGTGTATGTGTGTATAGCTCTGACTAGGTCCCAAAGAGCTGATGTGACAAAACAGATGAACTGTGCAGGAGAGAGCCTGGGGAGGAGAAAGAAAATTATTTGGAAGGTAAAGCTCATTCAAAAGAGGAGAAGCAAAAACATGCATTGGAAATGGACACCCTCTTTTGAGACCATCTTATTGCAAGAACAAATGAATAAAAAGACTAATGTCCTGATTTCTTCAATCACCTGTATAAAGAGGTTCATATGTTGCAGATGAGTTTCTTGTGTGAACAGAGCCTGCAAGACTGGGCCTCCAAGAAGCAGATTTTAGCATTCTTCCTTCCTTTAGCTAGCCTGCTAAAACTAAGGGGTCTTCTTTTCCTCATGGTCAAAACAGAACAGCTTCATTACTCTAAGAGGGTTTTCTTTCATTTACCAGTATTTCTGAGATCAGTTTGGGGTCTCATGGTGTTTCTCATACATAATTAAAAGTTCACATGATTTATCAGAAGAGAAAAACATTTAAATTAAACTTCATCCACTGTACTGCTTCTCTTGATGGTTGTATTTTCTTTTTTTTTTTTTTTTTTACTAGCCAAAATATTGGTACATTGTGCAGTTGGAGTAAGCAGATCAGCTTCTCTAGTCCTAGCATATCTTATGATAAATCACCACCTCCCACTAGTTGAAGCCATCAAGACAGTGAAGGAGCATCGATGGATTTCACCCAACCGTGGTTTTCTGAAGCACCTGCGAAACCTGGATGCTCAGCTACGGCAAAGGAAGGACTGGAACAAATGAAGGACTGCTGAACAGGCAAGCCCATCTGCATTCACTTGACTGAGTTTCACCCTTCAGAGCAGCTGTGCACATACAACTTCCCATGATCAGTGCACATTACAAAAATGAAGAGAATTATGCACAGACATAAAAGGCCAAGAGAACGATAGATGGATTAATTCTGTTAGCTCAGTTCCTCCAAAACCAGCACAGCCAACAGCAGCACCATAACCACTGCACAGGGTGGAACTGCTGTGCCTTGAGTGGTGCTACTGGATGAACCCACTGAAGTGGTTAAGACAGACCAAGTTTGTCCCTGGTTTCTGCTCATGCCAGAGGCAAGTTCAATATTTGCATCTAGCTGTAAAGGATGTTTGAGGCCCCGTTACTTGGGAGTGTAACATAATAATCTTTCTCAGTTTGGTTACAGTTCTCACATGCATGTTCTCCTAAGAAAAATTTAGTGTTTCAGTTTCAGGCCTGATGATGTGACAAGGACAGTTTATTAAGAGCCCAGGCACTCCTACAGAAACGTTCCTCTATTTCTGGTCTGCTAAATATTATGGTGTGTCAGCCACAAAACCCACACCATCAGAATAAATGTTTGTGATACTTCTGCAGCCTGGGTCAGCAAGCCCCACAAGTATTTTCTTGTTAAATGTGTTTTCAAAAAGATAATGTATATCATGTAGTATATTGAGGATGTTAAAAAGACTATGTCATGTCTTCAAAGCATTTTGTAAGTTGGACTCCTCAGTTCTCTTACACTCCAAATTATCCCAAATCAGTTCTGTGTCAGTGGCTTTGGATCACTTGTGGTTTAATATCAGGTAGACATTAAGCTTACATCAGTGGCTTGGCCTAATTGATACAAATTAGTTTTAAGATGTTTTAAGGATGTCAGTTTTCGTGTCACCAGTTAATCAGTACTTAAACCAATGTGATTTTTAATACAGCAACAGCATTTGAAATTCATTCTACCACTCTGCCTTAAAATTAGCTTGTTACCTTGTGGTGAACCATGAAGTGATAATCAAATTTGGTTTTGCCCTTTGCTGCTGGTTGGATTTATTGATTAGTTGACCTTAAAAGATTCCCTAACAGATTAAGTAAATACATTTCTGCTTGCTTGTTTGCATTTGAAGCATCAGTTCTGATCATTTTATTCTCTGCTGTAAGAGACTTGCAAGGTTATTAGAAGACTAATATAATGGTGACTTGGGAGCTGAACCTCTTCCTTTCCAGACCACATTTCCTTATTCATTCTTTCAGAGGTTATGACATGAATGCTGATTCTGCCTAGCATTTAGGGGAATGTAGAAATCCCTCCCTATTTCACTGTACACAAGTGCTTTGCAAAATAAGCACATTTAAGATCCTTTCAGACATCAGTTTGACTATTGAGATTTTCCTAAATGTTGCAAAAGAGCTCCACTGGTCAGAAAAAGATCAAATAGGAAATCACATTTAAAACCCAACAGTGCTAGGACAATCTTTATACCTCACAAAGCAGCAGAGCAGTGGAGGAGGAGGTTGGTTGCTTTGAAGTTCACCATAAAAATTAATAGGTATTTATAGGAGTTAATATTTCATTGTAATTTATACTTCATTCACATTACAGTAGGTTTTAGTCTGGAAACCTTTTGAACACACAGCATTGAAAAATCTGAAATTCATGTGAGTGAAATAATGCATCTTAATGGCTTTAGGCTGGACAAAATTAGACACATGTGAGCAAGATTAATGGAATCCTCCCATCAGGATAATGTTTTGCATGCCTCTGAGCATCTGTCCTACAAAGCCACAGCTGTGAAAGCTGCTTCTGTTGTAAATTAGTACCTGCTCTTGAAGATACTGCTCATCCTGGGAGAGTATTTGTTTCACCAGGGGCAGGGAAGGGAAGAGCACAGAGTGAAGCTGAGTCTTTCGGGCATCCGTGCCACCAATGGCATGGTAGTGATCTTGTAAGCATGACTTACTTACCTCAGTGGAAGGAATGAATTAGGTAGAAACTTTTTTCAAGGGCATTGTCAAATCACAGAAGTGCTTTTAATCTGTGGCGTCAGTGTTGCTTATATTTCCTGCCTGCCTGTATTGTGTCTTTATATACAGATTTACTTTGAGTGCACATTTGTGCTGGGGAAAAGCTTCCAGTCAACATAAGAAAAAGCAGAAGAATAGTCCTGTAACTTCTTAAAACAGAAAGCATTGTCTGCTGCAATGTGCTAAGAGGAAAAGGACCTCCTCATCTGTCAATTACACTATCCATAATTCACGTCATGATGTGACGTGACATTAGTACTTCACTGCTTTCCACTATCAGCAGAAAAACTTGTATTTTGAATGTTAGTTTGGCAAGTTATATTAAGGAACCAAAATGAAGGAAAAATACTGCCTTCCCAGTGGCACTTCATTCAGAAAATACACATTTGTCAAGAGGGTCTACACAACCTGGGAGAAGGTGCAAGTGAAAGGAACTGTCCCCACTACAGCTCTGGCAGACTTAAATCTGCTTACAGCAATCACAAAACCAGTGTCACCTCAAGGGACCCATGTAGAGTTCCAGTGAAAACGTCTCTTCATTTTATTTTCCAGTACAAGAACCGAGGGCATCAGATGAAGTCAGTAGAAATCAGGTCTGAAAGAAAGGGAGGGGTTTACATGAGCTGTGTAACACTTGCCACAGGGTGCTGCAGAGAGTAAAAGCCTATAGACATTCAAGTGGAAATGTTTGAGGGACAGAAATCCATTCAGGGTTACCAAATACTTAGAAACTCCATCCAGATCAGCAAACTCATAAACTGCAGCTGGAAGCTGGGAGAGTGTTATTATTATTATATACACAGATATAATTCATGCTTGTGTGTTCTTACATTCTGTAGGCATTCACTTTCAGCCACAGTCAAGCACAAGACAGTGGGCTTGGTGAACCTTGGGTAAGGCCCAGGACCAGTGTTCTCATGGTGTTTATTTTGAACTCGCCCTCAAGCTGTGCTGTCCCCTCTTTCCTGGTAGCTTATTATTAGAACTGGGTCACATGAGGCACTTGGGACTGCGTCTCGGTTGCACTGACATTTCTTTCAGGGAAAGCTCTGTGCTGGCAGGAACAGCACCATAGCTTATGTCAGGATGGGAGTAGCATTTTTTTGCATAAGATTCACTTAAAGCAGAAGGTTCATTTTTCTGGCTGTTCCCCATTGCATCAGGGAGATACTGCTGAGCTAATCCAGGGAGGCGTCAAGGCGCGAGCTGTATTTAGAGTCAGCCACCTGCTTGGGAACATCAAGCTGCAGAAAGAGCCTGCTTCAGCAAAACCTTCCCTGTGCATTCCACAGCAGCGGCTGCCAGCAGGCCCTCCCTCCTCTGCCTGACTCTGCATGAGGCCTCCAAAGGGGTCAGCACCTGAAGACAGACCCTGTCAGCCCAGGAGTGCTCTGAGCCTGGCACTCCCTCTGCCCAGGAACTGCCAGATATTTTGGACAGCTGCAAGGTGGAATTAAATCACGTGGGTGAAGAGTGGCCTAATCTCTACATAGGCAATATGTAAGTGTTATTTGAGGCTGAGCTGTTCTGAAGGGCTGGGGAATACAGTGCTCATTAACATATGCTGTCCAACTTTATGTAATTAGCATTGGTAAATTTCATTGCCTTAAAATAGACAAGATGAGCACAGAAGAAAGCAAAAGGACTATCCATTAAAGAAAGAACCTACTGCACAGAAAAACAATTAAAAAGAAAATTCGACTCTCTTTATTGCTTTGTATCAATTTATAATTGTGCAACATACGGATTTTATAAATGCTACAGCATTTACCATACAAAGGACAAGACAGGCTCATGATCCTAAGCAGCCTTAAAATTGAACAATTGTTTTTTACCTTTTTTGGTGTAATTTTAACTAGAATGGAATTTTCACATTAAAAAATATTCTGATTTTGGCTGTTTATAAGACAACTTGATTTGCAGTTGAAATTTTGACAAATCTATGGATATTCTGAATGACAGCAGACTTCACTATTTCTGAAAACTGTGCAGATGGGTGTTTCACTCTGAAGATAGAGAAAGCATGCAGTCATCTGCACTCAACAGACCTAGTGCCCAGTGTTATGCCAAAACAAGGGTTGTTTCACCATCATCAGGTTGCAAACTTGTTGAAATATCTAGAAATTACAATAATCCCTACAGGAGTGAAACAGGGGATACTAAAAACCCTGCTGATTGCTCACTGATTACAGCTAAAGTGGCCATTCTTCTAGCTATGAAACAGCAAAGCCAAAAAATGAGCTAGGTGACCTTGGGGAAATAATCTGCATTTACAAAACTTAGTTTTACAGATTGTCGCCTGCTTCCTGATGCGCCTGCACTTGCAGGCAGGAGCGTGGCAGCCGGCAGGTGGCCCTGTGCCCTGCGGGTGGGGACAGCCAGCAGCACGGGGCCCTGGTCGGAGCCTGGCCGTGCTCAGGCAGAAGCCACAGCGATGTGCAGCGCTTCGCTGAACTCCTGCCTTGGCCAGGAGAGTGCGAAACCGACCCTTGCCTTGCCGGTTAAGCCTTGTAACTACACTTGGAAATTAACTCTTTTACTTATTAGAACCATGTGCAGAAACAGGGAGTTGTAGAATTGAGCCTGACAGGTAGTACAGGCAAAGATTTAACACAAACATCACTGACATGGTGTTCTCTTAACAGCAACATTTGATTTTAGACAGCCTTTTATGTGCAGTTTCAAGACCTCCTTTTAATGCCTGTGAATATACATGTTCCAAACTACTCTTGAATGTTTCTTTCAATCACATTCTGTCTTGTAGGGGGAAAGAAATGGTAGAGAATATAAAGAAAAAATAGATAGATAACAACAGTGGGTATGTGTTGTAAGGAGAAGATGAACTTTGAAAACATTCAGCTAACAGAAATAAAAATGAAAACAGGTTTCTTTGTTAATGGAACAGCTGATCACTAATATCAGCTTAAATACAAGTTACAGACTCCAAACAGTGAAAGTTGATCAAGTAGAGATTGAATTTTCTTGATTGTGCCAACATCAATAAAACAAATAGGAACAACACCTGAGAATGAGATTTCATGGGCTCTTCATGAGATAGGAATGGAGAGAGTATTTGCATTTAGGGCCCAACCCAGTACTCAGTGAAGTTAATAAACAATGGATGTTTCTGTTACTGAGCAAACCCATGCCAGCATCAGGACTTGTGCCAGAGCTAAAATAACCCAGGGCAGTACCATATATTGTCACTTGTTTCTGTGGAACCATTTATGTGCAGTTTCTGAGCAGCTACTTGGAAATCAAAGATCAATCTAGAATTAATGCTGTATTTTATAAGAAATATTTCTCTGTATGCCTTTATCAGAAATCTGATGTTCAGCATCTCTAAACAAGTTAAATATATCATAAAATAAAGTAAGGACGGCTGACTTAACATGATGACTTTCATCCTGGAGGACTTTGAAGTTGTCAACAAACTGATTATTAAATATTTGTCTGGCTATCAGCCATTGCTGATATACAAGGCCAAGGCCAAGACCCTTTGGGTTTAAAGGTACAATGTTTTCTGAAGTGCTATATAAGCAGCTGAGGGCACAATATGTAAAATATCCTGCAGAAGTCAAACTTTATGCTGATCTTAAGCAGGTAGGTTTATTAACTGGAGTTTAACTGGATCAGCAAAGCTAATATCACTTCAGCTAAGAAACATTGTACAGTTACAACCTATGCTAAAATCTCAGTGTGTTCATGCATGTTTCAAATCCAGTTGTAGAGCTACCTCCTGAGGTGAATTTTAGTAGGGTGTTTGGCTAGCAGTCCTCAATGTGATTGTGGCCAACTGAAGTCAGTAAAACTTGTTAAACTTATTTCATTTCAGAAGTGAAATAACTTGGAATTCTGCATTTCCAGATTTGAGTATATACAGAAATTGCAACCTTGTATCATTCTTCTACTACTTTACTTTTTCTTACACTTCTCAAAGGGGAAAAAATGTCTCAGACTGTGATGGGCACTGGGCTCTACAGACAGGGATACATTACAAGGCAACAAGATAACTAGAGCTACTTGCAATCATGAGCTTTCATAGCGGACACAATCGACTTTGACCTTGTTGTGCATTTCTGTACATTCCGTGTGCATTAACAAGGGCAAATGGTGAATCCCTGTCCCAAAGGTAAACTGCTGCTCTTACACAGCGCTCGCATTAAGCAATCACAAATTACTTTAGCAGCATTAACTAAATGTCACTCAACCACTCAGGTAAGCCTAATTATCCACTTGCAGACATTGTCTTCATTGGCACATGGGAAAACAGCAGGATCCTGAGAGATTAGGAGTGACCAACAAAACCGTATCCACATCAGTGGCAAGGATCACACATGGTGTACTAGTAATCATCAGAATGTATCTTCTGTCACAGGAGACAAAAAAGAAAAGCAATTATAAAAGGGAAGACAGTCTTGAGCTCTCAGTCAGAAATCACAATTTTTTTCAGTTTTTCTGTATTGATTTGTCAGAATGCACAACAAAAATAACTAAAAATAGTTACTTCCTCATCTGAGAAATAGCCAAAAGCTGCAAAGAGCTATTGCAGAGACATGCCAGTTGGCCATTTACAAAGCCTCATGCCATGTGTTTTCCTCTGTTTCTGGACTCAGATCTCTAGTAACAAAAAGCAGCTCTTGATTTATGAAAGGGCTGTATGTAATACCCGGGAGGCTACTTTATCTCAGCTGCTGTAAATTGGATCTCTCAGAGATGAGATGAGATGCGAGTAAGGCAAAAGTACAATCTTATGCAATCTGTGACCATAGCACTGTTCTGTGCAGCCTGGAACAGCACTATGTGTATTCCTTTCTGTTTTGAAAGGAAAAATCTTTATTTGCTGTATTCTTCAAAAAAGCAGATCTGCTTCCTTTATGCTGGCTTACCCTATGATATTCTGCCACTTTCCTCTAGGCAATGCTATCCAAAGAGTTACCCAGTCATGAGCAATTCCATCAAGCTGCAGGATCTACATAGTGAACTCAGATACAGTATACACCTATGTAAACTCTAAACTCATGAAATTAAAAGAACACAAAGCGACAAAGAGATATGTCAGACGAACAATCTGAATATGAGATAAAGATGAAAGGAACATGACCTAAAGCTTTAACATCAAATCTATTTTTTCCTCTCTGTTTAGGGTATAGAATATTTCTGAATTTTGCATGTTCCTTTCATTCTTCAATCTGTTTGTTAAATGAAGGCAGCAAATATGCTAGGTACTCCTCTGGGATACATTCCTAATTTGCTGTCCATTCTGCTCATTAAAACTCTCAAAACTCAACTCCAAGAGAAAATAGGCCCCCGTTTAAAATTAAAGCTCTTAAGTATATCCCTGGACACAAAAAGATGCTAACCTGTTTTGCTGATTTGGATCAGCAAATGAAAAGGGGAAAATATTGCTCAGCCTGTAAAAGTCACCCAGATGGGAGACAGTTTTCTCACCCTGCTGACAATAGATGCTCAATGGCTGAGGACTTCCCAGAGGTAACTTCTTCCTGCCATGCCCTCTGCCCAGCTCTGTCCCAGCTTTATGGACCTGAGAATTATTGCAAATACAATAAATTTTCAGCCATAAATTAGACATTTCTCTCATGTTCAAAATTTCCCATTCCCACCAAAATTCTTATTACTTGAGCATTGCTGTGCCTCTAGCACTTGTGAACATGGAAAGAGACAAGTTATTTAATTTTAATGGAATATTTCATAAACGAACTGCTCTTTAAAGCCTATTCTGCTGGCTCAGAAGGCAGATTTCTCCCAGTACCCTGTCTTATGTCAATGTCTTGCTGAGGAGAGGGGACTGTAAAGAAAAAATTGAAACTTTTTTTGAACTGTTGAAATGACTACCCAAATTTGCATACTAAGATAGACCACCCCAGGGCAGTTCTCATCTTAGAGCATTTGTTTGGAAAATAAATTGTAGTTTTAGACTGAAATCCTAAACATGCAGAGGTAAAAATACCTGGGGAAAGTTGCTGGTGGCAATTCAGCATCTCAGCAGAATTCCATAGCATTTGCCCAGAGTTCTCTTGCCACATGCATGCATTTCTGGAGAAGGTAATGCAGTGCTGCATCAGAACACCAAAGCTGGGGCCACACCAGTCCTTGTGGAAACTCCCACCCCAAACCAGCAGTGTAACCCAGGGGTGAGTTTGCCCTCCTGTTTCCAAAAGGAGACGTGTGCCAAGGACAGTATGGCCTAAGAGGCACGCACTGCTGGCAGGCTCTCAAGTGTCAAAATAGAGCCGGCGCTGCCGGCCACACAGATCCTGCACTTCGCAGGCAGCACACAGACAAGGAAAACAATCCAGTTGTTGGGTGGAAAAAGCGGCTTCCCAGGATTGCTGTGACCATGGTGTGATTGTGATCAATCCACACTGGCAAGTATCACCTTTCCACGTGTGTTTCGCCTCCCGCAGGCTGCCTGCGGAGAGCAGCCCGGGCAGGCTGATGCATGCTTGTTATTGCCGGCGTAAATATCTCTGCCTTGTGCTATTGTGGCACAAAGCAGCTGGACCATTTGAAAATCATTTAAAAAGCACTATAAAATTAGGGCTCCAGTGCTCTTATTTTATGGCTTTCACGAGCAGCCATTGCCTAGAGAGAAATTATCCTCTTTATTTTCAAGGCTAAAGGTTCTTTTAACATTCATCAAAATCAAAGTGCACCCTTGGTAACACATAGAGCTGTTACTTATTTAGTACAGACTCTACTTTCTGCATAATATCACATTTGAGATCTCAGTTCTTCATATACAACTCATTTCATCGTGTCTGCTGTTGTTTTCACCAAGTGAATTTGCACAGTTTCAAGAGAGGCTGGATGATGCCCTGAAACATATTCTTTCCATAATTCTTCTTTTTTTTTTTTTTTTTAATGGTTAGAACAACAGCCTGGAGTGTTTTTGTTTCTGATCTTTCTATAAAAATGTCCAATTACCTTTAAGCAATGGATTTGCACAGACCAATTAAGCACTGTAAGTGAAAGATTTTCAAGGGCAGAAATAATACTTAGGTGCATAACCTGATAGACTCACTTTAAAACATCTCTTCCCTGTATAGATTAAAAATCTGTCTTTAATAATTTTATTTTTTTGCATTCTTGTTTTCACAGACAGTTTCTTTACCAAACTGAAGAAAACGGTGAGTGAACCAAAGCAGCATGAAAAAATGCAAACAGTACAAAAAGAAAGCCATTTCTTTTAGAAAAAAAACCCCACAGCTGTATCAACCATACTTACAGCTCATCTCTGAAGGGCTTAGGAAGAGACACTGCATGAAAGCATCCATTGGCCTCAAAGGTGGCAAGTGGGAATGGTAAGGCCCTGCACATGCTCTGTGCTGCAGCTTAAGAGAGCCACTGTGTGCCCTCTGTTGTTTAACCTGCCTTACATTTCTGTAAGAGACTGGTCAACTTATTATCCAGACATCAAATATAGACTGAAGATAAACATTTACAAAGTCATAACCTTAGCTCTGTTCTCATGGTTCCCTCTCTGGCCAGGATTTTGTCTTTATGTTCTCTGGGAACTGCAGGCTCATTCCTGTGCCAAAAGGGAGCACTCTTTCAGATCCCTACAAGGAGGGTGTTGGGTGCCGATAGATCCTGCTGTGAAACCATGTGTAGCCACACAAAGCAGCTGTAAAGTCAAGATGCACCATCCTGCCTGGAGGGGATGTAACCAGGCAGAAGGCAAGGCTGCCTGTGTGCAAGGGGAGCTCCATCACCATACCAGCACCTCTGAGAGCAGAGGGAGTTTGAGTTTTTAATGTCAGACGTTTTGCCTGTCATCATCCAGTCCGTGATCCATCAAGGGAATGGTTAATCTAATAGAGGGATGGGATGAAGTTACTTGGTAATCACTTTGCCTATGACCCTAGAAAGGCAGAAAATGGGACAGGCATGACAGACATCTTTATGGAATAAGGAGGTGGGACAGACATTAAGTAAGTCAGGATAAGAAAAGCACCTCAGCTCTGTGACACATTTTTCTGTTCCAACAGTCAGCAGCCACCTTTCCTGTGTGTGACAGCCCCAGAAATAGAGAGAAGGGCCCAATTAAGCTCACATAGCTATGGGCCCCTGCATTTCAGATCAGGTTAGATCTTTTGGGTTAAGACTGACCCATCCAATCTCAGCCCTTACTTGTGGCAATAGTGAAAAGTTGCAGGAGAACAGCAGAGGTCAGTGTAGCCTCTCAAGACCTGATCCAGCACCATGAGTGAGATGATGTCCCCTGTGCAGGAGGTTCTTCGCTTTGGAGCTGACATGTACATGTGTTTGTTCCCTCTCAGGCATATACACCTTACTCAACAGAACAAAAATTAAAAACTCAGACAGAGTTTTTACCTGGTAGAATGGAATTGAAAATCCCTTAACCCATAAGAATAGAAATAGAAAATCCCTTCTACCCAGTGATTTCAAATTCCTGGACAGCCCTTACTTCATGGATAAACTACCTGTGGTGAATGGTTTCTCAGTATTGTTTTCTCTATAAAAGATAGCAAATTGACACTTACAGTCAATGCTTTAGTGCTGAAAGGGGAGAATTTTCCTTTCCAGCACTGAAGGGGAGCAGGTGTCTAGAGAGTGTTGTTTTCTCCACACACACATATCTCCTAACACCTCAATCTGTAAAGTCTTGCTCACCTCCCATCCAGAGCAGGATTAAGCATGCCCTGGAGCTGTTTTGACCTAGATGATCAGTTGCTGAAAGCCTGGCAAAAGGACCCAGGTTGTAGGATGTCCTGCATGAGCTAAGTTCAAAGTAATTTTGTGCTCAATTTAAACTATTAATTTCAAGGAAGCTTAATTTACCTTTAAATAGCAGGTGGGACCCCATAACTCAGAGGTGGACAGCCAAAGGGCAAAAGAAGGCTCCTGGATGTGTTCTTGTGGTGTTGCCAGGCTGCTGGCAGTGTTCTTGCGGTGTTGCCAGCAGCTGCAGTCCTTCCATCATTTGTTTTCCTCACAAAATGAAGCTGCTAACTGCAGAACCAAGCTGGGACCAAAGTAATTTTATGAAAAGAGGCAATACAAGAAAGAATATCTTAAAAATCCAAGTAGGATCAGAATCTGGAAAGGTGTGAAGGCATTAGGATCTGTTTTAGTATCATGTCATGGGACAAGGGTGTTCCTGCCCAGGTGGTGGGCACCTGTATTATCAGTTCTTTTTCCATCATCATCTCAACAGTTGAAAGTTGCTGTAAGCATTTTGCTTTTGCTTCTTCACTCTTGCTGCTTTGTCATTTTCTTCCATGTTGTCACTGTGAAATGAACCTTGGTTCATAATGACAAATGTATTGCCAGCCTGGGAGGCAGATTCTGGACATTTGGTGCCCATTTTATAGAATTCAGTATTTAGTAATGAGTAGTGTAGACACAGCATTCATAAGACAAGTGGGAAGAGCCAATTCAGGTTGGACCTGAAGGACTGGGTCTCCATCAGGACAGAGCAGAGTCTAGAGAAAGCCAGCTTAAGAAACAGGATATCTGTGTATCCTCCAGCTTTTGGCTTTCAACAGATTGGTTATTTCTTAAACCTCTTGATACTTTTAATTACTACAGACTGAATAGAAGAACTGGTCCTAGCACAAAAGTCCCTAATTGCCCTCACACCCCCAACAAGCACCTTGCCTCCATCAGTTCCAAGGAGGGGTGAAGGCTGTGGGGGAAAAAAAGAAAAGGAGCAATGAAGGCTGGGTGAGAAAAAAAGGTGAATGGATAGCTGAGGAGCAGGCTGGATGGATGAGGGGGAAGGCTGGATGGGTGAGGAATAGGCTGGGTGGGTGAGGAATAGGCTGGGTGGGTGGGTGAGGAATAGGCTGGGTGGGTGAGGAGCAGGCTGGTGCTGGAGGAGCCTCTGGGGAGGCCACTGCCACAGGGCAGCACAGCTGCCATGACCATGAGCTTTGTCCCCTCACCAGACAAACTGCAAAGGCACTGAGGAACGTCCTCCATGTCTCGGTGAGGGAAGGCCAGGCCGGGTGAGGCCAGGCCAGGCCAGGCCAGGCCAGGCCATGCAGGGAGCAGTGGTGTGGCAGGGCGGGGACCAGGGCCAGGACCCACCGGGCCTACACAGTGCTGCCATGCACAATTAACTTCTACCAGTTCACGAGCTCCTGGTGCAAATAATCTTTGTGAGTTTTCCACAGCTTTCTTTCATCTGTCAGAAGAATGGAGGGGAACCACCACACTGGCTGCTGAGGAGGAATGCCTCTGGATAACTCCAAACCCCCAGCCAGTCTGGTTGTACTTTCCAAACCAATTTCTGTTCTTGTAGAGGGTTTATTTCCTTTAAGAAAAGTATTTGAAGTGAAGGCAGCTGGGGAGAGAGCATGAACAGCACAGACTCCTCCCTTCCAGCCCTCTTCCAAAGCCCCAGCAGCTCCTGTGACACCCATACAGACATTAAATAAGTCAGGATAAGAAAAGCACCTCACCCATTGCATTGAAGGGCCAGTTTTCCCAGGAGAACAGGCAGGAGGGACATGGATTTGATCCCACAGCCCAGCCCAGCAACCCAGTGCCACAGCCTGTTAGCACCCAGGCATGCCCTCCTGCCCAGCTGCTGTCCCTTGTGTCTCCCACTGTTCCCAAAAGCCAGAGCAGTGTCCTCTAGCTGGGCTCTTTTTCTACTATGGCTGGAGGAACAGGAAATGGAAAGAGAACTGTATTTGGAAGAAGACAGTATAAAAGACTAAAATAATCACCCTGCTTTTTACTTTAGGTGAGTGCATTATGTCTTGGACTGGTTTGTACAACAGATTTTGCCAGCAGAACAAAACCAGGCCAAACTGCACAGTGTACAGGAAAAAATGAGCACTGTCACAGGCTTTTCTTATACACAAAACCTGCACAGGAAAGGATACAGTGTAGATCTTTTGATGTATACACCAGTGTCAATACCAATCTAATTAATTCCGTACATTTCACATTTTTCTTCCATCCAACGTGCAGTTTCTTGCAAGTTCTCCCTTTAAATGCCAGTCAGTGTATTCCATTCTGCGAGGCCCATCTCTGTGTATTTTTAAATCCCCCAACATTGTTTTTTCCTGCCATCTTGTGGCAGCAGGAAAAATCACAGCGTTTCACTAGCTGCCCACTGGCCTAGTACAAGGGTTGTCAGTAAAACAGTCTAATCTAGAATTAGATTAGTTGGCATCACTGCAAAAAAATACAGCCCCTCTTGCATATTTAAAAGCTTGACTAATTTTTCCAGCTCCACTAGTTGATCTTGTAGCAGGGATTCTTTGGTTATCCCAGAGGAAAGTGTCTGTTTTGTACACCTTTGTGTTTTCTGCTGTCTACAAAGAGTAAAGGAGAGTTGCATAACAGGTGAGACTTACTCATGTTATGACAAGACTTCATCAAGTGAACCCTAAATATTTTGAAAAGGCTCCTTTTTGCCAGTGTTGCTCTAAGGTCTTCATAGCTCCTTAACAAAGCCATCTTTGTTTCCTATGAAACTGTAGGAAGATAGGCATGTAAAGCTCTCCTTTTACTGCAACCACTATTGCTGTCTGCTCTCTCAATGTAAACACCACAAAACCTGCCCAAACATCCTGCATTATTTGCTTAATTCTAAACCAAAACATTTACATTTTTTTGTTAAAAATGCATGTAAGATTTATATAAGACTGAATCTAGGTTCCTGGGTTTTGCCCCCTTTTCCTGCAATTGCACAGAGGATTTTTGAAAATGAATACTTGTGATCCCAACTGTCCTGCCACAATTGCTCTTCCCAGACAGATGAGGTAAAAATATGAAAATTATATATGATTTTTTTCAAAATTCAAAAAGAAAAAAATGCCAGAATTTTCCCTTAAAATAAATGCAAAATTCAGAGTCAGTAAGAAAAACTAGTCACTACTTACTAAGAAAATTTCCAGCCTGCAAAGAGAGTGTTAATAAAAGCTCTTCAAAGCTTTGTTCATTTTCACTAGCACTTGCAAAAATGACTGCTTGGATTGCAGGCACAGGAGAGAAAGGATGTCAGTGCTATTTATAGCTCACAGGTGACTCCCATTGCCATTGTACCTGAGAATGTCGCAGTCCTTAGTGCATTCCTGCTCCCAGCAGCTTTCTCAGGCCGGGGACAGCCTTCCCAAGGCTGTGCTGGAGGCACAGAGGTTTGCTTTGGGAAAATGGACCATTCTGTTTGCGGGGTGTTCCCAAAGTGTCTGCTGTAAACCACCTGCAGCAGGCACAGCCTCCAGCAAGGACAAGCTCCTTCCTTCTAGCTCTGCTCAGCTCTCCCTCTTGGGAGCCCTGAGGCTGCTGCTTTGATGGAGGCTCTTCTCCCCTGCATCTCCTACCTGCCAGCCTTGTCATCCACCTACATTCCACACCTAGGGCATGAAACAGAATCAGAAAAACAACAGCATAAAACCTGGCTACATATAGTGGAACCTGGCAATGAAGTGAAAACACTCTCCAAAAACTTTCTGGGACAAAACAAGCCTTGCTTCTGCCCTGCCTGACCAACTGCAAGGCTTGCATAGCTTCAGTCTCAGGAGTGGGGCAGCGCTGTGCTGCCTGCTTCTCACAGAGGTATTGCAGCAGGGCCAGGCAGGGAAACTCCTTCCCAGTGACCCTGGGATTGGGAGCTCCAGGGGACAGCAGCACATCCCCACTGCCCTCGGCCCTCATCCCTCACAGCCTGGAGAGGCAGCTGCACACCCTGCTTTGCCCACAGCCCCTGTGAGGCAGCTCCTACTTCACTCTGATTTACCTGGCACCCTGGTACCAGGGAGGTGCAACAGAAAAACCACTCACTTGTATTTCTTCAAATTTAAGATAAGAAATGAGGAGCAAATACTCATTAGACACATAATCAAAAGCTGCAAGAGACAGGAAATCCCAGTTCTGAGTCTTAATATCTCCTTTTAGGTAGTGTCATGTGCTCATCAGTGATCAATTCCTTTGTGACATACAATCAGTCTTCTTAAAAGATGACTTAATCAAAATCAAATAATGATTTTAAAGTCAGCAGTTGAAAAAAAAATCAAAAGAAAAAACATTCCCCTCTGCCCCAACAGAGCTGAGAATGTTGCTGGAAAGCTCTATGATATGCCTAAAAAACTCAAGTGCCAAAATAGATCTACTGCAGAGTTTTGAAGTTTGCTCTTGATTCCATAGCAAAGAATTTGTACAGCTTTGTCAGCCTTAGAAAAAGGTGCCTTTTTTGTATGTACCGTTTCAAGAAAGGCAAAGCAAGGAGAGCACTTCACTACTTATGTTAAAAGTGCAGGGAGAGACAGCTCAAAGCTACCCTGCCAAACGACTGAGGAATATCAAAACCCTTTTCTCATGCCTTCAAATATTCTGAAATCTTGCAAACCTGACAGAGTTGTCAATTTTGTATTGATAACAGCAGTCATATAAAAATCATTTGCGGAGTAAATCAAGGAGAAGAAAAAAAGCCCTTTAATCCACAGTCACACAAATCCATACTGCCTGCAGAAGTCAAATTGCTTTGGAGGCCCTTTAAATAGCAATATATTAACATCCTTGTTTGTCTTTCCTGAAGCTTGCAAGACATTATTTCCCCACATCCCTCTCTCAGTCTGGCCTCTTTGACAACATTTTTATCAGAACTGACCATAACTTACACCTATTGACAGCCTGTGACGCCAGTGAAGTCTTGGAACAGCACTGGCTGTGACAGCACTCACTGAACTGTTATCAATATCAAGGTCATTTTGTTTTTCTTGCTCTCACTGCAGCTGCAGCTTCTCTGCCCTCAGGGCATGAGCTGCCCAAGAAAGCTTTCTAAGCTCCTCAGAAGCCACAGCCTCTCTGCTCCATTACTGGTGTTATGTAAGATTAGAGTGAAGGTTCTACTATTAGAAGCAGTTAGCTGCATGGTGATTGTGTGCTCCCCTGACTACAGCATCCAGCACAGTTATGGCTGCTGGCAGCAGGACTTAAGACTAGACAATTTTAATTCAGGGAGAAGCATTAGCACAGTTGAGATGCATCAAAAAAAATCCATAGTTTTGGGGGGCTTGAATTCCTAGCTGTACCTTGGACAGAAATGCCCCAGAGGAGAAATAAAGGGGAAAGAATCACCCTAGGCTCGAAGATATCCAAAGGCATTCGGAAATTGTGCTAGGAGCCTGTGGAGGGCAGCGCTGTCTTGCTGGGGATGGTTCATTCCATAGCTTAGAGATGCCAGCTGCTAAGGTAATACTTCCTTTTTTATCTCTTTTGAATCTGAAAACTGCAGATGTAAAAGCTGGTGTCATGCCACAGCCATGACCTGTCACTGCCAGCAGGATTCCCCATTTTTCCAACCAGTGCCTCCATTTTTAAGCCATCCTTTCCTGCAACCTTAGCCACGTCCGTGGGCAAGTGCTCCTTCCTAGGCTACATGACTCAGATAGGAGGGTTGGGGGAGGTGGGAGGGGGCAACACAAAGGTTATCCCCCCTTGGAATTACAATTTTGGGAAAATATGTGCAGGTCTATTATATTGCAAAGAAGAGGAAATGCTCTCCAGGAGCACTTCTGTAAGGTAGCACCCTCTTCCCAAAACCTAGCAAGGTGCAGGTGAAGCTCACCCCACTGAGCTCAGCAAGCCCTGGCCCTCCCGGGGGCTTGCCTTGTCCAAGGACAACAGTGGCAGTGTGACCTGGGGTGGGGCTGCTGGGAGGCCTCACTGGGGCTCCCTGCCTCACTCAGGGGCCCCTCTGAGCTGGGATGCTTGGGCTCCACCTCCACCTGCATGCCTGTGTCTAGCCATGCAGCCCCTTGTCTTCCCACTTCACCTGGGACCTGCTTCACCTCCTGGAGCTCTTCTGGCTATCCAAACCCTGTCTGAAGCTGATTCCTAGCACCTGCCCTGCCCTGTGATCACTCCCTCTACTGAAATGGCCTTGTGCATTCCTGCTTTCCCCAGGTGGAGGCAGCTTCTGTGGGGCAGCAGCGGCAGCCTCTCCAGCACCATGGGCAGCCCATGGACCAGGAGCAGGAGGGCTCACAGAGGAAGGAGCCTTTAGCTTTCCAGCCCAGCTCAGACTCCTTGCAAGCAGAAGTTGGTACCTTCCAGCTCAGTTTGGAGAAGTGAGAGGGCCCCATCATAAATACACAAGGCCGGATGTGAATGGAGATGTCAGGAGGGAGACCAAGCGGTGACGAGGTGTGAAGACTCAGATTTTCTCCCACCCTGTAAAACACAGTTGCCAGCATAGGGTGAGGGGCATCTGCAATCTGAGCTGGGCTGGGCTGAGGGGGGAATCATGGAGGAGACTTTGAGGGCTGCTCCTGCTCTTTCCTGACACTGCGTTTAAAGGGCGGGCTGTGTTTTACAGAGCCCTCGATCTGGCATCTTTCCCAGGTAGTAAATTCTCTTAAAACCTGAACCAAACAGAGCTTTAATTGTACATTCTGCTTTTCTCTTTACTCCAAAATAACAGCAATAGCATTTATACGGTGCTGCATTGAACGTGAACCTGCACAGAAGCTGAGGGACCAATTCTGCTTTCCATTATTCAGGGGCACTGCCTCTGGTGAGGCAGATCAGAGTTTGAACACTGAGCTGGAGCAATGAACTTCTACTATTCCCTGCTGTTTGACTGTGGGCAAAATAAAAGGCCATAATATATGATGCAGTCAGCCAAGAAAGCAATATTGCTCTGCCATGTGCACAGTCTACACCAAGACAAGTCCAGGATCTCATTTCTAAATTCCCATAGGTACCTCATTTAAACCATCAGCCATAACCTGCTTCTCATTTTCAATACCACTTGGTATTAGCGCTGCAGTGAACTGCTGGTGAGAGATTCTAATTCCTGCAAACAAGCCCCTGTAGGCTTGCAAGGAAAACAGAGAGTTCCCCTCTCGGTTGCCTGCTAGGTTCCCATCTGGCTGTTTTAACTTTGCTATTGCTTTTAAATGTGCCTGTTTCTGCACACCAAGCTTTCAGCTCTACCTCAAGAGACTCCTGGGCTCTCTTAGCGTCAGATTCTGACCAAAGTGTAGAGACACAGACTGGGTCTTCTTAACAAAAAGGAAGATCATATTTCACGTTACAGTATCTAAAGGATTAATTCCACTAACATGATCATTTCCTTGTGAAACACACTTCTTTCCATCTGGAATTTTCCATCAGGAGGACAAAGAACCATAGTGTTACACACTACCTGAGAGAAAAGAGCAACGAGTGTAAAAGAAGAGTGTAGAGATGCTTGCTGAGAGAAAACAGAAGAAAAAACAGAGTAGACAGCATTTTCAAATGCATCAAGAGGCTGGTTTTCAATTTTTTCCCCTTCCACATGAATTATATTCTGACCCCATGCTTTGGAATTTTGAACCATTTAGTTTGTCAGGTTTTTGATACAGAGAATTCAGGATATTTGGCTGCAGGAGCTTTCTGTATCATGTTATTGTTAGGTAGTGTTTGTGCTATTGTAGTATCCACAGGCCCTGCTGTGCCTGAGACTCTCAATAATCTCATGTAAGGACTTGTTACTGAAAGTCCCCATCTGGGCTATCAGCATAACCACAGGCAGAGCTGTGCCAGCCAGGAAGGTGCTAGCAAAAGGGAAGGAGGAAAGATGATTTGGGTCCAACTAATGTCCTATCAGACTCCTCCTGGGACTCCAGACATTCATTTAATCTCTCTACAGCTCAGTTCCATCTTGAGGAGACAAGGGAACAACCATGGCAAAATGGCAGGGAGTTAGAGAAGTGAAAATTTGGGTCAAAGCTGGCCCTGGCCATTTGGGCTGTACCCCAGGGCTCCAGGTGGGTGGGAAATGATGCAAAATGACAAGACAGTTTTCAAGCTTGTGTGCTACCTAGGTAAATAGGTGGTTATTCAGTCTGTGTTCATTGTTAGTGAAATAAAACATATTTTTCTCAACCAGGAGCAAGCCATTTCATCTTGTTTAATGTTTTAAAATACTTTCTGCAATGCAGGAGAACAAATTGCAAAACAAAGTAACTGAATAGAAAAATGGAAATGGTAAATTTTTTTTTGAAATAGCAAAATTAACTATTTAATATCTACAATATTTGAGTGTTTGCATTTTTACCCCCAAAACTTTGCTGAGTTTTTTTCCACTAGAATCTTCAAATGCAATACAAATCTATTAAGTGCTTTAGCCAATTCAAGTCACTAGGGGGTTTATGTGGGTTTTCTCTTTTCTTTTCTTTTTTTTTTTTTTCCAGAGATGTTCAATAGAAAAGGGCAATCATTTCCACCATAGAGAAAAGAAGGAAAAAAAAATAAACCAAACCAATAAACCAAAAACCAAACCAAAAAGCTTTGCAGACTGTAGTATTCTAGTGGCTAGACAATACTGGGAAGATACAAAGCTCCACTAGGTTGTTATAGACAAGGTCCTGGCATGACTGAGTCCCTCAGGAGCTGCCCCCAGCTGCATGCAGACATCATGGAGTCATCCACAGCCTTTCCTGGGTGCTCCCTGCAGCCAGGCAATGTCACCCACGGCCACCTCCAGCCTCGGCCTCCAGGGCAACTTCTGGACCACTGGGGAAACCCAGGCTCCACAGGTCAGACAGGGGTCAAAGCTGGCCCTGGCCATTTGGGCTGTACCCCAGGGCTCCAGGTGGGTGGGAAATGATGCAAAATGACAAGACAGTTTTCAAGCTTGTGTGCTACCTTGTATTCTGTGGATTGCCATTAAAATCTCTGTCCAGCCTCAAAAGTCTCCCGTAGGTTGAATTGTTTTGTTTCTGTTGTTTTACTTTTAAGCAGAAAAAAATAGGAAAGAAAGATAGGATGATAAGAAATATAGATAAGAAAGATAAGAAAGATGAAAGAAGGAAGGAAAGAGAAAGAAGGAAAGAGAGGAGAGAAAGTGAGAGAGAAAGTGAGAAAGCAAGAAAGAGAAAAAAAGAGAGAAAGAGACAAAAGGAAAGGAAGGAAGGAAGGAAGGAAGGAAGGAAGGAAGGAAGGAAGGAAGGAAGGAAGGAAGGAAGGAAGGAAGGAAGGAAGGAAGGAAGGAAGGAAGGAAGGAAGGAAGGAAGGAAAGCTAATGAGATGGCTACAGTTTAAAAGAAAAGTAATCCTATCCAACTTGCATGGTTTAGATCTCTGCAGAAAATGTTAGTGGCCTTGTAAGACAGAAGTTTTCCCTCTGGTACAGGGATTCCTGCCCTCCTACTGACACTGTTTCCAACTAGAGCAGCTTCTGGGAGCCACCCAGAAGGAGAAGCTTAGAGAAATGTAATCAGTGGCAGCACTTTTGCTGCCTCTGCAGTATCTTAAAGTAGAAGGTGGGGGAAAACCTTCACCAAAGTCCCTGGCCTTCAATTAAAAAATTCATATTGCTTTTCTCATTAGTCCAATCATCTGCTATAGCTATTTCCAGGCTTACCCTGAAGGCCCTGCCGAGCACTCCAATTTCAGGCAATGCAGCGCAGGCGGGAGCTGTGCTCTTGGGAGGAGCCGTGCTTGTATTGACACAAGGAGCTCACTTGTCTGACATCAAGCATGTGAATAAAAAAATGTTGGTACACCTTTTGGAAAGAGGATTGCTCTATGAAATGGAGTTCTGTTGCAAAGCATTTCCCTGGCTGCAAAGAGTCATCTGTGAAATGTCACTGGCACCAAAATGACTCAATTTTGGGAGAACCTCCTCAAAGTCAGGTCTTAGACAAGTGGCCACACAATCTAATTCTCTTTGTTCATCATCTCCATTACTGTAACTGAGAGGCTACAAGAGAAGTTTAAAGCAGCAGGGTCTAGGAGAAATGAAAGTTTGGTATCCGTCTGCTCCACAACTTCAGCCCTTAAGCATTTGCAGCAACTCAGAGTCAGCCACACTCCTCGAAAATGAGCCCATGGTCCTATTAATCTCCTGATGTAGAAGCTGTATTATCTTATTCTTGATTTTCTTTAACTGCTTCAGCTTAATGTTCTGTGTCGGTGGAAGTACAAACAGGTCATCATGAAGATGCTGGCAGTAGCTCTTGAGCACAGTGCATGACTTCCACAAGGCAGTAAAACTTGTAGGGCAATGCACACTATCTGTTTCTGTGCTATTCTTCATGCTAATCTGGGCTAGGATTGCACAACATACTCCTTTACCAAAGCTCTTGATCTTATATTATCTGCCCTGAAAAATTCATAGGCTTTTATCTCTATATTTCTCTCTACCTCCCTGCAGTTCTTTTCCTCCATCATTAAAAGTAAAACCAGTCTTCTTTTCTCTATGTCTCCCATCATCGTTATTGTGCTTTTCATATCTTGCTTATTAAGTAGTTACCCTAGGGAGACCTCTTTCTTATTGGAACATACAAAAGCTATAACTGCACTTAACATTTGTGGGGAGAGGAGGGAGGAAGGGGCAAAGGAAGCAAATTTAGACTGAGGACTCAGAAATATATGTGTATGTTCAGAATATGCCTCACATCAACTCCACTTCTTTTTCTGTAAGCAAAAATATATTCTCCCTTGTTTTCTGCTTATTCCCCAAATCAGCTTACACTGTTAAAAGTAATGTACATGGACAAAGTTGTTTTAGGAGCAACATCCATATGGCTGCTGCTGCTGCTGTGGGGAAGACCAGATGACTTCTGAAGGTCCATCTATGCTTGTTTTCTAAAATTGCTGAGAAAATAAACCCAAACTTTAGATTTAGGCATTCAGGCATTAGAGTGAAAGCTGATGCCATATCAGAATAAACACCATTTACCCTACTTTGGGAAGAGTTCTAGTGTGCCTTCCACATTGATTATGACTTGAGTAAGAACAAGCAAAAAAATAAAGATCATTAATAGTTTCAGGGGGCAAGAACAGCAATTCAGGATAATGAGATCCAGGCAGGAGAAATGTTTCTAAAATCTCGGAAGAGGGACTGCTTGGATATCTTGCTCTTGACTGAGCTTTGCTTCCAGCTGAACCATCTGACCTGGGCTTGCTGGGTCTAAACCAGCAAACAGCATTGCAAAAGGGTTGCCCATATTCCACAGCATGACTTGTGAGGGTTCAGAGGTCTGGTATCTCAGAGACCTGTGAGGGAGCCCTAGATGGATTCTCAACAGGACAACAATGCCAGAACCTTTAGCTCTATAATTTCAAAAATACTGTTTTTTCTCACATCCTGGGTAAGTGCCCTGCCCCTCAGACAAGAAAAATGGCCCCTCTCTGGAGGGAAGTAGCTATCACATTATTTATACAAAGTGGAACAGCTCCCAGAGGAGAGATTGAGATAGACAGGCGCAAGAATACCAGTATAGCTGAGTGTCCAGGGATATTCAACTGAGAGAGAAAAAACTAGTTCAAATCCTCTCAATTTCTCTTTCTATACATACAGACATATACAATATATATATGTTTATAGATGCATGTGAAAATCCTTTCCTATGTATACATGTATGTATGTGTGTAGGTGTGTTTAAATACATCACTATAAATGAAATAAAATTGTATGTACACACTGTTTCTATGTGTGTACACATGCACCATATAGATGGCGCTCACATACACATCCTAAGATTTTCAGTGTGGCCCTAGAAACTTTGTAAGTCAATTAATTGATGCATTCAATAACTTCCAGCTTTAAGTAATCAGAATCAAGTGTACAGAAATACTCTGGTAGCACTTTAACAAAAAGAGAAATGTTACCTGTGCCTACAAGGTTCATCCAGTCTGCATTCGGGTGGTGCAGCTGTTCTTTACTAATGGTGTTACTCGACAAGAAATTAAATCACATTATCTTATGCTGCTCTCTCAGGGGAAAAATTACATGTCTGTAGAGTCCTACCCCTGAGTCAGTCCTGCTCTCTGGATGCTTTTAGCAACACCTGCAGGCCCTGCTGCACACACTAGTTCTAATAATGTAATCCTATTTGGAGGGTAATGAACAGGTCTACTTTCTAGGGAATAGTATTTCTGTATGAAAATTTCCTTTCAATTCATTTCAGAAAAGCTGTCTCTGATACAGCCTGAGTGCATGCAAAGGAACAGCAAGATGCTTCGCACCAGAGACTCTTCATCTCTGACTAGCAGCACTACCTACGAAACACCGTCACTAACAGATCTCCAGCAGCTCCTGTGGCTCAGAGGAGGCTCTGATAATCATGTGGACCAAGTCTGGCCAAATATCTACGTGGGAGATGCGTAAGAACTTATGGTCCTATTGTTAACCTGTTATCAGTCCCTGGGAGGAGGAGGAGGAAAGGGCGTGGTACTACTGGGGAGCAGCTTTTGGGTCTTCAGGAATGTTTTTGTGATACAGGCTTCCAAAACTGATGATGTAAAGAGCTTGGATGTCAAGAAACATATAACATGCAAAATGGTGACTTACTCCTAGCATGTCTGATTTGGTTTTTTATATTTTTGAACCACCATGGATTTAGCAGGGTAAAAATTACTTGTATTCTAGACTAAAGTCTTCAAAGAACCTATGCCAAATTGATGTCAATTCTGAGATGCCTTATGTGGCCTGGAAATTGTGGCCTCTAAGGCAGCAGATAAGAGGCCGGTAGACCTAAGACTCAAATAGGGGTAGCAAGATTAAAACCCAGAAGGAGGAATACCCAAATGAATTGTGCAATAGTGATCTTGACATTCCAAATCCAAGCTTTCTTTCAAAGATGATAAAACTGAAAATATCAAACATGAATTTTCATGCAAATACCTTATTCTTGTGACCAATAATATTTATTGCTATTTCCTTCCACTTGGATTACTGCAGATTACCTAGATCATTAGCCCATTTTTCCCAGCTCCTCCTCCTCATGAATATATCAGTTAAGGTTCAGAATCCTGTTGAATGCCTATAGTCCTAGTTTATGGTGGGAAGTGGGGTTCACCTAGCTGGTGAACACAGTGCATCCACTTCATGTCCAAACCAGGAACAAGGTGTTCCTACATCTGTGCAAACTCTCACTCTTGAGACGAGGTACACTACCAATGAGAGATTAGCTCTAAAATTTCCTAAACAAATATTTAAGGAAAATCTTGACCACTTCATACAGTAAGCCATGTTCCCAGGGATTATCTGCTGGGAGGCATTTGCTTAACTGACAGTAACCCACTGGCAAGTCTGTGCTCCCGCTGTTCTCCATACCTCCATATCACATTTTTCATGTGCAAAGCACTATGTGCTTCTTGAAATTTGCTCCTCTGAAAGCAGGATGCAGTTCCTGCATCTTTCCATAGTGGGAGCAGGCACTAGCTTTAAACCATGCTATTTTTGCAGAATGTTAGGAGCGTTGCCAATGTGCCCTTCATATCTTTCAACAGGTGGGCTGCTAGGAGCAAAACTACACTTCAAAGCCTCAAAATTACTCATATCCTTAATGCAGCAGATGGACCATATAGCATCAACACGGGAGCCAAATATTATGCAGATCTGCAAATAGAGTACTATGGAGTAGAAGCATTTGATGATCCTGCCTTCGATTTAAGTATCTTCTTCTATGATGCTGCCAATTTCATACGCAAGGCCTTAAACTCTTCAGGAGGTAAGAGAGAAGCAAAGATAAGCTTTGAGGGGAAATTTCAACACAAGCTAAATGACTTTTCATTGCAGTAACAGGCATCAACAGAGCTCAGAATCAGCATATGGTTCAAGGAAGCAGAGACAGAGCCACTGAGCAGAGGATGGAGAAGGGCGCCTATGCCATGTGCTGCAGGGAAGGTGGCTGTGCCAGGTCCCCAGGAGTTGCAGAAGACTGCCTGCCCCCAGCCCAGCCTGGTGGAAAGAAGGGCAAGCTCTGAGACTGGAGTGTAGAGGGAAGGGCAGAGGTTATGGCACTGCAGATGCTGCCCCATGGGCTCATCCTGTAGGGATCAGCAGGATCTGTGTGCTCCCACACATCCCTCCCACCCCTTGCACACTGCCAGGGGCTCCAGCTGGGTATCCTGCCCTGCATGCTGCTCCTGCTCCCTGGGGGAGCAGCGGCACTTCGGTGCTGGCTCGAATGCTTCACACGCTCAAGTACTTCACAGAATTGCAGCTTTATTCAGCCTGTCTATTAAGCTAGAGAAGCAGCAGAAGTTAATGAACTAAGTCAAAAACTACGAGCCTGACCTGCAGCCTGCTGAATTTTTGTCAGCAGAGTTTGGATTAGGGCCTAGTTATCATAATTTCCATTTGTTCCAGAGTTTGCTCTGACTCTGACTCTGGCTGCAGGATCTGCTGCTTTCACTAGAGTGGTTTATTAAATCCTCAGTTATAGCTCACACTGGGCTGCTGAGATACAGTAAATTACAACTCCATTTTTACAGGCAGACTATCCCACAGAGTTTGTGGGACTTGCCAGTGATCACAGTCAGGGATGGGCCAAATTTTTCTGCCAAAACTTTTTTTTTTTTCACAGCAAACTATACTAACATGTTCAGTCACAGAAAGCTTCTCCTTCCACAGAAAATTTCAACTATTTCACTCTTAGGCCTGAATTAGATGCAGGAGGTTAGTATGAAATACCACCTTGTCTGAGAGGTGATCTTCCTGACAGCATGAAGATCACCTAATTGTCACCATTGCTTTCTTAACTTGTTTCTACTAATTTTTTTTCTCCTCCCTTTGTCTTATCCACTTTAGAAATGATAAAGCACACTCACCTTGCTGTGCCTTTTTGTTTGTGCAGGTAAGGTGTTCGTTCATTGTGCCATGGGAGTGAGCCGCTCAGCAACTTTAGTGCTTGCCTTTCTAATGATCCATGAAAACATGACACTCGTGGATGCTCTCAAGACAGTGAGCACTCACAGAAACATCTGCCCAAATACGGGGTTCCTCAGCCAGCTCCGGGACTTGGACATTAAACTGAACGAAGAGAGGAAAAGAAACAAAGCATCTGCCACCACAGGCCAGTAAGATAATATTGCTGAAAGAAAGAGGACAAAATCCTGCCTGCATCTCTTCTAGAAGAACTGCATTTATAAATTTAGGACACAAGTTTATGGGACACCAGGACGCATGCTATTAATACAAGTAGATTTTGCTTGATCTTTCCATTTTGCAAAGCCTTCCTAGATTTATATTTATGATTGGTTGTATACTCTATCCTTCACTCTCCACCTTAAAACATTGCTGTCTGCTAGCTTGAAATAAAAAAAAAAAAAAAGAAAAAGAAAGAAAAAAGAGAAAGAGATCAGGTTCCACTTCAGAAATAGCTGTGTTTCAGCAACTAGTGGAGCTCATATCACTTTATGAAGTGTTAGGCTATTTGAGGTGAAAGATGCCATATTATTTATGCTACAGTAATGCTTAGAAGTTTTCTTATGAACTTGCCCCCCAGCCCTTCACTCCCTGTATCTCAGAGGGTTTGTATTTTGAGACTTGAATCTGGCACTGGTTAGTTCTTGCTTTTACAATTGGTGGAGCTCCTGAGTTGGGGTAAGAGGCTGTTTAAAGGCAGAGCAGCTGGGAAACAATGTAAGCCGCTCTAAGAAATTATTCCAGGTATCTCTACAGGCTTTTCCTTTTGGCTGTTCATCAGAGCTTTTTTCCTCCATGTAAATACATTTCCTTGAGCGAGCATTCACATATTGTTCATCTTACATACTAAAAATCCTCCAGGAAATGCTGCAGAAAATGCTTCTAAAGAAGAAGGTGGGTTACCAGCTAAGGCTGGTGCAGGAAAATATTTGACAAAGTTCAATGTATCCCAAATTTGTCTGGCAGTTCAAAATTAGAAAACTTGGGATTTTCTTTCTCAAAATTAAAAGGTTATTAACATTGCAACATCATATTCTGTGGCAGTTGCTTTTGTGAGGTGGGCTGAAGTGAAAACTGAAGACGCACAGGAATGGCAAGGGAGGTGTTGACAGGCATCAGGCTTTCATCTTTGTGTCTCTGGGCCACCATAAGAGCACTCAATAGCTACTGTCATCTGATGGATCAGTGCTGCCTGGAAACTATGTGAAGCACATCTGGCTTTTGGTTCCCAGCGGACAAGCATTTGCAGCACAAAGCCAGCTCCAAAGCCAGCTGGGGATGGCAGTTTGTATTCCTAGTACCAAACTCAGGAATGCAGAGGCATGAAAACTCCCCACTATGTGAGCTGGCTACTCAAAAACAGCAGAGCAGCAAGGGAAAACGTTCCTTGACATTTCCAGTATTGTCTACAAGACTAATTTCTGCCTTCAGGACAAACAACTCAACACCTTTTATAATGCTCTTAGGTGATACCTACATCTTCTCTGTAGAGTACAGGAGTCAGAGCACAAAGCACTGAGGATCTGACCATCATAGCAAGGATGTCTCAGGGGATTTTACTTTGGACTAACCCTGTAGATTGGACATACCTGAGCAGCAGTAGAGCAGTATGGGAACATTTCTTTGCTTTAGTTCCCTGCATAAGGAAACCTCCTCATGAGCTCTGGGGCTGCTCTACAAAGGCAACAAAACCTCAGTAAGTAGGAATAGCCAAATTAAAAGTATGCTCCAGACCCAAATCAAAATTTAATATGAATGTTTCCGTTACCAATTAAATCTCATAAAGTGATTCAAACTTAGAGAACAAGTCAGGAAAAATCCCCCAGTGTATCTGTCTATAGAGATGCCCCCAGCCTCAAGCAGAACTATATTTTCTTATCCTTTCCCCTCTCAGAAGCAGGAACCAACCAGCCATTTTCAGGCTGGAGCAAAGGGCAGAGCTCAGGAGTCAGTGGGGGTACTAAAACAGGGGCATATTAAACACATTTCACAGGATACAAATTTACCGTGCTTTTAAAACACTGACTGGAACAAGTGGAAATCTGGAGCTTACTCTGATGGTAAAAATACTGTAAATACAGCAAAGTAACACACAGAATGCAACTTCTCAGGTTGCGATGTCTTGCGGGCTGTTTTTCTCCCAAAGGCACGCTCCGCATCCCATCCCTCATCCCCCCCCCCCCCACATCCCATCCGCGCCCGCGGCTCCGGCTGCCGCCGCCAGGTGGCGCGGTCGGCCCGGCGCGCCCCCGGCCGGTCGGGATTGTGCCGGGAGGGTCCCGGCGGGGCCGCGCCGAGCGGCGGGCGCTGCCGCCCTGCCCCGGGCCCGCCTTGGCCGCTCTGTTCCGAATTCGGGTCAAACCCCGGGGGAAGCGGAGCAGACGATGCGAGGCCTGTGCTAGGGAACGCGCTCGCCCCGTCTCGCCGCGGGCGGCCCGCGCCGCCTGGCAGGCTAGGGCACGGCAGGGGCGGACCCGCTGCCCCCGCACGGGCTAAGGCCGGCCATCCCCTCACGGCTCTCAGCTGGGCTGAGCAGCAGCTGCCCCGCAAGGAGCAGCCGGCGCACCCCCCGCTGGCGGGGAAGCCCTCGGGCTCCGTGTCCCGGCAGCGGCCGCGCCCCCGGCCGGTCAGAGCCGCTGGCACCGCCTGAGCCCCGGCGTCCTCCACAGCCCAGCCCGCAGCTGCCTCACCCCGGCTGCTGCTGCAGGTCCAAACAGGGTAGCGGAGCACGGGTTACAATTAACAGAATTAAAAATAGGCTTTGAATAAACTGAACACCCGGAGAGGCTAGAAATTTGCTGTGCAGGTGGCACGTTAGGAGCCAAGTGAGGGGTATTATTCAAACAAAGGTAATCCAAGACACCGCAGCGCGGGAGCTTCGACTACCAGTAAGGCAAGTACCTTTAATCTTGTTTACAAAGCAGCCCCGGTGCGGTCAGCACCTGCACCGAGCAGTGCGAGCCCCCAGAGCCAGCTCTGCCAGCAGCGACCCCCGGCAAGGCCAGCCCAGAGCTGGGCCCTCGTACTCAGGAACTCCAATATTTGTGAAATTCGAGTTTGCTTTCCAGCTGGCCTTACAGGCTGAGGATCTCTCGCTGAAAAAGATGCTATAAAAAAAACAGGCCCATTTTATTTAAATACCAATCTGGCTTGTATTTAAATTTCTTACATATCTATCTTTAAGATAATAGCCATGAAACACTGGACGTGGGTTTCCTTCCTCTCAGCTGATGTTCACAAGTCGATCCTGGGAAAGGAGAGACTGTCCAGTCAGTTACACTGGAGAAAATGTGAAACAGACTATGAATAAAATGCTGTGCCGTTCAAAAACAAAACCTGGGAGAAACAAAATGAAAGAGTAAGAAGTTTGGGGGGGGGGGGGGGGTGTCTTTGTTTTTTTTTTTTTTTTAATACTAACTCTTTGTAGTTTGGGCTATTTATGGATTATTTATAACTAGGATCGAATTTTCAGAGAGAAATGGGATTTTTAATATCAGCAGTCTTCCTCAGAAAATTTTTATTGAGGAAATATGCTTGTATGGCTATGGAAGCCATTGTGATGATTGGAGTAAAAGACTACAGAAGGAGAAGACTGGGTTAAATTAATTCCTGCTAAATACCTACCAGAAGACTTGCTGTCTGTATAGGGAGCTGGAGACAGGATTGTACCAGGGTAAAAAGGATAGCATGGCTATTTATAGTGCTGCCTTCAACACCACAGGAATTCAAAGGAAAACTCCAACTCAGCACACAGTCCTCTCATCATCTTCTTCTGTCAAGATTAAATGGGGCCTGAGATAATTTCCCCTACAAATCCTTTCTAGGAAGGATCTGTTCCTTTGTGCAACAAGGAACTACCATGGTACAAATCACTCCAGAGGCCAAATCCTCCTCACCCAGCCAAATGTCACCACTTTCCTTTTGGTAGCCGGAGGAAGAGGAGAAAAAGACCCTTAGAAGCCGCAGCACTTAAGCAGGAAAGACCAAAACATTTTGCCTGCTGTACATCTTTTCTCCCTGTACTGTCCCCTGCCCTGCTCACACCGGGTACTCTGAGGGACTTGCAAACAAAAGGACAAATGTAGCTCCAGCACAATCCCAGTGCCAGGCAGCAAAGAGAGGAACAGGAACACAGTACTGGCACATGGTCATGGTCATTCATGGTGTCACTTGAGAGGAGGCCCTTACCCTGTGTGCCCCTCTTGCCTCTGCAGAACCATCCATCTCTGGGGAGGAATGGGCTCCAGTAGGTGTGTGGGGCACCTATTTATCAGTAGAAATTAGCTGTAATATTGAGAGTACAAATGAAAGCACCTTTGGAAAGGGTGTTGGCAGAAACCTGACTGCCACTCTAAAAAAAAGATACATTCCTGGAGTTCCTTAGTTCCACTCCTCTTTTAGCATCATGGTGCCTTAGATCTTTCCTTCTCATCTTCCACCTTCCAGTTTCTTTTTAATAAGAGCTGCTTTTTCATTCTTCACAAAGCACTACAAACTCTCAATGCTCCTCTTTTGTAATTCTGTTACCAAGCTGTCTGCTAGGTGGGGAGCAGAAGGTGCAGGACTTGGTGCTGCCTTTGAGGTACAGGTAATTATTATGTGCATCTGTTATTGTGGTTGCTGCCTCAACAGGTGGAAAACATGCTGTTCTCTGATAGATTTGCAGCACTCCATGCTCCTGCCTTGTCTTTTCTCTAAAGCCAGTCGTGTGGTGTTCCTAAAATAATAAACACAGCCTCACTGCTGCCACAAAAACCCCTGGTAAATATATTTTTATGGGAATGAAGTATTAAAGGATTTGAACACTTACTCACTGAAAGCAAAATATGAGCAGTAAGGTTGGGTAAAGATTCAAAGGCTGGTTTGCTTCCTTTCCCTGGGGCACATCAAGGCTGTACTGTTTGCACTTCAGAGATGGATAGTGGGGAATTACTTAACCTGAAATGATGGAAACAATTCAGACTATAATAATACAGCATAAGAGTTTCTCATATTACATCTATTCCCCATACTGCTGGCTATACTCTGCCTTCAGATTCACGTGCACAACTCTCATTGGAATCTGGAGGAACTGTATTTGAAGCCAAAATGCATTTCATTGTCTTTCTGAAGTCTCTCTGCAGCTTAGTGGCTAATTTCTGAGCTCAAGAGCTGGGAACAAAGCTTGTCTAAACATTTCCCAGTGTCTGTCTCTGTGAGATTCCCATCTGTTGTGTTTTATTTTGAATTTCATCTTCCTACTTTCCTAAAAACACAAAGCAGAAACACATTTCCTCTGCCCTGGAGTGCAGGAGTCACCTAATTTCCCAGCAGGTTCTCTTAACAACATACAGTGGATCCAAGTTTGTCTAAAAATGCTACAAGCCCTTTGTGGAGAAGAAAGGGAGGAGACCAGAAATGTGGGCCAAGTTTCTGAGTGTTGTGAAAAGCCTCTGCCCCCCAAAGGGACTCCATTTCCTGTTTCCCCTCTCCCAGAAATGTCACCTGGGCTTGGGTTTTGTTAAAAGAAACATACATTGCTCAAGTCCAGGATCTAGGTCTTTGGTTTGTGCTTCCTGCTGACACTGCAGAGACTACAAGAGCCATGAAAGCTGAGTCTGACTTTGGGGATTCACATTTGCAATAGCAGAACAAATTAAATGGAGAGCATGTTAAGTGAGTTGGGAGATTGTTGTTGACCAACAAATCTTCATTAAGTTCCCACACCAAGCTGTGCTGCACCTTTAATGAAACTGATCATTGTTTTTCCTTCCACATTTCAACTATTTTGCCACCAGGTTTGAGAGAAATTCAGGCTTGCTTGAGGTTTAATTAGAGATAAAATACAATATGAATCCATCTTTCTCCATACATGCACCCAGTTTGGAGCAGTTGGTGCATCTTTCAAAAGGCCAGGTTTCATTCTGTTCCCCACCTGTACTTACTGCCTTGGTTTTTGCTAGTTCTTTTATTTACTGCCAATGACTCATGGAGACTTTGTTCCCTGGTTTATGGTGACTTTCTGGATCACTGGTTTGCATCACCAGATGTTTCAGCTCAGGAGTTGCCAGCATGAACCCCAAGAGTTCATATGACTTGCACCTCCCAAAAGCTAAGCCTGTGCCCAGAATAACAGGCTTTCACAGGATTACAGCAAAGTCCTGTTCTGATGATTTTTGAGACTGAAGGGAGGCTACCACAGCTGGGCCTCTGAGAGCCTTCCCTGCAGACCATTAGAGAAATATGGCTCCATAGGTATAACTCAGATACCAAGTTACTCTGCTGTATGGCTTTAAAAACACTCTGTCCAGTTTAGGCCAGAGAGGTTTAAGGGAAAAGTACAAAGTAAACATGAGGAAGTACTCAGCAGTACTGAGAATGACACAGCCTAAGCAGAGCAGGATCCTCTGCTCCAGACTGTCTTTGCCATGAGGGAAGAAACAATTACTGTCTCTTTTAAGTATAACATAAGAGACAAAATGTGCATGCAAATATAGCATAAATGGGGAAGTTAGCCTTCAGTATTGTCCTTTGACAGATACCCGTTATGGTGGCCAAACTACTTGTTGGCCATGGAGCTCGGCCATGCCCCATACCACACTGTCCTCTGAGTCAGATAACACTCAAAAAATTTAGATGGCACTCAACCTTTTCCATACATAAAAGAACACATCAATCATTTGGATCTATGCAGTAGCACCTCAGCACACAAACTTAGGGGTTTCCAGCACTTGGGCACTGCAGCCTCCCCTTTACAAAGGTTCCTGTTGTGTCCCAGCTTGCACTGAAGAGTGCAACCACAACAGCTGCTTTTTAATAGGATTTGATTTTTTTGGGGGGGGTTTGGTTTTTTGATTTTTTTTTTTTTATTAGAAATTACCTGTTTGCTATGCTATGGAAGAAAATATTTTCTGTTTTTGTAGTGGGTGATCTATGACATTTGGGGACATATTTTTAACTGCTAGTTTGTTTAAGAAAAATGGTAAGAGTTAACCTGGAGGACAAATTATCAGAAATACCTATAATCCCAAGAGCTAACACAATTGCTGGGAAATTCTAGACCTCAAATCAGCTCTGCTACAGAATATGATGAATTTCTATTTTTTTCCCCTCCACAGACTTAGTAGCAAGATTTTACAATAAGAAGAAAGCAATTTGCTTAGCTGACTTGGGATTTAATCTTCCCTTGCATCTCTTAGACTATACCCACATAAGCAAGCAAGTTTCAGCTGTGTTCAGTCTCACTCTGACCTCTGTACTAACTTGATGTACTGGTTTTAGTTCTCAAATAGTGCATTACGTTATAACTCAAAGGATCTGATTAGAACTAGCCGGTATTTTAATGATTTATGAGGGGCATCTGTGACTGCATGGGTAGCATATACATTGTGTCACTGCTGTAGGAGGAATTTGCATTGATCATACCAGCATGCTCCAAGACAAGAGCGTGTCAAATTCCTATCAGCCTGAGTTCACAAACTTCATCTGACAGGTGGCCAAGCTTGCACTGGGACTGACCATAGTTCTCATGGTGGGAATAAAACAAACCAGCTGGATTGCTTCTAGCCATTGCATTATGAACAGATTTCCATTCCTTTCTGTTGTTCTGTCTTGCAGTGCTTAAGAAGGTGTTTATCCTTCCCAGTTTTGTAGCCAGAAACCTGGGCCACAGGAACTTGCAATCAGCTCTGTCTGTGGTTTATCCTTCTGCCAGAGGACACTGGTGTGAAATACAGGCTACTGGAACTAACCTTCCAGACCTCTCCACGTCTTGCCATGGCTATCAAATTGCTAGCAAGTCTCAGATCAGAGAGGCTGGGGTGTGAGAAAGGTAAAGAAACAATTAGACAGCACAGTTGCTTTAAAGCCATAACGTCCCTGCATTTAATAAGAGATTATACTACTTTTTTTTTTTTTTAAATAACTGTAATAAAAAGACTTTGCAAGCACAGAAAGAATGGTTTTAGGAGCACAGTGATAAAAGGGTTTCTTATCCTTGGTTTGATTTTATGTGTTCTGAATTCTCTTTTGAGTATTGAAGTCAATATCTGCCAAAGCATTCCTAAAATCCTTGTCCCCAAGAGCATGGAAGTCCAACCTTGATGGTTACTCACCTCCTGTTGTAAGCTGCCTTTTGCTCACTTGTAGTGAGTAAAGGCTTTTGACTCACGTTAAACCCAAGGGCAACTCTTCACTCAGGTCCAGCTATCACTGCCAGTGCTTGGCAGCACTCTGCCCTTCAGCTGCCTCCAGCTCAGACCTGGGGAGAGATACAAAAAAAATCATCAAGTTTAACTTCACCATCTGCCCCTGTGCAGTGGGAACAGCCCTGTTCCTCACAGGATCACTGAAGTAACATGTATGAAAGGCATTCCAGTGCCCAAGAAACACCAGGGAATCTTGGCTGTCTGCCTCCTGCTGTTTCCCATCTTACTTCCTAGCAGGTTACTCAACCCTCCTGCTATGCCAGTGTAGGGGATAAGTGTCTGCTCACTCCTCTAAGTTGGGTAGCATAGAGCTGTCTTTGTAGAGCTGGTAGAGACCACAGGACAAGAACAAAGAGCAGTGAAACTTCTAATGCCCTCAAACAGAAGAGACACGAGAAAAAAAAAAAAAAGAAAAAGCAGCAATATATTGTTTTTAAGATAGAAGAACATACCAGAGCTAGTCACAGGGGAGAAAGGCTTTGCATTGTGCCATCCTTTTCGTTAGATCCTTGGGGCAGAAACCATTCATTTGTAATGGGATTCTTTGAATTCTGAAGCCTGATGTTTTCAGTTCTCGGCTGGAGGACACTGCTGTATTAGTTATTGTTAACAGCAGCCTCATTCACCTTCAGATGTGGGCTGCTAAGCTCTCTTGGGCCACAGGACCTAAGGGACTGCATTCCAACTGGGGTTTTGTGCAAGGCACAGTACAGGAAATCCTTGGCCTCTAAACTTGCCAGAGCAGGAAAGAAACGTGACTTCAGGTCATTTAGAAGGTGACCTGGGAAAATTAGATGAGGCTAGATTAAGAATATGCAACATGGAGTAAATCTGAAGAATGAAACCATAGCTGAGGGACTGGAAACAACACCCAAGTGACACTTTGTCCTCCTTTGAGTGAGCTGGATGCAGCACACCCAGCAACCCACCTGGCTTTCTCACACTGTGCTCAGTTGGATGTTTGCTGTTCAAATCAACACCCCTTACGTAGCAGACTGTATACAAAACAGTGTAGGGCTTGGGCTCTGTGGTAGTTGCAATTTCAGCCCAAATAGCCATGGAGATGGAGCAGAGCTTGTGCTACAGCAGGAACAGGCTCCGTCTCCCACACAGTGACAGCGTGAGGCTGAAGAGCATCACAAAGGTGAGCCTCCAGGCCACCAGGTCTGCATCAGAGAACAGATTCAGCGCATTTCAGGCCATCTGTGAATAAATCCAAGCTTGTATGTCTCCCCAGGGTCATGCTGTACTAACATCATCCAGTAACGAGAGCAGCACAGGCTCCCTGCAAGTGCAGGCAGCAAATACTGGTAAAGCATTGCTACAAGCCATGAGAAAGCAGCTAGGATTTATGTTGTTCAGGAAGGGTGAGGACTTTGGAATACTTGTACCAAAAAACCAGTGTCAGCCAGACAACCCAGCTGGTTCTGACTGGCAGCTCCAAGAGAAAAAGTGGCACATGTTGCTCCTTATTTAGAGCAACCTGCATCAACTTGCCAGCCTGTCTTTCAGAAATGTTTCATCCTTCAACTTTTCAGTAAGCTTCTGAGGGTGCTTTTAGGAGGAAAAACAGAGTTTACCAATTCAGAGAATACCAGTTTTCACCCCCAACATGTTATTGCTGGAGGCAAGAGAGATAAAGTGATGTAACAATTCTTCAGCCCAGAAGAAGAGCCAGCCTTAACACAGAACAACTAAATTTTAGGTAAGCTTGTCTTCAAGTGTAAGCATAGTGATATCAAAAGTGTTTCATAGCATGTCTAAGAACTGTTTAGTGCTATAATGCTATAGATTGGGACTTCTGTTTTCTTAAGAAGTAGTGAGAAATGTCAGTATTGAATGGAGGAAGCAGTTAGAGACTCTCAGAACTGACAGTGAAGTCTGATGGCTGAAGTCCATTGCAGGAGAAGACACCAGCAAAAATATTTGAGTAGGAGCAGTAGCCTGTCTGGGAGCTATAGAGACTCTCCAATGTGGGCATGGTGCTGCAGTCATAAATAGCATGGAGATGTGGGAGATGCATTTTGGACCAGCTACTGTCTTTGGGTCATATGAAGTGTGTCTGCTGGTCTGCCAGATCAGGTTGGGTTAACGGGGGTAAGGATGCAGTTGGCAGCTGAGAGCAGAGGTACCAAAGGGCTCCAGAGGGCCTGGTTTTGCAGCTGAACTGTGCTCATAGCCAAAAGTCACATCTTTGCTGGGCCTAGGGCTGGAAGGGAGCCAACTTTGCTTTACTTGCTCTTGCTTGCCAATAGCCAAGTTCAGGTCCTTAGAGCTCTACAGTGCTCTTGCTCCAGCTGATGACTTCATGAACACCTAGTGCTGGGAGCAGCACAGCTCCCTGTACAGCCTTAAACTCCCTGTTTCCCTGAATATGCAATGACATCATTGCCACCTGAGGGCCCAAACTCTGGTCTTGGCAGGTAAAAGCCTTTTGGGTAACCTAACATTGGGGTTCTTGCTCTCAATGCATATTTATGTAATGATTGCTGGATGGCTCTAATTAAATGACTGTAAAGCACTACCTAAAATGCACCAGTAATAAATTCTTAATAGCTGATGCTATAACAAGCAGTTACACAAAAGAATATATCGTAACATGCAGATTGTTAACAGTGTCTGGGCCTGTTTAGTGCTCAGCTTTAAATAGTTACAATGCACACTATTAAAGAACATGTAAAATTTGTAACTAGTAAATAAAAAGTCCAATTAAGAAACAAAATATACCCAAGCTTCAGTGGTGAAGAAGGCACAGAAGAGCTTGGGGGTGGATAAACTACCTCTTACCTCTGCAATCCTTGTGGTGGTGCTACCTGTCAGCCATGGTTTCTGTAAAGCATACTACATGTACATTCCTCTGCCTGGCAGAGATTCTGTCCATGCCTCTGTCCTGACTCATAAACATGGTTAGGATCCCACTTACATTACAAATATGTGATCAGGTACAGCAACCCATGGTTTTGCGTTTTGTGAGGAAAGGATGGGTCAGGGAAAATTAATTTTGCTGCTCATATTTTTCACTTCTCTTATCCACTCAAAGCTGCTGTGAGGGCAATAACTCTACAGAGTTGGTTTCCCATGGCTAAAGAATAAAATAAACATACCTTCAAGATCCAGAAGAGTTAGCAAAATCAGCAGGTGGCCAGGTTTTGCACACTTGGTACAACATTGCTGCACATCAAAGGATGGCTGAGTCTGTCTAGCCACTGTCAGGAGCTGCACACATGGCTGGTAAATACAAATGTACTAACCAGCTGATGACAAGAGAATATTTTATACTACAGTCACAAAAAAAACCCCTTCAAGGCCACCCTGCCTTGGGGCCTGCATGCTAATGTACATCCTGAAACAGTCAAGACTATTAGGTTTGAGAGCTACAGCCTGGCCCACAGACGTGCTATGAAAAAATTAGACATTTTTGAGGCTTCTGAGGCCTGGAAATCTGTAACATCAGTGGAAACAGTGGTAAATTCAACATATTTGAGAACCAGGATGGGTTGATTAAATTCTTCCTTACATTTGAGTTGTGCTTTGTATCAAAAATGTAGCTGCTGATTTCCCTGGATGGCACACAGGGAAACTTTTACTTTGACAGTGGGGAAGCATCATAATTCCTCTAAAGTTAGGACAGAAAATGTTCACTAATGCAGTACTGAGAGGAAAAAAAGTCAAATGTTTTTGCCTTCTGCTGCTCAAAGCTGTCCAGATTAAATTTCTTTCAGTAAAGAAAAGTTTAGTCTGCTCCTCAACATAGGCCTTGTGTGAGCTGTGGAGAGCAAGTCCATCTAATGGATTTTGCCTCATCCCACCAAGTGGGTGCATTGCCCTAAATGCATAGCTGGGTTACACTTACGGGTCTGGAAGCCTCCACTAAATTTGGAAGTGCTGTTCAGATTACATCCACCAGCTGCTGAAGAGATTTTGTTACAAACAGTTGGCTACTCAAATACCTTGTGCCTCCCTAGACACTGCCTCTGTCTCAGCTTTCAAGTCCAGCCAGCCCTACCTCAGTCATTGCAGTTTGATTCATACCATCTATATCTCATAGTGCTCCTAGCAATTGATAAATTATTACTCCAGTGAGACTATTGGGTTAAATGCTAAGGAAGAAAGAATGATGACAGTAATACTTGTCATTTGTGTGGTCATGTAGCAACACAAAACCTCTCTCAAACATAGGTTAGCTTGGAGGAGCCTTTCCAGGGGATAGGCTTTCTAAGAAATGTTTATGGCTTTTGAATACATGATAGGCATGAACTTGACATGACCTACTTGGGCCAAGCCCTGAGCTTCAGCCTGGTCTTTTACCACCACAAATCAGTGTATTCGAAGTATAGCCAGACTCATATCTTCACTGGGATGGCAAGGTTATAGCACATAGCAGCTTGAGAAAACACAGGATGGAGGCTGCTTTGTTCTCAGGATTTAAAGACTTGGAAATATTTTTACTAATGTCATAAGAAAATGGCTAAGTTCTACCCATACAGAAAAGCCAGCATAGGCCTGGGATAATTAAGATATTTGACACTTGATTGAAATGAGCACATTAACATTTTTCTAGTATACACAGATCCCTTCTTTATCTTGGCATTGGAAAATGCAAGTTAAAGCAGAGGTTGTAAAGGCTTTCAACTAGATATCCTAGACACAAGTGTTGCTTTTTCCTCCTGGCTTACCACAGCATCATGCTGCAGGATTTTCTGCTGCTTCATCTCAGCCTTCATACCATCCTCTCAACTTGATACTGTATCAAGGTAATGTTAAATTGTCAAATGTACTGACTTTTCATTTTGTTGTTTAATTAAATGTCGTGGAATTGGAGAAATTGGATAAAAGGTGGCATATGTTTCCAAGGACTCAGACACCTGTAAAGGAACCTAAAGTCTCTAAAGGCCCTCTCCCCAGCATGGTACTGAATAGCACCAATTCTGTTACAGATAAAGCTGCAGTCACTGAATTAACTGAAACCCAACCAAAGGTGTATGCAGTCTGTAGGGGCATTCTCTACTAGGCAGACAGGAGTCCCAGTCATGAAGGAGATGTTATCTGGGCCCTCTCACAAGACTACTTTCCTTTCTTCCTGGGATAGTTGATATATAAGGAACCATTGACCTGGTTGCTCTCATCACCCAACTGCAGCAAAGTCACTAACACACATCAGTCCAGGGAGGTGGCTGCAGGGAGGCAGGGATGGTGGCACAAACAGCCTGTGCCATACTCTGGGTCACTCTGCATCATCAGAATGACCTGCTTGCAATAGACCTCTGATTGCAATCCTCCTGCTAGTTGTAATTAAGGAATTCTATTGCATAGTACAGATACAATTACAGTTGCAGTACCTGTTAATTCAAAATTAATATAAACATAATGGCAAAATTTCTCCTATGTAATTGAATAATTACCATAATACATCTCCAGTAGAGTAAAGATCAGGAATGTTTCATGTCATCATCATCCAGAAACCAGCATTTTAAAACTGTATTGCCTGTTCATACAACACACATCTTAGAAACAGATCCACTACAAAAAGTCAGTATAGAAGAAGTGAGCTGAGTATCATTAAAAACATATTTTTTAATTAACAGCCATCACATTATTACAAATAACCTTTTTCCTTTCACACTAATTTTTTTTCAATCTATCCATGTTCGTTATAAAGAATTACACATTACATAGCATTGTTTTCCTTAAACATGTGCATTTCAGTAATGACACTTGCATGTATAAATTTAGTGAGTTAAGATGTTAGACTGATGCCAGAACTGAGTAGTCATTTATTCAGATAAAAAAATCATGTTTTTCTGTCTGTAAATTTTCTGTGTAAAGCTATTCTTTTTTCAGTGCATTCAATATTCACCATATTAGTTGAATAGTCCTACTGAGGCCTCTCTGATTTTGAATAATTCACAGCCTGTTAGTTACAGTTATTTCACATTTGAAATTTGAACTCTAGCCCTTCCTCTTTATTGGATGTAGACTTGACACAAACAGATGATATTCTCCAGTAAAAAAAAAAATGTGACCAGAATGAAAATGAAATAAGTTATAAGTTATGAAATAAGTTATGCTCCCTTTTAGAAACAAAACAAAACAAAACAGTCTTGGAAGGAGCCCTTTTCCTTAGGTGCACTATATGTCACAGTTATCTGCCCAGCTCCTGTGAGGCTTAGGAAAGCAAGGCTGACAGCAGCCTTCAGTCCTCTGAGCTAATAGGAAAATTAAAGTATTTATACAGTGGAGAGGGCAAGAGAGAAGGATAACAGGCAGTACTGAATAAGAAAAAACCAAAACAGTTTAAAGCAACTTTACAGGGAGTGAGAAGTGCCCTGGAGTGGCCATTAGACACACTGCAAGGAATTAGGTACATCAAAAAAGGGGAACATTTGCTGCAGATATTATGAGGTGGGAAGGATTGGAGAAGGTTGTTATTCTTGAAAATACTTAATGAACTGGCAGATGGCCCTGTGGTAAGGACACAGGAAATCCAAGTCCCATTTCTGCTGCAGATCTCCTGAGTGGGATCAGAGAAGTGTCCAAGATCACCAGCAGGAGCCAGGCAGAGCTGGCACAGGGGACACTGGGGTGCCCAGCGTCAATGCAGTGATCAAAGTCAATGGCAAATACCTGTTCCAGTAGGGAATTCCTCCATGCCCCCTCTTGCATAAAGCCATCCAAAATGGGCAAGAACATCTGCTTTCGTTTTCCCAGTAAAAGCTGACACTGGAGGAGATATGCACATTTGGGAGGGGAGCACATTCCACAGTGGAGCTCTTTGTAATGCTCTTGTAACAATGCAAGAACATTCTGGGAGCATGACTTGGTGAAAGCTTACAGTATCCAAGAGGCCAGAGCTGCCATGGAGGTGGCAGGAGAAGGTGTATTGAAATGACAGAGGGCGCCTCTTGGCAGCTGGGTGGCAAGGCAGATCACCCCATGTGCATGGCAGAAGGATGACTTGTAGGGACCATTCTGTGGCCTGACACTTCCCTCCTTCTTTTCTATGGATATTTCAGGGAATTAGTTGCTTCATTTGCCCTTCAGCAAGGCACATATTAATATGAAGGTGCAATGAGCTCCCACGGCAGGCTAGCCTTCAGACCCTCTTGCTCGGTCTTTGTGCATGCAAAATAAAATTACACCAGAATGTGAACTTAGGGCTAGAGAAAATACCTGGGTAGGAAAGTAGGAGAAAATTTCACCACATTTGGTGTTTGAAGAGAAATGGTCAATGGAGGTGCTTGAACTTAAATACAACCTATTTGTTAACAATAAATATGTTCAGCAGAAAGATGCAAGATTTCAGGTTTGCTGTCCTGGACTGTTTTACCCCAAACCACCCCTCAAATCATTTATGTACAAGACATGCTTCAGGCAGTGCCAGAGCAAGACTTTGACTCACTGATTACAACTTCACCCATGTCCTAGACAGGTGCTTCTGTTCTAAGGCTCATGAGTTGACAGACTTCCTACTATCTCTGTAATGCAGATATTTGGGTCATTTTTAGCGCATGCAAGAAAAGAAGTATAATATTTTCTTAGAACAGAACCCTGGGAAAAATGTGATTTCTATTACCCTTTAAAAAAGTCCTCCCAACAGTTCATATCTACAGCTAACACTGCAGAGGAACCACTATTTCAAAAGAAATGTACCATCTGGAAACAGAGTAATTCCAAAGATAAAGCAATGCCTAAAAAAAAAGTGTTTCTCCTTGTAACTGAAGTACTTGCTTCAAGATTAGAAATTGGATAGTTCTTGGAGGGAGCAGAGAGGAGAGAAATGCAAATTAAAATAACTTACTAAAAAAAATTAGTCAATGCTCATATAAATGCTCAGCTGGAATCACTGTAACTCATCCAGATTTTTCTAACATGAACATTTCTCATGAGGATAACCAGTATGGCCGGTAAACACTATTGGAAAGAACCAAATTACTCCTTACAGAGTTTTCCCCATTGAAGTTGAAAATTAATAGCTAACCAGTGAATAAGATTTTGCATGACCAATTCTACTCAGTCCAGATCAGTTTGTTGAGCAAATCAGAAGACAAATCAGATTAAGTATATATATATAAGAAAGCCTTAGTTACCTGGTTAAAGGAAAACCTCAGCATACCAGGTTGATTCTTTGTTTCTACACCCTTTGAGTCGATATATTTAAACAAAACATTTTCCATAGCATTACCTCTTTCCATGTGAAAGCAGAAGCCTTGTGCTGGCACATGAAGGGCTGGGCTTTTTCTCTGTGCTAATAATAGCATTTAGAATTCCAGACAGTAGTAGGAACTTCCCCATTTCCTATGAAAAAAAATTAATCTTTAAAAATATAATGAAGTTTTAATCAACTTTTTGACAAGGTAAGAGGAAGACAGGAACCTGTCAGAAATATCTCTGGCTGGTGGTGAATATCTTCTCTCACCTTTCAGGATGGCCTGGGACTCCTTGTGCAGCCAGGACTTACGACGACCTAGGATAAGAAGTGCCTCAAGTGGGATGCCCGACAGTGGGAGCAGCACTGGGACACCATCCCTGGAGGAGCTGCGGCGCCTGCTCTGCACACACACACACCCCACAGGGCATGTGGATGAAGTCTGGCCAAACCTTTATGTGGGAGACCTGTAAGAGACAGGAAGGGCTGAAGGTTATTGCAACTCTTCCCCCAAATCTTCCACTCTTTATTTAAAAACAGAGAGCTAGGCAGTAATCTGGGACCTCTCACAACAGATCTAAGTGTTGAACAAGATTGAACTGTGCATAGGATGCTGTAGGATAGAGAAAATCATCCTAGCTGACTAAATATCTCCCTGCCTCCTGGTTTCTCCTCCTGCATTAGTGCAGGAGTGACACACTGCAACAGCCCACTGGAGCTGTGGCATTGGTACTTCAGGCAGTCATGCCAAAGCTGGGTAAAACAGGATCGAGGTCATTTTCTCCTCACTTTGCCAGATGGCATCAGTCCTCTGAACTGATGGATACTCAGAGACTTCTGACTTGGTGAGAAAGTCTTTGAAATCAGAAAACCCTTAGCTTGTGCAGAAATATCTCCACCACCACCTTTCATCAGTTGAGAACCATCTAAACATATGTTTGGGAAAAAACTGAGGGAACCCTAAGAGTTAGTTTCTTAACAAGTCATTTCTGTCCTAAAGCATTCTGATGAACACTTTGAACCTGATCAACCTGTCAATAAAATAGCCACTACCACTTCCTGCAGTTGTAACAAACTGCCCATCAGCAGCATGTTCTTCCCTGCATTGCAATGCAGCAGGCAAATGTAATTCCCCATCTTCCCTCCAGGTACGTTGCTCGTGACAAGGCGCAGCTGAGCCGCCTGGGCATCTCCCACGTTGTGAACGCCGCTGCTGGGAGGTACCGCATCAACACGGGGCCCAAGTTCTACAATGACTTGCCTGTGCATTACTACGGAGTAGAAGCAGAGGACAACCCCAACTTTGATCTCAGCGTTCACTTCTATCCAGTTGCTCACTACATCAGAGAAGCACTGAATTCTCCAAGAGGTAAATAAGCTATCTGTGCATGTTGCATATTTTCTGCATAGTAGACAAGCAGGGAAAGTTATTCAATATTACTTAACATAGACCAACCCACCTGTGTGTGGGTAAGAATGGAGATACCCAAACAAAGTAGCGTCCTACCTGCTTCCTCAACTCCTACTGGTAGTTCTTCTGTTTCCCTGAAACAGGGAAGCATGCACTAAACAGGCTTTTAAAGGGGTGTTATTCATCAGCAAAAGACAAAATAGCAAGTGTCCTTCATTACTTACAGGGACACTCTGACCTGGGAAGAGGCACATTATTTGATCTTTTCAAATTAGTGATGGGATTTAAAATAAAAGACAAGCGCAACTGTCGTATTTGAGTAAGATTCAACTATAATGCTACAATCTGTGCAAGTCCTACAAACAGAATAGGGAAGATCTTGCTAGAAAGCAATTCTATAGAAAGGAGATCAAGCAACATTACCAGTCTGGAATAATGTTATGCTGTTGCAAGAAAAAGTATAACTTTTAAATAGGAAGAAAGCCCACTAAATCCTCAGATTCACTGAATATGTGCCAGGTGCAACACCAGAGGCTTGGGGCCAATAGGAGATCATTGCTACTAAGGGCAAGCCTTCACAAAAGCAAATTATCACTGTGCCACAAAACTGTACAGATACTACTCAAAAGCAAGTGATTTAATAAGAGAACAGTTGTACACTCAATAAAACATTTTGCTTGCATCATGGTGAGCTTTAATTGCAATCAGGTTCCTAAAGTACTAACTTCCCAGCTTAATTGTATGCATTGGTAGATCTGATCCACACCCTACTAGCCAGGAAGTGGAGGCACAGTAACTGCAAACAGTGTACCTTCATGCTAGGTACCTGTGCATTTCCTGCTCTTTGGAGGGCTTGTTCTGTTCTGTTAGAAAATATTTGCCCTTGTGCAACTTAGGGCTGCATTTGGGGAATTTGGATTTTCACCCATTTTTATTATAGCATACACTATTTGCAATTGAAGTCATTATTGGCAGTGCTCCAGAGAAAGGTAAGATCCAAAATCTATTCATGTGTGTGTAAAAGCAAAGTTCCAAATCAATTGACAAAAGACAGAAAACAGCAGATGAATTGTAGAAACCACAATAGCAAACAAAACTAGTGCTTTGCAAAATGCATGCTGAAATACTAAGTTATGAATGCAGAACAAGTTACAGCTCAAGACATATTTATCCCTGCTCCCATGCACTTAGTATTGCTTTACTGAACTCCATATGGAAGTAGAGTTCTGGGAATGGAGACAAGGTGAAATTTAATCATACGCTGTCCAGCTGTTGCTGACATTCATCATTTTGAGGAAAGAGCAACAGTTTAGAAAATATATAAACAAGATGTTCTGGAAGCATAATTTCCTGAGGTACAGAAATTTAGCAGCTAAATACCCATGACCTGTGCAGGGATGAGACAGGGAGGGGATTGTTATTCACATCATTTAGAAGAAGAAAAAAAGTGATGTTTATTATAAGCAGTGAAATTGAACAACAAAACAAAATATACCAGGTGACAAGAGGCCTGTCCATATTAAATACAGGATGTAACAAGGTAGTACTGCTTGGTTGAGAAGTTATTTAAAACTGCTGCTTAACTGTTACAAGCAAATTCAACATCAATTTTTTTCTTTAACATAAACATATTATCCTTTTTACCTAAGAGGATAAGTCAAAGTTAAGACTGTATGAGGCACAAATGTATTTAAAACTAAGAATCAAGTACTCATTAGAATTAGATAAGAACTGTTATTTCCATCATGCTAGAAAAAGAAATCTGATGCTTTACACCACAAGTCCAGAAAACAGCATAGACAGATTTATTCCAGACTCTTACCTTAGCTGAACAGAATATTACCTTTGATGATGTAAGGAGTTCATTTTTAAGGCAGTTTCTTAAAACTGAGGTGTCAGAGTGTGAGCAAAAGGAAGCAGAGACTTGCTCCTACTTGGGAGCTGTTCCTGTCACAGTGGTCAATGGCTGAATTGCACCCTGACTTCCTTCATAGTCTTTGTTGCAGAAATTAGACAATATGTGCACTACTATTGCAGCCATGCCACATCAGCATTATTTTATGATCCCTACTTCCTTGACTGCCTTTCCTTCAGCACAGCCTGGCAGTTTCTTTGCCATGTAAGAGAGCTGTTTGGGAAGGCTCAGACAAGAGCAAACAGATGCACAATCTGTCCCCTTTCCTACAAGGAAGAACATGGAGTTGAGAAAGTACTAGCCTTCTCCCTCATGGTCAAGCTCAAAGGACAACACCTTGAATATCAATCTTGACCCTTTGAATGGCCACCTGTGCAATTTGCATTTCTCTGGAGTGCAGCTAAACCTTAAGTAAATCAACAGGGCTTTGTGAAGTCTAACAGAAGGAGGAGGGAAAGAGAACTTGATGAAAGCATGTCATGAAAACTATTAAACTAAGACTGTGCTGAGAGAAAGATTCCCAAGTAGAGAGCTTTGCCTTTTATTGACCTCTGAACATGTTTTAAAAAAGCAGGTTAAAACCACCCATTAAAATCTTGAAATGGCAGACTCTCAAAGTCATTTCCCTTCCTCCACTTCAGTAGAGCAAATGAAAAGCTAGGCTCTCTCTCCTGTCACCTTCTTGTTGGTAGGAGTTATGAAAGCTGCTTAACTTTGGAGAAAAGGGTCTTCTTGCTTGACTCCACCGTAGGTGCATTACATCCATCAGTCTGACCTCCCACTCTGCAGCAGATGACAGCTCTTACCTGCTCTGCCTTGCCACTATTTAAAGCTCTCCGTAGGCTTCTTGCTATTTTCAGCTGTGACAAAACAGATACTGGATTAATCAGGAAATAGGCAGTGGATTCTGCACCTGGCTAAAATCTAACAGGAGATGAGAAAATAGTAGACCAAGCCCCTAGGGCCCATTACCCCAGCTGAGCTCTCCTGCTGAGCAGAATACTTCAACTGGATCCAATGGAGTGAGGGCAGCTGGGACATTCACTATGGGCGACAGATCTGGAGCCTCATCTTAAGCCAAATTGAATCCATCCTGCAAGAAAGCAAGGGCTAGCTTAGGACATTTAGCTCATTTAATGATGATTAGCAAAAGGACAATAAGTTATTATGTGTTTTAATGACTGATCTTGTTCAACAACATTGAATTTCCTAACTTGAATTGGACCAACAAAGTTGAATGTGCAAACTTCATCCCTAGTGCAAACCCTTTGATGTTAGTAGAGTTGGATAGAATATCCATAATCCGCTGTTAAAAACCAAGTATTATTGTTCTGCACAAATCCCAGACAGATGACAGTTATTGTCTGCCTCTGCAAAAAGTAGCTTGAGATGTGTGGTGCAAAATTTCAAATAAGGATTGCAAGATTTAATAATGCCAGAAGCTAAGTGCCCCTACTTCTCCTCAGTTAATCCCATTATTCCTAAGGGATCCTGTTTCATGCTCAGAGAGGAGGTTGCAACATGGTCCCCTAATGTGAGACCAGTCCAGCTTCTTTTTGCACTGTATGTTAAATCAGATGGGGGTGGGGAAGACAGAGCTGGAAGCTGACAGCTCATGGCACGGATTCTGTGGTGCAGGAGATGTGGTTATAACCTCCTCGCCTACCACACGGCAGGGAGCTCTGTGAGCGCTGCTCCCCGTGGCTGAGCTCCAGCAGCCACCCCGCAATCCCAGCCTGAGTGCTGGGACCTCTCAGCTGCATCCTGCATGGGGCCGGTGGAGCGGCTGGAATCGCCCACCGCAGCCAGCCCACGGTGGAACGGCTGGAATCACCCACGGCAGCCTAGATTCCCTACGGAGCAGACTGCCTCAGGCGCTGGTCACATGCAGGATGCCACCAGGGGTTCAGAGTGTCACTTCACCCGTTTGCAGCCACTGCTAAGAGACGAGGGTCTGACCCTGTAAACAGAACCAAATAGTAACACAGCTTTTGTTTCCTTGCTCAAGTTTAACATTCAATTTGTTTGCTAAAAATAATCAGACAGTAAATTCAAATCTGGTTTCATTAGAGCAATTTTACATTAATTAAATCATTTCACATGACTGATTTATCTGCAACAAACAAGTCATTTTATTGTCAGTGTACCAGCATTTATCATAGCCCTTGTTTCACTATGCACAGAGGTTAACAATGTTGGAATACATATTGCACTTGTAAAAGAGATAATATACCTACATCCTCATGGGAACAAGTGATTAGAGAACCATGCAGATTAGGACCAAGGTCAGTACTTGGGGCTTGTCCAGGTTTTTGCTGAGACACCTTCTAAAGCTCTTTGCTGATAGAAGAGAACTCTTCTGAAGTGCAGATAAGCCAGAGAAACATGGAAGAAAAATCAGTGTATTCTTTTTAGACACAGTCTTCTCTCAGACACGGACACAAAACAATAGAGAGCCAGCCTGTACAAGCAGGAGCCTGGCATTTGTTCTGCTTTCTGTGCCTCCAACAAAAACACAACAGGCAATATTTAACAGCAGCATTTATACCTGTGCTCAGTTTGGTCTTCTGTTCAAGACTGCTAGTGGGCAGAGCATTTTCAAAGGCAGAAGACTTCATACAGGTTGGGGAGGAAGGACTCAAACAATTTTGCAAAACTTAGATTCAGAACATCAAGTCTCCTGTCCCCCATCCAGTTTATGCACAAATTTAGATTTAATTTCAAAATATATAGTGATGCAAAATCAAATCTAACATCAAGGCCAGTTCTTTCTGGTTTTTTTTCTTTTTTTTTTCCCCTGATGATGCAGTTCAAACCATAAATTCTTTTTCTTTTAGTTTGAGAGTGCAGGTAGCTTAGAAGTTTTCAGACAAAGACAAAAAAAACCCCAAAAACAAAACCAAAAACACCCAACCAAATGAAAAAGAGTGGTTCTGATTCAAAGAAAAATTTTCAGAACATTTTGTTTCTTGGCTTCTGTTATTTGGGGTGCACATTTTGGGTGGATGTCTGGATTTCCCATTCCTGCCAACACACTGCATTTAGGCCTCCTGAAAACTACTGAGGTAAAGATTTTTCAAAAATCTTGTGGCCTTACCCTTTTTGCAGTATTCTTCAAAGTGAAATTGTGCTCCTGATTCCTTTATGCTCCTCTGAAAATCTCAGACCAGGGTTATTTGGATCCCAAGTGCCTCCTCTGGGGAAGATAATGCAGCATACATACCCTACAAGGTTGGTGGAAAGGCTAATGGAAGTGCAGCACATTGAATAAGAAGTCTGATGGAAATTCAAACTAGCATTATCTTTTAACAGGGGTGCAAAACACTTCGCCATATGCCATAAAAAGCAGGACTTTACTTCCAAGAATTTACATGAAGTTAATGGAATTGACAGATAGATGCAATTTAACTTGAATAAGGGCATCAATATCTCAGTAAATTCTATGAAACTGTATCTGGATGGGAAAACAGAAATAGAAATTCTGCAAAACTGGCCTTACATTGGAAAACCTCTTCCTTCCCCCAAAGGTTTTGATGCCTGGTCCAAGTCTGCTGTCACCAGAGCTGTTTTTGCCACTTCCTTGGAGACTATATTTGTCCCTTTATTTCTACTGAAGACATGTCTATCTTTAGAGCTGTGCTCAGATTTCTCATGCCAGGATAATGAGAGGTGGCTGTGTCACATACATTGTGGAATTCAACACTTCTCTCAACCTGCTGGCCAGAGCAGCTTTTCACAACACATGCTCACCCTCTCTGAGCACGTGGCTGTGCCATCATCATTAGTCAGAACTAGAATGGTTGCTAAATAAATACTCTGTCATAAACAAAATGGGATTTAAGATTAAAAGCTGTGCACAAAGTACCCAGAATTAACACCTAGGGTGATGGGGGCAATCAGTCTGAGAGTTTTGTCTGGTTCTAGGCTCATCATCCAACAAGGATATTTTTGTCTTGCTCCCTAGTAATAGAGAGATTAAGATGCTGTAAGCACAAACAAAACAAGGAACTCACCCTGAAAAGCTGTCTGTTCTTTCTACCTCTCCTTACATTTTGCAGAGAAGCAGCATCTGAGATAGTCTATTCCATATCCAGAGGAAAAAAGTAACCTGGGATTGTCGTCGCTGATTTTTCATCTTTTCTGGATATAAACTATACTGCCACTAAATTGCATTTTGTACAGCTATACAATGAACCAACAAGAGACCACATATAGGACAGTCTAAAAAAATAAAATTTAAATAAAGTAGAAAATACTTTGTTTCAAACTTGTAAAGATTTCCAGTGAAGAACTGTTCGGAAATTTCCATGCTAAAAAGACATTTTCTTCAGCTGCTTTAATGGGAGGTTGTCCATTTGGTAGTCAGAAGTTCATATCTGCTTCTAATCACTTGTTACTCTACTAATGCTGAGTTGTTGGGCCACAGTCTGTGAGAGAAAAATGGATCTGATTGCAGCAAAGGACAAGAGAGCTTGAAAATGTTCAGGCATGGTTATAATTGAGTAGAACAGTTATACAGCAATTGAGTTTCACTCTCAATTAAAAATTTCTCATTTATCTTACCATGTTTGTGAAAGTTGAAGCATTTTACAATATTTACAGGATGCAAATTTTCAGGTTTGGAATGATCTCTTTGTTTATATCTAGAGGGAAAGGACCAAAACCCAAATTCTTCCATCTGAGAGCAAAATTTTCTTTTAATTTAAAAACTTTCTTTAATTTCAAATAAGACCATTTAAAAAAATATTAATCTCCTTCCAATGGATCAGTCACAGATTAGAAACCTAGGAGCCAGTTGCAATACAGAATTGAGCTTCTTAGGCTGCTTCCATTCATGATCACAGCAGGAAAACCAAAAGCAGAACAGAGGGAAGGAGGGAGTTACCCTCCTGGATCCCTGGACAGTGTTCTCTGAGACTCACTTATGGCAACAGGGGAAGGACTCATCATGTTACTCTTAATCAACTCCTAATGAAGATGCACACTTGGCACTGAAATCTCTGGAAAACTTAAAACATTTCATAAACTGTCTTCCTATGGTCACTTAATAAACAGGGGAAAATAGAGGCATTAGGGAAGGACAGTGATTAGTATGGGGTAGGCTATAGAAATAAAAATGCATTAGTGAGCTGGTACAAATGCCATATACAAACAGCTGTTCTTGATGATAATGCCGATTTTCTTCACACACTTGCAAAAAAGCCTGAGCAGCAGTCAGCACCCTCAGAAAGCATTTCTGCCCTAAGCAAGAAGAAAGAAGAATTTGTGGAAAACCAGGAGTGTTGCTGTAAAAGCAGTGAGCAATCCTGAGCATTGCACTTCTGAAATCCCAAGTTTCCAAGCCCTCTAGCAGTAAGTGACCTGCCAAGTCTGCTTCCCACAGCATGGCCATCAAGTGTGAACTCTTGAAACTTTGCCAGCAAGTACATCATTCCCAAAACCACACATGAGCAAGCAGGGAGACAACGGATGGCAGGCTGGGCAGGAGGGATAAGGGTGTGCTGTCAGGCTGACAGCTAAGCTCAAACAAGCAACTATGGATCCTGGAACAGAATTAGGAATTGTCTGTCCCCAGCCAGTAAAAACCCCATGTTCCCCAACCAGGGGAACTGCACCAGGGCTGCTCTGCAGGGCTGTACACACCTGTGTGCCCGTCTCTAATACCAGCTTCCATCTCTGCTCCAGCACAATAACCTCCACCATGAGGCCTGCTGGCATAATTGCAAATCTCTCTCCTTTTTCTAGGCAAAGTACTGGTTCACTGTGCAATGGGAATCAGTCGGTCTGCAACTCTTGTCCTGGCTTTCCTAATGATCTGTGAAGGTCTGTCCCTCACTGCCGCCATTCAGACTGTGCGCTCCCACAGAGGCATCTGCCCCAACTCCGGCTTCCTCCAGCAGCTTCGGGACTTGGACCTCCAGTTAGGAGGGGGCACGGGCAGAGGAGCAGAGGCCTGCTAGTGCCAAGAAGAAGGTTTGTCTCCTGGCACCAGCCCAAGAGGTGCTGCCCTCTCTGAAGAGTGCAAGGATGCTGTCAGGACAGCTCTGTAGCTGCGTGGAGAAACTCTGGGCAAAGGCTGAGTGTGAGCAAGCTCTTAGGAACTGTCAGGCATGTATTTTTTGCATAAGCACACTAATTGGAAAGAAAATGGAATAAAGAAGGATTCAAGCTGGCAGTTTTATTCACCTGGGCCTGTTTATTTAACTACCTGTTGGGCAGGGCACAGGGAGCAGCTGGGTTTTCAGGCAGAATTAAAAGTCAGCACAGTCAACTTGAAAAAATACTTTTTACTTGCTTGTAATTGCATTTATTTGGCAAGAGGGAAAATGACTAAACTAGTAAAATAAAAGGAAAGCATAAGGCTTTTAAGCAAATCTTTAACATTTCACATCCAGCTGGCTCAGGGTGAGACTGCAGGTTTTGCAAGCTGACATAGTGCTTTGGTCTGACGTGGTGACACTAGTCAGGATCCAATTCAGACCTTCGGCTCCCTCTGCTACAAGACACGGAGGCTCTTGCTGGACCTTCACAAGTCCTTTTTGCTTCAGATCTGTGGCAAATACTCAGAACTTAAGGACCATGAAATTCTCAGGAGCCAACTCGAGCTCTGAAGCAGACGCTGCACCCTGGGGCCCAGCTGTCAACAGCCTCTCTGCTGGTCAGAGAGAGGAAGGTGTCCCCTTGCACACATGGAGCAAGGAGCATGCCCAGGGCACACTGCCCACTGGCACACTGCAGGGCAGCACAGTGCCAGACAAATATCCTCCTCTTAGCTTGCAACCCAACACTTGAAATCAGATTCCACAGATTTCCCTGTTTTAATGGAAAGTCAGAACCTAGCGTCGTCATGTCAGAGCAAAAATGAGCAATGCCTCTAACAAATCCAAAGCAGCAGCTCTGCATTTCAATTACTCTTTTACGCCCAATTGGCCACATTTAATCTTGTGAAGAACTCGAAGCAGATATTTGCTTCAGTGCAATTACAGCCACATACAGAACATTGGCAAATGCAAACAATATAGAATTTCCACTTGACGGCAGATTAATTTGGTGTGATGTTTTCCCTTGAGAAGTCTTAAAGGCTCTCAGTTCTGAAAGTACCCTGCAGTTTGTATTTATAGCACCATGGATGTTGAATAGAAAGAGGGAAGCATATACTTGTTCTGAACTGAAGTTTCTTTTACCTCCATACATTAAAAATATTAACTGAGCATAACACACCTTTGCTGCATTTCTCATAATGCAATATGGAAACATTATTTTCCTGCAGAGTCTATAGAGGAATTCAGGTGGTATTTCCACTTTCATAAACATATGAAGCAAAGCATAGCAATGCTACAGACTAATTTCCTCTCAGGGAACAGAGGCACAGGTCTTCCCTCCAGAAAGGGTCCCATCCTTTGAGACTGGAGTAAGCAGTCAGAAGCAAGGTCATAGCTAATGATGGAAAAAATCAGGTTATAGTTTTCACAGGCCTCTTATTGCCTGCCACAGCAAGGAGATTAGATTTCAGTATGCATGGTGACTGAACCACTCCTGGCACTTGGGTCTCTTCCACCTTGGTCTGTCTGGGGATTCTTTTTTATTGCAGACCATGCTGAAGCTGTTTTCTGAGTGGTGTTTTCAGTTGCCTTACTAACCACTCCCTTCAAGCCTCTGTAACTTGACCCATGCCAATCCCTATATTAAAGTACAAGGGGTGTATGCAACACAACAGTCCAAAATCTCCATGCATTGAGCCCATCAGGACAGGTCATAATTTCCAGTGCATTGCACATCTGGAAACATGTGGCTGCAGGGCAGAACTTAAAATGAACAACTTGTGAGATTGACTGAGCCTAAAGTTACCCCAGATGAGGCCTGCTGGCCATTGTACGACTATTTTAGCCAGCCAGGGCAGGCCATAGATTTCCCTGCCACCCATGACTTGCAGCTGGGATCAGTACATCTGTCTGGAGCTGCAGTGTGCCAGGTAAGCTAGGGCACTGGCAGAGCAGGGCTTCTGGCTCTTGTCACCATTACAGGCGTACAGTAGAAGCTTCCTCTTCAACATGGGGAAAAAACCCAACCAAACAATAAAAACAAGAGGTCCAAAAAACTCAAAAAGACCAAAGAGAATAATCCAATCCCAGAACAAAAAAATCCTTTTCTAGATGTGCCTGAGCTATTCTGAGTGCTTTGCATAGCTGTGAAGTATAGGCAGTGAGAGGCAGGTCCCCCATCTCCTTCCAGGTTCTCCACCCTTCAGGAGACAATGTTCCTGAGCCCACCATTAGCTCCCCTCTCTGTGAGGGTGGCAGCACCGTGGAGTGGCCTGTACAGGGGCACAGGGGCAGGGTCTGTATTGATGACAATTGAGTCCTAACCTCTGACCCACATGTCCTGCACACTGAGGTTTATTGCCCCTGTGCTTAGTTAAATGAAAGCCTCTTAAAATTGCAGCTGAAATCAAGGCAGAATGAAAACAATATTGAGGGTGGTTGCAGATACATCTTGTGGTATAATTTCAAGATTCAGAACTGAGGAATAACTTCCTTCCCCCACAGCCACCTGTGGTAGCATGAGGTGTTTAGTCCTGGCTGTAGCTGTCCATTGCAGTGCTGCCAAGTCAGCTGAAAGGAGCCCCACTCAGCCCTGCAGGTTTGGTGCCTCTGTGCACTTGCCCAGTGCTCGGGTTAAACATTTCCTGACCAAGCCACATCAGTTGAGGCCACAGGCAGGGTGGACACAATTGGAACAGCAGGTATGTTAATGGGCAGTGGCAGTGACACTGCTACCATTTCCATCAACACCCTTACCTGGTGCAGAGCAAATGCTCAGGTTTATTTATGAGCACCTGCCCATCCTGTCCTTATGAAGGAGAAACCTTGAGCATTTTGGTGGAGTTGGTATACCTCCCTCACAAAAACTCTGCCAGGAAGGATGGGTGCCTTAGCCTCCTTTTGCAGACAAGACACCTGAAGTTTGCCTGAGCTGCAGCAGGATGTTTGGGGAAAAGCACAAGAGGATTGTTCCCCAGCCTCCAGCTCCAGAAATGGCACAAAAGCTTGAGAGGAGTTTTCTCACTTGAGGTCTCTTGCCTTCACTAACTTTTCCTCTCAGACTTGCAGCAGTGATACAGAGAATATTGCCATGGGCATGTCTGCACTGTGTTATTTATCCTTTGGATTTGTGCTTAGGGTTTTATTTGTAAAAGGAGAATGAGACCATAAATCTACTGTGCAAGGAGCCAAGGGAAGAGAGGACAGAAATTTCCAACAAGTTTCATATAAAGAGATGGTGCCAAGGACAGGTTTCCCATTGAAAGAAATGCCAGCCAGGATATTGTCCAGTACTCACCATGCGTAGTGGCAACAGCAAAGAGCGTCAGCCTTTTTCTCCCAGGTGCATTGATTCATTCCTCCTTGCATGGGTAGCTTTGGAGTTGCTGCAGCAAGGATGGCTCTCCTATGGGAGCATCTTGATCCATAGCTTTTGCTTTCAGCACACACAGGACTGCTCTTTGGGTACAGCATCCTAAACAATCCCCCATGGCTGTAAACAAGAGTGGAGGGAAGCAGTGTGGGGCAGACCCCAGTTCTGCATTACACTGCCCTGTTCCAAGTTGCCCATGGCTCCGATTCCACTTAACCCTTGGCACTGCCCACCAAGCCCAGGCAGCATTCTCCTGCATTGCCCTGATCTGCCCAGCTCCTGCCAGCCCCACCAGAATTGCAAAGCACTGTCAAGCCCACTTGTCAGACTTGATCCTCCTCCCATTGTCTTTTGTCCTGTATTTTTCTGATAACAATGCTATGTGTTACTGTGGAAAGGGGCTTTCAAACAGCTTGTGCTTTGCAAGTTTACTTCGCAGTCTAAGGTTCAAACAGTATGTGCAGTTTCTGAAGCCAAGTCAAACAGGAATCTAGGGCCTATGGGACTTTCAACATTTAAGTTTTCTTTAGGCTAGAATTATTTTGCTTAGAAACTAGACCTTTGATCTGTTGCAGGAGGCTGCAGCTTAATAAAGTCAAACAGTTTGCTCTTTGCAATGTACTATTTGCAGTACAAGTATCATTGAGTTACACTGCTCCCCCTCACCACTGCCTCCTGGAACCTCAACTGTTTATATACAGAAAGCACTCAGGAAGCACTCCTAAAAATACCCAGCAATGTTAGCTGAGGATTTGGCTTTGTATCTCCTCCGCGTGCTTCTGCCTCCATAACATCCTTCCGTCATCTTGATGCTCAACAACCCCAGCTGTTCAAGCCAACTTTTCCCTGCCTCATTCTCTAAAAATTTTTCTTCCTTTTTCTTCCTCCTCTGCCAGTAGCTATTCTCCACCCTACCACAGAGCAGCTTTTGTGATATTGCCATATCATGTCTTATCTAGAGTTTTCTCATTTGATTACTAAATTAAAGTCCATGACAATTTCTCCAAACCTTTGAGTTCTGCCCACATTTCAGACAATAAGGTGGTGGCAGCTGAGGGTGATAATAGGACCTGAAAAAGAATCACCTCTTTTACCTTACTTTGTAAAGGGGCATCTGAATACTGCAAAACAAGATGCAGTATTCTCCACAGATTACCTTTCGAAACCACTCTCAGGGAAGTTACTCTCAAGACAAAGGCATATCCCAATGGAAATAACATTTCAAATAAAAATATTTTCACAATAGTACAAATAGAAAATCTGCACAAATAGGTCCAGTCAGCTGATAAAAACATCAGTTTTTAAACATTAAATGAAAAAGCAAGACTGGGATTCAGCTCACACTTCTGATCTGCCTGTTGCTTAAGATGTGGGCAGAGCCTCCTCTCACACAAAATGTTACTTGTCAAGGAATAGGGTCCCCAATTGCTGCCAGTCATCATCATGACCACAAAGATCTTCCAGCACATTATGCAGACATCCAGCACAGACCAAGTTCATAGCACCACAAAGGATCTTTGATGCTTCTGTCTATCCACACATCAGCTGTTGAGTTGAATGTTTCTCTTCTGTAGGTATTCAACAGGCAGACACTGAAAATGAAGCTCAGTAATTCTGCTGTTGTAGAGGATAAGATCTAGTGTAGTTATTTCCAGTGTAAAACACTTCTGACAGTTGCTGTTCTACAAACCATTTTCTATGAAAACAAAGCATCTAATTCCTCCTAATTCAGTAACAATTATAACTCATCAATTAATCTAATATTAAATATCAAAAATGAAATATTCACAAACATTTACAACCAAAATGATCCATCAAAGCCCTTAAGATTGCTTTTGGAAGATCAACAGCTCTTCAACAAAAATTCCCAAGAAGCACAGAACTATAAGAAGCGAGACACTGAAAATTTTTGCATCAACATCATTTAGGTTGCTTAAAATGAATAAATAAATAAATCAGTTCTTTACAAAAACCCCACCCACCATTGGAAAACCATCAGCCAGTTAAGAGTAAGCAAGGAATTATTTGCTCAGCTCTGGCGACAATTGGCTGTTACTAGAGTTATTCTGACACATTGTTTTCAAGAACATCTGTTTCTACTCCGATTCCTTTAACTTTCAGATGTGAAAAACAAAAGCTCGTTCTCAAGCCATGTCTCCCATCTTCAGTTGGCAACAGTTGCATGATTATGAAGTTATTGTAGTGCTGGGTGATCTGTTTGTCAGTTTATATTTTCCTATCATATCTATTTTTAGCTATTCATTAGTATTACTTGGAGCCTCTCCTATAAATCTTAAACATTTATAGCACATCTCGACAATTCATCAAATGGAGCCAACCTCCAAGGAAAGGAAACCCAAACCACTTCCCCTGCTCAGCTCAATGAGATTCAGATCCTTGTCTTTTAAACTTGAAACTCAACATTTTCCCATCTGCTCTTTATACACAACAGCCCTTTTTCTCTGCATCAGTATTTTATTCTCCATTCATAACTTTTTACTTCCCTCCAGAGGTTTCCTGATGCTTTTAGTCTGCTGGACTCATAGAAGACTTGGATTTTGGAGGGTTTCTCCCCCCACACTCCATTGAAGGGGAAAAATAATCATTCAGCAATGAATGGCCACTTTTCATTGCACATTCACAAGAGAGACACAGCAGGATCCCAGGGCTGGACTCAAAGACAATTTTCTTTGCTATTCTCACTAGAGGGAAAAACATTTTATCAGAGGCTATTCAAACAAAAAATATTTGGACAATTAAATTTACTTTTTGTTCTATTCATTGACTTGCATTTCTAATCCTCTGTGTACGTGTAACTGTCAAAAAGCTGCACAATTTTCGTGGCTATGGCCATGCTTGGAGGTACCAGTACATGTGACTTGGCTAGGTCACCCATGCAGAGAACATTTCTATAATGGCCAACAAGATGAAGATTTAAAGAAATAATAACCAGAAGATGTTCCCTAGCCAAGGGCTTTGCAGAAGGAAAACCTGCACTGGTGAAGATCCCCTCTCTTCATCCAGGCAGCACTTGGCTACAGGGAGAGGCTGCATCCCAGCTCCTGGATCCTGGGACCAAATACTGTCACAGGCCAGGGGGACTGCTCTCCTCCTCCTCAGCTGTCCTAGGGAAGTCTCAGCTTTGCAACCCCTGCACAGGTGAAAGCTAAGGAACACATTTCTCAGATGCAACTGCTAATTGTCTGCATGCAATTAGCTTATACCTGACTAGAATACAAAACTGATTAAAAATCAGTGACCATCTTTTTCATTTCCTACATATTTGAATTAATCAAAGGAGACATAATATAACAAGAAATGAAAACTGTACCAAGGAAAACAGTTCTGGCATGCATGTTAGTCTCAGAGTGCTTTTAATTTAAACAGCTCATCTGATCAGGCAGAATAGCAGGATGTGGCTCTTCAGGGAGGTAGGGAGTGCTTGGGAGAAGTCAGTAACACAAATGAGTATTTAGATGTTTACAGCCAAAATTGTTTTCTGTCAGTTCACACCATTCTTCAATTTGCCTGATGTCTTTTCCTACTGTCAATTTTTTTGCAAGAAAAAAATAATTAGTTTATACTTGGTTATACCTCCAGGTGGTTACATGCTGGTTTAACCATCACTATTAACCTCCAGCAAGTCCTCCAGTTTCTAATCCAGGTTGTTTCACACCAGACATATGTCAACTTCACAGCATCTCTGCTATGCCGCTTCCTTTTGGCCAGATGTCTCGTACCAGTGCCATAGCAGAATGACTGGACAGCCATCCAAAAGCATTTTAACAGACAAATACTAAAATATCTTTCTCAGGCTGGTCACTCAGTCATCCCATTGCTCAGAAATGTTTGCCTGCCAAAAAAAGGTACTGGTCTGCTAAAAAATTAAGTAATTTTAGGCTACTTGGGAAAAAAATCTTAAAAAAATCTACATATTCCAGTAGTTTTCCCATGCAATGTATTGGAAGCGCATTTCAAGAACTCTGTGACTATACTGGCAGAACATTGCACCACAGAATATCAACTTACAATGTAGAACTTATATTTTGAAAAGAAAAAAGCAAACTGTGCCGGCACAATGATTCAGAGATGAGCGATTACAACAGCAAACCCAAGTATGTCAAAGAAAGCACCATCATGTCAGCATCCCCTCCCCACTCAAACCACTCTTCTCATGGAAAGAAGTATGCCAAATGCTTTACAATTCTTTCAAATTAAAACAACAAGATTAAACTGAAGATTGACACAAACTACAAGGTTCAAATTCTATCCAGATTTCCCTTAGCACTAGACATTTGCAACTCTGGCTTCTTAAAAATTTATTATGGTAATGGCAGTCTTGGATCCAGAATCCTGGCTAGACTCAGACACATGCAAATGACCCCTGTATCTACCTAAGCAAGAACTGTATTTCTGCCAGCCCCAGATGTTTAGAACGCTTGTATCACACACATATACACCCCTTCCCATTGTGAGAATATCTTTATAAAGCATGGGATTTTATTATTTGCCTTAAAGTTCATTGTTTTCATTATTTTCTTGACAAGGGCAATAAACTTAAATTCCACCTCCACTTCCCTGTCAAGGAAAGCTGAGATTCTCTGGTAGATTTAGGAGTATGTACCATGTTACAAGACATAGAAAAAAAGCTACAAGAGTGGAGTCCTGCCACCTGGCACACCATGTCCTAGGGCTAAAGCAGCTGGGAGCATATGCTGTTTCATTGATTTCGCTATGCCTTATAATGAGCGGTGCCAGGGAAGGATGTATACACACATATATATTACAGCATCATCAACATCCATGACATTGGGACACTTTAGAAATCTTTTCATTTACCAGTGCCTCCAGTCCCAGCTTTGTTAGCTCTGGGAAGGAACAATCCTCTGTGAGCTGTTGGTCACACTAAGTTCCCTACTCAAACCAAGATGATTCCCACCAGAAAGTGGAAATTTGACCAAGCCCTGTGTTATCACATACAGACTGATGGAACAAATCCCTGTTTCAGTTTGAAGGGGATTGTTTCCTAACAGAGCCATAGCAAATCAATTTTTTTTTTAAACATATGGAAAGACCGTAGAATAATGATTTATTCAAGGCTTTAGTCTTCTGAAGGCAGATTTAGCTACATTAGTCCATAAGATGCATGAATTGTTCAATTTCAATTTTGGAGCTATCCTTTTAGCAGTGTTGTTTAAACACACTCGCATGGGTGTTCAGCTGCAAAAGCAGAGAGAAAGTTTCATGTCACTAAAAAGTAAAGATTGTAAGATGAACCACTGCATAGTCCAAAGGAACTCATCAGTAACAATGAAAACATCATAATTTGGTTTAGTAACTGATAGGATAAATATTCCATAGCACCAGGAAACATATCTCAGCAACAGCCAGCACTTGCAATCACACTCCACCCCGGCAGGATGCAGGAGCTTGGTCCCCAGCACCACAGAGAGCACGAGCTCGCAGCAGGGGCAGGCACCCAGCGTGTGCTGAGCCACCCCTCTGAGCCTGCCTCACAGGAGAGCCTCCTCAGGGGCTCCTGCGCACCCCCACGCCCCCAGCACAGAAACAACACACACACAAATGCAGCAGGAGCAAGAGAGAGACAGGGGAAGGGAGCAGGGCATAGTGGGGACCACAGGAGGACAGAGCCCCTGAGTCACTCTGTGAGTCTCAGCTCATCTTCTCCAAAGGCCCACCAGAGCACAGAGGTGCTTTGCCCAGGTTGTTTCTTACAATCATTAATTCAGACTTGATGTTTTCACTGTCCTGTCATGGCTGCCCAAAGGATTTAGAGTTCAGGCTGAAGACTTTTAGCAATTTCTGCCACGGCAGCATAGCAGGGCTCTGGAGACACTGATGGTATTTATAGCAGCCTAGAAATTGTACCTCTTCTCACCAGCTGAACCAGCTCCCTGAGCTGACTGCTGCAGCTAATTGAAAGAAGACTGTCATGTACCATCAGCTAAATTTACTGCTGGTCCTCACGATCGGGTTGTGCTGACTGCATTGTGACAGCAGTGTCTAAAGGGAGGTCATCTTCATTTCTACATTTTCTCTCTAGGAACAAGACCTTCTTCTGTGTCTGCACTGCTAGGTTTCTATTTATAGGCTTGAACCCTGTGATGTAATCTTCCTTTTTGTTTCCAAGGAAACAATATTTCATGTATTCTACTTTCAAGTTTTTCTTCCTTTAGGTTTTTCCTCCTCCACCTGCTCTCTTCCTCTGTCTTTAAAGAGACAAGTCAATAGGTAAAACCTGTATTTATCTTTGGCATTTATCTTTGGTAGTTCTCTTTCCTCTAAAACCAGACTTATTCATAGCACTAAACAATTCAAGATATTTCAAAAAAATGCTTAGCAATAATTTTATGCAGTGTTTATACCTATTACTTTTCTGATAGCAAAAGAGCTATAATTGCATTAGGCAGCAACTCCTGTTGATAGTTCAAATTTTTCAAAAACTTAGGGTCTACATCTCAGCCCCAAGTCCTCTTCTCCTGCAAAGATTTTATAAAAGCATCTCACTGACTGTCCAGCCAGTTTTCCCACCGTTTCACTCCTTAAGTGTTCCTAATGGCCAATCCTGTCCCCTGGCACCCCCTTTCTGGCAGCAAAGCATCTCCTGACACCCCTTTCCATGCTCCTTTTTGCCACTGGGTTGTGTTCTCGGATCTGTGGTGACTTGGAGGTCATTTTCATTCAAGTGAAAATTCTCTACATTAATGTTCTTTTATAATAATTTAAAATTTTTAAATAATAACTTTACTGTCTCTAAGAAAAATACAGAGGACCAAATCCATAATTTCGAGTGAAATCAGCATTTATAACAGATGGAATAAGGTGTGTTGAATGGGTAGTTGCACAAGTGCAGGTGCTTTGGTGTCTTACTGGAAGAGCAGCAGGTCAAGCCAATAGCTTGTCTCTGAATTTTCAGCATGCGTTTATGTCTATGGGTTGAAAAATGTGGGAGAGACTGGCTGTTTTAACAAGAGACTATTTTAACACTGCAGAAAAACTGAGCAACACCGCTCATAAATGTAGTTGATTAATTCTGACTGGGAAAACTACTCTCATTTTTATTACTACTGCCTCGTGTCTCCATGATATAAAAACAATAAATGAGTTGGACAGGTGATGTTCTGCTCAAGGAACAACAAAGTAACAGACAAGTTTTTTTTAAGGACTGCCCACTTCAGAACATAGAAGAGCATGTAAAATTCCAAGCTAAAGAAGATGATGTGGACCAAGAACACTCAATAACAATTTATGTGGTGAAAGGGAGAAAAGGTGTTAAAGCATGATAGAGATAAAGATATCATAGATATAGATACAAATTTTATGCTGTCAAAGAAATTATCAAAGTAAACATGGAAATGACCTTTAGTCAGCATCTTGCATTTTGGGTCATGTTCTAGACTAATACCCATCTCTTCCTGTATCAGTTCCAAGGAAGGCCAGGCTCTGTTGAAAGGTGTGTGATCTTGATTCAGAGGCAACAAGTCTTTCCACAACATCTCTGACTTGTCACATAAAAGGATGTGCAATGGGAACATTTACATGATCTAGACCTCTGCCAACATCTCTGGATTCTTTTCAAAAATTCATCACAGTCTTTCCTCAGATCCCAAAAATAAGGGTTTCCCATGCTCTGCAGCCCCTACTGGAAGCTATTCCAGGAAGCCACTTGTCTCCTTCTTCCACCGCCAAAGCTTCCATAGTTTTTTCCCAAAAGACCACATTTGTTATCAAGCTTCCCTATCTCCTAATCTGGCCATGACTTAGTAACTTGTCCATGTTCTCTCCTTCCTAATGGTTACTCAGACTCAAGAAACTCAGTAAAAATCACATTTGACAGTCATGGGAAAAGTAGCAAGGTTTCAGGTGTTTGTCACTAGGTTTTGTTAGTTTATTTCTGAAATAGAATATTTCTGATAGCTGAAATGCAGAGCACATTTCACGGTCTGGCAACGCATTGCTTTAGAGATTGTGGCTCTGTAAGAAAAAGAGCTTTATGAAGTTTGTTTGCTTCTCAAAGACAATCCTTGGCACTGGACAGGTCCTGTTGGGTCTCAGTAAATCAAAAGCTTATTTGATGTCAGTGAAACTAAGATGCAACTGCTGTTTTGCTCCAGGTTGTCAGAAAGCTTCTCAGTAATTACTTTCAGTCAGAATAGATGCTCAATTGTTCTTTCCTGCTGCAAGGGGGAAAAAACAGCAGCTTGCTCTTCCTCAATAATTCCCTCATATTTCATTTTTAATCTCTTAAGCAAATTACAAGTGAAGACCTTTGATGTATGCGCCAAACTCATTCATTTCTCAGTACTTGCTGGACTAGAGAGGATCTCCCGTTCTTATGCATGTGGATGATAATAACAACTTCAAAGCCTCCAGGCATGTGTTAGCTCTCCCCAATTTCCTTTATAAGAATGCATTTTGTGGGCCAACACCAGTTAAGAACCATATGCAGTTGTACTTGAATGCCATCTATTAAGGCAGCCTTGCTATCTCTCTCATAATGTAACAATCCTATTTCTGCTTTGCAGATCTACTCAGTCTGGATTTTGCATTTTTCCTGAAATGAAGTACCTAATTTCCAGCATTTATGGTGTTCTCGGCTTAAAATAGTCTGGAACCTGATCAAACTCAGAGCAAAAAGTCATTAAAAGGCACTTGGCCTGAGGTAGTTTGGAGCATTCCTGGTGGATTATGAGGCATTGCTTTGCTATTGTGGGGTTTTATGACATGAAGTGCAGCTGATTACTTCTAGAAGGACAGTAGGTCATAGCCATATGGTACCACAGGACCAGATGTTCCAAGTACAGCAGAACAGCTGCACCTGAGCAGTGGCTGGGTAAACTTCTGCAAGCTTGCTAAGGAAGAATGGAAAGGGGACATATTTCAAACCAGTTAGTGTTATAGCTATCATCATTATTTAGTTTGTCCAACTCATTATCAGAACACTTGGAGGCAAAGACCATAGAAGAATTAAAGAGAATATAATGTAGTCACATAAATAAGAAAAACCACCATCAGAGACAATTTACATAGGAAGAAAATAAATAGTTTTGGAAAAGATGTAAAACTTCAGGCTTTCAGCCAAGCTTTATCTGAGGAGGTGGAGTGGGAAGAGTAAACAGTTTTTCTCTAAGGCAGAAAATTTATCCCATAAGTGGGGAGCACAGATTTCATGTGATTTCCTTTAATGGGTTTGTTACTGACCACAGTCAGTGGAACAGACACCAGACCAATGGCACCAGCACAGCAACTCTGGTGTTTCCCCATTTGCCCTGCCAGCAAGCCAGAAGCCTGTACCAAGTGGACTGCAAACATCAATCCAATTTCTGTCTCCTGGCTCTATTTAAGTCTAGATTTGGCACTCCATATACCATGAGATTGCTCTGACCTGAAACCTGCTCTCAGCATGTCTGGACAATTTTTCTGATCAGAGTTACATACCAAGTATCTACTATTTTTGTTTATTTTTTTAAGTGTGCTATGCTTAGGAAATAGGTTGGACCACACATTTCTGGAACCTCTGCAGCAAAATGTTATTAATGTTACAGAGGAGTAGAAGAAAAAGAGCTTCTTATCCCCATGAATAGCAAGAGCAGAAACAGACTATGGCAGTTTCCCAATTCTCTTGTCAAGAGAATTAGGTGCAATTCTCTGTGTGTTACTGTGGTAAATTAGGGACAAAACCCACTTGATTTTTGGCAATGCTGTTTTCTTTAGAGGTCAGTTTAAACACTGACCAATTGCAGATGCCCCATTTTTGGGCCTGAGGAGCACATCAGGATGCCCTGCACAGCACAGAATGAGGTACCCACTGGGTACTCTCTCTCTGCATAGGATTCCTCTGGTAGGTGCTCTCCTTGCAGAGCTTTCTCTTAGCAGTGACAGAGCAACAGGGGAGTCAGCAGTTTGGGGCCCCAGGCTCTCCCTGTTCCCAGCATTCTTCAGTAAGGGGAGGTTACAAGGAAGACCTCATCCCTATTTTCCACATTACTATGCCTTGGGATCTATACTCCATTTCAACACAAATCTCCCAGAACATTTTTTTCTGCTGACAGTGAGAGAAAAAGCAGGAAAGTGAACAAAATGCCTTTCAGAGCCCCTGCTCCAGCCTCACCCCACAAACTCAGGGAGCCTTGTTGGGGATTGGGGTCCCTCTTTCCTAACCCCCAGGGAACTTGCTTTGTCCCTGTCTCATGCAGTCTCTTACAAACACAGGCACTACACTGAGCTATTAGCCCCGCCACAGACATAGCAAGAGAAACACCGGTCAGTAAATTTGACTCCTATCAGGTCAAATCCAAATTACCCTCTTGACAATACCGCCTAAGAAGCTCATAAAACAATGTGCCTGCTTGTTATATGACTTGGACAAACAGCATCAACCTTTATCTACAAGAACGTTTGCTTACTGAGTAAAAAAAGAAAACCACAAAATATAAAGTAACATACCACAAGTCTTTAATTTCTGGTGGACCTTTAAGTTCCTCCTATTTTCAGACTTTTAGAAATGCTCCTTAATGTGTCAACTTAAAACATTCAGCCACTGAAATCCTTACTCTGTGAAGCAAAGCTGCCCCTTTGATTTGATTTGCAGAATGGCCTCACAAGTCAACATAATTCTGATTCCCCTGCTGATAGCAGCAACACAGCCGACGTCTGGCTGAAATGAAGTAATGAACAAACAGACAGCGCTTATTAAAGAATCAAATAAAACTCTGAATACATCAATCAAAAATAAGCATACAACCAATATTTTCTGGCAATCCAGAGCTGGGAGATGAAGAGGGAAGCACAAACCCAGGCTCAAACAGTAGGTTACTTAGAGCAGCAATTGTCATTTTTGTTTTATGGGTCTGCAATGCCTGTCTCAGCAGAGGCTCAACCCTGATGGGGGCCATTAAGCAATACTTCAGTATAAAGAGAAATTAAATGAGTAACGCCCAGCAAGATAGTCCTGCACACAAGGTATTGTCAGACAAGTTTTATGTAGTGCTTTATAAACACCAGTTGACTTCAGCAAGAATCAAGGGCATGCAGCATTTTGTGAGGAGGGTGCAGTCATTTAAAGCATTTCTCTCTATCTGCAGTAATCAAAACAAGTTATAGCCAGGCTACAACTACATGTCTAGGTTGAAGACTGCTTGTCTGTGTGAGACAGAACCATCTGGATTTACTTTACAGTTAACTTTAAAATATATATATCGGATTTCTTAACTTTTGCCAAACAACTGGAAACATAATGGTTTCTGCATGCTGTTAGTATCTCACTACAGCTGCAAATGTCCATTAGGACAATCTTATATAATTATATACTTATTCTTCCCATGAAATCATTAAAAACCCAGCTTTTCCAAATAAGAGCATATTTTGTAGCAAAGAGGAAATCTTCCACTTCACCAGGTTGGAATGGGGGAGGGAAGTCTTCTAAAGCAGACCTTTACTCAAAGCTTTTTCTTTAAACTAACATAAAAATTACAAGTCTTAGTGTGTCAGATTTTTCCAACTTTACCTCTAGTGTGCTCCAGCCAGAAATCTACAATTTCTTTCCCTTTTCCTTTCCTTTGTGGAAGAAGCTCATTCCTTCTAAGATTTTTTTTTTTTTCCCAAAGAAAAAAACCAGCTTTTTCCCCCCCTTTTTCCAACTCTTCCCTCTGGATGGGACTTCGGTTCTCATCCTTCCCCCAGTTCCATGCTCTTGTTCAACAGAAACTGTCAGTGGCACCTGGTGCCACTGGGTGACTGCCCTTGGGAGCTGATCCCCAACAACAGGGATCTGCACACAGAACGTGAGCAGGCTGGATGCAGGCAAGGCTCCAGGAATGGGGGTGATCTGTGTGTTCAAAGCACCATCATCAGTTTGGCCACAATTTTCAGAAATTACCAATAACAGAGCACACGTCAGTTTTTAGGAATCCAAGGTAACAATTCAACTTTCCAGAAGGCAGGTGCTTCCTCTTGCAAAATAAGAGCCTTCCTGCTGTGTTTTCTATGTATCCAGGCTCAAAGCACTCCAAGACATTGGCCACTCTCAAAACATCTCAGCAGCTCAGATTTTTTAGTTAACAAAAACAAAACTAATGGAAACACAAACAACAAGTCCTAAAAATTGGATTCAATCCTGTGCAATGTGCTCTGGGATGACCTTGCCTGAACAGGGAGGTTGGACCAGATGACCACTGTGGTTCTTCCAATCTTACCTATTCTTTTCCAGGAGGTGACTGACTTTCTGCACATGTTCTCAGGAACCTACAGAGAGAAGGGAACAAGGGCTCATATTGTTTTGACAGCCATTCAGACAGAAAAATACTTCTTTTTCAGATGCCTGCCTGAAAATAAATACTACAAAATGCTGTAACGCTATCGATCTCATCAGAACGACAACCTTGGTCAGAGACAAGCAACAGACCACTTCCCATCCTTGGGGCACACAGACCTCACAGAGCAGCCTCCTCTCACCAGCAGTGCTAGTCTGCTGGATCATCTTACCCATGTTACCCATACTGGGTCACCTGCAAGGATAAAGATAAAGCAACTGCTGCTAGTTTCTGTTATATGGTCTCTGTATCTCGTCCTCCACAAAGTTTGTCTGTTATCAGTATAGAAATAATTTGCACAACAACTTTACAAGTTATCTTAGAAGGCACAGCGGGTTTCTAGCATCCAAGCTCTTTCTCATTTTAAGAGTGACTATCTGAATAATTGGCAGGGAGGAGCTTGGCTGCTCTGTAATGCAGAAACTTGGCTAGAGTGATGCTGTTAGCATGAAACAGCAGCAGATCCAATGCCCAGAACTTGAACTGAAACTGTTTGTTATTACTTCACATCTGTACTGCAGCATTAGCCACAGGCCATGACCAAGTCTGGCCCTGGTCCTTCTGGGATGAACTTCTATATTTTAAACAGACAGGGGATGACAAAGGTGATTGAAAGGATTTAATGCAACATTAAAAATAACTGACAGAGTCAGGAATTTGTGTCTCACTGAAAATTAATGGCAACTACCATAGGACTCGGGTACATTGGAAAAAAATGGTCAGGCATCCTGAAACCTTGGTAGGGCACAGGCATTTGCAGTCACAGAAGACTGTTTCTGTTCTTGCAAGAAAAGAAAAAAGTTCCACAAGAGGTTTCTATCAATAACTGGCTGCTTTTTGCAGGCACTGGTGCAACAGTAGAGAGCACTGTGAGGCAGAAAGATGGGCAAGCAGTGCATGCAGGTCTGCTCAGAGATATCATTCCCAGGATGGTCAATTCAACAGAACAAAAAAGGTCCAGGGACCAAAGGGCTACTTCCAGTATCACACACTTGCCCTGACTGGTCTCTTCGCCTCTTTTTCCCACTCTCTGACAGAAGGCAAAGATCTGAAGAATTTATTTTAAGAAATATCAATACTCACATGACAGCTGGATCCTAGATGCAAGCCTAGCTCCAACAGCATCAAAGTCTCCTCCTAATGCTGTGGTGCTGGTTGCAGATCTGAGGCAGGGTTTGCTGCAGAACAAATGCCCAGGCAGAGGATGTCGTGTGTGATCCCCAAGCCCTTCAGCCCTGTGGCCATGAAGGTCACAGCAGATGAAGTACTGGAGTGGAAGAGGTGTGGCTCTGACCCCAGGGGACCCAGCTTTGATCTTTGATGAACCTAGCTGTGACTTGCCAGAAGAAGTTTTAGGCTTTCTTAAGCAGGAAGTCATGGAACTCTTTAGGGAAGTAGAGAATTTTTCAAAGGCTGGAGGGTGCACCTCTGCCTTTTTTTGGCAAGCTGTCACCAGAACTGAGCCATGCTGGGCACCTTGTTGCTCTCAGCAAAGAAAGGCATTTCATAAGTTAGATGGGTACTGGAAGTGTTGGCACTGGAGAAAACCAAAACAAGAAGTAGGGGAAGTTGGTTTTCTGGTGGAGCTCATGCAAGAGAAAAGGACCTTGTCAGGATGCCACCCCTCCCACTGCCCATTGTTGTGCCAGTGCCAAGTCACTTGTGCACAGCATGACAGGAAACAGCAGTGCAATGCTCCTTACCCATATGCAGCAGTAAAATAGCATTGGCCTTGACAAGGGAACAACATCAAAGATTATATTTGTTATATTATTGTCAACATGCAGGCATCATGTTATCTTAGTCACACCAAGACTAGGTAACTAAACTGCCAGGTTTAATGTTTCAGGTCACATCAGGGAATAGTTTTACCAGCAGATGTAAAGATCGTCATTTGGAGTGGGCAGCACTCAAGGTCAGAGTCAGCAAATCCTCCTCTAAAAATAGACTCTACTTGCACAGTTCGTGAGGCTTCTTGTGTCGTTCTGCTGCACTTCACAGGACCCAGTTACTTACTGCACCCACCTAAGCTTACAGGTAAGGCTAAGCAATATGCATTTCCTGCTGTGCTTCTGCTCCTTTTTCCTTCCTTTTGTAAACTGGTTTAGTAAAGCAGGGAGAGGACTGAGAAGTGGAAAACTTGCCGAGGTAACTATTAATCTCATTAGCTTGTTGCAGAGAAAAAAAATTAATTATTACAGACTCAAAAAGGTTTTGAAAGTATAATGTATAATTTTAGAAATTTTAGAAAACCAAACTTGTTGTGTTACAGAAATCACTTTATAAATTAGGAAATTAGGTGCAGAAAGTGTAATTATCTTGGAGATAATTTCATTGTAAAAGTTAGGGAATGAAAATGCAATATTTAAAGACTTTAACATCTGTCCCAGAATATTTTGCTTATTCTTCAGTAATTGCTCCACCCTCTAGTCAAATCTAGCTTTTCCAATTGAATTAAAAATCTCTCAGATGATGCTGTGTTTTAAGTTCCCTTGGACATTCTAATAATATTTAATAAAATTTCAGCTTAATCTGTTTTCAATTAACCAGTCCACTCAACAATAAAGAATGAGGGCAAAAATAAGTTTTTAAAATGTCATATGTGGCTTAGAAATTCATTGAAATAACTGGTTAGTTTTGAATATTCACAGCAGGAGGTTCTGGGAAATAATTGCACAGAGGCTACAATTATTCTGGTTTTAAGCTGTTTAAAGATGACTGCAATAGATGAACTACTTTATAGTCCATGAATGCTTTAAGCATAAGAATGCAGGGCTAAAATAAAGGAACTGAAGTAAATGAATTTTGGTGAAGACTTGGACAGGAATAGGGATCACAGGATTGTACTTTTTCCTTAAGTATCCTGCAAATCCAGTTTTGGAATTTGGTAAATTCTTTTTGGGGTATTTCAAAAAAATATTCTTGAAAGACTTTTCCATCACAAGAAGTATTTGTAAAAAAGTAACCTTTTTGGCCTAGCATTAGGGAAAAAATCCCCAACAAAACAAAACAAGACATAACCCCACCCAAGGAGCTTTTGCCACAGCTCATTGCAGTACCCTGGGGTGTAACAAGTGTGAGGTTACAGGGGAAGCACACAGCTCTTCATGTCTGCTGCCAGCCTTCCCAGGCTGAGCAAAACAGCATGGGGTGGTGTATCAGGGAGCACCATTCTCAATGCATTTCATTAAATCATCTGACAGAGCAAGCTTTTGTCACTGCAGCTGACCAGCTCTCAGCTCAGCTGATGCAGTTTGAGTTACAAAAAGCTTAAAACCAAAGCACTGTTTACCCTCCTCCCAAGTGCAAACACTGTGCTCCAGACGTGTGCATTGGCTCCTGCAGGAACTTTCCAGTTTATAAAACAGCCCTCTGCTTAGTCATACTCAAAAAGGGCAAGCACTTTTTCACCCTGAAGGGAGGTATGTGTCTGGCATGTGGGCTGGAAATGGAAGAAGAGAACATTTCTTAAAAATTCAAGAAATTGCTGAGTAGATCCTCCCTCACTGTTTCTGTAGATTCTCAGTCATTAGATCTGATTTTTTTTTTCTGAGTTCAGCACTGAGCTTACTTGAAGACTGGTTACTAAACTAGATTCAAATCTTCTGCACATTTTTTGAAAGTGTAGAACTGGTATTCTCCATCCTTACCTTCTCTTGGGTCCTTCCCTCTTGTACACACTTGTTACAAACATTGTTCCTCCATGAGTTCTTACCTAAGGTGGTTAATAACCTGAAGGAAGGAAGGAAGTAAATATAAAACCATTAGTTTTGCAGTTGTCTGTTAGGCAAAGTCTCAGTTTTTACTCCCAGGAGAGTAGAAGTCCAACAACTTCAATGGCATTAAATTCTGCCTGATAAATAAAAACATTCAAATAAGTCTGCCCTGTATCCAAGATCAGAAAAGAAAATAGGGTACTTTCTTAGTAAAAAGCTCTTCATGTACAGAAATGATTTCTCAATCAAAGTTACAGAGTTTTTTCCTTCTTTTTTGTTCTTCTCCTGGATTTAGTGTTCATGGCAGTAAATTAACTACTTTAGTCCCCAGTTTTGAGGGTGAAACTACCAATTAATTTCAAGGGCACTGTGTTTATCTCCTATTGCACTGGGGTGGGTATAAAGCCCTGTAGACATGTCATTACTTTTGTGGAATCCTCATGAAAACTGATAGGTAGTTCTCTTTCCTTCCCTTGGCATCTTGGAAAAGACTTGGGATGATACCACAGTTCCACTCCTTTTTCAGAGCTGGCAACAGGTAGGAGGGAAATATGAAAGCATCAGAACAGGAATAAGATTAAAATCTGCCTCCCCATTTACAAACAGGTTGTACATTTAGGTATTTGCTAAATGCTAAAAAATTTCACTTCTCAGCTAAACCAGCTGAATTTGTGATTGCCCAGTATTTTCAGGAAGAAGTTGCTTTTAGATAACTCTGAGTACAAAACCAAGGCTTGTACACATGTGCACATCAAATTAAATTTAATAAAGCCAGCATCAAAATCACCACTAGCACAAGTGATCAATGTCATAAGAGCTGGGAGAACTTCCAAGAGCAGGACACATGGGTGGTAAAGAATATAAACTATTCTGCTGTATAAATATGGACTGAAGTGGGCATTAAGGCAAGGAAACCCTGTGCCCTGCATGACAGAACAGCTAATACTTCTAAAGGAAAGAGTAAGGAAAATTGTCTTCTCTCCATTTTTCTTCCCAGTTTTTACTTGTTTAGCCTCTCTCGTTGCATAGTTATGCCAAGGCCACTGGGCTCTGACTTTATTGAAGATCTGAAGCTTCAGGCACACAAATAAAGCTACAAGTTGGCAGCAGAGTACCTATGGTGGGGTCAACAGCAGTGATGGAGGAACCCCCTGTGCCAGGGAGGGGTTCAGAAAAGGAAAGGATACATAGGCCCTTGCACAGGAACAAGGCAAATGCAGTCCTTGGCTGTGCATGCCTGATTTTTTTCTTTTTAAGTCTCTACAGCTGACTTGGATCTCAACTCCCAGGCATAAATCTTGCCAAATTGTTTGGCATCTTTATACACAGCACTAGGGCTTGCACAGCACGTTGAGCAGAAAATATTAATATTAAGAAACACAGTATTTTGTAATGTAGCTAATGACTTAGAGCTTTCAGTCTCAGAGTACTCAGAAACTCCCACTACTCATGGAAAACCAGCATTAGAAATGTACACAGCACCACCAAGGCTCTGATGTTCACCTCTAGATAAAAAGCTGTTTCCCTCCCCCATCTATGGGAATACCAAACTGTAGAGCTCATGACTGACATTTCCAAAAGCATTAACTCATCCCTACAAATTTTGTGGTGGGACTGGACATCCCTTCAATTGAACAGATTTGAAAATGGGCCACTACATTCTATGACTTCATAGGGCCTTACTGGAAATTTTGGGTTAATTTGAGTAGTTCAAGGGACTCCAAACATGGTGCAGAAGGCAAACCTTTCACTGCCATATTGGTGCTCCAGTCACTAGACTGTGTGCTCTGTCACGGTCTGAATTAAACAGCAGATAGACTGGCAGATTTTTTTTCCCCCTTGCACTTTATTTCCTCCCTCCCTGCTTTGTTAAAAATAAAATAAAAAAAAGCTAAAGAGCTGTATAAGAAATTCCATCTGGCAGCTGTAGAGTAGATAAGTGAACATAAAGAAGAAATTCCTTTGCTGTGCCTAGTGCATGCTGCTTATCCAAATTAGCCACACAATTACTTCTATCAATGCAAAACTAGTTTAATGTTTTTTTCCTAGTGCACAGCACTTGAGAATGACTTAAAATGCAGTGTAATTTGCCACAGTGTATGTCCTGAAGTGGCTCACTAATGAAAAGAGGATTAACTCTCCATTATTCTGAATTACCATTTTGTGAAATCACTAACAATATTTTCATTTATATACATATAACCCAAGGGGGACAAATATTCCAGCCATCCAAGCGATTAACAAATAAAATTTATTAGATAACATGCACTTTGGTCTTATTTATGAAGAGAAAGATTAGGGTATAAAAATGCAGATGACTGGATTTTTATCATCCTTGTTCTGATAATACCCTTAAGTCCATGACAGCAGAAGTGGGGAGCACGGGCGGTTCAGCGCTGTGTGCACACTGCAGTGGGGGCAGAACCCGCAGGATGCCAGGCTCAGCAGGCACAACCTCACAGGCTGCAGCACCTCTGGGGCCCCACCAAGGTGTGCCCCACACCCACCTCTGGCACAGAGGGGCAACAGGAAGGTCTCACCAGCTCACACAGCCTGCCCTTGGCACAGGCCAGCAGAATGAGAGGGAAGCTGTGCTCTGGGCACAGGGAAACAGTGGGATGAGCTACAGACTGCCCTGCCTCACTGGGAGGAAACTCCTGGCCTCAGATACGGGGCTCTGCTCCTCAGTATGCCCTGAAGCTGGGCTCAGACCTTCCTGCTGGGGAGAACACTCTGGGACAAGGGCAGCTCCACAGCCAGCTGACTTTTCATCCTTCCCCCATGAAATAAAAAGGTTGCCCTGAAGCAGCATTTCCAGGAGCAGGCAGGGTGCAGAGTTCTTTATGCAAAGGACATAAGGACAGTCCCTACTCCAGAGAGCTTCCACATGACCCTGGGATTAGCTCAGTTGGTCAGAGCAAGGTGCTAATAATGCCAGGCTCACAATCTCCTTGTGGGCCATTCACTTGCAATGATTCTTGTGGGTCAGGCTATTCTGTGATCTAAGGCTGTGTGTCCCCAACACGGTGCAGTGCCATGAAGTGACTGCCAAGCTAGCACAGCACTGGTACATCACTCAGCCTGCACTAACTCATCTATAGCCCACAGGAAGCACCACAAGGGGTGGGAGTCTGCTCCAACAAGCCGGTGCAGAGGTAACCCTGCAATCTGGCTGCCATCTGACTGCACTGGGTGAGCACTCTGCAAGAGATGGTCTCCTCTCCACACAAGTCTGCCAGAGAAATCTGAGCTTGCCCTGCCTGGGTTTGTGCTAAACATTCATCCCTTATACCCACAACAGCATTAAGAACAAGCCCACAAGAAAATCCAATCCACTTTTCACTTTATATTCCAAGAGGGCTGGCCTAGGGAATAGCCTTCCTGGAGCTCCGTTTGGTGTATGTAGAACAACTAATATGAGATGGGGTTAGGTATCTTTGATTCCTGGGAAGATGCAAGCCCTTCTGCCCCCAACAAAATGCTTCATGGCAATTATTTCCAGAGTTGAAATAGCAAACCAGCCCTTTTGCCCCCTTTTCCCTCCTTCTAGTTAAACTCTGTTACTTCTTACATAGTCTAGAGTCAAATCTGAAATACATGTTTTATTAGAGGAATTTCAACTGATGCTTTCCTGTGCTCTAATTCAATTTAAAAATCCCTGCAGCAGATAACATTGGCAAGGCATAAAAGAACATAGCGTACTTGAAAGTTCAGGGAGCATGTGGCTTCCCAGGACAGACGGAAACAAGGATTTCTCAGCAGTGGTCGAGCTTTCAGAGTGTTAACCAAGCTCAAACTGTGCCGGTGTTCCAGTACCACAAACGATCATTTGCAGATGTAATTGCCCTGTTCTGAGGTGTAACAAATCAATGCACTGTGGCCACCAACTGTGATTACTGATTACATTGCTTTCTCTTCTTCCTTTCCTCCATCCCATGTTATGGAGCCATGAATAAAAGTAGTCAGTCCTTCAGCATCAAGGCAACAGGCTCCCAGTTATAATTCCTTACTAGACAAATAGCAGTTCTTATCAATTTCTAGATAACACCCTAATCACTCCCGAAGTCAGACTGACTTAGATTTGTATCTCTGACAGACAAACATTATCTACACTGCTGAGTCTGCATGTAGAATTAGCATAATTCTGGCACAGGAAGGAAGAAGGCTCTCCCAGGGCATGGCTACTGGGGCAGATAGATGGGACTTGGTACTACACATGCAAGACAAGCCCAAGGTAAATTTACTACAAGCTGGAATTCTCAGAGCCCTTTAAAAATCTCAAGAGAGGACCACTTAGCTAAACATCATCATCATGTTTTAAGAAGCTTGGCTGAAAGATACATTCCCTTGCCAGTGAAAGCAAGCCAATTTTTGAACAAAGGTGTACACTTGTCAATCAAAAACAGACTCCACAATCTTACACAGCTTTGGAGTAGGAAAACAGCAATCATTTGGCTTTTTCAAGCTTTGTAGAGAAACAGAACATGACAGGCACAAAAGAGCCCAAACTGAGCAAACAAACCCCATGGGTACTTGGGATGTCAGTGAAAAATGGACATCCTGCTTTCAGCTCTACAATAGCCACATGAAAGCATTAGCCAGATTTTTTGAATTAAAAGGACACAAACATTCAGCAGCCAATACAAAAAAAAAAAAAAAAAAAAAAAAAAAAAAAAAAAAAAAAAAAAAAAAATTGGGAGCAACTACAGGATTCATTGCCTGCAAGAAAGGTGGATTTTTGGCAGGCTCTACTTGCACACTTCATAAGATCAAGCCCAACTCCACATCTTGTTACAAGTCTCTCACAGAACCACAAGGTTCAGTTTATCCCTTCAAGGGAATGAGACATGAGCAACTGCTACTCTGAGACACCAGAGAGTCCAGAAGAAGAAATAAAAGCAGAGCCCACAGGGAGATGCAGCAAACAGGGAATCTGCAGCTGGCAACATTGGAAAAAAAAAAAGAGTAGAAGAGAGTACAATAGTACATGCAACATTCACCTGAACGGACACATTTCCTCTCCCTATGTTGCTGAAAATCACAAAGGATGAGCTTTTAGGAGGGTCTTCATTAATGATAAAAAACCCCAACAACTTAAATTTGCACTCAGTTCCCCTAGGTGCTTTAGATCCCTAGGCTGTTAGACCTACCAAATTCTTGCTAGTGGATTTTGCAGGAAACAAAATCCAGACAAGAGACTGAACTTCAATAATCTCAAACCTCTGAGTTTCGTTTCCTTTGCTGGTGAGCTCATCCAACAACATATTCCTCACCTTACTCTGGGGAGGCAGAAATCCGGGTGCAAGTCTGTGTTTGCCACAGAACAGGTACATCTGTCTCAAGCAATGCTCAATTCCACCTGGTCAGTGCTGCTCCCAGGAGGCGACAGCTGGAGCAGGAGTCACTGGCTTTGTGCTTCCTTGGGTTAATGTCCTGTTTTGGTTGCATTCCAGTTTCTCGCACATCCTGAGAGCGCTACTTCATGGACAAGATGTCATCAGGGAGCTGGAACGCTGGGAAGAAAAATGCATATACAGCAGTCAAAGTAGATCCTGATGAGGACTATTGTACCCCAGGGGCATTTGAACTGGAGAGGCTCTTGTGGAAGGGCTGCCCACAGTACACTCACGTCAATGAAGTCTGGCCCAACCTCTACATAGGAGATGAGTAAGTGCACACAGTACCCCCTGTGTAGCAGCTAAGTGTACCTGCTACATCTCCTCTACACAGGGCATGACCAAGGTCTTCTAAACACAGCTCACTGACAGAGCAAAGTGTTTGAAACCACTGACAGATGTCAGAGCCTGGCATGGCCCTGGCTGTTACTGCTGCTTCAGGAAAGAGCAGAGGAAGTGCAGCCAGGTCTGCTGTTAAAGACAGAGTGACAGCACTGGTAGTGGCACCAGTGTAGGCTGCAGAGGTTGAAGCTCATCATGGTCTATTTTTAAATGGTTCGTTTCAAGGAGAAATTTGTTATTTATCTCTGAGTGAAAGTTGTTCCACAGTTACAGATCATGGCCTGGATGTGTTTGCCACACCTTAGGTTGGTTTAGGCCTAAAATGTAATTCTTGAAAAGCAACTGAAGAGACAGCTCACCCTGCAGTAGTATTTCTGCATTTCCAAGCCTGTACTTGTGGACATAGAACACTGCATTTCCAAATTGCTCAAGAGATTAAAGCAAACAGAACCCCAAGGAAGGCAAAGCTGCAGAGATGTGTCTCACTGATCTGACCAAGTGTGATTTGGAAAAAAAACAAACCCCAAAACAGACTTAGTCCTGCTGAGCACAGGACTAAACTAGAAGCAGTCTGTTCCAAGAAGCAGAGAAGACTGCTGCAGCAGGAGACATGCCATCAGAAAATCCCCCAGCCCAAGCCCTGAGCAGAGCAAGAGAGCCTTTCTTATCCCTTTGCCATTATTGGTCCAATTCCCATTTTCCTCTACACCCTGCACTAGCATGACATATTTTTACATCATCACTGAAAGACACAAGTAGGAGCCCCAGTGGCTCCAAAGTTCTCAATAATTTTTTAAAAGGTCCTAAAATTCATCTGTTGCCAGCTTATAAAAGAGGAAAGATATACAGCTTTATAAGTTACAAGGCTCCTAATATCATCCACCAATTACTTCTGTGGCGCCAGAGGCAACAGAAAGACACAAGAGTTCTGGTCTTGTACCAAGCCAAGGCTCCCACTTTTAGAGACAGGGATGGGAGAGAGTCTGTGTGTGTGTGTGTTGTGTGGGATAAAAAAATTAAACCATGGGAACAGCCTGTCCAAATGATTCAGGAAGAAAAGGGGATTGAGTTTTTCTCTGCACATCCTGCCCTGCCCCTCCAGTTAGATATCTCTAACTAAAGATTCACCATAAAGAACAGCCTCTCCTGGCATTTATTTCCTACTTCATTGTTTAGAATCACCATCAGAATTATTCTGAATGAAGCTGTTAGAATAATTTTCCTCTAATCTCTGTGATGGAGCTATAGCTGTGCCTGCTGAGCAAAGGGATGTGACCAGACAAGAAGTCAGTCTCTCAGCCCGGGACAGCAGTCACTGACTCTTTCCTGTAATCTTCCTGTAGCAGTGACTTCTTACACCTTGTAATTTAGTAAAGGCTAGAAGGTGTGACTCTGAATACACCACACACCTGGCACTTCATACAAACTAACCAGAGGAACAAAAATACAAACTTCTTGAGAGGCACGTGGAGCTAGAACCTGTCATGCTGGGTAATATCTTTCTGCTGAGGACTGGTCTTAAGTCAAGAGGAAAACCAGTGGTGCTTCAAAGGAAAACAAGTTCCCCACCATGACAAGACAAAAGCATGAGAAAACTATGGAGAAGGAAAAACAAGTAAGGAGCAGATTTGGGGGGGGGGGGGGGGGGGGGGAGGGGGAACAGAAATAAAACTTCACCAGAAAATGGAACTCCCCAAAAGAGAACTACTATTGTCAGCCAGGCAAGGGCAAACTTGATGTGGAAGAAAATCTGAGAACTGGTCTGCATGCAAGATGCAGGCTTTCACTACCCTAACTAAAATTTGTTTTGAAATAGGCAAAGTCCATGGACCTTTCTATCTTTCCTGGAGCCACCTACATATCTTACTCCAGACCAATAGCTTACCCCCTCAGTGTGGCAGAGTTTTTGTATTGTTTTAAGATCTTGCTTTAGAACTGGTGGCCAAAGAGATGCCACAAGCCATGAACAGATGTTGGGTGCATTTCCATCTTTAGCCAAGCTGAATTAAGGTTGATGTTGAAAGAATTTGGTGGAACTCATCAACAAAATCAAGCGAACACATACATGCAGAGTTTATCTTCAGAGATTCCACATCTGTGCTTCATTCCTGCCTCCTGCATTTACAAGGTTAACAGGACTTGTGACTGCTTATGGAAATGCTAATTAATTACCCTGGCTACGTAACCACATCTTCCTTCTAATGCAATCCAGGCTATCAAGGAGCCCTGTGAGGCCACTCCATCCTTTTGTTATGAGGCTTCACTGCAGATGTTGCCCAGAGGCAATGAAATCTCTATGAGCCTGTCAGACCCAGAATAATCAAAGCCTCAAAATATAACATGCTGTGTTCAGCTCCAATTGAAATTTTCCCCCAGCAAGTTCCAAGGGCTTTTAAAGACCAGATACTGGAATTTGTATGACACAGCCCAGCGACAGGAATAAAACACTCTTGGCCACAATTTTGAGGCAATTGCTACCAGGATTAGTGTTTGCATGTATCCTCCTCATATTTAGAAGTCCTCTAAAGGGATAGAAAGCAGCCTTGTTTTTCTCCTTTGTTTCACTGGCCACCTGGTTGCTTGGAGGCAGTTTTACCGGCAAATCCCAAACCTGCTTGGTTCACTGGGATCACATGGAAAGTCTCTGCCAGTTACTCATCTTGTAGTTTCTTCTTGCAGCTCTTCAGTGATGGCCTTATTAGCTGAGATGATGTTTAGGCTTCCACATTTCTGAAGTTCAAAGAATATTTCGGCTGAAGACAAAGGCCTCCCGATTTGTTTTCCTCTTAAACACTAGATGCACTAGATCTCCTTAGGATTTAAGCTCTGATCACAATTTCAGGTCTTGCCATGTTCTCAAACTACTCCCAGAAAAAAAAAAAAGTCTTTTGAAATGTAATTCTTTACGAGTTAAGTATGAAAAATACTTTTCTGGGTATGCAGCTGAACTGAGCTTGCAATTCACAAAAGCTATAGTCTGTGCCTTGCCATGACTCACAGTCTTCAGATCTGATGCAGGTAAGGAAGATGAGTAACCCAAACCCACAATTTGGAGTGCATGATAATTAAGATAAATAACTAAACATTAAATGTGTGCATAACTAAAAATCATTCTCTCCTCTTACCTTTCTGCAGAGAAGCAATATGGCATGGCTTTGTCCAAGTGACCAAGTAAAAAGACAATTTACACTAACCTAGAAGAAAACAGATGGGACTCTCTCAGGCTAGAAAACAGCTACCTCCCACCGTTTAGCATTGCCAACTCCTAGCATCCTACATCAGTATTAATCATATAAAAATAGAAGCAAATACAGATTTAGATTATAACAACACTCTTGAGGATATAGTTTTAACTTGGGTAGAATGAGAACCTGCCAATTGTAACAGCAGTTTAACAATCCAGAAAATCAGATCTTTAATGCTGGACAGTAAACCTCAACGCTCCAATGGTTTCCAAGACAAGTAACACTTCCCCATATAACATCTCTGTCTATCAGTGATTTCTAACATTTGATGAGTGACTGAAGTCAAGACCAGGAACTGACTGAACACAGCATGAGTGCTTGGTGCCTTTGCTGTATAGAAAGCAGAGAGCTATTTCCTCTATCTAGGTTATATCACTTACAAAAACTACATCCACCATTTTGGGCGAGAGGAAAATCAAATACTAAATATTTTCCATCCCATATCCTGATGATCTCACTCACTGTTTTCAGTGGTACCTAAAAATTCTTTTAATTCACACTGAGCAGGAGGTACCCAGAGAAATGGAGCAACACCTCAGAAGGAAAAGGGGATACAATGCTACACTATCTCCAGACTCTCTCAGTACTAGAGTTACCAAAGAAAATTGGGTCAGTATTATTGGAAATTCTCAACATCTCTCCTCAGGAGGGAGAACTGCCAGATTTTCTTAAGAAAGTGTCAATATTGCCTATATTCAGCAAGCTTCTTTCTGACACTGACCATCTGGTAAATCATCCTGCATCGAGCTTTCCTTTAGCACTTGAGAAAATGGAAAAGTTCGAGAGAGGCGATTCCTCTCCTAGTAACATGTTGCCTCAGATTTCCTGGTGTTTTGTCAATCTGGGTCACATCAATCTGTGGCTTTAATAGTCTATACTGAAACATGTTTGCAATGCACAACCTTTGCATGAAGTTTAAGAGACTTGGCTTTACTTGAAGGTGATAAGCACACCAGGCACCTGGTTGAGCAGTACCAGCTGTAAGGTGCTAACTTACCTGGGGAGGGAGTTGCTCTGCCCACACCCTCCTGAGGTATTTTGGAGGACTACTTCCTTCCTTTAGGAGGTGTATTTATGTTTTCCTCATGAGCCACACATCTTCTCTTTGTTAGCTGCTTTCAGTATACTTAACACTGTGTGTGAAGGTGCAGGCTGCAGTGCCTGCAAGTTCTTTTCCCCTCTCCTCCAATTCCATTGATTTGGGCAACTTTCTAACAAAAGCAGCTGGGACTAAAGCTTGTTATGACAGTATTTTTGAAAAGAGAGAGGGGATCTGGTACAGTGGAGACAGCAACCTAAAAGAAAGCATTCTTTTTCATGTTGTAACTACTTACACATTGTTTCTTCCAGAAGAACACAGAGTTTGCTGCAGCACTTGCTATTGATCCTATAAAACTTAGCCTTAAAACTGACAGCAGGCACAGTTAAAGTCTCAGACAAGCCCTCTACTTGCCCTTGCACAAGCCAAGAGAGGTAAACAGTCTTTTGGGAACCATCTGAAAATGGATGACACTTTTGTCTCGGTCAGTTTCCCCTTTTGGTGAGTCTGTTAGTATCAGTATATCCATATGTGAAAGTGATTTTATCTCCAGTTTTCACCATTGAGGTGGGATTCCCACATCAAAGTACTCCCCCTTGCCTCAGAACTTTCAAAACATGTTTATGAGTCCATCTGCCCTACAGTAAATGCAGGGTCAGATTCAGCAAAGCACTGAGCTTTTGCTTAACACAGAGAAAAGGACTTCTGGGTATATTTAACTTTTAGCATAAGTTTATGTGCTCTGAACTGAAGAGCTGATGAGCTTTAACATGGGACTAATCAGCACAGGTCATCTCTTACTAAACTGAATTACATTGAAATATTCATTGTTATCTCCCAGTGCCACACTTCACCTTCCTTGCACGGGAACACATTCAAGGCAGACACTGGAGACCACAGCTGCACCATGTGAAAGGAAATCAAGTGCTAATAGCACAGATGGTGGAGATATACAAAATGAAAACAATTGCTAGAGTAGCCAAGTGCTTACAGCTTCACCTACACTGCCATTTGTAGCAAACTCCTCTTTACAATGGCTACTTAAAATTCAACCATAATCACAAAAGTGGAAGTATTAATCACAGTTTAATAGGAGACAGCAGCACCCAAGGAGGGGAAAAGAAGAATGTTTTTATCTTGACTATTACACTCTGATAGTGAGCAAATGGCAAGGAAAAAAAACCCCGATGCCTTTTCTAGTCAAAACTGAATTAGAAATGGAGTCATAAATCCTCCACTAAGGTAATGATTCATATTGCCCTGAACAATCCTATGCTATTAGTAACCTCAACCAATCAGATATTTACAGATATTTATGCCTGATTTATTTATCTCTTTCCTCTACAATATTGATACCTCAGGCACGGTGAAAACTGCAAGCAAGGCCAAGAGCATTGCCTTCTCCTTGGGGTGTAATCAGAAGCATCATGCATGATGAAACACGGCAAACCCCACAGGTTCTGGTTACAGGGTACAGAGGGATGTTTTCACAACAGCTTTGACACTGCAGACGCAGCTGAGGGTGGAGAGCAGCCCAGTCCTTCCCACAAAGGCAGAGCTCACTGCTGGCTATGGGCAGTCCAGGCACACAGTTTGAGTGGCACAGTAACATTCCCATTTACAGGCACACAGGTCTCACACCTGGTGCCTTACCAGGCTGTTGCTTGCTCTGCTAACTGGCCACCAAGCTGCTGCAAACCAAGTGTGACCCCAAGTTTAACTATGGCAGTGTCAGTCTCAGCACAGAGCTTCTCTGTGGTCATGTTTATGATCAAAGTACAAAGTACTGGCTGACAGGAGGTAAAAAGCAGATAAACCTGAGCCAGTATGACAAGTGGTGGTCCAGCTGGGCTCTTTGCCTAGATTTTGGGGAAAGATTTTACAAAGAAAAAAAGAGGAAAAATTTTCAAAGAACAGTAGTGAAATCTCTTATGAAAATGTAACTATCAAGTATAAGACTGAGGGGATAGAGAGCAAGAGGAAGGAGCTAAAGTACTTTCTAATCTCCATATTAGGTTTGAAACCAAGCACTCTTGCTCTTGAAAAAGACTAAGTGTCACTTCAGCTTTCTTCACAAGATACAGATTCTAAAGCCCAAGGCAAGCACCTCTTGCAGTCCAGTGAACCCTATTTTCTATTACACAACAACTGTTTCTTCATATCTCCACACAACATATTAGAAACCTCAGGAAAATCTTTCCATAGATAAAAGTGTCCAGGGTATCTGCTGTAAGAAAGGTGCCTGACACCCTCTTTACAGACTGTGTGCACTAGCTTGGCCTGCAGATGCAAAAGCCACGTGGCCACAGGACTGTATTGACCCTGCTCCACTTAGGGCAGGTATTTTAGGTCTTGCTTCCACTAACAGGTTGTACAACACCTACACATAGTTTGAGTGATAGCTATTCCAGTGAGAATGTGGAGAACTTAACAGATTTGAGTGCTCAGCACTGAGCACTCATTTTCTGGAAATTTTTCAGATTAACAATGTCAGTAAAAAGAAGAAAATATGCATCCATATAATAAAGAAAACAATTCCATTGGGTAAGGTTCTATTCAGTCCAAAGGCTATTGCTAAATCAGTCTGCATATCAAGCATAATTAGAAAGCAGATAACATTTTAAAGTCAGCCTAGCCCAAGCATTGAGGAAAACCGCATAAATTCCTTGGTACACGCGTAATTTGCTGTTTTAAAAAAAAGTTATATGACAGAAGATGGTATAGTTACATCTGAGCATTTATAATGAATTTTTGCAACACCATTCAAGGTCGATACATTGCTGCTTCTGAGTCCATTTCCAGCCCGAGTTGGGAAACAAACAGAGCAAGCAGAGTAACAATGTGCCTATTCCCAACCTCCCACAGGTCAAGGGCAAAACAACTGCTAATGCATTTGTGGTGCAAAAGGATTACACTGATTAAATACAAATAATTCCATCCTGAGCCTTCAATTCACAGAATGCAGCTACAGGCAAGACTGGGAGATGGAAAGGGAAGTTGAGAGAAACTTGGCCAGGTTGAACTGTTTATGCAAGTTACTGAAAGACAGCATCCCTTCTTTCTGAATATGTACTGGAAAACTGAGGCCACCCAACATTGCAAAATCAGGTTGGAGAAAACAGAACAAGACTGTGTGACTGTCAGAAAACGCATTAGTGGCATCCACTGCGTCAAAAGGCAATCTCCAGTCAAGGAAACAGGAAAATTTGATTTCATATAAAAACACGTGTCAAATGTTAATGACTGTGACCTATTGTTTGACATTGTCCTTGCTCAGAACAACTTCATAATTTAATTCTAATGCTATTTATTAGCCTGAGCAGTGCTTGCAGAAATCAAAGTGTGATAGTATGTACAGTCCATCAAAAAATTTGGTTTTCTACTGACCCTTACTACTCTGCAGTCCTGCTTCCTACTCAGCATGTAGATCTCCACTTGCAAGGGTTCTCCTTGTGCATGGGTCTCTGAGCTGAAGCCCCTCAGTCTTACATGGTTTGTAGGATAGATGCTTTGGGCCAAGTCTGATCGATGAAAACCACCTTTTCTCTATTCCAGCATCAGGGAGGTAAAACAAAGACAGGCTTAATTTGAAAACAGGAACTGTAGCTCACCTCAAGGACATCAAAATGAAGAGCAGTAGTTATTCACTGCACCACTTCAGCCAGGACATTTAACCTGTTTTATTTTAAGTACTCTCCATCCTTTCCGTATAGAACTGAAGTGTCTTTGCTGGCAATATTTACATACAGGGAATCCTAAGGCACAAAATCTCCTACAAGGAGGGAGAAGAAAGAAAGTCTTCCTCAGTCAATCACTGCTATAGGAACACAAAGGGAAGGAGTAGGCATTATTTAACATGAGGTGAAAGTGGCAACTTACACCATTAGCAGTGCTCCAGGGTCTACTAAACTTATTAGGTAGGCATCACCACACTAAGAGAAGCTTTTATTTGACTTTTACATGATTGTATAGGGGATGTGTGGCATTATTCCATGGCAAAAATACCAGTACTGTCAAGACATTATCATTCCTGACCAGAAAGGAATTTCTGCAGGGCAATATTTACCCAGAGCAGCCAATGATCGTGGGCTTAATTTAAGTAAGAGCAAGCATAGGTAAAACCTTCAGTACCCATATCCCAGTTAAGTGCTCTAATCATTAGGTCCTTGACTGCTCAGAGGGGGTTTTGACTTCGAGCTTGGAAAGGCAGTCAGCTTCAAGCTATTGTGGGCTGTCACCACTAGAATTATGAAACACAGCAGGTAGCCCACCACAATGTCCTGTGTGACAGCAGCTACATTTACACATGGAAGTGTTCAAGAAACATTCATGGAGAGAGGTACTTTTGTTTGGAAAAAGCTTTTTTACATCATGCAGTAGTTATGTGAAAATATATTAACAGAATAAAGGTTATGCCATTTTTTTCTTTTTGTAAAAAGCTTTGTAGTTTTCCTAGGCACTAATGAAACTTGACAGCTTTTTTAGAACAAAATTTTCCCAAACTAAAAGCTTTCTGTAATGGAAGAGAAAAAGTTTTTACATGCTTGGCCATGAACTTTACATTTTTTTAGGGATTTTATCCTAAAGCAAGCACCTACAGTGGGTATTGAACATACAAATCTAAGCTTTCCTCTCTTCTCTGACTTCCCGTGTCCAAGGGAAGAGGACAAGAACAAATGAGAACTTTTGGCTAAATACATGAATTCCAGCTTCTTCTGAAGGCTAATATCAAATTTCCTTATATAGTTCTTTTTTGCTTTAGACCTCTGGTTTGACCAAACAAGACAGTAAAATGGAGTTGTGATAGGAAGTTATATTCACATAGGGATGGGATTTTAAAATTGTATTTATTTTTTATAGAAATTGAGAAGAACTCAGTACCTTCTTTTAGGGAAGAAGAGTTTCTTTCTGAATCCCAGACTATTTTACTACTCACATATTACTGCCTCTTATTACATCTGCAATATCATTTGATGGGACTGAAGGGGAAAACAGCATTCATGGGTCCTATTTCAAGTTCCACCACTGATTTCCTTTTCTGACTTTAGATAATTCCTTATATTTCTTTCTGTATCCCAAGTTTCTTCTTGTACAAGATGGATGGAAGCCAGTATTGCCTATGTGCACAGGTAACAGCAAAATAAATCCATATTAAACATGCTCTAAGGACCTGAGGGAGATAATTAGGAACTCCAAAAGAATGACAGCTTCAAACAGAATGACAATATCTTAAGATCCTTAAAATGGTAAATTATGCATTGTTAAAGCATTATCAGTTTCACTAACATTTAGAACATAGCAAATCAGAGGTTTTCTTAATTTTTTTTTTCTAGCCTTGAAGAAGCTTGTTGAGTTACATGGCAGCTCTTGTTTTGCCAGGAAAACGGCTCTGGATCGCTACAGCCTGGAGAAGGCGGGGTTCACGCACATCCTGAACGCGGCCCACGGGCAGCGCAACGTGGACACGGGAGCGCAGTACTACAGCAGCATGGCCCTGCAGTACCACGGCGTGGAGGCCGATGATCTCCCCACCTTCAACCTCAGCCAGTTCTTTTATTCGGCTTCCAAATTCATTGATAACGCTCTTCAGGATGAAAGAAGTAAGGAGGGTGCTGAAAATGGTTCCAACCAGTATAATATTTACCACTAGTAATTAAAAGCATAGTTCCATGGCATTTAACCTTGCAGGAATGAAACAAGTCCAATATTGTTTACCAGAGACAATACAACTAGTAGTAGGGAACAAGTTTAAGAGAAGGCAGTGATGTATTTATGATGACCCTTCTCACTAATACCACCCCAAGAGCCTCTCACCACGCACTTTTGTCAAAATTCTCATCACAGCTGGTATCAAGGGGTCCTGTCTGACAGAGATTTTTTTGTTGTTTTGACTCCTTCAAAAACACGTGAGACAACTGGAAATTGCCTAGGTGCCATGAATATGCTGTCTTTTCCTCCTTTTCCTAATTAGCCCCTATCAAGACAGGTTTAATAAATATTAGTTGCATAGTGCTGGGAGTAGAACACAAGTGGTCTCAGACATTCCATGTCATCATTCCACAGCTTTGTGCTCTGCACCATTAGATTCTCTCTATAAATATAGAAACCACCCCTCCCTACCTGACCATCAGATCTACCCCAACCTGTAACATTTATTTCTCTGCCATCTTCCAAGCAGCAGGGAACTGGTACAGTTCTGACAGCAGTAAACTAGAAACATTTCATTAAAGTGTTTGTAATTTCTCAGCTTGATTACTACAATTCATTATTTGCTGATCTCCAGCAGTGTTCTATCAGAAAGCCTGACACTGATGTCAAGTGCTACAGCCTAGGCCTCACACTGACTTGCAATATTACTCATACTCCTTCCCCTCACATATTTTTAAAAAAAAATCTCAGCAAGATATTTTACCAGAAACCAGTTGAGAAACTTAAAACTTTCCTGCTGACCTATAGAGACCTTAATATCATAGGGTCAGATATCAAGTTTCTAGCCTTGTGTCAGCTTCTGTTCTTGGCTGTCTACCTCAGCTGCAGGCAGTTACTACCTGACTTGCTTCCAATAGCCAGCCAGGTCTTTACACTTCTGCCCTTTCAACAAGTACAGTCCACACAACAGTCCCTTCCCTTGCTCAGGAGAAAACCTTGAAAGCAGATCAGTTTTAAAAATCAAAGTCCCAATAGCAGGAGAAACTGCTTCAGGAGCTTACTTGCTTATGAAGAAAGATACCCAGCATTTTAAAAAAGTGTCTGAAGCAGTGCCTTTGGAAAGGAGAGGATAACTAGCACACACCTGTGTCTAGCCATGGCTGGAGGCCAGAGGTCAGTGTCAGACTGGAGTAGCTGGAATAAGAAATGCAGACTTCCTCATTCCCACCACCCTCCTGTTCCCATAAGACTTTAGTCTGCTGCACTGAGGTAAAGAAACAAGCACAAGAGAAGCAGCAAGGGCAAAAAAAAAAAGCCTTGCTTCCCAATAAATGTTGTAGGAGGAAAGGATGAGATGGGGGCATGTTAACCTTTTTGTTTCAAAACCACATAAAAGTCCAGGAAGTCCTGAGACAGTAGCAAGCACCAGCCCTGCACTGGAACACAAAACCAAATTGAAGAGTGACTGGGTGAACAAATAAAATAAACAAAAAAATCTGCACTCAAGTAGATACTACAAATGGCAGCGATTTCTGTAGCTGTAGTCAATTCTGCCACATTCAAATGGCTTTTAAACAAGTTAGCTAGGATCTCTTCTAAGGAAGACCTACTGTAACACCCATGAAGAAAAAGAGCAAGCTCTTAGCTTTCTCATGAGGGAAAAGTAAAATGTGTGTACGTACACCTCTTAGCCCAGCCAGAGATGTGTAAATACATGATGCATGGCCCAGGATGACACAGGTTTAAAGCATAACTTTCCAATACACATTCACAGAATAGAATGACCCCAGAAGCTAGACTAAAGTGGACTGGTGCCTCCTATGGAAGAAAAGACTAGAGGTACCTAGGGCTCTCCTCCAACAACATAAATGTATTATTTGTGAATGCACATCTAGTGCAGAAAGGTGTTCTGCATTTCAAGTGCCAAATGAACAGGCAACGAAGGTGCACTTGTGTGCTCCTTCCTGATTGACAAAGAGCATCCAGATTCCTAAACAGGATTTTGCATGAAGTAACCAAGCACCTGTCTCCAGTGGTAATGACATGGGACTTCAGTGTGTGGTGCTAAATACTACTGATCAGTAACAGCTTTACATTGCTTTGCTGCTTTGTATTAGAACTGAGCAAACACAGAGAGGGAAAGGGGGAGAAAGGAAAAAGCCTCAGCTTGTGTGACCAGAATCTGTGTGTTGATGAATTTAGTCTGGCTGTATCTGGGGTATGACCTTCAGCCAAATGATTAGATTCATTGAATAGATGTCTTCAGATAATGATTTTTGCTGGGAAGGTGCTCAATAGTCAGTGCTATTGAAACAAATTGTCATTCTAATGAAGAAGGCCCTCTCTGAATCAGACCAAAAAGCTTGGCAATTTGGATGCTGTCAAAACAGTCCTAATTCTGACTTAACATTTAAAATCTTCATGATGATGAAGAAACTCCCTGATCAGAACAGTATTTGTAGGGCTTAAGCATGGGCTGCTGGACATAAGAGCAGTTATAAGAGTAAGATTTAGAGGCAAACTCTAATGAGTCCCAATTATGCATGCTGTCATTCAGCTGGGCAGAAAGCTTTCCCAAAACATGCAATTCAGGCCATAGAACAGCTTAAATTTTTTATCAGTGAGGCCTGTATAATGAAAGGAAGACATTATTTTAAGATTTTTTTAGGTTTCCTACTAAGCTACAGATTTAATACTCATTCCCTTGAAATTTTAGTTACTCAAAATGTAGAACAAAGGGGAATGGCATTTTCACTTCACATTAAAATGTCTGGGAAAAATACACTAAAGACAGAGATTTTAAAAGAAAACAAAGTAGGAAGAAACATATGAGAAAATGATGAAGACCTGAGGTTTTTGACCAAAGACCTCAATATTCATGGCTCCAAATGGTTCTGGAAAAGTAGAGCTGCATCTAGACAAATTTTCAAGAAACACAAGTATTGCACTTGACACAAGTCAAGTGCACAAAGTATTTCAGAGATCTGTCACCACTCAGCAGACCTGTATCTCTGTGCATTGATAGTATATATTCTGGCACACCTTGAAGATAGAAGTGGTCAGAATCCAAGACTGCAAGAGCAGACTCCCTTTTGGGAAATGAGGGTTCCGAGTGGTCCTTATATTAGAATGAAGAGCCTACAAAACAGCACAGAAGGGACATGACTCTGCAGAAGAGTGTCAGTGTTCTGTGGTAACAGGCAGTTGGCTCTTGACTATTCACACACAGCCAAGGACAAACTTCTTTTTCTGCAAACCAGTGGACATTTCAGAAGATTGTACAGCCATTTTTTGCCTTTGTTAACACAACACAAAACTGTATTTTCTCCTAGATCTCCTCCATTTGCCACCCACACAAAACAAAGCACTCCTTATCCCATCACCTATTTTATCACCTCAACAGCAACAGATTTACAAGGTGGGAAGCTCTAAAGAGAAGCACTGAAAGGCTAAACAAATGTGTCTTTTCATCCACTTCAAATATTTTCAGTAATAATAGAATGGATTATCATTTTCCAGGAGAGGAAGAGGCACTTTTAGTTATCAGAAGGACTGGAATTTTGCCAAGATGCCTCAAAGAGTATCTGCTGGGATTAGGATGCAGACTGTAACCATTAATCCTTTAGTGTTGGCAGTTCTTGATGCATCCATTACATAGCAATGCTGCTTGTGCCAAGGCATCCTCTTGTGCCTGGAAGCAAAGGAGTTAATCTGCAGGAGTCATGGCTTTGCACCCAGCACTTCTCACTAGGCATAGCTGACAGAGATAAACTATTATTGGCCCTGATAGCACAGTTTTTATTTTTTTCTCTTGTAGCAATTCTGCTTAGCAGGGTGTTGGAGAGCGTGCTCCAAATCTACTTCCTTCAGCAGTTCAACCTTTTGCGAGACCCCCTTGAGGGCTTTGAATCATTTTTGGAAATCTTTTGAAGTGTTTCAAAACCTGTCAATCAGACCTGAACCCACTCACTGTTCTCTTCCTCCACCTCCCCCAGATACTGCTAACAGGGAAGGCTCCACAAGGCTTACAACCTTGTTACTATCCAAAGCCAATGACTTCCTGCCTCTGGAAGTCCCAAGCTAAGCCAAGCAGTGTCACAGAGTTAAACTGTAGCATGTTTATTTGGAGGTGGAAACTCTTGGCACAGACTCTGCACTCACAGGGTATGAGACAGGCTCCTACTGCAGGGAGATGATCGTATTAGAACACTCACATGATGGTGGTGGTGAAACATTACTTGCATTCAACACAACAGGGTGCTAGCCAGAAACTTCTACAGCAGCTTTTCTATAGAGTAAGAGGTGGTTTCTTTCCACCCACTGGTTATATGCCTATGGCCTTTTTATCCTCTGCCCTCAAATATTGGCATCAAGTGACGCTATCTAGATCTCAAAAGACATTATTGCCCCAACAAAAAACCAAAATCCAATTTGGTTACTTGGTGTGTCTAGTTAGTAGAACTGGCAAAGGCACTCCCTATGCATTCCATTTATTCTCATGGAAGGACAGTCCGAGAGCACACCAAGCCCTCCCACACTCTTGTGCTTTGGTTATTATTCCCAAACACAGAATTGCAAACACACAGTTTGTGAGGCATGTAAGTCAAGGCTGCACCAGGGCTTGCTATGATAGTTAATGCAGTCCCGAGGCCTTCTCTGCAAGCTTTGTCCACAAATAAAAAGATATTTGGTGTAGAATTATATTGTCATCTTATTGCAGGGGGTCCATACTGTTGCCTCTTATCACAAAAGTTTCATACCTTCTTGGTGCTTCTCGTGGGCAGCTCCTCAGAGCACTGACTCTTTCTTCCTCACAAAGCAGCCACTGACTCCAGTTCCCCTCTCAACCAGCCCCCCCCACCCTTTTATAGCATCTTCTTCTCATTGGTTACACCTGTGGCCTGTTAAAGTCAGGCCTGCTCCTAATCTTTGATAATTGGCCCAGCTGCAACTCCTTAGGGGTAAGATTACTTTCTACACTATCTTTATTTTCTTATATTCTATCCCCCTACAGAATTAAATGGATCATCCCTATTGTAGATTGTGTTCAGCTGTAAGATTTTTCACACGAGGGAAAACTGAGGCTGTAAGAGAGGCTTATTGAGTGCTGGTGAGGGGAGTCAAACACCAAACAGAGCAGGGGCACTACAGAAACCTTCACTGTCAAGAGGAAAGGAGCACCCCGTGTCAGCTGTGACGTGTCCCTCTGTTTCCACAGGCAAGGTGCTGGTTCACTGCGCCATGGGCCGCAGCCGCTCCGCCACGCTGGTCCTGGCTTACCTGATGATCCACAAGAACATGACGGTGGTGGATGCCATTGAGCAGGTGGCAAGGCACCGCTGCATCATGCCAAACAGGGGCTTCCTGAAGCAGCTGAGAGAGCTGGACATAGAGCTGGCACTGCAGAGGAGGAACAGCAAGAACAGCCTAGCACCTGCTGAGCAGCAGAACAGCACCTCCATCTAGCACTGCCCTGGCACAGCTGTGCTGCTGGAAAAGCAACTCCATAAAAGGAGGGGAGGGGAAGGTGTAGTTAATTACAGAGTCACAGGGATCATTTGTTATTTGCTAGGAAAAAAACCCAAAGTCATTTCAAATACAATGTCTAGATGAGAAAGAAGGGAAACCAAATTTAAAATGCATCATCTTAGAAAGTTCCAGCCTTAGCAGAATTCTTTGTTACATCAACAAATAAGTTTTTCTCTCTGCAAAAAACCCCAAACATTTACAACACAAAAGCAAGCACAACTTAAAACTCTCTTCTAGCTAAGTACTCCCAAAATCATGATCCTAACTCAAGTCCCAGCCTTTAAAGGAGTGCAGATAGGCACTCCTGAAGAAATCTTGCAGGAAAAACACTGATTTGTTTAGTCTGGAGTCCTGAATGGTTTCACAGGAGTTTGCCTTTTTGTGCTGTTTCCTGGCAATTTTATTTCTTTTTTCACAGTGATAATCCAGGGCAGCACAGCAGTTAGAGAGCCTCTACATGAAGGATCAACTACACCATGAGCATTTGCTTTACAGACAGGAATTCTGTATCAAATGATAAACTAAAAGATAACAAATATCTGTGAGGATATCCCTTTGTCAAGCTACAGTTGTCTTCTTTCTTGTATCCTGCATGAGAGCTGGATGACTGCTGTAAGTGAAAGAGGACTTGTCATTGATTCACATGCATAATTGATGACCCTCAGCACTACAGAAAATTGCCAGGGCCATTCCTTCTATTTACCATGCTGATATAAATGGAGTTTGTTTCCATCAACCACCCTGCCAGATGGACAAATTAAACAGCTTATAAAACTGAGAGACATAGACAGTGATCTAACATGGAAGATTAGTACCTTTAGCAGTCCTTCATTTCTGCTTATATCAGATATTCTTACACTGTTAATAAAAAACTGGCTGCATTTTGCCCACTGCTGGGGATCAGGCAGCCTGAGTGTAACAATACTTACCATTCCTGTCTTTGCTAGGGGCTGAGTGCAGCTTCCAGGAGAACTGGCATTTGGCAGCTTCCAGATGAACTATGTCCTGCTCCAAAGACAAGGATCTTTCCTAGAATCAGGTCTTACCTGAAGGACTCTGCTGTGCCAATTAAACACTTCTGAAGTAAACATACTTTTCATTTACTTCCCAGCTTTTTTTTCCTACTGTTCTCCCAGAATTAATGAGAGTAAATCAGAAAAGCAGAATTTCTGGAACACATGACTTCCACAAAGTGAGGCAGCTCTTGCAAGCTGCTGATTCACAAGTGTCAGCAGCACTGCCTCAGCTACAAGCCAAGTCTGCAGGAAACACACACACACTGAACAAGGCAAGTTGATTTCTCTCTTGCCAGCCACCAGTGGCATGGAGCATTCTGTGAGAGTGCATGGCCAAAGAGCCTCTTGCCTTTCACAAGAATCACCTGTCGCAATTCTGTGAAGAATTTTTTGAAGATAAAAGCAAGAGCTCATTCCCCTCTGGGATAGTGCTAGAGCACAAAGTCAAAACTGACACTGCAAGGTGCATACAAGATAGAGAACAAGCCCATCTGTCAAGGAAAAAACAACCTTCTTATTTATCAGAAAGTTTAGTGCCATAATGCAATTCACAGCTAAACTGCCATTATGGGAAAAGATGTAGGATAGTTCCTTGTCCTCCTGAAAGGAATTAAATTCTGAAATAACAAGATTATAATGGAAACCTGCCTGCTGTGCATACACTATGCATCGTTTCCCAACCAACTCTTAACCCATATATTGTAAACACAGAATTTTAGCAATATGCTGGAGTCAGAATGCTGTTTCAGGTAAGCAAATATCTGAAATGTTAAGGAGATTTGATTTGCTTGTATGTTACTGGCTTCCAAACTTCAAACTGAAGAGCAGCAGATAAAGACCCAGGTGCCTTTTTCACTCACTGTAAAAACACACAAATGAAAAATCACAAGACAAAGCTAAACACACCTGAAGGCTGCACATAACTGCATCAAGTTCCACTTTTCTTAAGCATAAAAAGGTGAGTTACTTTGTAAAGATGAAAACTAAGTTTAAGTACTATGAATACTCTCTGCCTTCAATCAACAAATTTGACAATGTAAGGGCATGAACCAAGATCTTTCTTGTATGGTGCTCTCCTTATCAGGTGTTCTGAACTCCTAAAACACAAGTTATTCCAGATTACCATTTGATGAGCAATTTTAGCTCTCATTTAGAGTCACTATTTTAGACTGCTGCTCCATTGTATTAAAACTCAACAGGTCATGTACATGAATCTGTAGTATCAATTTCTTGATTTCTTGTGGTACCACCACACAGTAATGGTTTTATTTAAAGAAATACACATCTCTTTGACTTTAAAATATATGAAATATTATTATTTAAATAATATAATAAATATATTATTTAAAACTGTTTTATATACTGGAATGGGGACAGTTTTCAGTCAAGATGGCCACTCCTTTCACCTTAACTAGTAACCTTACTGCAGGACAGTGGCTACATTCACATTAGAAGCATTCTGAAAAATTGTTACAGGGACTTGTTCTGGTGTAGGTTCAAACATCCCACCTTTGAATTTGTCCACTCAGGAGCTCACATAGAGACAGCCTTCTTGTCTTTAACAGACCTTCTATTGCTACATGAGAAGTGTTCATCTCTGTATGTTTGTATGTACCCACATACATGCATATACACAGAACCCATACATTTAATGCAGAATTTGCATCATCTTGTTACCCAGCAACAATGACAAAGGAAGAGATTACAATTCTATCATTAAAATACAGTTCCAACACCATGTCTGTTACTATCATATATCCTTTTATATAGAGATATATATATTCACACCTTCTGTAGGAAAGAAGTTTCATACATTAAATATTGACAGCCTTGTAAGGTATTAAATACATATTTATTCAATATTTTATTAAGATTATTAAAAAAAATAATAATCTTAGGTATTCTTTATTTTCACAGGGTGTATGCAATTATGATGAGTAACCTACACCTAAGCTCTGAACAGCCTAATCCAAACCCCACCAACTGTTATGGGCTTTAGATCAAGCACGTGAGAGCACTGTAACAAACACTGTTTCAGGAGGTAATTCCCATGCAACATCAAACTATGACAAGACACAAGAGGCTAAAAATGGCTCATCATAATTTATTTTATGTTAAAATGTACAGCTTGGGAGGGGGGGGGTGTAGTTTTTTGCAGTTTTTATTTTTGTTGCTTGGGTGGGTCTTTTGTGGGTATTTTTTTTTAAGTGACTGACTAAAAAGATAACAGATAAATACAAGAGTGTCACTGGGTCCTATTTTTACATGTATCAAGCCTCTTCTGTTCGGCCCTTACAGTCACTCTGTACAGGTACAAAGGCTACAAAAAAGGAAGCAATATAAACAGACACAAATAACTTTTGCCTTTTTACATGCGATCTGTAAGCTTAGTTTGAGCTATTCACACGCTACTGCTCTATTTTTTCCCTTAAAAAATAACTCCAATATTTTATAAAGATAGAAAAATCTACAGATGGAATGAAAATGTAAAGTTAGAGGCATTTCCATAAAATAGCAACTTTACACCAAATTCACTACTTTTTTTTTAAATCCTGCCAAGTATTTGGACATATACGAAAATGTTTCAAAACTTGACAAATAAACACTGAGATGTTTCAATCAACAAAAAAACCTAAGTTTTTATAAAACAGAAAGCTGCCTTTTTTCCTACCCAGCCCCAAAGAAACTGGTCACAAAAATGGAAAAGAGTCTCAACTTTACACTAAACATACAGCAATAAAACCCTTTGAACTAACCAAAATGTGAATAGCTTTTGCAGCTTTTTTTTATTATTTTTACAAGTTTTATAATTAACAAAAATATAGTTCTGGTTTTTTTACCCTTCAAACTAGGGTAACCTAATCAAGGCAAAAAAATTAAGAAATGGCTTACTGTTAAGCACAACACTTGTACAGTACTACAAAATGCACTGTCACTAACAAAGACATTAGCGGCATGCAGAAGTGTCACCTTCAGAAACAAAATAATACAATAAAAGAACTGCTAAAAGGCATTTACATGTGGGGAAAGGAGAGAGAAAAAGCTCATGATCCAGTACTGTCTGATAGTTTTGGAGTCTATTTATCCACATTTTTAATGGGAGCAGGCACATAAAATGGCTCTGAACCATCAGCTGCTGTGTAATTGCAGTTCATAGAAAGAGTTCTTCCTTTCCAGAGAACTTCAAGCTCAGTGAAATAAACAAAAAATGGAAAACCACCTAATTCCCCCCAAAGAGAAGTTAAATCTCACAATGTTAAAAAAATAAACAAAAAACCCCAAAACAGAACAAAACAAAACCAAAGAAAAAAAATAAAAAAACCAACAAAGCATGAAATAAAGAAAAACTTGTATAAGGCTTTCTGCTGCATACAGCTTTTAAATGGTGCCAACAAACGTTTTTGCATTCACACCAATTGCTGGTTTTGAAATCGTACTCTCCAAAGGTATTTGTGCAGATCAATGCCATACGCCAGTTGGGCAGCGCGTCTCTGCCAGGGCCTACCTCCTCATGTAGGAGCCATTGAGAGACTGCTTGGACATGCCTGTGTTCATGTAGCCGTGGTGGCCCGGGGGAGTGTACATCATGTTACTGTGGGGTGCTGTCTGCATTGGCTGCTGTGCATATGGCTGAGTTCCCATCATTCCCATCTGCATCTGCATAGGGTACTGAGGGGTTTGATTCATATACCCATGATTACTGTGATACCCACTATTCATCATTGGCTGGGACATACTGTAACCATTCATAGCGTTAAGGGTGTTCATGTTCATGTTCACTGAATTGACATTATAAGCAGGGGCTGGCATCAAATTTACACTCATGTTCATGCCACGCTGCATCGTTAAGGTCCGTGCGGGCCCTTGCATGGCCACAGTCTGTGAAGCTCGCCCATAAATCTGGGGCTGATGGGCTGCAGCAGCAGGTGGCAGAGGTGTGGATTTGGTTCTTACAGAGACATGACCTTTGCTGGCCATCTGAGTCTGCAGTCTTTGGGTGTGGGATATTCCAATATTCGATGAAGTCATATTACGCTGCAAAAGGGGAGGTGGCAAATTCATAGGAGGAGGAGTAAGGTTGGGGGGAGGGGTCATGGTAGCCTGTGCTTGGGGTCCTCCAGGAACAGCATGTGGAGACTGAGAAAGCTGAACAAGCCCCGTGTTACTTAAGGGGGCAGACAAAGAGGCACTGTTTGCATAGGAAGTTACAGCAGCTGAATGGCTGTAAGGCAAAGAATGATCCATAAGCGTATTAGTTAACTGCTGCAGTTTAGCAAGGCTGAAGGTGGCAGATGGCTGTGAGTAATGCCCTGCTCCAAATTCACTCTGCCCCATTCTTTCATATAATCCAATGTTGGCATTGCTAGTCTCGGGGATTTCAGTCAACTGCATAGGTGGGGTGAAATTAGCAGCCATGCTGCACTGGGATAACTGTTGGTTGCCACTTGGAGGCCTTTCAACAACACAACCTTGGGGAGATTTTACATTACAAGTGGGAGGAGAATTGATGTTCGCTTGTTGCATCATACTGCAGCTTCCATTAATGTTAGATATCTGCTGGGTCACTGCACAGCTACTCTGTGTTAGGTTACTAGATGTAAGGCTGCTGTACGAGCAACTGTTTTGAGAAGAGTTGTTTCCACAGATACTGCTACCCATCGTAGAATCGTAACTGCTTGGGTTTTCATAGTTTTCTGTTGTGCTCTCAATACTTCCTAAGTCACTGAACCCACTATCCACAACTTGCTGTGAATGATCAGAAACTGAGGGAACATCCATCATTGGGCTGGTCTCCATGTTCTGCAGAGATGGCACAGAAATGGCACTTTGATCTGGGCTGATCTGAGCATAGCTGTTCTCTAAAGGAGCAACATTTGGACTATTAACAGAACGAACTGACTGGCTGGGATGAGAGTGCACAGATGAAACTGGGCTGCTGTGGTCAGACTGCTGACAGTCATCCAGTGCGGTCATCTGGGGACTTTGGTCATTGTGGGCATAGTTCTGCAAACTTCTACAGGCCTCTTGAGTCTCTGCACAGTCCTGAAATGTATCTTCATGTTCACTTGTTTCCTGGGTTAGGGACTGTACTGCCTGAACAGTCTCTGAGTCAATCTCCATGGTCTCAGTAGTTTCTCCCTTGAAATCGGAATGTAGTTCTTCACCAGCTTTTTGGTCCTGGTTGTTGTCTGCATGATCATCATCAGATTCAGGCACTGGGTCTGAATCTGTACCAAGTTCTTTCTGGTCACTTGCACACTCATCAGCTGCAAGGTCAACACCACAATCCATTAACTCCTCCTGATTTGAATTACCAGTTTGAACATTTACGTCTAAAAAAGATTGCTGAGTTTCCAGCATTTCTTTGAAAGCCTCACCAGGCAATTCCTCTTTCTCCACTTCTGTTGAACCCATGTGACTATCATCTTCATCATCTGCATCATGATCTTCATTGTGAGAAGGTTCTTCATCCTCCTCCTCCTCTTCCTCCTGATCATCCAAATGCACAGACTCCTCTTTCTGCACAAAAACTTCTTCTGCTTTGTCTTTTTCTTGATCTTTTGAATTGCTTCCATCTTCCTCTATGCTCCTTTCTTCTTCCCCAGCTTTCATAGTATCATTTTCTTGTTTTTCAAAGGGTTCACTGGGTGGGTGCAGAGGTTCAGGTTCTACTTCTTTTGCCTCATCATCTGGTGGTGGCAGTGCTTCAGCTGGTTCTTTAACAGCTTCCTCTGTAACAGCAGGAACTGAACAGGGCTTGTCTTCAGCTACTTCCTTTTGTTCTTCCACCTGCACCTGATAGTCAGGCTCCATGGGAGTCTCAGGTGGAGTGTACAAATTAAGCTTAAAGCCAGGTTTTCTTTCTTTGCTTTGCCTCCATTTAGATGGACCACGTTTAACTCCTTTGGGCCAACCCTGCTTACTCTTTAAAGGTTCAAGATTGTCTTTAGTGCTTTCTTCCAACACAGCTACATCCTCTGTATTATCTTTGGGAGGTAATAGAGACAAAAAAAAAAGTCTTAGCTTGCAGACTAATCAATATTTTCCAATATAAACCTGAAAATAATTTATAAACTCAAAATGTATTAAGAAAGTATGAAACAAGAGTTATAAACAGGTCTCAACACAGTAGGACAATGTAGTATCTACAGCTCAAACGCACTACACAGGTATGTTATGGTCTGGTGGCCTTTTAACAGATACTATCAGAACCACCATTTATACATTAGAAAAATCCCAGAGATTTAAATGACATTACATGTAAACTATAGCAAATACTGTCCACATATTTGATTTTCCACCTTTGGTTTTAGAATAGAAGTATGCCTTCACTTTATATACACATTGATCTCACACACATTTATCTTTTTTGACAGTAATGACATGGAAGTCTTGAGTTTCCTCTTTGACCATTCTGGAGGACAAACCATAAGAAATATATAATCATCCTTTAATACCAATGCTGATAAAAGGTGGTTCAATCTAGTACTTTCTCATGGGCAACATCTCAGGACATGGTTCACAAGAGATGATAGAATGCAAAAGATAATTAAAATTACACACAGAGTGCCTCAGAACACTAAACTAATCCATTGACAAGAAAAAAAAAAAAAGAACCCAAACACATTCACCTCTTTCCTTTCTCCCCTTTCTCCCCAGATACCACTTACACGGACTCCAGAAAAAAGGAAAATTATCAAGATATAAGATACTGCACTTGGGATTGTAATGGCTTCAGTGATACTTCTATATTGTGATGATGTGCTCCATAGGCAAACTAAAAAAAACCAGTCTACTTAAAACTGTGCAAACCTGACCACTGGGACAGAGCTGGAACTTGCTACTATTAGTTTAAGCAGTTCCTCTTGAGAAGCTGGAAAAAGTGGTAATATTCTAATGTACCACATCACACAAGAGCTGTTTGAAATAGAAATCAGCCCATGATCCCTAACTGAGGATCGCAAGGATGGAACTTCCCATGCAATTACACAAATACTGAAGTAGTAGCTACTGGCTTAGAGAAAATACACAGACCTGAGAGTCCAGTCATTCATTCTGTAATTAAAACTGATAAGCGTAATTTGAGGGCCAGGAGGTCAAGTGAGGAGTGTACATTCAGAATAGCTCATTAGTAGTTTCACTATCCATCCATTAACTTTTCTGACAGGAAATATCCTTGAAATCAAACTAGAAAAGCAGCTTTGAAAGGACACATCATCTTTTGCCTCATCATCAGTTAAATTTGTCTCTTTCATGGGGAAATAAAACAGGATCCTGGTGCTGAGTATATATTAAGCCACAGAAGCACCAAACATTTTGCTGAATTACCAACGATACTGAATAGAAAGATATTTGTGTAAATCAAATGTTACTTTTTGCTTGTATCCTTTACCACTGACCCAAAAACCATATTGGACAATATTCCAGTGATACCCTTTGCACTGTTGAGTGAAATGCCCTGCTGTAGGGACATAGAAGCTGTTTTTGACAATATGACAAGAACTTCAATGCCTCAGACTGAATAAGATTTGTTTCCTGAATACAAAGAGCAAATTATTATAGTAATAACAACAGCTAAATACATCTCATTAAAATGACAAAAATAAACACTTCTTTTGAAGGCAACCCAACAAAATTATTTTTGTGAAGATGTGAGAACATTTTAGGTTTACCTGTACAATTTTCATCACGCCTGTAACAATGAATGTCTTTCTCCTCCTTGTTCTGGTCTTCTTCTTCCTGTTTCTGCTGCCCAGGTTGATACTCAAAAGCTTTTCTAATCACAGGCTTCAAGTCATCATCTTCTCCATCCATCTCACAGGTGGGTTCCAGCTGCGGCATGGGACGCTCTTCATCTGAGTTATCAAATGGCTCATTCAACACCTCGGTTGTTTCAGAAATTGTCTCTGTTGTAACACTGCTGTTTATCCTTCTGCGCTTACGGCCCCTTTTCTTTTTCAGTATGAAAGGTCTCTGAAAAATAATTCCATAAATCAAACTCTTCCTACATTCCTGTTCATTAACTGATTCTGGACATGAATTTTTGTAGAGCAAGTTTATAATAATCCATTTACTCATTCAAAAAAACACCTTACGTGGCATCAAATTCAAATGTAGACAGAATCTAAAAGTAAAATGTCTAAACAGTCTAAACAGTTAAAATAGGTATGTATACAAACCTTTCCATAAGTAAAAATGAAGACTAGAATTTTCTTTATATTGTGGTATCTTTTACCTTCTTCTGTCAAATAATATTCATAGCACTGTTACATAAATTGCACTCACACATTTTTCCTCTGTAGATTTATAATTCCACAACAACCTTCACAAGTACCAAAGCTTATTCTTCTACCTTTTAGGTTTTTGCTATTTTTTGAAATAAGAATGTACACAGAAAAAAACCAGATAACATCGAAGAAGTGCACCTCAAGCATCCTACAGTTGGCTGCTATAAAAAAAACAACTGTTCAAGATTTTGTTTTCCTATTATTATACATACTCAGAGATTTATGGTTACATAAAGTAAGCTCACAAAGTATAACCAAAGGGACAATCCAACTTCCTAATTCTCAGCAGAGACACCTAAATATAAAGGCTAAGGTGAGTGCCTGAAAATTTTGGGATTTTCTTAAGTTTGCTAATTTAAGCAACTCAAAGAGTTGATTTTTTAAGGAAATTAAAAAATTAGTGCAAACATGGCAGTAACCAGAATTTAATGTTTAAATTAGAAGAATATGGGTAAAAAAACCCCTTCTGTTTTAACAACATTTATTTTGAAAAACAGTATTCCCCTTTTAGGAGCTCCTATATTAAAAAAACCAAAAAAAGAAACTCCACAAGGTGGACTCCATCGTAATACAAAAAAAAGAAACCATTAAGATATTGAACCAATACCAATGCCAAACACCAGAGGGCAATCTCTAGTTTAAAAATTAACAGAAAATTCTGATTTTTTTATGTCACTAGTATTTTATAGGTCTGTGAAAAATCCAAAAGATAAAAACTGGATGGAGTGCAGAAAAGAGAAGAAAGGAGTAGTTAAGTGTCCAAATAACACATAAAGGATTAAAAAAGTCTAATAAATGTTTGCAAAAAACCAGGTTGTTACTTGGACGGTAAGGATTTGATGAAATCAGAGACAAAGGGCTTTGAATGAAGCTCTAAGGTAACACACCTTTCTCTTCATGGCCAGTGACTGGGGCTTGGTCAGCCGGGGGGGCGAACTCTGCTGATTCTCATCCCCGCCATCCTCCTCACTGCTCTCCTTAGATTGTTCTGTGCACTGCCCTCGCTCCCCCACCACGGCCACACTTTCTGGAGATCGCAAATATTTATTTTTAGATTGTACTTTTGCAGGTGATTGCCTACTATTAGTTCTTGTGGAGAATATTTCTTGCTCTTCCTTTTCCCAGCAGCTAGCTTGCTCCATAAGACGCTCAGCCTGAAGGGTTGAGGTTAAAATAACAGGTCACTGAAACAGCATTTACTTAGCCATATCCTTTACATGCAGCTAAATAGTTAAAATAAGTCAACCCTGATTAGCACTGCTGGCTAACCTAGCAACAACATTTCGGCTGAATCATCTAGTTGCTCCTTTACAACAGTTAATAGATAACAAACCAAAGAAGATTGCATTTCATGGGATATTTAGCACTATTAATGATGCAGCGAATTGATTTAAGTCCTTTAGCACTACATTACATGCCCACTGACTGGATCACTTTGAGCAAGTTGAGAACACAAAGAATCAATTCAAAGTGCAGCCCCTGAGCTCTGCACCAAATTTGATCTGATTACATGCTCTTTGACTACCTCAAGAGTGATAAATACAGCTCCATGACAAGTGATTCACATTTTAAGTTTTCATATGCATCCCCCCAAAGTTACCATGTGTTGCTGTGCAGCTTCCAAAAATTCTGCATTGCAATAGCAATATGTAGTGGTCAAAGCTAAATCTGCTCTATTTAAGACAGTCTAATGTTGAATATTCAGAGTGATAAAAGCCAAAGGAAGAGAAATTCAGAAGATATCTCTGATATTACCTCCTTTTCTGCTTCCCTCTCTTCTTCAGAAACTGCAGCATTAGGAACTAACAAAGGAGTCCATCTCAAGCTTTCAGGATCTACTTCATTGATTCGTGGATTCGCTTTCAGTTTCTCCATATGACTTGAAATCAGCTTTTCCCTTCTAATAATTACAAATCTACAATCAAATAAACAGTAATTTAATTTAGAAAAGGATCACCTGGAACAGCCTTTCTATAGTTGACATCCTTTTGCAAAACAACCTGTGAAAAAATACAGGTTAATGAAAGGATCCAACAAACTACAAATACCAGCTTACACACAGTGATAACATCCTTACGCTACTGGCTGTTTACTGAGAGGAAGTGAAGGAACAAAAGTTAATGAAGTGAAAGTTCAATATTAACCATCACTAGGGCAACAGAGAGCAAAGTAAAGGTTTTATAGTTGACTACCCTAAACCTAATTCAAGAGGTTTAGTGTTGGCACCTCAATCACTGCCAGAACAATTTCTAATTTTAATATTACATACAAACATAGATAGAAAACTCTGTGGATCATCAAGTCAAGAGTGAGAAAGTCAATGTTACAGCTGAAGACATAAGTTAACAGGACAAGAAAGCAAGTCAGAAGCACAGGTTTTCTAAGGAAGCATACAAATATACTTTAGTCCTGTACTAATGAAGTACAACATGACCTTCCAATTACTATGAAGTGGCATATCAAAAGTAGGTAAAGACTAATAAAATAGCACAGCATGCTAATATATCTATGTACATAACCCACCAAACTCGCCTGTTACAAAGAACTACACAATTCCAAACAACAAGGATTAGCAAACATTTCAAGTGCTTTAAAAATCAGGTTGGTGAAGTAACAACATTCTCTCAGTGAAAAACAAAGTTTAAAAAAAGAAATCAGATCCAGAACCCTTTTCCAGAATATGGAAAAACTTCTACTTCACTACATGTACAAAAAACTTCCCTTGAAATAGATTTGTCCTCAGGTTGTCCATAACTAAGTATCCCAGAAGAGGTTTAAGGCAATGCCAGCACTCCTCTTACTACTCTCACACACCACCTTGTAAACCAATCTCCTTTTTGAAGACTTGCATTCTTACTGGTTCAAAAATTACTAGTTTTGAATACTAGTGCTGAGACACATAAAAATTACTGAGGCTGAATTTTTTCCAATTTTAACTTTATTGTTTTGGCAAGCCAGTGTTTGTAAGGCGGTTTTGCTTAATTATAAAGTTTCTCTGATTAGAACATCCAGTAAGAATTAAGATCATCTTCAGAAACACAAATACCATTGAAAGCCATTTAAGACATTTTATGGAAAGAAAAAGACCAAACAAGAACAACAACCCAGAAAAGTTCTAAAATACCCATCAAGAGCATGAAGAAAAGATATTCACAAAACAGGAACTCACCTTCTCAGTGCACTGACCTTCAACATTGATCATAACATTAAACAGAAACTTGTATTACCAGTACCTTGAGCAGGAGCACTTCCTGTAGAGTTGATCTGATCAGCAGTGATTGAAAGAGCAAGTGTGGAAAGAGAGCCTGCCACCCACAAACACCATTTTTTCTCTTACCGGTATTCAAGCAAAATATTTGCACAGCAAGAGCTGGGAACACTTAGGGAAGATTATACTGAATGAAACAAAACTCTTAAATGAAAGTGTTTTGAGCTGGCCACATACTTCTAGTAACCATTAACATGAAGGAGCATCCAAAGAATCCCCAGGAAGAAAAGCTCTGTATGTAAAACCCATCCGCACTGACTTGCACAGTAAGACAGTTATCACTCATTTTAAAGGCAAACTTTTACACAGACATTTTTCACACCAACTGTTTTGTAAGTAGAGAATGTTTTGTCTCAGTTTTTAGAGTTTTTTTCAAGATTCACTGACCTATCTTCTCTTTTATCTATCATGCTATGTTGCTGCAGGGTTGTGGCAATATCGTGTGGACACATTCCAGTAGCTCGGCTCATCCCTTTGATGCTGATTTGTTTTTCATGGTGGCAGTTCAGGTATTCCAATATGACACTTTTCCAATAAGCCAAGTAGGAGAGACGACCCAGATCAGACAATGGCTTTTCAGGGGATCCTGCTTGACCCTCTCTTCTAGAAAGTAAATAACCTAGAATAAAAAGAAACAGGATACCTTATGGAGATAACAAAAGCAAGGAATTTTAATTAGCCCATAAGAAAGTTGGAATTAATACAAAAGATCATCAGCATGACTGATTGAACTACTTGAATGTCTTGCAATTAAATAAATGCTCTCTATAAAAGAGATGAGTTTTCATCATTAAAGTGACATAGGAAAGATCAAATTCTTGTGAGTGACTCAGATCTTATGTTAAGAGAATCAAACATGAACCAAAGCCCCCTTTCTAATAGTAAGGCAAGTATGAGAAGAAAAAGCCAACATGTCTTGAAACAGGTCCCATCATACAAGTTCTCCCTCAGAGCTACAACTCTGGTCTTTTGAGAAACATTTACATCACTGTTACAGAAACAGTGTTACTGTTAAACGAGTTACATCACTGAAGCCAAGAAGTTGGAGAAGAATCTCAAGAGAAAGTATCATGGGTAATATCAGTTAAGTCATTTTTCTTCAAGAAGCCCCAAGTGACACAAGTTTTTGATTAAACAGCGAGAAGTTGCGTTTTGGAGGTAACATAATTCACAAGATAAATTACTCAGAGAATTAGTAAAGAGAAATAATTAAAAAATAATCTTCCTTAAATCACTTTTAAGAATATTCACATAATTCCTGCTTGCAGTCTTCAAGACAGTAACTGATCCACTATTACACAATATACCACCTTCATTTTATAGTCTATGTATATTGTAAGTACTTTTTAACCCTCGAGCTCTAAAAGCATTTTACAATTTAGAGTAGAATACACCTGCTTGGAGATACCAGAAAATGCCACCTGTAAAATCAATTCAGTATAGAGAAAAAAATACTATCATTAATAATAGGTATCCCATCATAGTAATTCATCCCTCTGTGATACATATTCTGCATTGTGCCTTTCCAAAAACTGCCAATACACAGGCCTTAAACAAAAAGCTTCCTTCCAAAGAGGTTTACAAAAAGCTTCCTCCACCATAAGCACAGACATTATGTTTATGGAATTACATTACTTAAAAGTCATTTGGAATCCACCAAAATGTACAGTTCTTCTGCTTTCCAATATTCTTAAAACACTTCTTTCCCCTCAAATTTTTCACTTTTATTTTTCAAAGACTGATGTAAAGCATCCAGAACAGCCATGCCATGTTTGTTAAACAAATCCTACTAACCTCTTCTCAAAGTGTCTCCCAATCCAATCAGCTATACATTAAAAGCGTGTTATTAACAGGTTGCATATGGTATCCAGGTTGAAGAGAAGTAGTGGCTGCTTCCTTATTTTGCTGTATGGTCTACCATACACAAACCACACACAGAGGTATTTTTCTTCAATAAAACCATGAAATACACATACAAATATTTGTCTGATTACTCTGCCTGAAACATTGATCTTCCCTTTCTTGGACACAATACCAAAGGTCCACAACAGAATTTAGAAAAAACATACACAGATATGCATCGTAGTCTTATCTCCAGTTTGCCTAAAGAAATTTACATAGAAAAGTAGACATCCTACTACATCTCAAGTGATCACAACATAGATACTGAAATAAGCAGGGTGCCTTTCATATCTATTAGCATGATTTGTGATAAAATGCCAGAGCTTCAGGAATACCATCCTACATCTGCCTACTCCTACAGAGCTACATGAAGCCTGCTTACATCTGCATGGTACCACCAGAAACTCAGCAAGGAAATTGATTTTGTTTTACAGAAGAAACACTACCATAAAAATTAAGGAAATTAAGGTATTTTAGCATTTAAAGTTGCAGCATATTAAACTTTTTTATAGCTTGATGATACATTTTAGTACATCTTGGCACTACATGCAACTATTGTTGACAGGAAACATCAAACTCCACATTAAACACCACAGTGCATCCTGGAGGTTGAAGGTAAAGAATTGTTGTTGCTTTAATTCCAATTGCACAAAAGCAGACCTATAGTGTATAGCCTATTCTGCCTAATTCTAAAAAAAGCTTCACTTGTATCAAGAAAGAATTCTGGATCACCTTGTGCACAACATACAAACCCAAGTTTATGCTAAGATGTCACTGCCCATAAAAAAACATGCAAAACTGAGGTAGGTAACAAAAGTAGTGATAGATGCCTCAGCATAGGAAAAGAGAGGAAGAATAACCCAGATTTTAAAAAGAAATCCATGAGGAGAACTTATTGCTTCAAGTAACTTCACAGTTTACCCTACCAATTTCACATTCAAGAAGTCTTGGGCACCAATAGAAAGTGTTTGAAGGGTATTTGCAAGACCTAGGTTTCATTCTTGCATTTCACTACACTCTAAAGTTACTTGGACTCTACTTTCATTGTCCCCATAGATAAGGGGGCTGCAGCTATAATTTCTTGGTAAACATATTATGAAGCTGAATAAAAAACCACAAACCAAACAAGAGTCTGGAATCATGACTTAGGCAACCACAAGCACCTTTAAGATTTTATTAAACTGGCTCACTGTACCTTTCCTGTGTCTGGGGATTTAGAGACTAGTTTTCAGTGATCATTTTCACTCCACATTAAAATAGTGAAACATTACCTGCATGGCAGTAACACCTGTCAGTATCCTTCCCCTACCTTTCTAAAATATAACCCATGCTTTTCCAAGATACTCACGTTCTAATAAAAATCAGAGTTAACACGCTTGGTTACCTGTAGCAAGCACTGAATGGAAAGTCTCTCTTAGCAGATTCTGTGATTTGAATAACACCTATTAAATTAAACTTACCAAAGAGAGGCCAAGTAATTGATCTAAGTTGCAGGTAAATAAAAAGACTGATCTTAGTAGCTCATGTATCTATCCTGAAGCATCTGAATGAGCACAATATGCCCCTGTTAAATGGACACCTGCAGCCTCACTGTGTCTACCTAATCCTAATAATGGATAGTCTCCAAGTGACAACCTGAAAGAACCTTCTTAAGGTATAATCCTTGATATCAGACGATGAAGAGCAGCAACACTCACAGGACAAAACAGAGCTCTTCACCACCCACCCCCAAGAGCAAACAAGCCAGAGTGTATACTACACAAAAAACTAAAGCCACAACAACATGTAAGACCTAATCAAGAACAAAGCGTTGTCTATCTTATCTTCTGGGCATATGATTGATATTATCACAAAATTCAACAGCCAAAATATCATTAATGATTTTGATTTCTTGCCTTATCTCTATCCTCCACAGCAAAGCAATGCACCAAACGCGACTTGCAGCCTTTGATTTCTGTCACACAAACCTCTCCAGAATCACTGAGGTTTCATCTTACCCAAGATTTGAAACAATTAGAAGAAATGCAATCTGAGGAAGGGAAAGTTCATATACACACATAAATTTTATGCCTTCAACACAAATTAAGGAGATAATTAGACATTAAAACATACATTTAAACAAACTGACTTATAATTATCCAGTAATTTCAATCTACACGATTCCTAGTAACACCCCTGAAATAGCTACAGAATCCACAACACACTTATGTGAAACAGTAACTTTAATGTATCTGTGCCAGTCTCCAGAAACTTCCAGTTAGTTAACTACTAATTTTTTTTGATACTTGGTTCTGTATTTTCAAACAAGTTAAATAGCAAGAGATCAGAGGTCCAGGCTTGACAGCAGGACAGTGGCCAACAGAGAAAACCAAGGGACAATCTGAAACTGGCAACCACCACCTGAAACACAGGCAAACAGAATTAGTCTGGCTTCATCCAAACAATTGGAACCAACCAGACAAGTTTAATGTCCATACTTTTTGGCATTTTCTAAGAACTTGGTAAGATTTATTAAGTATCACTCCCTTCTGCAAGCAGTGCAGGGTCCATCTTCCTCCTCCAGTCACTGCATTTACTTGTGTGTTCACTAGGAGAAATTTATTGTCATGTCTGCTGTGAGGTAAACAGACTTATATCTCACCAGCTCTCTCCTGAAAATCTTCTAACAATCAGGATCACATCAGCCCCCTTTCACTCCTATGGCATGAAAGCAGTTTCATGCACACTTCAAGCTACCAACTGCCAAGAGCAGCTATTTCATTAAGTCTCGTATCTCCAAATGCCCATGACACATCCTTTTTTCCCTACCACACACTTCTAAACATCACTACCTCAGCTTCATAATATTAAGCAAAAATCACAACACAGTTTTAAATTTAGCTTGAGACAGCTGAATCGAATTTTTTAATCTATTGAAGGAGCACACTGTTTGGTTTTTTTTTTGCTTTTAACATGGTGGCAAATGCAGGCTAGCCTTCAAAGGTGTAAGACAACAGATGCAGACTGCACAGAGACCAGTGAAATACAAAGCAGCAGCAAACAAAGACATTAAACAACTGGTACACTGGGAAAGACCAAATGAACAAACTAAAACTGACAGAACAAAGTCAAATGAAGTTTGAAGATTGTTTTAAAGACAGTCCTGCAATCTAAGTAGTACTGCCCTCAGTACATGTTTTATAGCAATGAACAAATCAATTTATCATTTCATTTTGCAGAATAGTTCATGTTGGAAGGGACTACTGGAGGTCATCTTGGCCAACCTCCTTGCTCAAGCAGGGTCCTCCTAAAGCATGTTGCTCAGGATTGTGTCCTGACAGCTTCTGAACAGCAGACTCCACCACCTCTCCAGGCAACCTGTTCCAGTGCTCAGCTCCTCTCATAGCCACAATCTCTGATGAACAGTCAAAGAACAGACATCTAGACTGCAATGTTCAGTTTCCGTGAGTGCAATTAATACTGACCATATTAATTATAAAGCCATTAGGCTTTCAATAAGCTAAGGAATTAATCCTGATGCAAGCAAATTTATGAACTGGTTGTAGGTGTCTGAATTACACTTGTTTGTGTTCACACAAGACTGCATGGTCACACTGTTGCTCAGTGACACACAGCAACAGCCAAACTATGGTGTGCATACTGCCCAGGGTTGCATGAAGACTTTGTGGCTTCCTATTCACCTGAGAAGCTAGGAAACTCAGCTAATATGAAAGTTTGAACAAGCATTTTTGATGCAATTAAATTTATTATTTTTACTTTAAAACCACCTAGAACAGTCCTAGAAATGCTGTATTTTATTATTAAATACAAAGATTACTTTGTTTAGCTGAAGAGCAAACAATAGTCAGTCAGTTAGCATCCACACTGGAAAATAAATAATCGTAGCTGAGTAGCTTCTAAGAAGGTGAAACGGAGGGTTATAGTTGGCTTGTAAGTGTATTACTCATTTTATGAAAGGGTCACAACCTTTCTTGCCTGCTCCAATGGGCAGTACAGTTGTACATTTTACTGAAAATTCCACATAGCCAGAATATAATTCATCCAGAGCATCCTGAGGCAGCTTCAACACAGTATTCTCCAGAAGATGCCACTGGCTTAAACTTTAGTACAATTTCCTGTGTCCTATTAACCGTGTGCTCCTTTAAGGAGGGATCTGACACAGCAACCTCTCCACAAATAACAGTGACATATGCCAAGGACACTGTGCTGATCTAACACAACTCCTCCATTTCTTGAACTTCACTGCTTACAGACAGGCAGGTTTCTTTGAGAACAGTGCCACAAAGAGAGGCACTTCACTCTTGAGGGCACCACATATGATGTTCAACTATTGTTTTGAAACATCAGTGCATTGCATTGTCTTCAGCAGAAACGTACCTGAATGGAAAACAGCACTGAATCTCATTCTGTGCCTGCACAAGCACTTAGAAATTGCAGTTCATTTCTCCTATGCTACTAGCAACAAATCCATGTATTTGCTTTTCACTTAGGGAGGCTAAAAACCAAAACTAACAGTCTTCAAAGTGGACCCCAAGGGTAAGGATTAATGAGTCCTGTTTTTTAGCTAGAACAGATTTTTTTTGTCTGCTACAAAAACTCTGGAAATAACCGTTTACACTGAAAATCTGAAAAGTATTTTATCTGAGAGCCTGTGATCATAGAAACAGTTTTGTCTGTCTTATGTATCAACCACATCATGCATTGGAGACAAACATAGTTCTGATCTTATTTAAAAAGTCATGTTCAATATCACTTCCTAGGAAATGAATCATATCCATCTCTACCAACAAAAAAGTTACAAATACTAGTAAAGTACTACTAGTAAAGGAAGTCTGTTATATTCTTGTAACTGAGACAGAGCTCACTTTACAAAAGAAACAGCAAAAAACCAGATATCTTGAAACTATGTGTCCTACCGGAGTATTCCAGCCCTTATCTTGGATTAGCTTAGTTGTTCTAAAGAACAGAATTTTCTACTCAAATTTTGTAATTCAAACTTACATCTTCACTTTTCTCAAAATATCTACAGATTAGATAGGCTTTTACCTTAAAGAAAAGCTGCAACCAAAAAGTCTTTCTTTCAAAAACAGAACTACACCAATGGTAGCTTAATGCAGAAAAGGAGAGCTTTGCTTCACTGCAAAAACTCATCACAGAGAAACGCTTACATCTTGTTTCATAGCTCCACATTCACAGAATTATCAACAAAATTTACAAAAGTTGCTCGTCAATAGGAGCAACTCTTACAAGAGAAGAACCATAGAGAAAATGCAATATAGCAAAGGTCCCTAAACAAGAATAATTCCTGAGTCTTACATGAGTAACCCTGCCAGTGGTTATTAACCTACTATTAGCCTTTGAACAAGAGAGGACTTGGTCTTAAAAGCACAAGAAGCTGTCTTCCATGTGTCCTGGCAAAACTGCATCGGCATCATCATGGCACCTTCAAAGAGAAATTTCTCTTTTTCTTTCTTGGGAATCTTTACTTCATTTATATGAAGGCAATTGAGGCGCCACTCCTTACAGTACAAAGGATCAAAATTTAAGAGAAGTATCATTGCAAAACCCTTAATTTATTGCTTATATATTAAAATCATACAAAATAAAGACTGCATTATCATTTTGAATAATCTTCCAATAATTTTTAAACCCAGAAAATCAGACTGTGTGCTTGCAATATGTGATGACAGAGAATAAGATTGAGGCATAGACCATATGAAGAAGCAAATTCAAATCTGTTAATCTGGCTTCCAACATGGAGTCTCTTTTGCCACTGTAATTTGCCTCACAGCAAAACAAAAAAGCAAACTTATACGATTCCAAACTTCCTCAAGCCTAGCCTGCATAGAAAGGCCGTTTTAAAATCAGGTTTCAACTCCCAAGCAGGAATGACATAGCTTAGAAAAAGTGTCAGGTTGTCAGTCATGGAACAGCTACTGAGCTGCTACAACATCCAGCAGCCATAATAAGGGGAAGTGGCAGCAGCTTCCCTTTGCCTGTCATTGGTCTGGGATACAGCAGAGCTGCCAATGGCTGAACTGAACCAAGGACAGCACAGACACAGTGTGCCAGTCTAAAGGACAACCTTGCTCTGCAGCCATGCACTAAGGCCACTGCAATCAAATTCATCTGAACAGCTACGCAGAATTGCAGGCAATGCATAACTCCATTTTATCCTTCTCCACCTGTTCAGCCATACTAACAATAGGAAAACACCACTGATCCTATAAATAGGCTGCAGGAAAGCTGCCAGTGTTAAGTACCACATTATCAAGTCCACTTCAAAATGCAGCTATGCAAGACAGTGCCTCAATGACAGCCGGCTGACAGCATTTTACTTCCAAACTTCCTGAAACTTACTTCAAAGTTCTCCTATCATGAGGCATTGTAATGCTAACAACCAAGTTTCAGAACAGAGCACACAGGGAAATATACCTGTAGACAGAATTTATACAGACCTATGTTATGTGACTTACACCAAGGCATATGCTCTATAACCATTTATTTCACTCATTCATCTTCCTAGAGTTTTGTGAAGATGCACGTTAACATTTGTGATCCTTCAGTTACTGAGGATGTTCCCAATTGCCCTGAGTTCTCAAAGCCAATGGGGAGAGGTGTTGGAGTCATGTCAGCCAGTTTCCCAGGGCAAATCTCACCATTTTACTTAAGTGCTCTATAACTTGATCTTCCTCTAGCTGAGATGGCATCTCACTCTGCTGCTTAAATTCTGTCACACCTGAGAACAGGTCCTGCCAAGAAAGTACAGAGTACCTCAGATGCCTTCTGAGACCCACACCAAGCCCCTCTGTTGTCACACCATGCTTATTCCATTCATCAGCAGGGCCAGGCTCTGCTTACTCTTCCTTTGGCTGCCCACATACTTGAGAGAGCTCTCCACATTTTGGTACTTTCCACCTCCCTCAGTTTCAACTCCAACCAAGCTTTGGCTTAACATTGTTGTACATGTAAGCAATACCAGTGCCTTTTGGAGAATTTGGCTTTGCTAAAGTCAAGAACTCTCCTTGCAGCCCAGCAGGCTTATTGTCATGCCTGCTATTGTCATGAACATTGGAATAAGTCATTTTTGCAGTCTAAGGAATCTGTCTCCAGAAATCAACATGTCCTGTGCCCATTTGTCTTCACAGCAAGCCTCCTGGAGGACACCACTTAGCAGGTCTTTAAACAAGATAAAATTCTGGACCTTAGTCTGATAGTTACCCTCCTAATTTCTCTCAGGATCTGAAACCCTGCTATCTCCCACCATGACAGCCTGGACTGCCAAATACAAAGCATTTGCCCTAGCAGGTCCTTCCAAAATCTGTGTCTAAATAGTGTCCCAAGCATCTTGCTGTCCTTGCAGAATAGTTTCAAATAGTCCTTGGGAAAAAAGGCCTTTCACTAGCAGGTATCACCCAGCTGCTTGGAAGGCTCATCCTCTTCCCTTTTTTTGATCAGGCTATGTATAACAGATGACCAGCTCAGCATTAATGGCTGCTAACTTGTCCTCTGACTCTGAAGCATACTGAAGGCTTGATAGGCCCACGACCCATTCATTCCACAGCAGAGAACCATGCTTCCAAGTAATTCCTTTGTGCAGAGCACAACCTCCTGTCCTTGGCTTCCCTGCCTGTCCCTGAAGAGACTGACACACATCCATTGCAGCAGTTCAGTCTTGTGAGCTACTCACTGCATCTCTGTAACCCCAGTGTGTTACAGCTCAAGGACAAAGTACAGCCTTCTAATTCCACCTTTTTGCCTACAGGATGTGAGAAACTGGAATAATGGGATCTCAAATGCAACACAAGGGGGCCCCCTTCCCCTGCCCACTCCAATCACGTTCTCTCTTAAAAATCCCATTCTCCAACAAGCCCAAGACCAGGATGGCTATTTGTTCCTCTAGAAGAGCTGCCCAAATTGATTTCTGATGTGCTAGTGTGGTCATTCCAACTGATGCCTGTGACACATCACCCTCTTTACTTGTGTCAACTCCTAACACCTCTCTGACCTCCAGGACGACTGATTCTGGGCCAAATGTTCCATTAATTGTAAGGTTTGCTTGTGTTTGTCATTGATGCCATCCACCTGTTTATTACAAAGTTCAACCACCTTCTGAACTCAGGATCCATCAATATGCTCCCTCCTTCTATGCTATGCTCCAAAATGCATTAGCATAGAAATTTGTTGCATTTCTCCTTAATCACTATCACACAGCTCTAAAATGCACTATTTTGTTCTACTTTCTGCTATTTAGCCTAAATATTGCTCAGTACATGGAACTAATACCAATATTTTATTGTATTTTACAGTGTACTGAGATTACAGCAAGGTTCATAGCATTTCCATCTTTTTCTATTATTGCAAAAAGTGAAAAAAGCACTTAAAACAAGTTTGGATCTCTCTATGAAGTGTTAAGAGATACAATTATAAGAAACTTCACCCAGAAGTCAATATGTACTCCTATTGGGAAGAATTCATCTTGGAGAGCACTTCCTATGTACTTCTATCCAGACAAAGGTTGGGAAAGGTTTAAGATGTCTGTGCTTTTATATTCATATTCTAGATGTATTTCTTCCCATTTTAAACATTATTTTTATATCAAATAGTATTATATCTAGCATGAATATGCCCTATAAACAAATAAGAGCAACAATACCTGTAATTAAGAATTTGGATCATTTGGCTTATTAATGTCATCATGTTGTTAAGCAGTCAGCAGTCAAGTCCACTGCTGTGGTCTATCTGCCAGTGAAGTCAGACCAAAAACATCACCACTTGGCAAGAGCTGCTGGAAAGCAAAGGGGTAAGAACTGTGCACTAATGTCATGCAAATGGAGTCAAATAAAAGCAGGTTTTTTGGATCACAAGAACAGATTTCAGTGGACTGATCTCTCCACAGTTTTAGACTGAATGTAGCCTTCACAGCAGACATCTTTTAAGAACTACATCCACACTAAATCTGCAAAATAAAGTAACACCATGTAGCTAAGTAGCACTAACATTCTGGACTTGAGTCTGATTTATAAGGATACCAACTTTTTGCCAAGCACTGTCTAACTTAAACCTGTCAATCTCAGGTTCATATTTATGTATGCACATCAGGATCACACATACCAACATTTACATACAATTCCACACAGAGCAAAGGGAACTCAACATCACTGAAGTAATTCTTCTACAGAAAACATAATCAAGGTACTTATGAAAGGCTTCCAGACACACCCCTGAAAGATGCCAATACACAGCCGAAAACCACGAGCAGACAGGAGTGTCACAGCAAAATTCAGCTACTGCTGGGAGCTGGAAACAGCTTAAAAATCTGTTTCTCAGAGACACCTACGCCCAAATCAATGTTTTGTGGAAGGTCCTATGCAATATCTTGTGCTCAGAATCTAACCCTTACATAATCAGCACTATTCAGCTCCTATTTGTTTTGTTAATATAGGTGTCAGAAGAAAACATACTCCTGAGAAGCCATCCAGAACAAAAGAAGCAACCTGTAAACTGTTACCCTTCTATGTTTGGAGTTCCTCTCCATCTCTTTAAAGGCCATCCCCCACAAATTAATTACCAGACTCAGGCAGATGGAATCAAGTACTTTTCCATTAAAGTTTGTTTTGTTTGAAACAAAACCAAGTAAAATAAATCCTTTAGTATGATAGGGAAGAACTTGTGAGCTTTCATGTAATGTTCTGTATCAAGTCAAAGATCTGAACGAACAGCAAGTACTAGCAACTGTTTTAATAATACACCAGTAGCTGAACATTTACCGCAAACCAACATTTCAAGTTATCCTAAGAGCTAACATTTTTTGTCATACAAAACATCGCATCCTCTGTTTTGATATTATATGAACAAGTTGAGAAGACACAGGTTCAAAAGGGTAAATATCAAAACAGCTGAGTATTCAGACAGGACAGTTCAATACAGACAGGTCAGCTCAACGCTGCAAGTTCAGAGGTATGACCATGAGTGCAAGGCAGAAATAGGTGAGGTGAAAGTGTGAGCTTATTAAGACTTACAATTCCTAAAACTGTAATTCATGTTACTATTTTTTCCATAACTATTCTGTGTGCCTCTGAACTGTTCTTATCTATGTCAGTGGGAAGAAGGTCAAAGATAGAGGACCTTAAATAGGTGTTAGTATCCTCTTTGAAAGCCCTTTTGAATCAGCTTCAAACGACCCCAATCCCAAGATCCACACAAACATTATTTAAAAAAAAAAGACTAGCTGTAACTTGACATGCTCAGATCTCTGAACAACCTGCTACATTCTCTTTTCTTTGTCAGAGTAAAGGAAAGCTTTCTTCGTGATGAACAGAGTAAGCCAAAGATTCTCTCATTATTGTTACAAGAAATAATGCCAGCTCTCATTCCTCTCTACATCCTCAAGTAAACCCAACACAGGAGGCCCAAAAACCTTTCGCTCCTTTATAGAAAGCTTCACAGAAGAGGTTAGGGCTAAACAAATGCCCTTCATGAATAAAAGGAAAGGTAAAGATGACTGCATTACAGTCAGACCTACAAAAGGCACCCTTTGAGTGAATTAATTTGCTAACACTTATTTTACCTGTGCCAGTTGCCAGTAACCCCCTTAAGTGGAGGTTCTGTGTATGAAGTGGACTACTTATGAGCAGAATGAAAGCATAAGCAAGAGAAAGAGAACTGAAGTACCCTTAAAAGCAAGACTTGTATGTGCAGAGGGCATCAGTCTTGAATACCAATTGAATGAATAAATTTGTCAGTAGGTTAAGTGGCTTAGAAGATCATTAACAACTCTGTATTGTTCTTGGTTCTATAAGCAATATCTTAAGTTATTTAAATTTACATTTTAAAAAACTATTCAATAAATGACACTGAGAAGTAAATTGTTTATACAACTGTAACTGCTGAATGAACTCCCTTCAGGAACTGCCTTTACCTTCTGGTGTTTAATGCTGACAGCACATGAATACTGGGTTGTAAATATATCTGCTGTGCACATTAGGCATTACCTGCTTGCCTTACAGGCTCTATGTACTCTACAAGACCAAACTGACAAGACAGGAAGATGGACCAGGAGGTTTTGCCTACTATAACGAGTACACTGAATATTCTCAGAATCTTTATATGGCACTGAGGCCAAGCAGAACAGACAGATGGCATCCATACCATTAAGCTCTGACTCTCAGCTGGGGTGTTAACCTGGCTGTTAACATAATCCTCCCAGCCTCATGGCTCAGGAAGATTGTTATCACACTTGGAAAGTGACAGATGCCCTGGACGAAAACTGTATCAGGGATGGTTTTAGAGTAGATAAAGTTCCAGAGCCCAAGAGCTTTTCCTATCATTATTTTATTCATACCTACAAATGACAGCCTAGCAGTACTAAACAACATGAACAAAAGTGAAACAGGGAGCTGAATACTGAGAAGCCAAAAAGACACATCTAAGAAATCACTGCAAGTGCTGTGTTTGCTCAGGTCAGTGGTCATGACACACATAAGATACAAAAGATGCAAGCTGTATTTGTCTGACAGGAGCAGCAAATTGTCACTGCTGTTCATTTGCTAAAGCATGCTGTATAACAGGGAATTAACCAAATAAGACTTAGAAGAAAACAACCCTAACAGGTGAAGAAGATTATTATTAAATTTGGTGGTAATAGCTGGTTAGTCACATATACAGAAATTGCATAAGAAAGGGCACATTACCTACCAAGCATCAAACACAAATGTACCCATTACAGCACACTTCAAAAAGCTAAGCCCAAGATACAGTAATCTGCTAAATATCTACTGTGACTCAAAACAGCAGTAAACAAGGGAAAAATAAAATTTCTTTAAAAGAAGATAGAACTGACTGATAAAAATGCTGGCACTGGAAACAAGGCCTCCATTAAGGAAGCCACAAGGCTCTCTCTGTGCCTCAACAACAGCATGACAGGCCTTTGCCTTCTACTGCCTGGGCCATGGGTTTGGAGCAATCACTGCTGAAGACCAAGGCAAGAAAGCCATGGAGTACCTCAGCCTTCTTCATATACTGAGTAACCAGGTCCCCCATTTCCTTCCAGACAGGGCTCACTTTTCCCTATTCTTCCTCCTATCATCAATGCATCTATAGATTTTTCTTGTTTCCCTCAATGTCCCCAGGCAGATTTAACTTCAGCAGATGGCTTTCCATGTTCACTAATGCCCTCTAAATACAGCTTTGTTTAAAAAATACTTACTGTCATTCTTAACCATGTTTAGCCTTGCCTTTTCACTGTTTTCCATGGTATCCGGAATAAAGATCCTCCTCAGTTAAAACAGACTTAGCCTTAGCTTCTGTATCTGAAGTGATACGTCTGCTTTCTTTTGCCATTCTGATAAATGTACAGTGTCTTAAAGCTATATAAAAGTGATGCCAAGAAATCCAAAGAGGATGATTTTCTTGGAATAATCTTAAGTCAACTAAGCTTGATTCAAAATCCATCTTCATTCCCCCCTCATCTAAATCTCAGCTTGATAGAATGCTCCTTATTAGTTATTTGGGAGAGGCCAAACTCAAGCCTTGGGGTCAGCAACATAATCAATCATCAAGAAAAGAACAGAAAATAAGCAGCAGCAGTCAGGCTCCCTCACAGATTTACAGCTACCACAGACACTTGAAATTCATTCCTAAAGAAAAAAAAAAAAAAAGAAGAAGAAGGGGAAAAAGAAGAAGAAGAAGAAGGCAACTCAACCTTTCATCTGGACACAGTGCATCTGTGAACATCACCCAAAACAATGAGGAGACTGACACAGTGTTCTGTACTGGGGTACACAAGTCACTCAGTCAGGCACAGAAAACCCCACAGCATAGAATGATTCAGCTGGGCACCACATTTGACAAACTAAAGAGGCCTATTTTACACAGATCCTTGAATCTTCATAAGTGTAGTTTGAGAATACACCTTTCCAATAAAGTCAATTTAAAAAAACACTGTTCCTCTCCACCTTTGCTCTTGCATTTTCACTTTCCATTGTTTGCCACAGCCCCAGCAGTAACAAAAGAGTACTTTCAGGATTGTAATGTGAGAAAGGAAGTACTCTTAATTAAAGCAAATTTTATCTTAAAAAAAAAACCCCACGGTCCCACTTCATCTACACCTCAATTCTGTTTACAGACCACAGCAAAGCGTGACTGTGAACAACTCTTAAAAAGTGTGTTTCTTCCTAGACTGTATTTCTGTTATATTTCAGTATTTGTTAGGGCAAACTGTAGAACATCTTAACATCAGATTTTGGAAAATAACAGTGCAAGAGCTGTTTACTGAATGTGTTAATAATTTCACAGACAACCTAACTTTTAAAATGCTATTTCTATTTCCTATTAATTTTTGATTAAAGTAGTTAGACATTAAAAAAAATCCATATGATTGTCTTAAAGCATTTAGCAAAAAGTAACTTTTACCAGAAAGTAACATTTACCAAAATGTTACTTTCTGGCCAACAAATGATTTCTCATAAAGAGATTAAGACTATCACTGTTATACAAACACATACTACACAAGTGGATCCAACTACTTACAGCCTCCTGCAGCTCAGGCCTAGCTCTAAACTGCAGGCAGGTATCAGACAGTGGCTCTCAGCACTTCCAGAAGCATACCAGAACCTAAATGCCGCATGTGAACACACTTCCTCTGGTCTCTCCTAACACATTTGTTTCATTATATCATCCACCTTTACATTTTTTTTTAAATTGCTTTGTTTTCCAGAAGTCAATTCATTAATTATTAGAAGAATTTAAGTTTTCTCAGTTCAGGATCTATGTCTTGTTTCCATCTGAATAGTTTAAAATCCTCTTTAACACGTTACTTTAAGAGAAGTCTACACAGGTACTTACCAGCAAGTAAGGGTACACAACACAAACTGTGTGAATTCATCATAATGAAGAAGAAAAACAAATTTTCATTACTACTACCCTCTTTTGCCCTCACAGCACTTTTCTGTTAATAGTTTGCCAATGTTTCCATTTTCAAGTATGCTTTAAAGAAGAAATCAGACCGTTTCTGTACTGTAATGGCTTTTGCTCATTTACCTCATTCCAACTTCCTCCCAAAAAATGAAAGCACTTCAATCAAGAAAGCCTTTCACCTTTTCTGAGGCTCTTCCTTTACTGATATACTAGTTTTTCAGAGGCCCTGTAAAAACCTGAGGCAGCATTTTTAGTCTATTCCACCACTTATTATCAACATGTTTATTGTATTTAAAAAGTTATTCATCTTGTAAACAGGGTAGACATTTTCCCAAATGCTACTATCTTACCAGCAATATGTTGCCCTGAATGCGAGGCTGCATGTTAGTCCATTACTGGTTTTAAGTTTTGCTCTATTAGATTTATTTGCATGGCTGCACAAACATGGTGCTTCACCAAAAACCACTGCTTTTCAGGTTTCCACAAAGGAATAGCCTAATTTGCTGTTAAAGCAGAAAGCCTGGAAACACTACAGGGAGAACCACAGATAAGTGAGTTATAAAATAGATCTTTTGGCACAGCAACATTTTCAAACCTTCTTGATACATTAAAACACCACAAAGCCACTTTGAAAGATGAAACTAGAAGAGATTATTGTCCAACTAGACATGGAAACCCAGACTGACTCCTTCTGAAGATACTGCAAAAACCCAAGACATAGTAATGCATAAGAGTGAGAAAACTAAGTCCAAAATTGTCTAAAAGGAATTGTTGCTTTTAATCAAAAATAACCTTTTGTCTGTATCAGAAGACAGAGCTTTTCAATTACAGGAGCCAGAAGGAAGTTGGAAATAACTAGCTGATCCTAGAAGTGTAAATGCTGTTTGAATTGAGCATATTAAAAAATAAGGGGTTTACTTTTGAGCTGTATGCTCATCTTCAAGCTTAGCAGAAAGCCAAATCTTTTCCTTTGACAGAAACATTGATTTTACAGGCTACACCAGCTCTTTAACAAATTTGATGGAAGAACAAAACTGCACTAACCACCAGAAGAAAATCTTATCCTTTTCAGTCTCCTTAAGCTGTGCCTGAAGACTAACCTAGGTTCCATGGAATGCAGTTTTTTCAGCTTGTTTCAAAAGTATCTCAGAACTGCTGGGTGTAAGAAATAAACACACTGTCCCCATTCTCATCACTAGAGGTTTATGTTACCTGTAGACATTTGTGGGACAGAAAGCTTCTCTGCCTACAGCAGCTCTCTGGGCTCAATGCACAAGGCTTACCACTTCTGCATGGCTGGGCACTAAGCACTGAACATCTTCTACATTTCCATAGAGAGATGCAGATCTTCTGAAACAAGTGCAGACTGGAAGGAATTCAAGAATGCACTTTACAAAGCTATGCATCTTTTTTTTGCCCATTCAGTGCCTCATCACCATCCCTCACTTCTCAAGGAAAGTGCACACAGGATCATGTATAACAAACACTTTTGAGGACATCTGTACTAACTCCCCACACACTTTCAGCCCAGAATATTTCTGGGCTTTTGTGCTCAAAAGCCCCTCAGTGGTTAATGTGAACATGAGATTGTAGCTATTTGTAGTCAAGAGGACAGGATTAGAACTGAGAGCAAAGAAACAGTCTTTAGTTCCAGATCTTCAGTCAACTTCTTCAAAGCTTGAACCACAAATAAACACTATTAAGAAGCAATGTAGGCTAATAAATGTTGCCACTAACCAAGCAAAAGAGTGGTTACCAATTATAAAACATCACTAATGGTACTGACCTCCTTTATCACTGCCTCTGATACTTACTGATGAAGAACTTACTCATTTAGGAGGAAAGAAATAATTTTTCCTTAACAGCTTTCCCTTACTTGTAGAGCAATTTTTTTTGTTCCTCTTATCCTTTGGAAACTTGCCTTCCCTGTGCTATATCTTAGCCTGTTGCAGTGCTATTACTGCTGCTGCCCTGCTGCTTCTGCACATCAGGACTTGAAGATTTACTCACCTGTTTGAACAGAACAATAAACAAAACCCAACACTTGACCAGGAAACATACCAGATTTGGGGAAGTGAGCAAACAAGGACACTTAACAGAGCCGATTTTCCTACACCACAATAGAATTTCTCAGGTAATATAAATTCTATTTGTTTCTTCCACTGTCAGACTTGAATTGCCTTTCCCTATTATGGTTTTGCCCCAAAAATGTCTGAGCTACACATGCTAAATCCTAAAGGTGAGTCAGGGGTTAAGTCAAGCTAAGGAAAAAAAAAATCCAGCCTTTTCAAGTTGCATGCAATAAGTGATAGCAAAGTTTAAAAAGTTAGCACTGACTTTCCCACACAGACAAATGAACCAAAAAAAAACCCCCAAAACAAAGAATGCATTTAGCTCAAACAGAATCCCAGCATCCTTCAATATGTTTCATCTCTTGAGCAAGAAGAATAATTTCACAATGAACAGATAAACCAAATAAAACCAAGGAATTCTGAAGGGGAAGAAGAAACTGCTACAATCAGTTGGACCAGAAACAGCCTCAAGATAAGTAACAAAAGACTACCAAGGACTTTGCTCCTCAGCATTAGGCCCAGTTGTTTCTGTAATGCAAATGAACTGTCAACATCCTAGCCAGCACAGTTGGAAAGGTTTATCCTAACAGTCACATGCATTTCTTTTCTTCCAGCTGCTGGCTAGGCCTCCAGCATGGAATTTGCAATCCAGTATGCAGAAATGTGACTGTGACAAGATGAGCTTTGTGAAGAAGGATGAATCAAAAGACAACTTTAAACTTACAGAAAACAAATATGAAATACTGCTGTATTTCATTCTAGTAATAATGAACTCTGTGTTAGATATGCCAAATAAAGAAATACTAGTATGTTCTGGCACTGCAGTCTAATGAATAGAAATAGAAAGCATATGAAGATTGCAGGCTTTGCAAGAGCTCCAATCAGGAAAGCAAAGAAAAATGTCTTGCATAGAGAAGCTGCTAAAGTTTATAAAATAAATGGATCTGCAGAGAGAGAAGCTCCAACACTGTGGCTTCAATGCTTGCACTGTCCCTAGCAGAGCAGCAATACAGGCTGAGCTGACAGGGCCAGCCAAAGGCTCACCCAAATGCAAGCACAGGAAAGCAATCCTTGGGACAGGAACCATAGCTGTGCATCACTGCAAGGGACTGAAACAAACCCACAATGGGCTCTTAGGCAATAAAAGCCTCTTTCTGCTTGATTTCTGGAGCAACTTCAGCTGGAGCCTACTTGCCCAAAAACTTGACTTAGAGCAAATATAAAAGATGGATGCAGAAGTCAATTATTCTCCCTCAGACAAAACCCTGTAATCACAATCCTGTAAATCCCACAGAATACAAGAACAACAAAGAAATGAAAACAAAACAAACAGCCCAGACCCAAAAAGTTTGGCAGGAGCTTTCAGTCCTATAAAAGGCAGGAAGGTATAAATGTAACAAGCAAATTAAGACCTTTATTCATTTTCAGGAAATGCTTTTCATGTTTGCTACACTCCAAGTGAAAATCAGATTCCCTATGCCTATGTAAAAAAATCAACCAACTGCTACAAAATAGTATTTAATAAAGCATACTTAGTGTAAACAAATGTAGTGCAGACTTCATGTAAACTATTTTGTCTTCAGTATAACATGCTTCAAGAAAACAGAACAGGTTAAAATGATTGTCTTAGAGTGAATTCAACAAAACAAAGCAGTATCAAGTCTTCAATTTTACAAATCAATAGTTTAACCATTTGATAAAATACTTATAACTAAACTTTTCTTAATTTCTAAACAGCCCAACAAGTTCCTATCGCAGTCAAAATCTCTAACTTTCCCACAATTTATAATAATAAAAAAAATTCTTACCAGGCTTTAAAAACACCGTTACAGAGAACATTTTTTAATTTTAGCAACATTTCTATTTAAATGATGAATGATATGTAGAAAACTAGAAATTAAATTAGTGCTGAAGCCACTCAGAATAGCAACCTCAGGCATTTTACAGCATGCCTGCTTCTCACAAGAGTTAATTTCCTCTTTTAAAAACTGCTCTTTCCCATAGGTGAGATTATAGATTCCTGAAGAGAGACCAACAGACCTTTATATTGGTGTCTACAGTGTAAGAAATACTGCTATTACCAGTTTGGATATGAAATACAGGTAAGTTTAAATCTAGTTAAGAAAATGTTAAGGTGAAAAACTAAAAATCAGTGGTCAGAAGACAAATACGTATTTTTCCTTTAGCAAAATGAAAGAATTTATTTTCCCTTGCTAGTTACAGCATGACCATATAAGACTCATCTGTGAAAATTAAATTAGCTCAAGACAAAAGAATGCATCACAATCTAAACAAACAAATGCATTTCACTTACCAAAAAGAAGCAAATTTTTACCACAAACTACATTTTCAGCAGACTGCTGACAAAGCAGAAGTTGTGTAGAGGCTTAAAGGCTGTGTTCTTTCCAGCCTATCAAGTGTCTGGATATATACAAAATAATGTGAGCAGTCAACTGCTCACAGTTTTTAAAGTCTTCCCTTCTGTGGTTTGCAACCATCATTTTGTGAAAATTACTTGCTCAGTTACGTTTTTATTATTATAGTCTAAATACTGTTCTGGTTACTGTTATAAAAAAAGACAAGTACCAGTGACTGCTTCACAGATTTCAAAATAGAGCAGTTTACAAGCATTACCCACATAACAAATGAAGACTTAACATTCAGAGCATAAAATTTATCTTGCTATGACTTTATGAGAACATGACAGTCTAGATAATGTCACTGGCAAAGAATGCTTTAAACTATGATAAACTTGGTCGGTTCAAGTTTAGAATAATAACTGGGGGGGTTTATATCATATCTTCTCAGACCAGTTAGAGCAATTTATACTCAGGAGACCACAAGTGAACAGGAAGAGTAAAGCACAAAGAAGATGGGAGTTAGTCCAAAGGCAGAAACACATCAAATTACAAGAAAAAGAGTAAATAATTCATTTGGAAGGGTTTTCCTGTAAAAAAGGTTTTGGGGTCACTGATTCAAATGAAGCTATGCCCCATTTCATGGCATTCAGCCTCCCTCCTGAAAAAAGATACAAATACATTGTAGGAAAATTAGCCTTGAAAGTTTTCCCTTCCCTTCTACATCTGGGGAAAACCAGCCACAAGCAGTTCCCTCACTGCCTTTTAGGTAGTTTGCACCTTACTCACAGTACAGAGCCAGACTTTGTCAGTCATCTCTTGGTTCCTCATTCTGTTGGCAAATCAAACAGTCTGATTGCCAGGTGGTTAAGGGAACTTCTGTCCAGAAAACAAAGGGGAAGTACTGAAGGACTGCCTGTGTGCTACTGAAGTGGCGGTCTGGTAGCCACAGCAGAAGCCAAAGGTGTCTCTGGGCTGTGCCCAGTTTGTACAGCTGCAGCCCTCACCTGTTATCTGAATGTGTCTGCAAAGAGGAGGGTCTAAGAATAGCACCAGAGAAGCTCCAAGCAAGTTATGACATAAAACCTAATGATTCAAACAACCCCATGTACTTCCAGATTTTTCCAACAGGACAAGAAGGCCAGAAGATCCTGTTGATTTTCCCAGGCTGAGAAGCACAAGGCACAGTGGCAGAGCACATATCCAGAGAGACACAGCATACTCATACCCTGACCTTCTGTGGAATTGACAGGTTTCATGGCTGTGCCATCAGTTTTATAACCATTGCAAATTCAACCAGAATAACATTTGTTGAGAGTGCTTTTTTTTTTTTCCCCGAGAGGGAGAGAGTGATACCACAGAGTAAGAAACAAAGGAAAAGCCAGGAAGTACTTACCAGTGCCCACTTAAGAGCTCCTCATCTCCTTTGCAAAAAAGAAAGGATTCTAATCTTAAAACAGGGCAAATTTCTACCTAAGTAAGCTTAAAGTTGTCTCCACAGATCAAGAAATACATGGCACTTCTCACAGCCTTTGCTAAAAGGTTGCAGAAGGCACACAATGGAACAGCTGCTGTGTTCCAGTCCAGTGACAGCTACATTTCAGTGGTGGATTAAGTGGTCCAGAACCATTTTTACCTAACTCACAGGGGTATAGTGAAGGCTGTTTATGAAGCCATGCAATGATGGGACATACTAAGTATCTTTATACACTGTAGCACAGTCATGCTGGGTACAACACTGCAAGAACAGAACTTGAAAACTCTACAGTTACAAATTATTGTCTTTGTCCTGCTGTTACATTACAATGTATTATTATTTGCATTTTAATGTTCTTGCATACACCTTCAGGGCAGGAATCCTATTATCAGAACTATCTCTACCCTCATGTAATTCTACGGTGTCTTATAAAACATAATAGTGAAAAGCAACCACATACAACATACACTAACTGCTTATCATCCTCCCTCTAAATTACAGTAGAAAGATGGATTCAGGAGTAATGAGGACACTCAACTGAGAAGTTTCCTTAGATAATTTTGTTTGGAGTTCCCTTGTACAAAAAGATTTGGGGAATAACAAGTCTATATTTAAACCAGTGTGCCTGAAGCCTTCTAACAGGTCAGACAGCTCAGCAAAATAAAGCAGCAAGTACGTGTACAGCCACTAACACCTACACCCTTTCTGGTAACAATTTGCACTAAGAAAGTGATGAACATAAAAACCAAAATACTTTTCTTCCATGGGGCAATTCTTCAATTAAAGCTTTTTTTTTTTTTTTGGCTAAAAAGAGATCCAAGCTAAAAATATTAAAATGGAGAGAATGCCTCCGACTAACACCTTCTTAGCTATAATCACAAATAATTGCCTCTTCTTATACTAATGAGCAAAGCAAAATGGAAAGTAATTTAGACAATTCATTCAGGGTAATAGCTTTGTGAGCTAATATTACTGCCGAGAGATCCATTCTCAATTTCCTCGAGTACAATAACAGAGCAGCACTAAGTTTTTCACTTCAGGGAGCTTTTCAATCCTATGTAAATATAAACAGAAATCCCATTATCTATTGATAAAAACAACAGAGTGAGTTAAATAAAGTTTCATATGTTACACTTTCATATAACAGCCATCAGCTCCTTGGATCACAAGTGTAAATAAAACACTTCACTTACTGAAATCAATGAGAAACCTTCCAAATCCTTGCCTTTGGTATTGGGGCATGATCATTATGCAGGAGACATTGTACTTCTGCTGGCAAAGCTTTTCCTGTGGGAAGGAGAAACAGATCAAGTATGTCAAAGCACTGCTGAAGTGGGCAATTGCCTGCACCTGCTACTGTCCTTGTAAAATATCCCAATAAGGTGAACAGATGCATGGGTTCAGTACCAAAGTCAAATAATTCCATGTTAATGTCTAATTTTATGAAAGAAATATCAAACATACCCTTCAGGGTTGTCCACCATTTTTTTTTCACTGTCTCTGGCTTGGGGGGGAGGGGGAGGGAAATGTGGGGGGAGCAGTAGGTCACCTCTGATGCATTGAGCATTTTGCATGTAATCACCCTCTTTTATACAATTTATTAGTATTGTTGCTGCTACTGGTCAATTTCTTATCTAATAGCTATTTCCAGTAAATTGTTATTCCAACCCATAACCTCTGCATTTCGCCTCTCTCTATCACTGGAGGGAGTGGGGAGTGGCTGCATGGGGTTCAATTTCCAGCTGGGCTTAAACCACAACCATGAGGAAAAGGCTGAGGTACTTCATACCTTCTTTGCCTGAGTCCTTAACAGCAAGACCAGGGTACCCAGCTCCCTGAGCAGGAAGACAGAAACAGGGAGCCCCTGTGATCCACAAGAAAATGCTAGAGTGACCTGTCATGCCACTTAAAATATCTACAAGTCCACAGAGCCCAAGTGAACTGTTGGAAGAGCTCAGGGAGACACTGTCCACCATTTACCAGCAGTTCTGGTTAACCATAAAGGTCCCAGTTGACTGGAGGTTAGCAACTGTAAACCAAATAAAAAGTGGCAGAAAGAGGATTTGGGGAACTGCAGGTCTGTCAGCCTGACCTCTTGGGCCAGGGGAAGGTCACAGAGCAGATGATTTTGACTGCCATCATGTGGCCCATGCAGGACAACCAGGGAATCAGGTCCAACCAGCTTGAGAGGCAGGTGCTGCCTGACTAACCTGATCTCCTTCCATGACAGGGTGACCCACTTGGAGGAGGAGGAGGGAAAGGCTGTGGGTATGTTCTACTTGGGCTTTTCTCTTATCCCCAGTAAGCAGTGACGGGTTGAGAGGAAATGGCCTCAAGTTGCATCAAGGGAAGTTCAGATTGCATGTTAGGAAAACTTGCTTCACTGAGAGGGTAACAAAGCATTGGAACAGGCTGCTCATGGAAGTGGTAGAATTGCCATCTCTGGAAATGTTCAAAGTACTTGCAAATGTGGCACCTGGGAACACTGTTTAGTAGCAACCATGGCAGTGCTGGGGTAACAGTTGACTCAGTTGGACTCAATGATCTCAAAGGTATTTTCTAACATGAACCATTCTATGATAAGGAACCAAAAAATCAAGAGACTCACCTTAAGGTGCAACACCTTAAGTACATGGAGAAAATATCTGGCTAAATAAAAGTTGACATGTCTGCCACAGGAAGTTCTGAGTGACATTAAAGGCAGTGTAAATTGTGCCTACATGTATCACTTAAATTCCAGCAAAGCCCACCTCTCAGAAGGATGTGGCCAGACATCCAAGAGATTACTTCATAATATCCAGATACTCTGACATGTTTTCTCCCACAAATCACTTATTCAAGACAGAAAATATATAGTCAATAGGAGGTAGTAATACTAGGATCAGGAAGTAGTGAGTTTCTGAGTAACTGTACCTATTCAAAAGAGCCCTTAGGGGCAAATTATGAACAATAATGGAAGCTTTTCCCATTGCAGGCACATCTAACTAAAGTTCTCCATTTTCCTTGGTCATCTTTGTCAAGATAGTTCACTTAAGTATTATTTTTGTCAATAGCAGCCATCTATTACTTGAAAATCAGTACTACAACTGAGACATCCACTCTAAACAAGGCAGGCACCACGAAGTCAGGCAATGCATTTTTACATGGGAGCAGCAAGTAACTGGATTAGATCAGACTGCACACAAGAGAGCAACAGCACTGCCCATTTACATCTAAATAGCCAGCTGGAACTGCCAGCAGTCAAGCCATGAAAACACATCAACATTCCAAATACCTGCAACTTTTACAAGTTAGATTTGGCATACTAATGCAAAAATGTTGGGGAAGGAAAAAGATTTAAATATTCAACTGAAACCACAACAAATTCTGGAAACAAAATTCCCGAACAAGAAAAAGCCTACCCCCATCCACGTGGCTGAACAAATTCTGAATTTGCATCAGTCAGAGGCAAGAAAGTACAATATATTTGAGACAATGCACATAATATTCGAGATCTACAGAGAGGCTTTCAAGCTTATGGGGTTTTTTCCAACTTCTGATTTTTCTTTGCTTTTGGGAGAAGTATTAAGGAGAGCAGGATATTACAAATATTAAACAAACCCACTTTTAAAATTTTTACCTTAGAGAAATATCCAACTAAATGGCAGCCTTTCTCATCATTTTTTGTAAGTACATAGAAGAGGAATGGTTCAACATCATAATACAACGTTTTGTGGTCCAGAAAGAGCTTAGCTAACAAACAAAGATTCTGACAATAAATTTTGCTCACATTTCCATCAACCTAGAAAAGCAAGACAGATGTAGTTATTTCCATGGCACCAACAAGTTAGGACAAAACAATTATTCAATCAGTTGTATCCGAGAAGGAAACATGAACAGTGTGGTGTTACAAGAAACAAACAAACAAAACACATCAAGGTTCAAAAGAGAAATGCCCCAGTTTCTTCTTAAAGAAGAATCCTCCAGTAGGTGCTAATTACTTTCCATTTTTAAGTAACCTCTGAGTATGTGGATTTATTAAATAAAGTAACTTCACCTTTTAGCTGCTCAAGACCAACTTACCTCTTTCATTTTATTCCTGGAATGAAAATGAGTATGACTGGGTATGACTGGCCAATAACAAAAATGCACTAGTTAAAACTGCCTTAAATTTTGGTTTGCTAGAAGGCAGTGGAGTACAGCAACTTTTAAAAAAATCCCACACAAAGAAGTGTATTATGTTGAATCCTTAAGATGTAAGGCCAATAAATGAGTAGCAAATTACATATCAATCACATCAATGTTTTGGATAAATTAGACAAGACAAAATTTCCATGCCAGGCTAAAACGCTATTGAGCGAGAGAGGTAAATTTCCTAGCTAAATACTACAATTAGTCTAGGTATATTATGAGTGAAAAGAGTCAAGCTGTGATTCAGACAGCTACAGAAAAGCCAGACACAAATGCAGATTTCCTAGATCAATTAGGTACTTCCTGAAAGGCTCAGTCAAAGGCAACACATTTTTGAAATAATCTTAATAGAAAGGTTTGCCTGTACTGATGTTTTTGATAATGACAGTAGCTGTATTTCATTCAGAGAGAGACAAATGACAGGAACTGTGCAGAAAATGAAGCCATCTTCTATTCTAATTTGTTTTGAGTAAGAATCCTAGTTACAAATCTAAGCAAAACCCATCCTTTTGGATCTATTTAGGGATTTAAGGGAACATCAGTAGTATAGCTCCATTAAGTGGATTGAAGAAAAAACATTCAATGAATAACTACTGCTCCTTAAGGCATCAGGATAAACTTGTATACAGCTCTTAAGAGTCTATTGAATACATCAAACTCTCTCACAGCACACTCCATTGTCCAGGTGCTTTCTATTACTTTTCACACTTATTAGCAAGTGTGCAAATTAAATGTGAACACTAAGTAAGCAGAAATCACCACTGGCTAAGCCTGAAAATGCAAATTTTGAGCTGTCTTTTTTAGTCAGAACATTTGTACAGAAATGTAAAAAACTTCTTAAATTTCAGGCAAACACAGCTTGCTCGTCAGTTTTAAATGTGAGAAGCAGGGAAAGAAGAGGAACAGCAAGCTCAAAAGGAAGCATCTGTCAAAAGTTGCTTGGCTACAGCATAATAGTAAGCTATGTCAAAGTCTGCTCTCAAATCTGTCAAAGTCATCCTCTGGGCAGAGGTACATAAATCACAAAATGCCAAACTTATTTCCATTCCTCTCAAGAACACAAAGCATGAAGGAAACCACAAACTCTTCATTCTGCCTAAAAGAAAATGGTTGCACAGAATTCTTGAAAGGATCTATGAAGAAGGACATCAACTGATGACTAAGTTTCTACAGCAGTCAGTGACAACTGACATTAACCTTTGAAATAAAAGGACCCGAACCAACTACATTTATTTCAGAAGGGTTAACACAAGTGCTTACTGAATCACCCAAAATGGACAAAGGGAACAAAAGCAGTGGAGAAAGAGTTGGGACATTGCTTTCACAATACTTTGTTTTCCATGTGTTTCTTGCAGCAATCCCCCACCTTCCCATCCCTTTCTCAGTATTTCTCTGCACTTTATTTTCTTAAGAATTTTTCATTTACGTATTAGCAGTAGTTAATAGAAATAAATGAGAAAGCACAATTTGCCTATTGTATGCTCCACAGTTCTTAACACCTGCTAACAGAGAAAATCAAGTTAATTTAAACAGTCCAGGGCAATTTCATTCTTGATAGGAAAAGAGGCAAGTCTATTTACAACCTAAGTCTTTTGCTGGCAGTTCTTCAATATTTATAAAAACGGCTCAAGTCAGGAAGGACACAATCTTGATGCAAATACTTATTTTTTTAATAGCACAAGCATAACCAAATGAACCAAATACAAAGATCTTGTTCTAACTTAAAAAAAGACTTCCAGAGTGCATCTACTGTTATTTGAACAGATAATGGCAATGACAAAGAAAATACAATTTGAAAATACAAGTTTGAAAAAGGATATGACATCTGCAATTAAAGAGAAGTTATCAATACATGCATCTCAATAATACTGTGGAGAAAAGAAGTCCTATAACCACCAGTCTTCTGTGTTATTACTGCCTGTAATAATGCTTGAGAAACTGGAAAATTAGGGCATAGTTTTAACTGCAGGTCTGCTATTAGAAACACAGAATTCTCTTGTCCAGGATATACATAAAACCTCACATTCAAAATAAGTCATCTCCCAAAAGAAAAACATAGATTAATAAAACATAGATGAATAAATCCAAAGTTGAAGTTGTAGGATTTTTTTGTATCTCAGGGCAAGCTTCTCAAACATCCAAAATGAAGGCAGAAGCACTCAGGAGCTACATTTGTGATTTCAGAACACACAAGAAGCTGCTTTACTTGGTTTTATGCTTTGGGAGCACCTACATTATGATAAGACTTCTCCCTACACCCAAGACTCTCAAGCAGCCAGAAATGAAGGGGTGTCAAGGGGTACTTTTGCTGAGAAGGGAAAGGCAAACCAATCCAAGATGAGAACTGCAAAGGAAGACCTAAGATTCATGCCAGTCAAGTATCTTAAAGAGCTTGGCTAAGGCATGAAGTACAAGTAAAGAACAAATCATGAAAGAACATGGCAGAGTAGAACAGACTTGGGAAGATGGATTTGTTTTTGCAGTATCGGCAGAATCTCAACTTGGTTTTGCAGTATAAAAACAATCTCCAAGGAAGTACTTAAGGATGTTCAAGTTCTCACTAGTTCTACAGCTAGTCTGTAACATCTACAAACTGGTTATTTTCCAAAAGTTGATACTTTTGATACACCTACCTCAAATACTGAAAGGTCATTTCTTCTGTAGATTTCATTGGCTGGAGGATGAAACCAGCCACATTTCTCTGAGTGCCTCAACAAAATGTTTTTACTTTTCATGTATTTAAGACAGAATTCACACAGGTAAAGCTTTGGTAATCTGTAGGAAAATTAAGAAGATATTTTATACAAAAAGTTTGTTACATTACATAAACAAAGTCACCACAAATGAAAACCCTTTCCATTCAAATATAAGGTATCATACATAAATGCTGCTAAAGCATAACTAAATAAGTATATAGAACATTAGAGTGAATGATTAAACATTCACACACTACTCATCAGAAACAATCAGCTTCAATCAATCAATCAACCACAGTGAACCTAATTCCACAGAGTTGTGCTGTGGTCAGTTTGTGGTTCAGCCTCTGGCAGATCTCAGTTACTTGCCCCTTCCCACCCTAGCTTTTCAGGTGGTCTCAATCAAAGTAAGCACACTGGATTAATACTTCAAATGTCATCTTTCCTGTTTCTAATAAATATAAAGGAAGCCCAAATCAGGATACAGGGGATCTCCTTCCCTTCAATTTTCCTTATTTTGCTTCTGGGGAAGGCTCGGAGATGACTTTTCTTCCCACTGTCTGCCAAATACTTGGGCAAGACACCAAACTGGTAGGATTTCACCCCCTCACCTCCACCTAAACTATCACTTTACTACAGAAGCCAACCCAAAGAGTTCACATAAATGCAAAACATCTCCTCTCCACCATCTCCACAGCACAGGCAACACAGACAAGTGCAGTTCTCCAGGGAGGACCCAGTTGAGACTACATGCAAGTAACCCACATGCCCTGTGTTCTACATACCATCATAAACCACTCCCTTTGGTAATTTTTATGGCTACTTACCTTCATTTTTAAATTACTGAATCAGTGGAAGATTGTTCTAGAAATTAATTAGTCTGCAAAGTTTTAGAGCAGAGGACAATCTTTATCTGCTCTGAAGTTAATAGCACATGCTGGCATTACAGCCGTGGTTTGCACTGTTCCACTATCCTAAGGAAGTTCATCAACAACATAAAAAGTAGTTTGAACCATTTGTTCAATAATGTAATCCCACTGCACTCAACTGAGAGCCACAGTGCCTCCTACAGTGTCATCCCACTCTAGCCTCATACCAATAATTAGCCATCATTATGCTTCTAAGATTCATTTACTTGATGGAATAGGTAACTCACCTTTTCACAATAAATTGAAGGAAAAAAACCAAAACAGAAATAAAAAATGAACACTACAAAAACTGTGTTTATAATAGGAAATGGAAACGCTCTCCACACTTGTTTAGCCCTTGATTTATATATGATGGATACATGACATATCCCTCATTCCCACCACACAAACAAAAGGCAGTTTAGAGTACCACTATGCAACAGCCTTGTGGAACAGATCACATTGCATGCTATAGTAGTAGAGCTTGATCAACATCATACAGTTCTGAATATCTTCCAGTGTGCCACAGAGACAACAGATTAATAAAACATTGATTTTCAGCACACAAAAAACTCTGCAGAGATCTGCTGAGCACATGTACTAGTTCAGGCTCTCTGCCTGACTCCAAGGTACACCCTTGCAAAGATGGTCAGAAATGGAATGTTGTTACCATAACTTGCCCACTTTTACTTCATTTATTTTGCATGACATCTCCCCCGGTCCTTAGAAAAAAGGAGGCTAACAAACACTGGACCACAACCAAAAGCAATTTGTTTAAAGTGCCAAAAGTCAGACATACCTCATTGCAATGGTGTAAGAAAAAACAAACAAACAACAACAAACAAAAAAAACCCCAAACAAATAAGTGAAAACAAAACCAACAAAACAAAACCACAAAAATAAACCTTGAACAAAACCACACAGATACACGCTACATATTGACATTTCTACAGGACTAGGAAAACTACTTTTTATTGCATCTTTGATTTAGAACTAGCAAAAAAAGAATGACAAATCCCTGTTCTCAGTTATAATTACAAAAGCATCCACGTATGGCAATCTTGACAACTTGCTACCTTGCATATTCCTGTGGGTAAGGTGAAGAGTACCAGGTCTGGATCTCATATTTTCCAAACTCAATCACTGAAGGGTATCGCCCACTTGTTTCACCAGTGTTTTTACACCCAATTTTCTGTCAGGTGCAATTAAAAAAAAAGTATTAGTTATAGAAAAGTAGAAGAAATTTCAGCTTTATATAAGCAATTTCACCCACTGAAAGCATGAGAAACCTGAAATATCCAAATCAGTTGCTTAAAGCTCTTTAAACCCTGACAGAGGACAGAGTTTTCAAACAGAAAATAGAAACAGCAAAAGCCCAGCCAAAGAAGAGGCACAACAGCCTCAAATCCTATTCTCTCACAGCCCCTAGTGTGATGACATCCCTATAATTCTGGTGCAAACTTAAAGCTGTCCTTTTCTCAAAAGAATAAGAGAAGAGGTATCAGCACAACCCTTCAAGAATTTACCTCAAATAGCCACGAATATGCTAACACTTTGATTTCAGCTATAACACTGCATTTAAGCTGATCAGAAAATGACTGCTAGGCTCTTGAGGGATGGCAAAATATAGAGTAGTAAAAAAGGTGGGGGAAACCAAGCAATTTCTATGTCAACTTTTAGAAACTTTACCACCTAACATTTTCAGGGACTGCATATGAAAGATAAAGAAAGCAAGTAGTGGGAACTGTTTCCATGAGGAAGCAGAAGTACAAGCTAATAATGAAACTGAATCTTTAAACTCAATTTGAATTTGTTGGTTAACATGCTGTGAAAGAAGACTGCAAAAAAGTCACTGCTTAATGTCAGTTCTTGTACACTAAACCTGAAAAAAAAACCTGACTTGTATTACTGAAAAAAGTACAACACACAGCCATTTATGAAGTCATTTTAAGAAAGCAACAATTGAAACATTACATTCACCCACCTTCTGACCTGGGTTCTCACAGACACTGGTTGTTCATTTCACAGACACAGAAAAGTAGAAGTCTGGTTCACTAGTCTGATTCAGCTCAAATATTATCACTGCTAGATAAAGTCTACAGTATTTAAACTCAAAGTGTGGTGACTAATCAAGTAAAATGAATTTATGGACTCACTGAACCTGGCTTTCTGCCAAGCAGTATTTTCTGGGACTGACTTAGCTTTTCAGAATATCTGCTTCATTTGCAGAGGAAAATCATTACTGACCAATATCCTCTCAGTCCTGACCAGGACATCAGCTACTTTTCAATTCTATGTTTGATCCTGTAGTCCTGTTTCCAAAATGCTCAAGTCTATCTTTCAAAATCTCTCTTAAGTGTCACTTATCATGTGATCCATTCCAGCACAATGCCTTGTCTTCTATCTGCATATACAGTGTCTCCCAAACAGAATTCACAGCAAGCATGATGCATTAGATTAAAAGGAATATATTAGAAATGAAGATGAAGAAACTTTTTATTTACAGTTTATATTTACAGAAATAACTATATTTTGGCAACATGATTCTTACCTCCAGGGAAAGTTCTCGGGCCTGCTTAAACACTTCCAAATCCTCCTGTGTAACAGTGTCCTTGCTTCCCAACAGAAATACATCCGTATTTTCTTGTTTGATGCTTAGTTTGATTTCAGTATCTGTTATTTAAAACCAGCAAAAAGTTTATTCACAGACATGAAGGTTATATGTGCACTAGCACAGTGATACTACTAAACAGGATTGCAACTATGGCTGTTAAGAACTCCCCATTTTAACCAAATTTGGGATTACTAAGTAACAGAAGTGAACCCTTCACCCCCCCCTTCTTTTGTAGTTTGCTGCTGCACAAGGTATTTTTTGGTACTTGCTTGTCTGTCTGTATAAGCCTTTATAGTCCAGTTCAACAAAACTAGTTTTGAACTTCATGAAATGGAGCATATTTGATTGCTAGAACTACGCCACCTGATAAATTCCAGTATACTCTGGAAGGTAAAAAATATACACAAGAGAAAAAAAGTGGCCCTTAAAACTTGAAGACTAATGCTAAACTAAGTCTGCATTGAAACATTATAAATTAAAAGGTTTTTTTTCTCAAATAAAAGTAATAAAAAGGTAGTTCACAGCAGTAGAGATCAAGTGTATTGGAGACTGTAGCACAATGGAACTGTTGATGAAAAAGCAATGGAGCAGAGGGGAATGAATTGAAATGCCCACTGTTATAAGCACTGACAGCACACAACCATGATGACAGCACTACTGCCACAGGAAGGGCAGGGGGAGAACAAGGAGGTGGCATGACAAGTGGCTACTCATGCGCTACTACACAGCCAGAAGCAACATTATGAAGGCATTTGGGGCTCCTAGTGTCACTACAGATGCAAAAAATAAAAAAAGTGGTGTGGTATTAGTCAGGGAAAAAAAAAAAAAACAACCAAAAAATGTTTTGGAGATTTAGTCAGCATTAGATAAAAGGTCAAAGTTTTGTTGTTTTTGTATGAAAGTGAAGTAAGAACAAGAGAAATAGCTAAGACCTATGTGATAAGAGTTTTGGTTTTGGACGGGACGCAGGTTTGGTTGGCGCTTCGACCTTTGCTTACCATCATCCTGATCAGGTTTAATCCTTCCGTCTGTCAAGCTCCCCTTCCCTGGTGAGGGGGTCCCCATCTGAGGGGTCATTTTATACTTTAATCTGCCTAGAATCCTGTGCTTTTTAAAGAAAGCTGTTCTCCTGAGGTGAGAAATTGCTTTAAAAGCATGTCCTCTAGACACACCCCATCCAGAGGCACAGGCATGAGACACAAACCTACTCCTAACCTCTTTCTTTCCACAGAAATGACTTTTAGATGTTGATGTGGAAGGTAATTCTGGTTTACTACACAAGTGCTTGAGGGGTGCATAGCTTGGGTGACTCTTTTTTCGAGACCGTTCATGAGTGGTATAGATATGAGAGAGTCCATCAAAGAGTCCCTTTAGCTGACTGCTGCTAGGAAGGCTACTAAAGGAGGGTATGCTTGACTGACTGGAAGAACTTTGGGGAGAGTTAAAAGAAGTCAAAGTGCTGGATTTTTGAGAACTGGGGCTCTGACCAGAGATGGGGACTGGGGGTAGAAGTGAAGAAGGTGGAGGTTTTAGCTTTTGTGTGGTACCTGTAGCCAACACAAGAGAAGTGCATGACTGTTTCTGAGAGACCTTTTTCCTTGGACGATAGTGCTTTGAAAAGTCTATTATTTCACCTCGTGATCTGCGACCATCAGGTGATGGTGTAAAGAACTTAGTAAGGCCATCAATGAGACCTTTGGTTTTCTTGTTAACTTTAAGTGTAGAGGCAGATATGTAGGTGGAGGTGGTGGTGATTTTGGTGGTGGCACCAGGCCGAGTGGGGTCTGTAACAGGCAATCTGCTGCTTGAATCCTTCACAGATGCAGCATGACCAGATGAAGGTGTGGTACAGACTTTAGTCTTTTGACCCCTACCAGGTGACCCCCTTCCTGTGAATGCATTCACGGATCCTTCATCACTGGTTACAGACCTATGCAAAAATTTGAAAAATAAAAATCAGCATTCAAAATCTTTACTGTCAAATAGCACTATAGTTTATACAAGTTACCTGGAGCACTGTACTCAAAAATCTCTAAAGAAATTTCAAGACACATACATTCTGGAAATAGATTTCACTCTATGACATAAGAATCACCTTTTTTTCCCCCCCCTTCTCCTTTTTGTTCCCCCTCCCCTCTTAACTCTAAAAGACAGTCCAAAGACATATAAAAAGTGCTGGCATAGCAAGATCTTCCTAGTATACAGCCTTCTCATATACTTTTAGGCATAGCCAAAGTGTGCCTCTTTGGAAAAAATATCATTACATCATGTTTGTACAACAACTGCTCCATCACCATAGAGTTTATTGTACACACAGAGAAGATGAATGTTTTCACTGTTAATATGATATCAAAACAGTTAACTTCAGACTACATTTGCTTAAACTATAGAGAAAATCTATTAATCCTTCAAAGCAAACAGTCAACCTTGAAGAAACTGCTTTTTTTCCCCCACGCTCTTGTTGGATTATGTAAAACATGGCAATAACAGTTACCACCAAAGACCTAAAAGCCAAACAAGGTAGTTTATTAAGAGCATTACAACAGAACCAAAGAAATAGACTCTTTAGACATTTAAAATAGCAAAAAACAGAAATAGCAAGGGAAATACCAAGACTAACCAAGGTGCATTTGCAGAAAAGCCATGAACTAATCAGGCCTAACACAGTGTTAGGAAAAAACAGAGTAGTGAATCTTATTTAAATGCTAGGAAGAAAAAGAGCATACTGAAAGCCAACACTTGTGAGAATAGAATTAGAGGTTTAACTAGTTGCTAATAACTGAAGAGAGGAACTACACTGCAGAGTAGTATATTCTAGCATACAGAAACAGAACTTTTGAACATATCTGCAGTAAAAGAAACCGTTATCAGGACATACAATCAAATTACAAAGCCAAAGAAAGTACACAGTGGTATCACAGGCTTTCTTTCATTCCCTTTTACATCCTTTCCTTTGAAGTTCACTTATTTACTTTGCAGCAGAAAGTTTTCTTCCACAGACTTCTACCCTCTTAATTGAGATACTGAAGTAATTAATTGCACAAGGTTACTTCTAATTAGGGATTCAACAGCCAAGGGCTACTATCTGGTTACTGACATCCAAGGGCCCACCAGCTTAAGAACCAGCCCTTCTTCCACCCACACATCCTTAAATGTGGTTAGTTCCTAAGAGGCAACAAAACCAAGAACTTCTAAATCTTTTGAATCCTTTGGGGTCATACACATAAGTCCATCCCAAGACCTGTTCTCAGTGCCAGATGTGGGAACCACCAGCAGTGCCAGAGGCCAGCACACACCTGGTTTAAGTTAATCTTACACAGTAATTTGCCTGTGAAGGGCTTCCAACAGATGGTCAACAGGCAAAAAATTATTCCAGTACCACTCAAAAGATTTTCTTTGTACTATACAAGGAGTAAACGGCATTGACTAACCTTTCTGTACTTCATGTGACTACACACTTTTTATGTTTGACACTATTGTCTTCCATAGTCCACAATCACTTTTAAATAGGATTTCATGCCAAGAGTCTCTTCTCATACTCTATAACCACTAGTTTTCCAAAGCAAGATTACTTTGTTTTATTTATGAGACACTGAAGCACTAGAAATGTGCTGGCAGTATTGCAAATATTTATTTTACAAAGTGCTTCCAAAGCACTCCTGTAACATGCTCATGCAGCTCACATGCTACAAAGAAAACCTTTCTGAAAATGTTAATAATCTTCATATAATACTAAAAGAACTTCTGCATCCTTTAGCATGATGTTCACTATAAAAGTTGCAGCTCAACATCTCAAGAGCAAAACATAACAGGAAAACCCTCATAACATTCCCAACCTTTCTATTACATGTATGAGAAAGGAGGAGAAGCAGAATTAGTGTCCAGGGGTACATTGCTGCTAAATCCACCCCTTGGGAACCCAAACATGCATGACTGCAGAGAAGAAAGATGGCAGGACTGTATTAGAACTGGTCCTGGTTCTGGTCAGGGCAGGGTTAATTTTTGCAGTAGCCAAGGGGAACATGTCCAGGACCCAGTGGTTATTCTGTACCACCTCATGGGCAGGAAAAGGGGCTCTCTTCAGGGAGAAGGGGTTCCCTGCAGTCGGGTAAGCAGGGAGCAGCTGGGTAACACCACGTCAATCACATGTGAATTGTTTTGCCTGTCTTGTACACTTTGTTATTGGTACTGTAGCTGTTACTGTTTGCTTTCTTTACTCACTCCTGTTTCCAGTAAATTGCTCTTATCTCAGCCTGGATCTTTACTTTTGGTGCCTTCAATTCTCCTCTCCAGACACTGGCAGGAGGAGGGGGAAGCAAGAGAGCAGGGAGTCTCAGCAGTAGCACTCAGCTGGGGAGTATCAGTCCTGAACCACAAGAGAGCCCTAACCTCCAGCTGAAGGTTTATCTGTTTTCAAGGGTAAATAAAACCAGAGGTAGAACTAAAGCCCAAGGCATAGCTAGAGATATAGGGAATATTTTTATTATGCACACAGAGTGATATATGGAAATCTCAATGACCTTCAAATTCCTAAGCTATTTATTCAGGAGGACAATGGAGAAGTACAATGTTTCACCCAATCTAACAGCATGGTCTCACCAGCCAGTACAACTACATCTTTTACTTTCATGTAGTGTCATACTTTATTCCTGTCCTGAACTACTTTACTAGAGCAACATACACTGAACTTTAGGACAAGAAACAAGATGGCAAGATGAAAGATCCTGGAAGAGAGAAAGGCAAAAGACAACACAGCAAGATGCACAGCATCAAGTAAATCAACTTGACTAGTGCATTATAACTGCAAGTACTTTTCCTTCTATTTTCACATGTGGGCTTCACTGGCTTCAAAAATCCTTGTTTTGCAAAATGCCAAGTTTTACAGCAGCTCCCATGCAACTCTGAATAATACAAGACAGGTTTTTAGACTGTAGAGAATAATGTCATAATGTACAGAATGAGTAGTTGGTAGAGTCAGAAAGCTTTTCAGCTGCTCAGTGACATAGCCAAACAGTTAAATAATACTTAAATAGGGGCAAAAAAGGTGTACTTGGATAGGAACATGTGATGGAGGACAACATGCTACTGTAGCTGATACAGAATCTGTTCCTATTCAACACTCAGTGTAACATCAACTCAGTATTTCAATGCTACTTAAACAATCCTCTAACCAAGATTTATAATCTCCAACTACAGTGTTTCCTGGGAAGACAGATGGTAAAAAACACTACAGCACACTCATGTTTTAGATAAACACAGTCCTGAGAAGCAAGAGGAATTGCAATTTCTTTTCCTAGTAACTGGTAGCAGGTTAACAGCAGAATTCAAGTAATAATCTTTTCCAGAGTACCACTGAAACCACAACTTCGCTGTTACTTGTATAGTTTGCTTTTTGGAATGGGTTTTGTGAGCTGATATTAACAAAGTAATTTTTATACAGTTTTCAAACACCTCTTTGAGCAGAATGGTCTCCTGAAGTTGTCTATCATAGCTTGATATTATCCACTTTGTATTCTGTAGATACTACAATTATTTGAAGCTACATTTAAAGACAGCTGTGGCATATGTCATTATCCAGAAGTTTATTTGCATCTGCTATATGTACAATTTTTGATAAAAAACTTATGGCATCTGAAAAATCAAGTTACACTAATTTTTTTATCACCACCTGACATGACACCAAAAGCACCTACTATAATTTAGAAGTTATTAAACATTGGGCTGAAAGGCACATACAAAATCACTCGTTATCTGTTTGCCCCAATTTGAAACAGAGTTAAAAACTGTGCTTAAACCTATATCAAACTCTTATCTGACTACATTCTCAGTAACACCTAAAGAAATAAAAACCAAGAGAAACTTACAACATTCGTTGCTTTAATTTATTTTTCGGTCGTCCAATAGGTTTTGCATATCGTCTCCTTATTTGCGCAGCCTTCTCATGAAGCAGCTTTCTCCCTTTCTTCTTTGGTCTACAGACCTGGCAAATCCACATCCCTATATAAAGGAAAAAGAGTTTAGTTGTACATAGTTTATCTAATCTGTACTACATGTGTGTACCAAGATACATACCTAGTATATACAAAGTCAGCAAATTATCTCTTGAACAGGACATAGGCAAGGAAAAGTGGACAAAAAAGTGATCAACCTCTATCTATACTCTGAAATTTTTAAAAGCAAAGTGCTTATGGAAAGGGGGATACAAGAGGCAACAAGAATCACAGGAAAGATTATGAGCAATTAGGTTCCTAGAAGAATTTCTGTTCTAGCTTGTCACTATCTAGATCTTTCTCCAGACAAAATTAAGACAGGGTAAAAAATTGACATGTGTGTTACAAAGCCACTGGGGTAGAGCATGCTAAATATACTACTTCACACCTATGGTATAGTTGTTTTAATACACAACTTGAATTTAGCATCCTTTTAACATTAGATAGCCAAACACTTATTGTAGATAAGGCTGGGAACTGGGAGGGGAGGAACTGAAGAAAGTCTTTAATGTAACTTTAAGATTAAATAGGAAAAGCCATAAAGATGTAAGAGCAAAAATGAGAGGTGCCATAGGTAAGAAATCTAGAAATTAGAGAACCTGAAGACACATGCATTTTGTTTTGTTTGCCATTTTTCCAATTACTCCTACAAAAGGCAGGAAGAAAAATCTCTTCTACATGTTCCAAGAACGTCTTTGTCAGTGTATATACTCCAAGCATTTAAACAGCCTTTCTAAAATTTCATCTACAATAACTGGGGCAACAACTCAATACACAGTGAATAAATCTGGTGAACTATATGTAGACCTTTTATATTTTTCTGAGGAAAAAACCCCTCATATAATGACAAGTAAAATTTCCTTTGATATGAATGAAATCATACTATTTATCATTGAAAATAAAAACGATAATAGCATGCTTGACAGGTTTTGTCACTTAATACAAGACTGCAAATGGAAGTACTGTCATGCAAAGGATTTTTTAGATCACCTTTTGGCATTCGGGATAGCGGCGGGTCACAGCACTCCATGTGGAACCCTCGATCACAGGAATCGCAAAAAAGCATGTTATCCTGGGGGGGCAGGGATGAGGGGGTGGACAAAAGGAAAAAGGGAAAAAAAAGACTTAATACAGCATTGTTAGAAGTTGTTTGCATTTGGACATGTGCTAATTATAAAGCTTCTATAAACAAAGAGAAGTCCAGTAACACTGAACAAGTCTAACTTACTGCATTTTTGCCTTGGATCCTACATGCACTGCATGTCTTGCATTCAATACACTGCCACCTCAACGCCTTCACATTTGTTGTTAACTCAGGACAGAATTTCAAACATGATGGATGTCCTAAAAAATACCAAAATGTTATTGAGAGGTTGAGATTTAAGATTGGTTAGATTGATTCTGAAGTTCAGCAGGATGTAGCCAGCACCACCAGAACCCTGCAAGTACCACTTGCTTTCGGAATTCTGCAACACATTATTTAGTTCATCTACTTCATACAAATATACAGAATAATTGTCATTAAACCAATTAATGAAGACAGGTAGAAAACTGGCTTTTACTGTAACTGACACCAGTGAATCGTCTACATAAGCACCTAAAACTGAATTTTTTATTTTCACTAGGTTATTTCCATAGCATATTAAACTGTCATTGGTTCTGAAAAAAGCATATTTATAAACTGACCACATTCCACTTTCATAGCAGTGCACAATAAACAGAGGAAGTCTTCAGACAAAATTGCATTAGTTATTTTTCTAACTATACTATCTACCAGAGAAACTGAAAAGCCAAACTATATGCATTTTTTACTTTCAATTAATTACTTAATTATACACAAAGAACAATTTCAGAGTAATAAAAAGAGAAAAAAATTAATCTAGCAATTGGCATAAGGAAAACATACTCCAATACAAGGTTTAAAATTGAGGGGGTGGGTGTGGAGTATTGAACTACCAACTCCCACAAAACACAAAAATTCCTCGGCAGGACCACCCTCTTTTCACAGTAATCTTGAAGGCCAGCAGGACTTTTCCAATTAACAGAGGATATCAGGCAACTGAACACATCCAGCACCTGAGGCAATACTGGCAGAGATTTTTTCATGTCTTCAACAACCTCAGAGCGTAGCCCCAATCCAGACAAGATAAAAGCACTGCTATATAGGAAGGGATAAGCATTCCCAGGGAAACACTTGATGAGAGTATTATATTCAGAGATCATCTATCATGAACATAACCACAGAAGTTGTCAGAGAGAGAAGAATCCCTGATGCCATGCTGCACTTAGAGATGGCTGCAGTGACGTGGCACACATCAAAGGTGCTTTCCTCTCACTGTCAGAGTTGGAATGAGTGCTTTCTTCTAGGTAATGCTGCAGTTATAGTGATTCAGACTTTCTCCATCTACTGTCTCTCAGTCCAGGACTGAGCTAAAACACCACAAATGAAAATACAATTTCATCTATGAGCATTTGCTATTTTTGTCTAATGGACTGAGGCACAGATGGCAAAGACTGATGGAATTCAAAAGCCACCTGAATAAGTGACAATTTCAGATTTTACTTCCTTTTATTCTATTTATCCAAGGCTTAAAACACTTTATAGTTAAACTTTGAAGGACAACTTGAATTGCGCATTTTCTCAAAATAAAATGCAGAGATATAATCTATTAGGAAGGAGCAATCAATAATAAATTCAAAGAGTAGTTTCAGAAAAATATTGAAAAAGCATAATCATTTGATTCTCTGCATATACCAACATTTTTTAGGGTTAAAATTGAGTATGCACTTCCAAGAATGTGACGAATATACTACAACAGCAGAGATGAGTTCAATGAGATACTACTCCCTTCAATGAAACCCCCTAAAGAGGCTGATATTAGTAATCAATATCACATAAAGACTTATTTTATTAACTATGACTTAACAACCCTATTACACATTAAAGCATAGTTGTGAATCAATCACCTCCATGTAAATATATATAACTCCACTTATCTACCCTGCACAGAAGTGATTTATTTCAAGGAGCAAGTAAGTTGCAGTTCAAACTGTTGATTTTAATTTTGTTTTACGTAAGTAACTGTGATGTATAAACGTATGGAACATCCATTCTCACTGGTTTTAACCACTGCTTGAACAAATTAAGTATAACTGTATTAGTTTGTATCTCTTATCTACCAATGGAACATTTCTCATTCAAGCAATTACACATCTTGATACATTTCTTTCATCGCTAGCTTTTATAATCAGACAAAAACTCAAGAAGAATATTCCACTGGTATTAAACATGCCTGCAATTGCTAATCCTTGAGCCACAAGTAACTAGAACTGGAAGGCTGCAAATGAGAACCATCACTATGGATTTGCCATATTTTTTTCACCATCTTTTCTAGGTATGCACTAGCAGAGACAGCCCAGGAACTTTTAGATTTCAAAATACTATATGATATAGTTCTTTAATAGCTGATAATACTTAAACTATTCATTTTAGATACAAATTGACATAGTGCAAATGTAACAGTAACATGTATAGGGTAATGCCTACCAGACATTAAGTGGTAACCAGCAAGTTTCAGTTTTAAAAGGAACTGTTTAACTACATTGATAGCAGTTATACAGATTTTGTAGTTTAACAGACTTCAATAGTCATTTGAAGTTATGGTGCCCTTCACTGATTTTACAGCTAGCTTTTTTTTTTTAATTGGAGAGCTGAAGGAAAGCATGTTTTGGGCTCCCAAATTTGCAGTATTTCACCTCTAACTAGCCTAAAATCAAATTACAAACATACTCTCTTCTCTATATCCAGAAGCTGATAAAACTCCCAGAGGTTCCCAACCCTAGTTTCAAGTGTTTAAACTGGTCATTTCTCCTGGCTCAATCACGTGACTTTCTTTAAAACTCAGCAGCATCAATAATTTAATGTATCAAACAAGTTTACCAGATGACTGGAAATGTAGACCTTTGCAGGATGGAAGATTTCACCAGGAATACATACAGGCCTACTTTAAAATTAAGCACTTCAAAATTTGTTCATCCATGTTTGAAATGGTTAATATTGGTGATACATTGACGTGGCAGAAATAGGTGAGACCAGGAACTCAAAAGTGAGAGTCTCATTCACTTTTGTGTCTTCCTCACAAAGGTGAGCCTTTTTTATTCATTAAAGGATTTAATGAAAAAGCTAGTCTTTTAAAAGAACAACCATTAGATCAGTGACTACAATTAAACACAGTGCAAAATAAGTTATGCTAAATCTCCAGTTATTTTTAACTTAAGCACAAATGCTGGTAACTACTGATAATTCACAAAAAATCTCTCAACTTGTGTCTGATTATCTTTAAGGTACAAAGTGTTATTATTATTTAGGGAGACTTTAGCTATGAGCAGAGATGGTCAGTACAACTGTCTTGGGGATCTACCAGTTTTTACTACCTGCAGCTTTCTTAGCAGTTCATGTTACCCAACTAACCTGATATCCTTATACAGACAGCAATAATTAAGGCAGTTGCTATATTCCATTATTACTAAAGCATACCCTAAATCTCATTTAGAAAGCGATCTCTGCCCAGTTCTTTCCAAATATTTTCTGTCCCTATTCCCTCTGACCTGAGTCCAGTGTCTGTTGCTCTGCTGTCCAGCCTTCTCTACCCATCTTTATCAGTAACTGTCTTGCCTCCTCAGGATAACATCCAATTTGAAAGGAAAATATCCATAGGTATTCTGCTTTTTGCTATTTTTGCCCCCTTTAAAAAACATTTATTATAATTCTCCAGTCACTCAATTTTTTCCCCTTCTCATTCTACAACTTCAAACCTTTATAAAAATCTGTCAGCAGCATTAATGTTTAGTTGCTTCTGCACATCTTGTTTGGAAAAAATAGAAGCAGAGTTCGATTCCAGTTCTCAAGTGTATTGATTTTTCAAAATCAAGAGATAGGGAAAAAGGAGAGAAAAAAACCCAAACAAACTACAAAACCCAACCAAAACCAAGAAGAACTGTCTGCTTCTGTAATGGGATTTATTTTCTCACATCTGACATCCCTCATCTTACTTCTTGAAAAATCCTTTGTGCCAACAGACATAGCAGTGCACTTCATTTCTAATACCCAAATATTTTTCCTCCCAAATACTACAGAAATGTGCACCTGGTTATCCAGCTAGTTTCTGCTTTCAGAATGCAGAGGCACTACCTGAAAAGACAAAAGTGACTTGACACAAAAACAAAAAGGGAAAACAGGCATGCCAGTAGTGGGCACTACAATTTAATCTCTGATCAACTGAACAATTTGCTTGCTGTGCACAACATGCAATTTCTTTTCTATTTGTTAGACAGCAAGACCAGCTTTGAGATACACTGCAATGTGCAAAATTACAAATCCAATTACAATAAAACTCCACTTGAGTGAAGTTTTGTTATTTATAAATTGCACTGAAATTGGTTTTTATTTTAGTTAGGCATCAGTAGCTAAAGTTTAACCATCCAGCAAACTGATTGGCATTCTCACCATTTCATTCTTTCTATCTAATACATCTGAGGAACTAATTAAAGATAATTTAGTCTTAATGAGGCAGAGAGAATGTATCGGTGTTAATTCAAATAGAAGCTGATCCATGAAAGTCAAGACTTCCAGTTCTAAAGTGTCTTAAGACCCACCAGGGAATTATTACACAATAGAAGAGTGGCTGATATCTAAGCTCACCTGATAAATGTAAACTCTGTGCACCTAAGTCTAACCAAGTATTAATTTTGCAAATATCACAAAACAGATTTGAAAACAGAGGAGATCTGTAACCTACAAACCATTAAAGGAAGACAATTTAAATTTATGAGGTTTGCTGTTGCATACTGGGTTTAAAAAGTAATTTTTTTTTTTTTTCAGAGGATAATAACTGGCTAAAATATACTAAAAAATACAGTGGCTAAAATATAAAGCAACCATCAGGGTGACAACTGAGAAGCAGACAATCAATAACATATCTTGATTAACTGAAAACACGTTTTTATCCATACTATCTCTATTTTTACTCAAGGACTGATGTAGCCTGACCTGAGAACTGCCAAAGCTACCGTCAGCATACCAACAAAATGATGATATTCATGGGCTCCAGATGCACACAATCACAGAATATCCAGAGCTGGAAGGGACCTGCAAGGATCAACAAGTCCAACTCCTGGCCCTTCGCAGGGCATCCCCAAGAGTCACAACATGTGCCTTGAGAGCTTTGCCAGCCTTGGTGCTCTGGGGAGACTGTTCTAGCACACAACCACCTTCTGGGAGAAGTTTTTTCCAAACCTCCCCTGACACAAGTTCAGGCTGTTGCCTTGGGCCCCAGCACTGGTCACCACAGAGAAGAGAAGCACCTGCATTAGGAACAGTCACAGTCTGCAAGAGCTGCTGCAGCACACAAGAGTGAGGTACATGCAATCAGCAGTGTCATTATCTTGTGCCCAACAAGTAACCAACCAGCTGCCCACCTCATGGGGTATGTTACCTAAAATATTATTCAAATTCCCTCTTGAGTAACACAATCATTTTATAAAAACATTAACTGAATACACAAGATGTGCAGCAGCAAAGACTGCTACATAGTCTTTATTACTATGACTATTCCTTAGCTTCTGAAATGTTGTAAATCTGTGCAAGCAAAATTCTTGATCATCATTTGATGTCACAATGCAAAACTGAGTTTTCAGAGCCAACATAAATCCCAAACAATAACTGAATTCTTGTATTGTAAAAGTGTAGTTTCCCCCTCTTAATTTACTCAGCAGATCTATACTTGGACACAAAGATTATTTAATACATCTCACTTGTAATTATCCTAAAGATGACAAAATTCTAGTTTAAAAAAACCAAACAAAAACAAAACAAACCAAGAAAAATAACAAATTCTTCTGTTCCCCTGGTTTCAGTTCTTGATCTATGTTTGTTCTAAGAGAGGATAAGGTTCACAAGTTTAAAATACTTTTAAAATACATACTAAAACATAAATATTCCTAGTATTTGTAAATTCAGCCAACTTACCACTGCTGCCACAATCTGCACAAGACAAGAGCTCTTCTGGTTTTTTTTCACGATTTGATTCTTTCGTTCCCAAGCAAAAGCTACATATTGGGATGGGATCAGCTCGTGGCTAGATTTAAAAATAAACAGACAGTTAGCTAACAAAAAAACTCCAAACCAAAACCCACCAGCCTCCTAGGCTTTTACTTGGTATTTTAGTGTAGTACATACTAATTGGCAAGGCAAATGTCCGCTTTCCTAACTTGGTTACAAAGTTTTCATCCTAACATACTTCATAAACTTCAAGCTGGCCCATAATAAGCCACCCTGTATATTCACCCATGTAAATGTCTCCAATACAAGAATAGTGTTAACAAAAACAAGGAAAAATTAGAACATGGGACACTCTTCTTGCATGCAATTGCAACTCCAGAACACAATTGCTTGTTCTTCAAATGCAACAGTGCTCAAACATCAAGATGTAAACTAGTCTTTATTACAGACAAATATAGTTCCTTTGCACAAGACAAAAAGGCAAATTCAGGACATACTTTATTACTTGGAAATTCAATACAGCTCATACCCTCCTCTGAAATTACCATTTTAGGGTAAAAGCACTGGATTTAACAGATCAAGGGTTATCCATGCCAGTCTGATGAGTTCCATCAGCTTTGATAGACATTCATAACAAAAAACATGCAAATCTTTCAATGTCTAGAAGCAATACACAACTCTTCAGAGAATTACTTCAGAATGGATACAAATCTACTTCCCATCTTCCTTATCAATTACATAACAAACAATCAGAGAATATTTATTATATTGTTTCTGCATTACATTTTAGAGCTTTAAAGAAAACACTAACCTGCAACATCCAAAATATTAATGTATTAAAAACTACATGGAAATATTTGTAAACAGGTCTGTAACACATAAAATTACATGCAACAATTTCTCCCAAATGAGATAGTCAAATAACAGAGTACCTTCTAGCAGAGAGTATCACAGTAACTCAGATTAACATGGTTTCTTTAGAGAATTCACAGCTTCCAGATTCAGGTATGCAATGCTGTTAGTTTAACATATCAAAGCAATCATTTATTGGCTTTACCTTCATTTTCCATTTCCTCTTTATGCTACAATACTTTGAAAGCTGGCAGGCTATCTTCACTTGACCTATAAATCTGTATTCCATTACAGATCTGGGAAGTGGGGAATGCTTGTTTTTAAGGGTATTCTTGTGAAAGAATTAGTTCCATGGTGATATGCCCTTATATCTCAACAGAATATAACACAGAAATATTGAAAATACTTTTATGTTATTAAGCTTTATGATCATTTTAAGTCAAGCAGCATGAAGAATGTTGACACCAGGAAAATAAGTTTGTCCTAGCCATAGAAGAGGAGCACACGTAAACATACTTCCATATAAACATACCCCAAGGCACTGTACTTCTTCTGAAAACTTAGTCCTCAGCAGGTCTGCTCACTGTTCAACTCTTCACAATCCAATTACTGAAATACTGACATACTTGTATACCCCAAAGAATACACATAAAAGATAAACGGAGCTGAACTTTTCATAAGTAAGGAGATGTGTGTTCCCTTCCATCATCTACAAGTGGGAACTGCTGTAACCTCCCTATAACCAATAGGAACAAACATCATCTGCAGTCTTTTGTCTTATTGAGCTCTCCATTATGGATTATATGGTTAGCTGAAATATGAAATTGCTACTTAGATAAAAACAACTGTTTAAGCTATAAAACAGCTTTCAAAAACAGTCCTGCTTCAAAAAAGAAGCATTATTGGTGTTGTCAGTTTTAGAAGGATGACACTGAATGAGATCTGTAGTTCTAGAGGTGGAAAGAGTTGTACCAACTACTTGCAGGACTTTTCACTGGATAAAAACAATGTATATATAAATAAAATAAGAAAGAATTAGTTACTATTCTTGCCAGTCAGATATAATTCAACAGATCTTTCCCATAATTTTGCTTTCATCAGATATGTCACTGGAGCAAATGATAGTAACAAAAAACCCAAAATACATAAATGATGCAAATAATCAGCAGCAGAAAAAGGGTCCAGAGCTATTCAAACAGATTTCACAGCATTGTATGGACATTTCTTAACTGCTACTTAACACAGATAATTTTAAAAGACAGATGATTCTTTTAGCAGAATCCAGTAAAAATCTCCTCTTGGCAACCATACCATTCTCTTTCCCTTCAATATAACAGTGCTTTAGCCATTTCAAAAAGGCTAAAAAGGCTTGTGCTGATAAATAATTTAGAAAGCTTCACATATCATTCAAATCCAGGTCCACAATCTCATCTATCTTTCCAAGATATTTTTTTTTGCTCTAGGAAAAGACATGGCCATTAGCCAACATTCATTTACTTCCCTATTTCAAACATGACCCCACCCCATCCCCCCCTTTTTTTTTCTGAAGGTAAAATAAAGGACAAAGGTTGTTGGCAGTTCAGGGCTACAAAGACTGATGTTCCCATACCAAAACTAATCACAAAGAGCTTGCAAATCCCATCACCTCATATACAAGTTCCAAGAAGCTTACAGGCTCCAGTATATTCTTTGAAGCCATTTACATTCATAACTGTATTACAGGGTCTGTTCTCTCAACTACTGAAAGTTACAAATACACACACTCCTGTCAGCACAGTAAACAAGACATCATTTCCATTTGCTTTAGCTTGCACAGTCAAAGCAAGCCTGAATTCATACTGGTAGTATTAGTTCTGGCTCACAAGTGCCTCAATTAGCATCAACTATGGGTGTTTGGGGTTAATTTGTTTTTTTTTGGGGGGGGGGGGAGGGAGCTAGTGCAATTTTTTAGCTGTTGTTAACAACAGCAGAACGTCATCCGAAGAACAGCACACCTCCTACCTTAATCAAAGGGAACTCTAAGAGGAATTAACCTATTTTTCTAATCAGTAGTTTATCTTCTAAAGTATAGCCATGAGGTATCTTTTGAAAAACAACGATTAGTCTTCAGGAAGGTTAATTCCATTTCATCTCTTATAGAATGAGTTCTATTCAAGTCAGTTATTCAACACTGCAGTATTTTGTACCAGATGAGCCAGTAATACTTTTGGTATTAGTACTTAATATTAATATTTGTGTTACAAAAGCTTTAGGAGTATGGTGTCTGCTCTGTCTCACAAGTGAGGTTCTGAATAACTCTTACCCAGTAACATACTATTGCTTTAACAGAACTAATAAGCTGAGAAGAATTTTTCATCCCTTTAATTCTGTGAATAAGGTAGATGACAACTTGCAAAACAATTTAGTTTGCTAGGTTACTAGAAACTGAACATTCAAACTCAACAGACTGCCTTGTTCTAATAACTGTATTCCCAAATGCAGTAAGAGCAAATTGACAGAAAACTCATCCCTTATGCCAACATGCATTCAGAAATCGAAGTTTCACAAAGAGCAGTCAGGAAACCTCTATTTTAAAAACATTAAGATAGACACACCATGGAGGAATAACAGACCACCAACTCAGCACCTGTAAACAGGTTGGGTTTTTATTCTACTTTCCAAGCAGAAATTGAACCGTACTTATTTAAGCATCACACATTCAACTGCCATAGTCAATCAATCCCTCAAAAATCATACATAAACAACTGCAGTCCTTCAATCCTCTAAACAGCGTTAAAACCATGTACTGTATGACAATATTGTATCACCAAAAAACACCACCAAAATCCAATTTTACAACATCTATAATTTCAAAACTATTCCAAACAATAATTGATTGTGATTATTCTAATATTTGAAACAATTTTCACTAAAAATTCATGAATGTGTGTACATTAAATTTTCTTTATAGCTTCAGTATTTCAGTCACTAAAAACACAAGAATAAAAACCAAGTTTAATATAAGTTTGTGGTACAGATAAAGACTAAAAATAAAAAATATTTATTTAGTGCCTTCAATAAGTGTTCTGTAATTGATCCAACTGAAAAAACCACCCCAGAGCCCCCAGAAAACTCCAAAGCATTTTAACTATTTGACATAGTTTACACATTGTGAAACATTAAGGACCCACTATCCTTACTGCTCACAGTCTTTACATATTCTGCATTCTGACTGGTCCACAAAAAGTAAAGAATCATAGAATGGTTTAATTTAGAAAAAGCAAAAATCTAATTCCAACTGCCCTACCATGGGCAAGGACACCTTTCATATCACTAATTCAGAAATAACAATACAGTGCTTGCATTTACCTAAACTAGTGCAGTGTCCATTTTTAAGCAAAGATTTGGAAGCCATTTATGCAACCAGCAAATTATTTTGTTTGTTTTAATGACTCACAGCTACCTAGTCTGAGATACTAATAGGCTTTGCCGCTGCACAAAATAAATCCTTGGTAAAAATTCAGCTGGATTTTTATTACCTTATGCCAGAACTTGTCCCAGAACCAAGGCCCAAACCATTTTTTTTTCCTATGTAGTTTCTGTGCTTGTGAAATTTATGTTTATTTGATTATATTTATAGTTACCATGAAATTCTTAAAGCATTTAGTATGTTCTAACACCCCCCCCCCCACAAAGGAGTCACATTAGGTCCTGAAAAGTTTTATTTTACTTTATTTTTGAGTGTGCAAAGTTACCCAAAACTATAAATCCCACTCATAGCAAGCAGATTCCTATTTGCATTGCTATAGCACTCTGAGGTTTTAAACAGATTGTCTGAAAACTGTTAGGCATTAGCTGTGTACACACAATTACAGTCTTAAGTGCTATCTCATTAAGTGTTATGCACACATTAAAAGAGATTAAAAGTTTCACACACACTCCCAAGAAATTTTACTAGCAAACCAAAAACCTCAACTGTTCCCATTAGCAAGTGCCTCTCCATGCCTTTTCAGAACCACCTCAACATCATCTGACTACCTGCTGGAAAGCACATCCTTGTGCATGATACCCAAACATCAGATATCTCTGTTATCCTATGAACAGAAACAGCATGTAAGTAATTACAGGGCTACCAGCAGAGAGGGGCGAATTTTACTAAAAAGTGAAGCTGCCATGACCTTCAATACAGATCCAGTGTCCTGGTCCCAGCCTATCTCCAGCCTTAGGAAGGACAGAAGAAGCAAGCTGGCTTTCTCAGAATACCTACATTTTTATAAAGTACCTTTGAGGGCTATCTGCACTATTTTATTTTTTTTTCCTTTTTTTGTTTTTACCATGGTTTGAAAAAAGAAGTCTCTGAACATGAAATACTGCCAGAAGCATCTCTAAATACTGTTTTTGGAAATATTAATATTGAAAAGCAAAAGCTTTATCAGCAACAGGTACTGATTTCTGCCTCATCTACTGAAGCAGCTGCTCTTCATCCCACACAAGACAAGGTTCTGTGAACACTTTCAGCTGCAATCCCTTTCCTGCATCCATTCTGTGTGTGTACGAAACAGTTTATTTTCCACATTTGAAAAAGAAAATCATCATGTTTCAGGAACTGTAAGTTAAACTAAATTCTGAATTTTTAAAACAACTTGCTAACTATCCAGTAGTTCCTATATTAGTCCTATAGGCCTGCAAAGCATGGCAAACACACTACCTCAAATCATGGTAAACACATCCTGACAGGCAGAAGTGTGGAAAAATTACACCTGCTACAAACCTTAGTGTAGCAGTTATGCATTCAAAGAGCACAAAGCAAAGGCCAGTTCCAAAAAGAGAGGACTGACCAGGCTGTGAACTTCCTTTATTACACTTTTAAATCAACTAACTGCATAAATGGTCTGCATTGAGGAAAAACTAAACATTGAAACTTCAAACTTCTCTTCTCCCCAAAGATTATCATCACTGCTAGAATGCAGGTTTGTGTGCCTTGCTTTTGTATAAGATTTACTTCCTTACTACACGGTGGCTTCGTGGCTTCCTCTGCTCACACGTCCCTCCTGTACTTTCAAAGATCTCTCTCTAAGAGCATTGTGATATATAAGGTAACCATCAGAGATACCTAGAACTATGCAAAAGGGTAAATTTAAAACCCTTCCTGTCCTACTGGATTCACACACCCCAAAGCCATCTAACTGCAAGAGTAATACTAGATTAGCTCAGACTTAATTAGCTGCACAAAAGCCAACCTGAATTCATGTTTCATTTGTAGTTTATATCCACGGAAAATATTAAAATTTCACTTTCTGTTGAAAAACCACCCCCCAAAGCAAGCACAGAAAATGTCTAGAGTAAGGTGCAAAGCAGCAGCTCAAAAATACAGCTAAATGTCCTGGTCCTCTGGAGGCTCAGCTTTCATTTTCAACAGAATAAATAGAAAGCCTCTACACTTACAGAAGGGAGGCTTTCCAACTATAGTCCAGATTCAACAGACACACAGAATTACTCAAGTCCATCTAAAAACAACCCCTGGATATGTATAGGCCCTGCTACTGTTTCTGTCAACAATCTCTGATACTTAAACTGCATCTCCTCTGTGGTCTTGCATTAATTTCTATGTGCCGCGGTTTAACCCCAGCTGGCAACTAAGATCCACACAACTGCTCACTCATTACCCCCACATGGGGATAGGGAGAGAATCACAAGAGTAAAAGTGGAAAACTCGTGGGTTGAGATAAAGACAGTTTAATAGCCAAAGCAAAAGCCACATACACAAGCACAGCACACCAAGGAATTGATGCACCAGTGCCCATGGATAGGCAGGTGTTCAGCCATTGCCAGGAGAGCAGGGCCCCTCCACATGTAATGGCTCCTTGGGAAGACAAACACCATCACCCTGTGTTGGTGCACCCCACTGTCTTCTTGCTCCCACTTTATACACTGAGCCTAACATTTTAGGGTATGGAACATCTCTTTGGTCAGCTGGGATCAGCTGCCCTGCCTAGATAACCTCCAGGGTTCTTGAGGGTACCCATGTCTTAGGTGTCAAGAAAATGGAACTGAGTTATCTTTATGTAAAATCTAACTCACAGGTAAAGTGCATTATATGTATCTAGCTTTCAACGATCCTGCTCATCGCGTGCTAATTTCCACAACGTCTTCTTTATCTCAGTTTCTTTATATGCTTAGGAGACTTCCAAACATGGTATCCCATGTTTTTAGTCACATGTATATACAGTTGTCAAATGGAGTTGCATTTTCCATCTCCAAATTTTATCATTTACTGCACTGCAACTAGAATGAAGCAGGTGATGCACACAACCACAAGGTAAGCTGTGGTGCAATTCAGAGATCATGATCCCATGGCCACGTCAACTTTTATATTCTTTGGGGAGACATATTGTTTTTACACAGATTAAATAAACTCCAGTATGAAAAGCACATGCTTCATTGCTATGATATTATGTTTACTCAGATGTTTGTATATATGCATATTTTTATCCATAACTTATTACCAAAGTCATCTTACATAAATGCGTATAATGTTTGCAGCGTGGCACAGGATAATTATTAGTTGTCTTGATGCTAATTGCTCAGGGAAAATGTTTAATTGCATATTAAATTGATCATATGCATATTTTATCTAGTTTACTCTTTGGGGCAAATTTACTGTCAGCACAATCTAGATTTGAATAGCAGTATACTAAATACAGAAGCAGGGCTTTTTGAAACTGGGCTAGTGTTTGAAATGCAATTCTAAATAAAACAAGCAGAGCCCTGTTCTACTCCAAGATGAAGTAGGTGAATTTCTGCACCAAGTCAAGACATATCCTGCCTAGTTGCCTCATATAAGAGAAAAATATTAGGACCAAAGCAAAATTATTACAGCCACAAACTCCAGAACCTGATATGGGCCTACAAGAGAACTACTTTTTAGATTTCTTCCACTGATATGTCTAGGAAGTAGAAGCTTTAAATAGAGAGCACATACATTTCGATTTTGTTGTATACATTTTGGGTTTTTTAAACAAAAAAAGCATTTAGTTTTAACTCATGCATATAACTTTACATCCTTTCTGTTCAACTATTTCAAGAACAAATGCAGTATAAATTACATCACTCTGAATAACACAGCCACTTCTCTTACCAAGGCCCAAGTAGGAGAAAAATGACACAGCTAAGTTCATATTCTTACAGGGAACAAGCAGCAGCAGCTTGGCCACTGACCATTTGGTTTTTAGTCACTGGTTTCTATCTAGTAAAAAACACAGGCACTAAGATACTTCTCTACCAGGTGAGCTGCAGAGTAATACAAGTCATGAAATTGTACTTCTTTATCTATTTATTCTTTTAAAAATGAAATAATTCCTGGTCTCCTTTCCAAAGCAAGAGGATGTGGACAAACAGCTGATTAAATGCTAACAGCTTCATTTTTTTTTTCCCCTGACAGGAACTGAACTTTATTCTTGAGAGAAGAAAAGCAGTTTATTCAACAGCCAAGACACTGAAATCACTTGCAGGAATTTACCTTTACAAGCCATTGCCCAAGACACAAAGCCATTGAAAATCTGCCAGCTCTGTAAAATACATACACAGTGCATTTTACACAAGACTGGGGAGAGCAGCAGTTTTTTGCTTGATCATGTGCTGAAATCCATGGCAGAGGATAATAAAGGTGAAGAGGCAGGGTAGCCCTGTACCCCAAGGAGTTACCTAAGAGGCTGGCACTTCCAATAAATGACACAGATTGCTTTGTCAGTCTCTGCTTCTTCCTATGTATTGATCATGTTCAATAGTGACAGACTATCAAGAAATCACAAGCCCCCAAAGCAAAAAGCATAATTCTGATTTCTTAATTAAAAACTCAGATCACTGTAGGTCATTTTATAAATAGAGTAAAATAATCTCCCTTAGAATATAATAAAGCACTAACTAGCCATGTGATGTAGACCAGAGCTTGAACAGCTCAGAACAAAGCCAGTAAACATTTCACAGAAGACCAGTTTTTCTTAGAAAGGTTTTTAAGTAGGCCTATTATATAAAATTAAATGAAAGTCTCTTGAAGGAAAGAGGCTTAAAATTTGCCTTAAGTATTATATTTAAGCTGGGGGACTAGAGGGGAGGAGGGGAAATTAAAAAAAAATATATCAGCAACTTGTATTGTGTGGCTTTTAGAAACAAATCCAGTGAGGCTCTCAAGCACTGGTTCCAATTTATCTTCTACACTATTTCCAAGTATTAAAGTCTATGAAGCCCATGAGGCCATTCTCTGTCCTACCAATAACATTAAATTGCCATGTTACTCAAGGAAAACATGCAAATTCTAGCATCAGCATTTGTGCAAATGGACACAAAAAAGGACAGGAGCAAGGTCATAACAAAGTTCATTAAGTCAGCAGCTTGTTGACTGTAATTTCATGAGGGATTTTTAAACAGTGCTTCAAAGGTAGCTACACTCTGCTTCAAAACCAGCAATGGCTTACAGAAGGTGATAAGCAACTTCAATAAAAAAGCAAAACCAAAGGAAAGAATGAATTACGAAATTATGACTTAGCAAATCCATCTAAGAGCACTCTTGGACCATACCCAAGTTTGATTCTAGAAGACTTCAATTTCAACCTCCTTTCATCTCTGACAGGAAGCAGTTCCTGTTTGCTTCCATCCAGTAAAAGAACTGGATATTCTGTGAAATATTCAGTGAAATAACCTGTACCTACAGCATCATCCACAGTTAAGTGCCCTGGCCATTAAAGTAAAACTCTCACTAATAATACTCAAACTACTTTTACTGCAAATTTTCTTATGCAGTGGAACTGCAAAAACACTTTTCATCTAATTCCAAAGGAGCGCAGAGCATGGTTGGGACAAGACATAATGATATACTCATTAAAATACATTGCAGGAATCCACTTCATGACAAAATTTTCTGTGCAAAGATGTTTCCCTTGCCTCTTCCTTCACACAGGAGTGTGAAAATACAGTATCTCAATGGAAATGGACAAGCAGCATGACAAGAGCCACCCTGTATAACTCACTGAAAAGTCTTTAGGACCGGATTAGCCTGTAAGACCAAGAGACAAGTAAACAACTCAGTTTTATATTTCACTTTTTCAGTTTGTGCATGCACTATTTGGCTGTTTTAGCACCAACAGATAAGTACAACAAAAATGTGATCATTGCAATGAAGCCTGCAATTCCTATCCCTACAGAGTATATATTTCAGGCTCCCATGAGCAAAGCACCTTCCTTAACCACTCTGAAGCACCCAGTACATAGTGCATCCTGAAGCACAGCCAGAAGATTGACTATACCACTGTTTCTAATTGTCTAAATAAAATTATTATTTACAGCTCTTGTCTGTTCATGCCTTAACTTTCCAGTATTTACAACTAAGCATGACAGTAAGAAACCATAAGAAAGAATGTTGTCAACTTAGTGAAAACAAACAGTTATATGTGCTATTTTTTAACTGCAAAGCTGGTTTAAATGAGTAATTACATTTAGGATGGGCACAGTATCTCCTTCAAATTTCCAAAAAGCAAGGATTTGTGAAATTGTACTTGAGTGATGCAAATCAGAAGTTTCAAAGAGGACAGAAAAAGTTTTGAAAACTACTTGTCTAAAATATGAGCACTTCAGTAAGAGGTTAGTAACACCTCTCTGTAGCCCAAACTACAGAAGATGCCTTTTCTCTCTATTTTCATGCTTACAATAAAACCTAGATGTGTCCATTACTAGCAAGAATTCTTAACAAATAAATCAACATCTGAAAGGTTCAATATCTATACCTTTAAATTTTCAGATAATAACCTAACTCCACTAGGATACCTTTTTTTTTTGTAGAGGGGAAGCAAAGAGAAAGCTCTGCAGCATAAATAATAGATAAAGTTCCCTCCAGACTTCAAATTCTGCTTGAGATCTTGACTCCACTGCCATGAGAGCTGTGCCATTCATGTCCATACAGTTCAGAACTAACGTATCATTACCCCATTTTTTAACTTCCAGCAAATTTTCTTTGAGTATGCCATTTAAAGGGTGTTCAGTTTTAAGCAAACAACTATAAATTTTACAATTTGGGAAAAAAGGAATACCTGCAGCCCTAACTGGTTTCCTTAAAAAAAATAAAATAAATATGAGGTTCACATTAAGTGACCAATAAAAAAGACATACATTTCATGCTCCAAATGTAAACAGGTAATGTATAGAATAGTTAATACAAAGCACTCTGAAATTCCTTGATCTGACCAGAGTGCCTTCTACCCCTGCCAAATAAATAAAAAATATGATCTAGTTATTCCACACACACTAGAATAGTTTTGTGATAGGCTAATTAATCATGAACATAACTTTTCAGACATTACATAATTTCACAGACTTGCTTGTAGCTCCTGCCAACGAAAACAACAGTTTGAATGAGAAATAAATCTACACTTGAATAAATCTACACTTGACAGTGACAAAACATGACGACAGTAGGAAAAAGAGGGGGAAAGGAAGGGGAAAGTATTAATATTGCACAGCCCCCCTGTATAACTTTATTACTCAAAACATAGCAAAGCTTAAAAGCCAAAATACATGAATCAAGCAACTGAAACTAACTTCTCACTCTAATCTTTCTTACTTCTTTAAAATTACAGACTACTTCTGGAAATTATGTTTGATACAACTTGAGAAACAAACCTAAATCACACAACTTATTCTGGGATCAGGAACCTCATTGTAATAGCCATGGGTTCATTTCTTGTTTGGGACACATCTAGAAGCACTCAGACCACTTTTATATTTGAAAACAGTCTCAGATCTACATTTTCAACCTGCCAATAAATTAATACTTGATTAACTCAAACTACATATTAAAGAAAGTCATAAAAAAGGTAAAAATCAATTTTTCTTGAGAATGTACTTTTAATCCCCCTTGTAGGCCCCTCTCATAACAAATTCAAACCCCAAATGGCCAAGGCACTCTGATACAGTAAGACTATACAGGCAGATAGAAGTGTTGATTCAGGAAGTCAGGAATTTCTACTGTTATGAAAAAGGCTCTCAAAAGGTCCCTCCAAATCCTGTATCAGTGACAGCCCACACAATCTGCAGATTTATATTCCTTTTAATTGTATCATTGCAATTCAATGATTGCGTATTCATATGAGAACAATGGCAAGTTTGACAGTTATTTACTGAAGTTCATTGTTAAAAGAGTGCTGGAAAAGACTGATGAGAACTAATAACTTGGTTACATATCATGCCCCTTGCCACACTAAAAGCAAGGTGAAGAACACCTCTGTATCATAAACCACCAGAAGAGAAAACAGCAGCTATAAGCAAAAGCTGCTGTTACTATAGTGATTTTGTGAATCTCTCCTAACATCATCTCTTTTCCAGAAGCTCAGGAGAAAAAAGTAGCACTGTAACATCCCCAAAACATCAACTTTACTTATGAGATCTTTCATGCACTGACAACATTCTCCTTCACAGTAACTACCCACAAGGAAGTAAAGTACTTTTTACTTTTTTTTGCATTTTATCTTCTCCAGGAGGAAGGACATGATGAGTATTTTACTACAATTTAAGACTTCTGTTTCCTGGGAGAAAGGATGCCTCTGCCCATAGTTAATTGTGCAGTACTGTCACTAGTCCAGCACTGCTTTCTAGGAAAAATCAACGCTTTCACTAAGACCTCTGCCCTACTCATGTGAATTTGCACATTCATAGAATGGTTTGGGTCGGTAGGGCCCTTAAAGATCATCTAGTTCCAACCTCCTGCCACCGGGGTGTGTGTGTGTGTTTCACTAGGCCACCTTGCTCAAAGCCACATTCAACCTGATCTCAAAAACTCAGAGGGATGGGACATCTCCAGCTTCACCGGGCAACCTGTTCTTCACCACCCTCACAGTAAAGAATTTCTTCCTAGTACCCAATCTAAACCTTACTCTAACCATTTCAGTTGAACCTGCTCTTAAACCCTTTCAATTCAAATAATTTTCCCTTGTCCTATCACCACACATCCTTGCAAAAAGCCCTTTCTGTAGGCCCTTTCAGGTACTGGAAGGTGCTACATATTCTCCCTACAGCCTTCTCTTCTGCAGGTGCAACAAGCCCAACTCTCTCCTCCTGTCGTCAAAGGAGAGATGCTCCACCTGCTGTGGAGCATCTTCATGGTCTGCTGACCAGCATCCTCTAGAGAATCTGCACTGCTTGGAGGGGAAAGGTGGAATCAAAGTGTAATGGAATACTGAAGTCATCAGCTGAGGGAAAAGGTATTCTCCATACAAACCTATACACACTCCTGGAAACCTAAAGATGAATGACTTTTCCCCAGAACACCTCTGCTGAATCTTCTCTGGACACACCATAAAAGGAGATAAATTCAGTGTAAAAACACAAATTGATGTCAAGTCAGACAACAGGGAAACGCAGCAAATCAATATCAGAGTCCTGAACGCTGACAAGGATGGAGGTTCAATAATCTCTGGGCAGCCTCTTGATTTTCTCAAGCATAAATCCTTGTATCAATCATCACAAGCACATTCTCTAAAAGCCTAAAATCTCTGAAGCCAAACAGAAGTAAAAGTCACAACCTACCAGCAGACAAATCACAATGGTACCACCTGACAGAGTTGCATAAGATGTCAGAGCCATGTTGCAATTTTTGTTTATACAGGGGCATAAATCTCTTACTGCATTAGTTAATCCCACATTCCCCCACTTGAAATTTATTTCCACTACAATTCTGAACAACGCACTGGGACATTTTTACAGCTTTCCTAAGTCACATTTAATTGAAAGCATCTGCATAAAGTTACAAACAGCTGCTAGAATAATAATTCAATGAAGAGCTTCAGTTTCTGGTTTGGATCTGTAATTTTCCTCCTTTCACACTGCCTCTGGATAGCTGATTAGAGCATCACTGTTTAGAAAAAAACCTCAAACCTTAAGGACAGTTCTTTGCTCTTCCCACAGCATTTCAATACCACTGAAGAGAACCCAGCACCTGGAAGCTCTGGCCCTATCCCTTGGAACTGAGGCTGAACATGCAGCTGGTTTTCAGTTCTGCACAGAGAGTCACTGTGGCCAAGTCAGCGTAGACATGTATCACCCAAATGAAAAAGTAACATGATACAGATAGCTTTGGATGTAACAGGAGGATGAGACGGGACCTAAACACGAACTGACTTTCACTCCAAAACATGTCATTACAGAGCAGCTCAGTGCCAAACATAACCACCAATCAGACCCCAAAAACTACAAGAGCAATGCCCCAAACCTCCACCAGTGAAAATAGCAGCATTACTTCCAGTGCCCAGACTAGAGACCAGTAGTGAACAGGGATTTAGGAAATTAGAGAGACAAGACCTATGTCATTTTACAGCTGTTTACATCTGTTGTGCAGAGAGATCTGGTACATATTTATTAGCTGCATTTAATTTACTGTAGATCTAAATAATCAAACATCTATTTAATTTTTTTGGTTTAGTTTTATTAGCCTATTATTAGTTACACAAGAAAACCAGTATTGGATTCCCCCATGCCACCTCCCACCAGCAATACTCCACTTGATACTCATTCATCTCCAGGATTATCATATAACTACCAGTTTAAAGCTGGATCAATGTTTTTTCACTTCACTGAACAATCTAATCAATAGCAACAAGGACATTGTGCTGTCAAAAGCAAGCTGCTGCTCGTGCTGCTAGTCCCCCCTGGGCCTGGTGTTACAGAGCCATGTTAGATAGATCCGAGCACGCAGCGCTGCCAGTGACACTGATCGCTCTGCAGGCACTGAGCGAGCTGCTGGTACCAATGCACAGCTAAATCAACACAGCTAATTGCTGGCACCTTCAGAAAATGAAGCTGCAGTCATGACAAACGGGTTGTAAAATTATTTGCACCTCCTACTGAAGAAACTAACCTAGTCTGATTTCTGATTTAATTACCTATGTATGCATTGATTTTTTTGGAAGGCAAATTAAATGGAGAAACTTGCAGCAAAATAATTCAAAGGGATTTCTCTAATCTACATATGTAAATACTACATATGCAAATTTTAAACAGTTTCATCCCAACAACTGGAAAACATACAACTCTTACTACAAGTCTACAACTTCTGGAAAGCCTGCAAAACAAAAAATCTCACTATACACTTCTCAGGCAAGAATAATGTTTTGTATTTGTATTACAAAATATCTAAGAGGATGTGGGCAGTTATATATACAAGAGATTCCAGCTTAATCTCTTACAAATACTTGCCAAACAGTGCAACCAAAGCAAAAACCACTCACCGGGCTATCCATTTTGAATTCAATCTGTAGCAACAACAACAACAAAAAAAAAAATCCAGCACAAAAATACAAGGGTAAAAGGGCTTAAATTTGACTCCCCAAACATCTTATTAAATAAAATTAAGCAATTCCTAGCTGTATTGCATCTTTCATTAAGGTACACAAACAGAAAAAATGTGTGGTTTGAAACCAGTTTTGTGTAATGGGAACAAGATGGGAGAGAAAAGGTCAGAAAGGCCAGAAACATCACACCAAAGAAATGAAAGCATTGTTCCTCATTCTATCTGACTATCTTGGCAAGCTAATTGCACAGAACACGTAGATCCTGCTTTTAAACAAGATGGTGAAATTTGTTTCTCTTGCTATAAAAGCAGAAAAACAACTCAAGATTTCTCTCTTTATTCTTGCTATGAAGCAGCCCTTAAACCCATAGGATTTTTAAAGTACTTAGTTTCACACTAAGAAACATTAACTTAGCCTAGAATCTTGGACATTTATGAATAGTTCATTCCTCAGCACAACCCATATAGCAAAATTGGCTTCTGAGTGGATTATCGATCTTCACTACCTCCTCAGCTCCAAATTTTCAAAATATATCTCTCATGCTCACACTTAGAACCCCAATATTCTTCCTCCTTGCTATTTACCTACCCTGGATCTCCATCTTACCAAGAAGGAACATGTGCCACATATAATCCAGTATCATATATTAATTCTTTATCTGGCTACTACTTCTACTATTATGTGAAATACCAAACACAAAGATCAAGATAGAGACCTGTCCTCCCTCCTCTTTCATCAGTAATAATTCAAAAGACATCTACTTGCTACTCTCAATTTTCATGAAACCTACTTGTCATTTTTGCTTGAGTAGAAGTTAACTGTGTGATCTGGCCATTAAGCTCAACTTTACTGAGGGAAGATGGGCAAAGTACATCTGACTGACACTGACTGCAGCTGCAAAGTAACTGCAACTGCTTTCTTTCCTTTTTATTTTTTATGTAGGAAAGCAGAAAATAAATAAGCAAGCAAATATCCTTAACAAGTGTACCAGATGTAGCACTTTCCCCCTCAGTGGAATTGTCACTCCAAGACCACTACTACTTCTGTATATTGGACCAGACTCAGCTTAAGCATCTCTACCCAATCCAGCAGTGTGTATCCAAGATGGATGTATTTCAGAATAAACTAGCACTGCCAAAAGAAGCATAGAAACTAGATACTTTCCATCCATAAAAAACCTGTCCATCTGCCACAGCACTGAAATTACAGGTTTTTTTTCCTCCTGCTTATGGGAAAAATGGGGCAACGGTTCAATCACATCCAAATCAAGTAAGCCTGAGTTGAAGTCTCTGTCCTATCAGCAAAATTGGCTGCTACCTCTTGGGTCTTAGAAGCAGCCACATCTGTCCCCATGACTCAAGCAGCAACTAACAGACAGTTACTTGCAAGGTCCCAGGTCCTACCAAGAAAATGAGACAACAGAAGAAACCTGCCAGCTTGCTATGCTATCACTGCAATAGGCCTGGGAAATGTAGATTTAGCACATACAGCAAGTACAGCACATGGAGTTTCCTCAAGTGTGTTTATCAGGTGGCTTCAGATCCATTCTAAGAAATCAAACCAGGAATTACTCTGTTAAAGGCATTACCTTCACATATGTCCTTTGCCACAGGGAATCAACAGGCCAGACTGCTGAAATTTGCAAGACCATGAAATGACCCTGATTAGGCCTAAAAGTCAACACCTGTTCTTAAAGACCTGGACTGAGACTCCCTGTCATTTACATCAGCCTGCAAGTAGCCAAGATAACCTCCCACAGTAAAGGGCCTGAACCATTTTTCCAATAGTCCTCTGGAGGTGAAAGGCACCACACATCATCAGCCTTCCAGGGAAAAACCATGCAAAAATAAAGTACCAAAATGCTGCTAGCTAACATTTCTACAGCCAAAGCAGAATCTGAAGAAGATCCACAAAAGCACAGAATGCAGCTGAAGTCTTGCCAGAGGTTTCTAATACTAACATACTGCTGACAGCCACTTTCTGTCACTGATGTCTGTACTTGAGTTACAGTTTCAGTAGAAACACAAGCTTCAGAAGAAAGGCTACTGCACAAAACAGTCATGACAGATCAGAGAAGCAATCTCAACAGTTCTTAAGCTTGACAAATCATAATCAAGCTCTCAAAATATACAAACAATTAAAATCCCTAAAGATAAGGTGCCAATGAGTAACTAGTAGGTGAAAGAACACTTATTTTAGAATTTGTTACCCTTTCTTCACCCACATAAGTCAAAGACCAGCAACAACTACCTTCAGCAAGGTCTGCACAGTTATTTCTTTTTAATGCCTTTGCAAAAAAATGATGACTGAAGAAACAACCATGTGTTGGGTCCACTCTGGGCATCAGTCAGTATTACTGCAATTCTTTATAATGCTTTCAAGCTTACCCTGATCCGTTGCTTGATTCTAGAACAGAAGTGTTGAATGCATGCATCCATAGGTATCATGTTTATCAACTGCATCCTAGGAATATGAAGAAAGCTGTAATAAAATAACCTACACCAATACAAATTCTATTACATTTAAGCTATAATTACCTTACTGAACTTGAGAATAAAAGTTATATTTTGATAGAGTGAGAAAAAGGGATTTTAATGAATTATTGTTTTGTTTGGCATAGTGAGGCACATTTGTTACAGCATGTGGAAGCTTTCTTGTAAGCAGATGCAATCCTTGTTTAACATGTACTTTCAAGCTATATTAATACTCTTTAGCAACAAACAGACAATATTTTACAACACTGTGTTTTAAGGGTAGCTGTATTTCAGAGTAAAAATTCTGATTTTAGTATTGTTATTTAAAGTACAGATTTTTTGGGATTACTAAAAACACAAGTTAAATCTTGGTAAACCAGACAGTGAAACTATCAAATCTGATGGCAAATTTTAACAGCAGTGCAGTTCTGTCCAGCCAATCATCAAGAAATCTACCAATTTTATTAAGTCTTTGAATAGACACATGGAATTAGGGAGATATGGATCCTGATGTTTTTCTCTCACTTCATTCCCAGCTTTGTGACTACATTTAATTAATAAGAACTGCTCCCCTGTCTCGGTACTACACAGCCTACTTCATTTAGACCCCAGATATTATGCTGAAATCTACTTTGATACTCACAGTTTATCTTCTACTTCACTGCCACCTCTTTTGACAAAGTTTTAGCTGATACAGTGACACTTGTTCACAAAGATTGAAGCCTTTGTTTCCCCCCCACCTCTCCCTGGGCCATTCTTTTCAAAAAGATGCCAAAGAAACACTGTTGCAGGCACAAGCAGGAGAAGAGGCGAAACAAAAAACACCACACAAACACCAACAACAACCAAACAAAAACTTGAAGAAGCATTCAATTTGCCTTAAACTGATGCAAGCTCTGACTTGACTGAGTCCAAACCAATATACAACACTCTAGAAACAGAGCTTCCTAACCCTAAGAAAAGTTCTGGCAAGAGCTGAACTACAGTATAGTAATTGCCAGAAACATGTAATGAAAGAATGCTCAAGACATTCAAAGAAAGCAGGTATCTTCTAGAATTCCTTTTGAAACTATAATCTATGACTAGCAACTCTCATACAAAACTTCTTTTGCTCTTTATTTCATTTTTATTACTTCATCTGATTAATATCTTTTTAAGAGCAGATACCAAGTTTTTCCACTGCAATAAAAAGCAACCCTGGCCAAGAAGAGATTTCCCCATTAGCCGCACTATCTCCACAAAGACAGCAGCCTTATTAAATTACAACTGTTTGAACAAGGTCAAGCACTCAGGGTTTAATTCAAAGTGTTTCCAGGTATAATGCTGTCAGGTCAACTTAAACAAGCCAACAGAGGCTTTGAGCTTGATTAAATATTAAAACAGAATCTTTCACATCTGTTTTTACCCAAGGATGAAATTACTGTACATCACTTCAACCAGCTCATTAATACACTAAACACATATCTTGCCTCAAAAGGTTACAGGAATATCAATGCTTTCAGTGTGCCTGCAGTGAAACCTACACAACTCAGCTAGAAGTGAGGTCACTGCATACTTCAGCAGGATGTCAATATTTTTTTTAAAAATGTGAGAGGCAATCAGTTAGTCGTAGATACATTTTAAATTTAAAAATGGGAGCCTCCAGTGTAGCTAAATCAGTTGCCTTTGATCTGAACCTTTTAAACGTTCATCTTATTTTCTTTGATAGATAACTTGATAACAGACACAAAACAGAAAGTTTGATCCAACGGTAATTATGTTTCAAGCTGGAGAGCTGTTATGCCCAACTAGAAATCTGCTTTTTTAAAAAAAAAGAACGCATGGCACAATTTTTAATTGAAACATAAAAAGGTCTATCAGGATCATCTATTTCAACACCTATCAGGATGATCTATTTCAACACCTATCATTTCTAACGATCCTTTGATGGCATGTTTGGGTATGGGCGAAGGGAATGCATTTGAGGATACAAGTTATTTGACAATGATAAACACACAGTATCAACTACTGCACATGGCATCTGCAGCCCTTTAAAACACAACCAAAAAAATAGATACTCCCCTAGCATTATCTTTGTATGAGACAGGAGACATTAGTCAAATCATGTTTCCTGACTGCAATCCATAAAAAGCAGAGACAAATGAAAGTCATCTATTTGGAGCAACAGATGTACAAGACAGGACTTGGAAGGGAAGCTATGGGAAGTGTTTTGCATCTAGATCATGCTTATCCCAGATAGAACATGGTCTCTCTATTTGTATGTGCTGAAACTCAACTTTAACATCACTTGTAAAATAAAATTGATAAAAAACTAGCAATTTGCCACAAAGCATTCAAATCTACTACACAGTCCTAGCAGCATGCTCTTAGGGCAAGGCAGGAGGAAAATTGCTTGAATATATAAGTTCTTACATAATAAACAGGAGAAACCCTAACACCTCTGAAAGCCCCAGCATCTCTTTGAGGATTCAGAACTGTATATTTTAAGCACTGCTAATAAGGCATGAGATAATTTGCTTAAGACAAAATAAAATTCCAATACAACACAGTCTTCTACCACCCACTAATTTACACTTGAACAATCTAATCAACTAGACCAAACTATGCTTAATGTAAAGTCAATAAATTCTTTTTTGGCAGCTGACACAAAAGTCTACTGGGAATTAAATACTTGAGGAAATTAATCATTACAACACACTGGTTCAATGCACATCTGTACTGAAATAATTTGGTCTTTAATTCACTTTATTTGTAGTTGGGTTTAAGGCAGTAAATTTGATAGAAGCAGGCCTCATTAAACCAATCTAGTTCAAACTGCTTTTCATTAAGCTTGGTGTATTTGAACAAAGTCAGAAAAGATTCATTTCCTTTAAAACAATTGTGCATTATAAAGCAACCCAAACAACCCAAGACTACTAATACATAATATAATAAAGACATTTACATTTGATCTGAGAAACAGCCAACATGAATGATCTGTTTGCTTTCAATACATTTTCTTGAGGCACAGACACTCCTTTTTTACTGCCCACACAGAACCTCACATGGACCAGTAGCTGGGAGACCACCAAAATAAAGCATCTAGAAGCTCAGGCTATTATGACAACCTCACAGCTTCCTGCTTTAAGAGGTATGTTGAATACTTTCAACATAGTTTAGCACTGTGGCTCCCAGATTTAGTTAGCTTGGCAGCCAGCAGCAGCAACAGGTGGCTGGTGCAAAGACACCTTGGGAGACACCACATCCATGTGCTGGGGAAACCTGCGCCGAGTTACCTGACTGCACAAAAGCAACAGATCCAGCTAAGAGAATTACACCAACACTCCTCTCTACATGAATTCCAACCAGCAGCGGCTCTGCAGAAGGTGGCAGCAATAACAGCTCCATATGTAACTGCCAGGACACTGAGCAGCCCAGCAGCTTGAGCACGTCTCCACCTTGAAGTCTTCACTCCAGTCTCTCTCAGGACAGGGTATGGTGTCACTGCATATTACCACAGGAGCCCTAATGTCAGCATAACACACTACAGGAACATCTGGCAAAACAGAGACAGATACACTAAAAATGCACATAAAGACATGTGCAGTAACAGATCAGCATAATGTTAATCACTTCCACACATATTTACCTCTCTATTCTGTTTGAGTGACATGGCAGACAGCACATTCTATGCCAAGGGACTGCTTGCTCTCAGGTAGGCACATAAGCAAAACCCTAGCTGATATGAATAAGCTGATCTCTCTAGAGATTTTTATTTTCTCCAAGTACACACATATTCCAGATCAAATAGAATATTCTTGTGATTTCAAGAGGTGAAGAACTTTTCAAATTGAGTTTTGATCTTTCCAAGACAACACTGGGCCCTGTCCCATCCCCCTGCTTTCATCACATGTAGCTCATGCCTCCATGTCCACTCCTTTGGAAACAGAAACAGGTACGAGTGTAATTTCAGCCTTACTATGCCATACAGTAATTTGCTATGCCATACAGTACAATACCTATGCTACAACTGAGTTGTAAGTAGCAGTCACATGCTAAACTGGGGTGGGACTGAAGGAGATAACAACCTAGCATGAAATAAGAAAAGCATTCTTAGCAATTAAAAAAAAAAAATGAAGGCACAAAACCCCCCACTCAACCTGAACCCTTATGAAAGTTTTCCCATTCTTCAAAAAAGTACCACCTTCCAAGGCTATTCAGTCACACTACTTTCTAATCAATCCCAGTTATTACTACAGTATTAGACCACAAGAAAGAGAGGACATGAATAGTTTGCATTCCTCATTACCATTAACTTTCCATATGACTTAGGCTCATATACTTCTTGGTTCCAGGATCGGAATTGGGATTTAAGTACTAGAAATCCTTCCCACCTCCAAAAACAAACATCACAGGTTTATTCAAGTGACTACCACATATTCCATAAACAAGCAGTAAACAAGCACAGTAGTGCAAAGACAATTCCTTCAGCTCCTACAACTAAAAGGAAAACCCAAAATGACCAGAATGGCTCTACTAGAGAGTTTCTCCCACCCCTCATAGAAATTGGTCATAAAATTACAGGTGAGGAACCCACTAACACTATGTTTTGCTAGTGATTTCAGAAGGCATCAAACTCATCAGTAACAAAGTTCTGGTTTGCTACAGTTGTATGTGTTGCCACAACATTTGATACAGCACCCCACATCTTTTGGCTCAAGTATCTGAAGCTGGCTGTAAGCTAGTACCAAGTTACTCAATTAACTTCACAAGACAAGTCAAAACCTCAAAGCTGCTAAGTGGCTGACAGTACCTGCAGAAAGGAAGCTGCTCTCAGTAACACACATTACCATTATAAAGTTTACAGCAGACAGAGTATTTTCTTCTTCTGCCTTTCTTTCATTCCCTGTAGTCTTCTGGGTTTCTCTTCTATCCTCACTCAACCTTGCACCTCATTTTTTCTGTTTGTAAAATCAAAATCTTTCAGTCTTCACAAAAAAATGAGGTTGGTAAATCATTGTATAAATGAGGGTGGCACAAATAAAATACTGTATATATACATTTGTGAATGAATATGTTTTAAAGTAGAGTACCTCAAGGCAAATAAAAATCACTTCCAAGAAGAAAATTCTCTTCCCTGAAAGCTGTTTAAAACTGTTACTTCCATCAATTCCTGAATTGCTACTGCTAAGTGGCATTAAAACATAAAATCACAGTCTACAGTTTTCTCCTCTTGAGATTTACAGTTAAATGATAAGAAAAATACTTCCTGGTTAAATTGGACAGATAATGCAATACAGCTTTTATCAAACCAATAAATATGTTATAATACACAAGCCTCTGGCCCTAAGAGACTCCTTCTTCAGGTGCTGGCAGTCTATAAATTAGCTCATTTGTAGCACAGAAAAGGTCCATAATTAGTACCTAGTTTATCATTAAAACCTTGTATTCAGTGTATGATGTCACAGACTACTGAGTCTGGCTCTCATTTACACACTCAATTATTTTCTGGCATCCCAGTACAGTTGATCCCATTACTTCCTATATAATTGACCAACTTCAACAGCTGCAATTCTTCTCTTGTAAATACAGAACATATTGTAGTTGACAGGATCATAGTTATCACTCTTAAAAAAATTCCACATGACATACAGTTTAAATTTGACAAAGCTTAAGATGCTTTGCCCTGCAGCCAGCAAAAGTTTGATTTAAAAAGCACTGTACAGTAATTAAATTTAAACCACAGAATTACTTAAAGTACCATACTCATTGACTGGTAGAGCTTTTATTGCAATAGATTAGTCTCATTACTTAAGAGTCTGAAAAGCAGCTGAAGATCATTTACCTCTGGTACTAGAAATTAATATACTTACTTTTGATTACAGCTGCAAATGAGACATACAGATAGCAGTTCTGCAGATCCAGGCACAGCCTGGACCAATGGAGGGCAGGAAGTGTCCTAGCTGACTCAAATCTCACCTAGTGACCAACGTGCCAGATTCTCCTAAATCCTTCTGGCAAAACCTAGGATGCATGCTCTTAGAACTTCTTCCACCCAAACAGCTTGAAATGGCAACTCCCTGTAGTGCCGATGTGTAAGATAATGGACAACTTCAGTAAAGTACCTAATTTCACATGGTCATGAGAAACCCTGAGATGTATTCTATTTCTGCAAAATCATTATATCCAAGAACAAGAACATCTGAGAAAATACCTTATTTAGCATAAAAGCTTCTCCAAATCTGAAAGCCAAGAAGTGCTTTCTTACTGGTAAAACGTATCAAGAATGTCTTAATGACCATTAATGAATCTAATGATTCATCTATCAAAGGAGAACACAGTATTAGAAAAGACTCAACAACCTGCAACTCTACTGTGCAGGAGTGTTTAGCCCTACAAATCAAAGACAGAGGGGAAGAGCGAAGTTTTGGAAATCTAACATGTTGTACTGCTGTACATACACATGGAAAACAACTTTCATGGGAAGGTAGTATTTCCCCCTCCCACCTCTATCCTTTATTATATATAATGAAAATAAATAACACTCCTTTTATGGTTTTTTCCCACACCTTCCTTGGGATTTAATGGACAATACCTGTTAATTGCATTATACAGCCTTTTATTGTGGATTTAGGGTTTTGTTAATACCATTTGTTAATACCATTTGCACATCAGGTATATTGACAGTGGCTTGGAATTTCAGACAATTTCCAAGATTTTTCTTTGCATTCATTAGGAGCAATAAAAAACCCAGTCCCAAAACACAGTCCCAAGAAAAAGCAACAAAGCAGCTGCCTGTTAGGAGGCAAAAATCCTGCCCTTTAGTTGTTGCACTGCTAACGCATCACTTGTAAACCCTGACAGCCAGGACAGAAAAACCTGTTAGCACTCAGGCCATTTTCCTCCAGAGCCAATGTATTTTATCAAGGAGAACACACTAGCCAAATGCCTCCAGAAGCTTTCACAGGTAGATTGCCACCAGTACTGATGACATTTGGAAAGCTGTCTTAGGCATCTGCTGCTGTGGTTGCACTGTCTGAAGCATTTATCCAACGAAGCCATATGATCCATGGGGAAAAGGAAAAGAGAGAAACAGGGAAGATTCCACCTCAAAACCTGTACATAATTTAAGTTTTGATTTGGCATTCCTGTTTTACACCGTTAAAGATACTTCAGGTTTTCAACATACAAAAGAACACAAATAATTTAGGTCACTATGGGTCTCGCACGTGAAAATCTGTACTGACCAAATTCAGGAAAATAAAATTGAGGCAAACACCTCACTCCTTTCTACAGGATGGCTGCAAGATACAACAGCATAGCAGTACAACAGAGCTGCAGAGCACATCATCTTTTCCTTCAAGCCCAATATTTTATCACTTAAACTATTTTATCATTTATCAGTGTACCAGTGATGACATCTTTTATTAGTCTGCTACAAATACAAAAGCAAACCTGCAGCAAAGCCTTACAGCAAAAGAACAATACTTTAATCATAGGGAATTATAATTTCAGTATGCTCTAACTAATGAGAAAGAACGTGACCTTTGTGGTGGAATGTTGGGCAAAAAATAGGAAGTCTGTAGCGCTCCATGAAAAATATTTTAATATTTCTGTTCAAGACAAATTTCAAACAAACCAACCTCAAGAGAAATGCATTCCTTAGACATGGATTGGCAGCTGGTGAGGCTGGTCTCTGCAGTCCTGTAATCAGTGACCACAAAATGAATTCCAAGTTCATTCTGAACATCCATTAGCTACGTTCATATATATTAATAAAGCTGAGGATAACAGTATGGTCCTCTGTATAGAAAGGTTACTTTTTAACTTGTATCATGGAGGAGAGTCAGGATCTTCTTAAATCAGGTACATTTCAGACATTAAACAGAAGAAAACTGCAGTACTACAGAAGTGCTTCTGCAGTATAAATGAGGCTACTCAATTCCAAGTAATGTGCTAATAACAAAATTCCATCATTCTTTATGTCTTCGCAGTGCTTGCCTGTAATCTAGGTAAGAACTGTTCCATCTTCAAGCAGAGCCATCTGCATCATACCTCTCAAGACAGAATCTTCTCCCAAGTCAGAATAATTAAGCATTAAATTAAGCTCTTCAAAACTGTCTTCACTGCATTCACTTGGTCTTTTGATTCTACTCTAATGGATTATCTATTTAATTTAGTCAGAATTTAATCCAGTGTTACAAGTCATGACCAAAGAAAGATTATTTTAATCCAGCTATAAAAGCTTGAGCTCTTGAGCCAACACACTAGATAGACTATTCTCAAGCTTCACCTGTGCTACTATACTAGCACTGCAGATCTTGAAGCACAAAACACCATGGGAAGGGATTGATGAGTCCTGACTTCAGACTTTGGAAACATAAACAGCACGTTAAGCCTGCATTTTCTACTCAATTTTCCATCAGTCAAAAAATCCACACACGGAGTCAGGACCTCAAACCAGCTGTGTTTTTGAGCTGTGTGAACTGATGGCAGAAGGCAGGTAGGTGTGTGGGAAAAGGTAGGGCAAATGAAACAGATGGAAAAAAAACCATTTTTTTACTCCAGCAGATGAACAGTCCAACACTTCCCATATATGTGTCTCATTTTCCCAAATTATTGTAGGCTAAATATAAAACCATTAAACTCTGGAAAAGAACCTAATAGAGATTATTGCATGACAGGAAACAGCACAAACTATACTGTGTCCTATACCACAATGGCAAACTCAAATCATAGTTGGCTTTTTCCTTCCCCTAATTATGAGCAGTCAAACCACAAAACCTATGTTAAGATCTTATCAGTTAAGGTTCCCTCATGGGAGAGGTTCAGAAACAGCTGTACACAGAATCACTGCTCAGCTTCAAGTCTTCAAAGTAGTTACAAGTTTAGAAGAAGGAAATCTGTCCATTTTGACATAACATTTGGGCTTCTTCCATCACTTAAGATATTTGTATTAGTGACTTCTTAATTAACACTCTTGAGAAGCATTCAAAGCAAAACAAAAGTAACAAGCCCCACAGTACACTGTTTTTACTGATATTGGTATCACCTAGGAAGTAGAGAGTCTGAATACAAACTGGTAATTTGGGCAAACTAACCCAGAGATTGTAGCTGAATTGTATGTCATGTGAACAGGTTTTATACAGATTATACATTACTGCCTCTTACTTTCCTAACAGGACACTTGTCAGTACCCTCAATGGAAGCTACTATTCAACCAACACGATTCACAAAAAAATACCTTCAATTTATTTCTGCTAAATTGGCATAACATATATTTTATAAAAATCTTTTAAAATCAAAACAAAGCCCCTCTGTGTTTTGCTGTTGTTTTCACTAAGTGGGTTATCTGTTCTAGATTATGCTACTCTTGGACAAGCCTGAAAAAGCACATCTGAGAAACCAAAAAACAAGCATAGAACATAAATACCAAACCTCCCTTCTGTGGTACTAACCACAGCAGGAATAAGTGCTGATGGCATTAGCTGATCAAATAGAGCTGTGATGGAATTTAATAGATCTACTAAGAAAAAACTTTTGTGGACTAATTATTTACAGGTTTGTGATACAAATGCATTCAAACTGCAAATAAAATATAAACATTGCTTTCTCATAGTACTACGTTAGAAACTCTTAGGACAAGTGATATTTGTACTTGTATATAAAAGTCAGCATATCAACAGAGCATAGCAGAACAAATACAACTTCACAGAGCTCTTAACAAGCAAGAGCTGCTGCCTTGGTTTGAAAGGCAGTTCTAAGTCATGCTTCCCTGTTGCTGTTTTGTTTGAATCAAAACAGTTGTCATTGTATCTCTGCTAATATCAGTCCCAATTAAGAATTTAATTACTCCCTTACTGGCTTTATAGTCTAACAGCTCATTTTCAATGAAGAGTGATATATAGCAATACGCAATATTCCCTGTGGTACCTCCTCCCAGTGAAACTCATTCCAAGAAAACAGTTTAAATTTAAAATTACAAACTCAAGGGCTTTTTCTCCAACTGCAGCATTTTGCAATATTTTACTAAAAAGCTATCCAAAAGCAAACACCCTTTATTACAGGCCTTAAAAAGATCAGAGGTGAAGGTGACTGCTAGATCACATAACTGAGTTCCAAGTTGTTACAAGTATACACAAAGCTTATCTGAGCCATTTTGGGCTAGACTGTAACAGCAGCAAGGAACAGCAGAGCTGTAACCCAGGCTGTGTCAGAAGCTGCCATTTCCAACTCTGATACTGGAAGCTGTACTTTTGAGGTCATCATGCAACCTGCCTTATAATCATCCTTATCTCCAACAAGGCCACAGTCCCTCATAAGTGAAAGATACCGCTGCAGGAGCTATTATATTTTGGTCTGCTTTGCCTGAAGAGAGAATTAATATCAGTTTACCTCAGTCATGCAATACATCCTAAGGAAGGTTGCTAAGAGATTAAAGACTTAGTTTTCATATATAATATTATGCAATTGTTAGTTTTAACACTGATGCAACCTTAAGAGATTCTAAGCAGACCATTCTTTAAAGCTATGACAATATCTCAGATTTTTATAATTAATTCAAAATACAAACCAGGTGACAAAAGAAATCTGTTTGATAGGAAGCAGAGGTAGAAAGGAACTATTGGAAATGCACTGGAGTTACATGTCAGCATTTCAGTAAACGAAAAGGCAAAGAAAAAAAAATCCATAAAAACTCCCCTAGGTACAGAAGAAGACCAATTTCTTCAGTCTGAGAAGCTATTTTGAACATTTATGATGGAATGTATTTCACTAAGTGTCTTAGCACTGTCTTCAGAAATGGAAACCAATTTGCTTATTAGGGCAAAAATATATTGGGGGTAATGAAACAAATATGAAGTTGCTTCCTTTTTACCTAATTTCAAAAGGTGTATCATTTGACCGTGGTATTTCTACAGCAGAAAAAAAAACAGTTCCTGGGTTTGAGAATATCATATCCCATTGTGTTACAGTTTTATGTAACAAAATTCATTTAACATAGATTCTTTTCATTTTAATCCTAGCATTAAAACAGAATTTCTAGTTTTTGAACAATATAGTTTCTACAGAAGCAGCCCAACAATGCTTCCTGAAACTGCATGGAAGATGGTCAACTGCTTATTGGTCAAAGTCTAATCCGTGTATGATGTGGGCTGAAAGGAAACCTAAGAACCCTGTAGAACATTATATACTTGATAAAATAAATGAACCCCCAAAGCTTTCAGGAATGAAGTCAAAGTTACATCAAAACAGGGCAGGGAAGATGAACCTGAACTGGATGTGAGAAACATTTCTCTATAACATGCCTTAGACACCAACCCTTAGACGTAGGGTCTATATGAAGAAGTGTCTATTACCCCCTTCTATTTAGCAAGGTACACAAGCACGCTCCTTTATATATAGCTAACAGAACAATACCTTCTTTGATTTATATTTTACCCACTGAATTTATGAAGCAATTGAAATATTCTGAGAATAACTCACTTTCTGATCCTTACAAAATAGAATTTTCTTGGACAAAGCTATACTGATCTGAAGACCTTGATTGTTTTATGAAAAAGTGTGTAGACACTAACAATCCAGAAATGTTTTCTGCAATCCAAGTACTTTAAGCTTGGTCTGGGGAATGCTACGATTCCTTCCCCAATCCCTTTCCAAAATCATTCTAGAAATGAAATACTCCAAATCCTGAAAACAGTCCTTAATAAAATTCTGTGTACTAATTTGTTTTCTAAAGGATGGGGAAAACAAGCCTACATGGAAGCTTTAACATGACAGTGAACTATGACCTTTAAATACACTCCCATAGATTAGGTGTACACTCATAAATGTAATCCAAAGTAAATATATTTATGAACTTGACAATCATCAGATTGCTTAAACTATATTTGAGGGAAGTCTAATCAGACAGAAACAAGAGCTTGTCCCCTTGGCAGCACTTGAAGAAATGCAGAGCTTTCAAAGCTTGAAAATATCTTTGTTGTCACCACATGCTTATTGATATTTTCAAAGTTGAAAAACTCAGTTTAGTTAACATGTTGAACATACTTACCAATCCAGTAAAAACCAACACTTAAAAGGAAGTACGAAATAAGAAATTCTTACAGTACCTAGAACAGGACTCAACACCTTTTATCATAACCTTTGTATTCACTAAATCCAGAATTGAACAGCAGAGCAGCTGCTCAGTGCCTGCTCTGCAGAATTCAATGAACAACAAAAGGTTACCTTAATTCAATGAGATAATCAGCACACATTTATCCTCTACCAAGAGCTTTCCAACCATCTGCAAGGCGGCAGAGCTGACTGCCTATAAAACAACTGGTAGCATGCTGACATGTCCTCACATCACTCATGTCAATGAAAATTTATCTCTTAGCAACAGCTAAAAGAAGCTGAACTTCCAGAAATATTTTAGATGCATCACGAGCCAACAATTTCTTCACAAGTGATTTTGATTGCTGCTGATCTCCAAACAGATGTCTACTCTAATTGGTAAAATTTATTAAATGTATATCTTAAATAAGAAAAAGTCAAGTTGTCATGCCCTAAGAAAGCAATAACAATGGAAATCATTCTAGCTGTGCACATAAAAGACAAAAGCTAACCTTATTTGAAGCTATTGGTCTCACAGTACCAGTAACAGTGAAGGAAACATACATGTGTTGTGGGGAAAGGAAGGAATTTGCTATTAAGGTTGCTGTTAGAAACTGAAAGCTAAGACAGAAGTCCACTAAAACAAAGATAAATATTTTTGACAGGAAAGCAAAATAAGAGATTCAATGCTAATACCACTTAGTTACTAAAACTATTTTATGATTCCCTTCCCCTGCTACATGAGAGCAAATACAAAATTTTAAAGCATTAATCTTTAAAAGTAAATTCCATACAAAACCTCTGATAAAATTAGAAATACACTTGTTTTAGCAAAACTAATTTGCATTAGCAAAACATCAAGCAAATTAGAATTTTAGCACCAGACAGATATCAGGAAATGGAAAGAGCTTGTTCTCAGCTATATTACAAGCTCTTCTCTAGAAAACAAGTCATGCAGAGGCTTCTTCAAAACACATCCAAAGATAATATTGAGACAGAAACATAAATCATTCAGATTCTGGTTCATGTAAGCAGATAACGAGTAGTTTTGCTTTCTTCCATCACTAGTATTTTCCAGAAGACATAAAACAAAATCTGTCAATTCTAGGCTGAATAAAGCCACATTTATTTACTTGAATTCACAGTCAGAATTGAGCTATCATCCTGAATTCACAGCAGTATAGGAAGTTGGGAACACAGAGGAAAGATTCCTGCAGTGGGTTATTAATCCAAATAAAAGACTCTTACCACCCATCTCGTGTTCAGATCAGAAAAGACTGCTGCAACTCTCCACTGACAGACTAAAAACATGCCTGCAAGAAGAGCAGCTAGTCACTGGTTTTTAAACACAGTGCACAAATTCATAAAGCAAAAACAACTGCCCATTGTCACAAAAACTCCAAATGGCAAAGCACAGAACTTACTGAACACAAATACCAGGAATTCCTTCCTTAAGTGCATGGCAGACAAGTAAGTCAAGTGAGCCAACAGGAGCAATTCCTTGACTGAGCCACAGTCACTGGCTTCCAGGAGAGCATGAGCCCCATTTTGCATGGAGCTAAAACATACATGGACAGGCACAGTAATAGACCATCCTACAGGCACTCAGCACATGCTGCTACCTTGAGAACCCATCCTGCATGTGGCTTGAGTCATTTCTTGACTGATTTATCTATAAATTTCAGACCTTCAGAAAACATCTGTAACATCCAAAAGCCTCCTTTTCTAGGTCAGCAGAATGCATGCCAAACATAAAAATAAATACATTTGGTGTACTATACAATTGTTCAATATTAAAGTAGATTAATATTTGCAAAACAACATTAATAAGTTTTTTGTGATATTCCGTCTTTACAACTGGATAAAGAGGAAAGAGAAGAGAGCTAGACAGTTCAAGGCAGAGCAAAAAGATTCAGGTCTGAAAATACCATCTTTATATATAACCCCATTGTTTATTACATTAACCTCTGTGTTTATATTTATAAACTGACTGATAACCAAATACTTATTCGCAGGAGTCAACGCACTGTCCTCTTCCTCTACCATTAACAGATTTTTGTTAAACCAACTCCTACAGCAGGCATACTAGCATTCAGAGGTCAAGAGAGAAAAATCAAAGTAGGACATGAAAGCTGAGTATCTTTAAATTTGGACTAGAAGGCAGTGATACAGCAGCCTTCATAAGCATAGAACTTGTTAACTAGCTACTATTAAGTTATTAAGTTCAATGATCATAACAGAGCTTAGTTTGGTCTTAATCTTTTCAGGCTCAAACACTGACTTTTTCATCACCCTTAACTGTATTTTTGTATAATGTCTTTTCTAACTACTGCTCATTTTCCACTAATGCTAAGCATTTTAAAGAATTTCACGCTACTTGCAAGTAGGTATTACCACATTTTTACCAATCAGGTTGCTCAGGACATTGCCTATCCAGCTCTGGTCACCTCTGAGGATGGAGATTCTGTAGGTACTCTAGAGTCCCTGTTCCATGTCTCTCCATCTTCATTTTAAAGGATTTTCTCCTTCATCTATCTGCAATTTCCCTTGATGCAACTTACACCAGTTAACTCCCATTATTTTGCCATCTGAAAAACAGCTGTCTCCATCTTCACTATAATCACCCAATAGATAGTTCTGAAAGAGGTGCTTGAACACAACAGTCCCACACATGTATGGACATTTTGTCTTGACTGTACTGCTTTCAACTGTTCCATGTAAATACTTCCTGCTGCCTCAGGAAGTGTTGGAATCACTATCCCTGGAAGCATTCATAAAACATGCAGAAGCAGCCCTTAGGAACATGGCTGAAGGGTGAACATGGCAGTGCTAGGTTAACAGTTGGACTCACTGATCTTTGAGGTCTTTTCCACCCTAAATAATTCTATGATTCTACTTATTCATTAGTTAAGAACTGCCTGTACTCTATGTCTGAAACGCAGGTGCCACTGACATTTGTCTTTTATTGAGCCAAATGCAAACACTGCTAGTTAGTGTTGCCATGGATACATGGACATTACATAAAAATTAGTTCTTAAAACTACAGTCACTCATCAGCACCATTTTGGAAAAAACAGATGTGAAACTGACGCCAACTTGAAAATACCACCAGTGATGAAATGAACTCCTGGAGAGCATGTGGAAAACGTGTGGCAAATTTACCACAGCTTAAGCTAGCTCTGCTCCTATTCTGAGATGAGGAGACATCAGCCATGCCTACCAGACACCTCTGCTGAGATCATACACAGCTTTTTTCCTGTGCCAGTCCTGCTTGTAATTAAAACCAGAAGTCTCAAGCCTATGCCACCTAGAACTGCTTTAATTGGTTACTGCTGGACTGTACCACCACAAGCAGGAGGGTAGAAAAATGGGACTGTGCCCCTCTAGACCCAAAAACCTTAATAAAGCAGAAATTCAAGCACATTTGCAGCTAGTACTGCAGTGACAAGGCATAAGAGTAGACAGTTTACAAGGCTGCAGTTTCCCTCACCACACAGGATTTTTCCTTATGTAACATCTTATCTACAGCACATTTGAAGTCCAAATAATCCACACAGACCTGGAACTAAGCCCAGCAGCCCTGGAGTTGCCTGCACAGGCATCCCTGTAACAGGTCACACCCTTTCATTTCAAAAAGGCTGGCTGTGCCTGCAAATTCAAAACTTTCAGCTCTTCACAAAGAACCTGGAGAGGAAAAAAAGCCCACAGAAAAAACCATGTGATACCAGTGATAATATTACTCACTGGGGGATACAAGTAGATTGGGAAAAACAACAATAAATACAAGTCATGTTGCAACTGAAGGACATCACACTAGTTTAAAAGCTGATGTGTCACTTACCAGGTAACCACAAAGGACAGCAGAGGATCTGCTAGCTAAGTGATGCCTGATCTGACATGCCATCATGTTCAAAATTCTACAGCCACCATCTGAACCCTAATACTGTTGTTCCAGTACACAGCAGCACTCCATCCACTTCGTTCCATACAGTCCTAGTGTCCTGGCTTCAAACAGGCCCTCAGATCATGGGTCTACCCTTACACCCAGGTAAATCTAGTCCTGAACACAGAGAACCAAGCTGCTAACAGGACCATAAATGGATTCAAAGTTGTAAAGAAAACTTTGGAGTTTGCACCAGTCTTTTCTTAATGCTAGCTTGAAATTCTTTCAAAAGTGAGAGTCTTATGCCATTTACAACTACCAAATTGGAAAACTGCAGTTAATTAGCAGTTAATCTATACCTGATACTTTTCTCGACAAAAAAATAACACGCCAAAAATAGCGGACAACTTCAACTGCAAGTTATCAAGATTTTTCATCACATTTTACAATAAAGTTCCTGCAGCAATAAGAAACAACATGGAATTGCTATCACATTTCAACTGACACAGAAAAAATACCCAAGAGTCAAGACCATCACTACTATTGAACACTGAAGAGCAAAGACACTTTGAACAGAAAAGAAAACTGCACTGAGAAATTATGCTATGTAGCTCTCCTTATTTCTAAAGCAGCCTTCTGGTATTGTTTTAGAAGAAATTTTGATGAAGGAGATACCCATGCATTAACTAGTGGAAGAAAAATTAGTCTGGGAGGAAAAATGCAAAGAGTAAAACCTCTAACCTTATTTTAGGAATTCAGTGTCACTCCCAGTTAAGACAGAGGAGTTCACAGAAAATAGCATAGATGAATAAACACCAATACAACTGCTGGAATTACACAGGATTTCTTTAACTCACTGCTGTCAGTTTCAATATAGGACTCATTGCAGAACCCCACACCAATTAATTTCAAAGGAAAACAACAAAAAGAATCAAATTTCAGCATGCAGTATAAGGTTTGGAATCACTCCTTGCAATAGACAAGAACCACGTGCACACCATGCAGAACTATGTTCAGGATATCTTGCTTAGGGGAGAAAAAAAACAATGAGTAGGGTCTTCCCTCAGATCTATAGGCTACTGCAAATATGAACCTATTTGCAGAAAATAAGTTGCATCAGAAATTGCAAACTAACCTCTACCCTGCCTTACGAAGGAATAGACCAATCTAATTCAGGAAATAGCAGTATTTAACTTACTTCCCACCGTACAATTCAAGAAAGCTTTTACAAATATGCTTCTTGGGTTGGTCCAAACATGCTGAATTGTAAAACCACATAAAAATAAGCCTCCAAAGCCATATACATCCATCTGTACAGTGGTATGAGTTGCTTCTCCACAATATGGGATGATGAGAATTTTCCCCTTCAATTTCTGGTAAGCTCCAGTATCTCAGGTGTTAAAAGGATCCTAAGTGTTCCCTTGGCTTATGCCCAGAGTTGGCACTTTTAGCATTTCAGAAGCTACAGGTTTGGAAAAAAACCAAAACAAAAATATAAACCACCACACACACACAAAACAAACCCCCCCAAAATAAAAACAAACAACAACAACAAAATCCACCAAAAAAATCATTCAAAATCCAAAACCTAAACACCCCAAAATGCAAGAGCAGCAGAACCTAGCAATCATCCCAGAACTTCCAGGACCAGATCTACACACAGTTAAGGTGCAGGCCACCCTTCCAAGAAATAAAGGTGACTTGTGAATTGAAATAATGAGAAACACAAACAGGAGACTTTGTGTTTGCCAAGTAATGCCAACATTCCTCAGTATTTTGAGGAGAAAAACAAAGGCTACATCCTAAGACAACAGTATTTTATGGACTGACAAAGTTCAAGCCTAGATTTCTCTTTCATTTCCCTGTGTACAGTCACTTCAATTGTAGCACTGCAGGCCCTCTAGAAACGTTCACATCACTGTATTTTGGTGCTCAGACTCACCCTCAGAAGCCCAGATGCCACATAAAGGCAGCTCCCAAAGTTCAGCATTACGAATATCCCCTTACGTGTACATCTGCAAGACACATTGTGCATTCGTTTCTGCCCCCTTTTCTGTTTCTGCACAGTGGAAATCTAGAGAACAGAAGCAACAAGAAATCTCAACCAACACTCTCTTGCTGCCTACCCACAGGAAGGCAGGAAGCTTAAAAACTGAGCAAGGAGGAGCCTGAATGCCAAAAACGCAATTCGCTATAGATTGGCCCTTTGCCTGAAAGACAGAAGGAGGAACACCCAGTGTCTGCACTGGCACAAGATACATACCAGAAAACTGAAATTCAACCCATGCCAAGTTACATTTGAAAAGCTAAATGTACATAGGCCAGTGAAAACAAAATTAGATGGGAGTTCAGGGTAAGGAAAATTAATAAAACAAGTTCAGTTTTGCATGAAAGTCAGCTTAGAAAGACAAACTGAAAGTGAAAGAGATTAGTAAATTTTTTCATGCCAAGAATCAGATGAAAATCACAGTTGCTGAGCTCTTCAAGAGAGCATTGAGGAGAACCAACATCAAGCCATCTTCATTTGAACAATATCTTTGAAGTTTAAGTACTAATTATTCTGAACATAGCAAAGATTAAACTGCTGAGATACACTATGCATTCCCACAGCCCTCTGATAATGTTACAATGGCCACTCCCTCTTCATCTTTAAAAGCTCAACTTATCCTTTTAAATTATGTCTAAAAATAAGCAAATAAAGAGCTGCCTACAGCCTACAAATATCTGTTTCTTTGAGTTTATAGTCACACAGCACTTGTGCTCAGCAGATGGCTAACTCCCAAGACTTACTAGGTTCCGTGCAGCTCCCAAACTGCAGAACCTTCCTAGTGCTTGTCCAAGTGACAATGAAAGCAGAAAAAAACACCAGCAATACTGCCATTCTAAAATTGACACCATTAAAGTTCTTAAAACTAACCATAAGTTTTAAATACCACTTTGCTGCATTTCCAGAAGTGCATTTTAATGCTTCAAAGGCTTATTGAAAAGCTAAGTATCACTCAATTTTCCTCTCTCTTCACACCCTTCCCTACTACGTAACCAGTTTTTACACTGCATTTTCTGGTTAACATATTCATACAGCCCTTTTCAGGAAATGCTTGGTGAGAAAAGGTGTGAAGCAAAAGGGAGGGTATCTATGCACGATACTCTTGAGCATAAGGAAGAGCACATAAGAGCAGTTAAATTGTTTAAATATGCACTGCAACACAGTGAAGTGCACGAGATCAAACGGCTGCACAACAGAATGAATTCTTTTTCTGCTTTCTTGTGCATGTAGTTTTTTTGGCTTTTTTGTTTCTTTATTTGAGGAGGATTTTTTTCCGGGTTTTTCTTTTTCAGGACATAAAAAAGACACTGTAAGTCTTCATCCTGAAGGATACCACTGTTCTCAGTCTTCCTTTACTCTTAAGACAGCTCCATCTCTGGCTGGATGCTGTCCTTCACACACCCAGTTAACACTAAATCAGGCACCTTCTGATTGCACTTGGTGTCTGATTCCACTTACCTGTCCAGACACCAAGTGAGCATTTACCTCAATGCCACCAGAATACTTGAGATAACTGCAAAGTCCTTTATATATACTACTATAAGATATACTACTCATGACACTTAAAATACACCACCTAGACACCATATAGCTGCCAAAAGCTCCTGACCTTCCAACAAGATCTATCTTTCATGAACCTTGAACTTGTATCTCTTCATTCAGAGATGGAAAAGCAACCCTCCACAAACAGGGGAATAGAAAGGGATCAAGTAGGGGAAAATTTAAACGGCTGCACTGCATCCTTTCTCTTGCTGCAACTCAAGAGTTGATACAACTTTGCCCAAATCCAGAAAAGCCAGGATAACACTTAAAACACCATTTTTATCCAAATCCTTTCTTCCAGGCCTATGGATAACAGGAGGAAACATGGCTGCTGTATTTCTGTAACTAACTGCAGCTATTTCTGAATCTAATGAAACAAGAGAACTATATCTAGTTGAATTGGATCACCCAGTTAATAGGGATGAGAAAAGCAGCTCCACAGCATCACCACCAAGACAAATGTTTAGCACTTCCAGCTCCCAGCTCCAAGTATTCATAGAATGTAAACCACTCAACACTCCTGTCACATAGTCAAGGCTCCAGGTCTGCAAAACTGAATTCACTGACACTGCATTTCAACAGTATTTATCTTCTCAGTGCACTACATACTCAGATGCTTTGGGTGGGTGATTGAAGCAAGCAAACAAAAACAGAAATCCCAAAACCAAACAACCAAAAAAACTCCAAACAAGCCAACAACAACCCACACACAACACAACCACCCTGCCCCACACACAGGCCATACTGTATCTCTTCTGATCACCTTTCACTCAGGAACAAAGGTTCAGAGTCTGCATTTGGTCCTCTGAGTACCCAACAATGTTCAGACTGACAAAGAGAGACCTCTAATGCACTTCTAGTGGACCAAGCCTTCTGTCTCATCCTGATGAGCTGCTAAAAATTATGTATTAAAGAAAGAAAGATAATCAAAATTACTCAAACTTCCACAATCATCAAAACATATTTCTCTGCACCCTTACATTCGTTCTTTTCCTCCAGGAAAGTCAACAAAAGACATTCTAGAACATCACCTCTAGTATTTGAAAATAAAAAAACCAAAACAAACATACAAAATTAGCCACCCCAACAGAAATAATCTCTTACTTGTGCTAGCTATAGAAAGTGCCAAAGTAACTTTAAAATAAGCCAATCTCGTCAAATGTTAGCCATTCCCAAGAGATGCCAGTTGGATACATTTATTAATTTCAATAAATAATCTTGACATGCCCGACACTGTCATTTAAATGCTTCCAATAATAATAGTCTAACAGTTTTCTTGCAATGTCATCCTGCTTATATAGAAATTAACATCAATTTCAAATGAAGATGCAGTCACATCCCAGTGACAGGGACAACTTATGTACGCTTACTTTCAGAACTGTCCCTGAAGTATTTAAAGCCATACACAATGAAGAACAGTAAAAATCCCACATTTAAAACAAGTCTCTATATATTTGCTCAGTAACCTGAGTAACTTAGCACAACTAAGTGGTAAACTACACTAACATGGAACTACTGATTCACCAACCTCACATCAAAACTATTTTTGTCAGGAAAAACCGTATGCCAGTTTTTAAACACGCAAGTCACACTGCTAATTTTGAGGCACCCAAATGAAAGCTTATTTCTTGCCAAAGCACTTGCTAGAGAACAGATTTGTTTGGCTAACTTCTAGAAGACAGATTTATCCTTATACCAGTATTTTAGTATGGCAGTAATGGCTTTTTCAGCACCATGACCCATCTAACATTCCTTGCAAAGGCTGCCAGTCCCAGTAGGTAGCCTAACATGGGAGAATTTTGTTTCTACAAAATTCATATTGCTTGGGCTGCTCAGTACTCCAGCCCTCAAATTTTTCATGTCACTACAGTATCAGAATTACAGTAGAAACCCAAAGTACTTAGACAGCTTTATCACTACAAGTAATTAAATGCTTATAGTGTACAGCTACAGCAGTAATTGCACAGTGTGCAGCACTTTTGAATTTCCATTCTGATTATAGAGCGTGAAGCTCCATGCATCCCTCAAATACCTGAGAAGTCCAATTTGACAGTAATAGATATCCATACACAAATGCAATCATATTTAACATACATTTAGAGAAGCTCACAAAAATAAAGCTACAACTACTCACCTCGGATGGTTCCCCAAACAACTGTTCCTGAAGACCTTACTAAATAATTCCAACACAAGCATTTTCTACTCTGCACCCCCCAGCATCTCACCATCAAAGGAAAAAGACCACTGAAAACCATCATGCTGCTTCCAAGAGACCCTGGGGGCACCTCTACAATAGCAAAGCTGTCTGGACTATTCCATGTCTAAAACAACTGCCATGAAACTTGACTAGCCAGAAGAGGAAAACAAAAACAAAAAAAGAAAACAGAGAACCCCAAACCATCAACTTGGAAATATTTTAAGTAAGCCATTTTGACTACAACAGGTGACTTGCCTTCTCCCAAAGAAAACTGAAAATTCCCAACACACTTCACCACACTAAATGGGAAATGATCAAACAATGCCTGCAGACATGTCTTTGACACTATCCTTTCATAAACAAAAAAATAATTGATAGCCCTATCTCCCTCAAGGCTGAAACTCTGTGAACAATTAACTCCAAAACAAGACCCAAGTAACAGCAAAAATAAATCCAAGTAGGGAGCACAACAAAAGTAAAACACAAGGAGGATACTGCAGTTCAGCTCAAATTGTCACTCTGACACCTTCACTTCTGTTCCTAGAATATTAACATTCATTCCAGTTTCTATTCACTGACATTTTAAACCTCACTATTTACATACAAATATCATTTAAAAATAATAATTCTAACTGTCTTCAACATCCTGAGTCCTATCAGTGGCATCTCAGGCCATCAAACCACAAGAAAATCTGTATATGCCAGCAGAAAATGAAGGTAAAAGGCCACAATCAAATCACACTGCAGATTTCAGCTACACCAGTCTGTCAGGCAAGACAGAACAATCTCACACCTACAACAGAGCATACAGCTGTACTCTTCCCTGCTGCTCTGCTCATCTACTGAAAATTCACAAAGCAAACTATCCAATGCAGAATGGCAGGACATAGGGAGGGAAGTAAAATTTGTTTACCAGAACTGATTCTGCATAAATCTTGGACATGTATACCCATTCATATACAATTAAACAGGTAAATAAAGCACAAAAAGAATCATTCCTTTTGTATTAGGTAAATAAACAAAGGATAACAAGAACAGTTTTTCATTATTACATTTTTCAGACTTACCTGGTCTTTTTCATGGGGTAATAGGCTGACAGGTGGAAGGGAAGCTGGGAAGGTGCTGGAGTATTTTGGAGCTCCTTTGCTTTCCAAACTGCCATAATTCACTCTATACTGAGGACCATCCTTCAGTAACCTCCCATTGTTCACAGCACGTTTGGCCCCCAGCCGCAGCCTCTGCTGAAAGGCAGGATTGTTGAAAATACTTGCTAGGTCATTTTGACTTCTCAAATACTTTTCTATGTTTTTCAGGGAGGAGCCATTAGGTTCTTGAAGCCCTTCAATTGCTCTTCTCAAGAGTTTATTCCAATCCACATTACGAAGCTCATTACAAGCTCCTCTAGATCCCTTAACAGATTTAGGAATAGTGCCAGGTTTAACACATGAAAACCGTCCAGGATTATCTGGGTCCTTGTAGGATGCAAGACCTTTGTTAGTGACTTTAAGAATAGAACCATCTTGAACACTAAGTTCCAACTGTTCTGAAACAGTCTTCTTATCTAATCCATGGGAAGCACAAACAGCATGACATATTCTCTCTTCAGAAGGCCTTTGCTTTTGCTTTTTAACTTTTTGTATAGCTTCCAGAATCCACTCCGTATAAAGAGGGTTGGCAAGTTTTACCATGGTTGACCAGTAATTGTTTCCAGCCAAGAGTTACCCATAGAGGTTCCTCCTTATCCTTTTAGCAGATCTTTCAGATGCTGTTCACACCTCAAACACAAATGAAAGGATTCCACAAACTGCTTGGACGCATGGCAAAAACATCCACCCTGAGGAGTCGGTAAAAGCAGAGAAATACCTCCTGACTGAAACTTTCCAATTATGTTACTGTTACAGAAATGTAGAAGGGGTTCATCTGTGATGACACTGGTACCTCCTTAAAAGAAAGTTTGTTGCAACCTTTAAAAAGAAAAAAAACAAGAGGCAGGGAGAGAATACAGTTAATGCTGAAGTATTAAAAACTAAAAACGCATTCAGACATGCATTCATACTATAGATGCTGCAGTATAGAAAAATCTTTGTAATTTTATATGAAACATTTGTCAGTTCCCACCCCACACCAAACAAGTCACCATAAAATCCTTCTGCTTTTCATAACAGTCAGTGGATTTAGTTTTCCTAAATTCCATCACCCCAACACTTAACCTACTACTGACCTGTTGGACAATTTCCATTCAGTCAGGGATCTGAAAACACTCTCTAAAACAAACTGCCTCCAGATCATTTCTACATGGGTTACACATGCACTAGAAAACCCAAACGAACAGAAAACCAAACCCCAAGCAATGAAAGATAAATTATTAACCACTTCCAATTCTTACAGTATCCTGTCTCTAAGTGTCCTCCCATGTTGATTACACAACTCAAAAATCGAAACCAAAGATATCAGAACCAAGTTACAAGTATCAAATCCTTCATTAATATTTAGGTACCCTACAAAACCAAAAGGCATCACAAAAGCACTTCTTATTTTACGGCGTGCAGCACAGAGGCATTTCTGATACAAACCCTTCGGAATAGAAATGAAAACAAAATAACAGGAGGCATCTTCACATAAACAGGTTGTCAGCACAAAGATGCATAAAGAAATCACATTGAAAAACGTTTTATTGACTCACAGTTTTTTTACAAACTTCTTTTTTTACTTATTATGGAATACATCACTCCAATAGAAAATTCAGTGGCTACAAAAACTCATTAAAGAAACCCAAAAGAACATCTTGATGAGGAGTTTATTCATTCTGGGAACACATGAAAAAAATAAAACCATTTTAAAGTCTCACAAATTAAACTTAGACAGGAGTTGCATAATGAATAAACAAATATATTTGAAGTATGAGTTTTTCCTGCCATGAAGTATGAGAACTTTTGAAGGCATTCACAGAATTGCAAAATTACTTCAAATCAAAGAAAAACAAGAAACAGAAGAGAAAAAAATTCCTTCTCAGTACATGGGTTATCTTGTAAAGTAGAAGATTCACCAGTTTCATAGCAAAAATTTCAAACTAGTTAATATGCAAGTATATTTATAAAGCTATGGCAAGCAGCCTACAGATAACAAAATCATCTATGATTACACAAGTCCTGGACCCCATTTTTTTATATGTCTATTCTAGCCATCCTGAATTTAAATCATGTTCAAAAACTTGAGTAAATTATAACTAGGAAAAAATATTTGTGTAGTCTATCCTGAACTGATACAGTAATCTAAATAATTTTCAACTTCATAAAAAGATTCCTCTGCAACTACTAAGATGATAGAGTACTACAATATATACTTTTGGCCCTAAACCTCTTTTGTCTTCTACCCCTCGAAAACATCTTTAAATATAAATTCCAGCTCATGTTTCACACATTATTATACCTACACAACAGAATTACTAACAGAAGTGCAGCTGGTTACTGGTGAGTATAAAATTTTTCTATACCCAAACAGTCAATAGTAATCAATTAATTTTATGACTCTGTCCTTCTCAAATCTGATCAAAGCTTAAACAACTTCAGATTTCTAAATATGAAAATTTGAGTGACTGCCAGACCGAGACACATTCCTGATGCAAATGCAGGGCCTAAATGCTTAACTTGCTCACATACTGAACCCTATTGATCTACATGGGTTGGATCCTGTTTCTTGCTTCCAGACCGTACTCATGGAAGCTGAATTTGATAACAGTTTTGTGCATTTCAAGTATCTGTAAGCAAACAATAACTTGTTCTGTAAACAGACCTTTCTTATTTACTCCAGCTAGCAAAAGCCATTCTTTCCCTAACAGAATTGTTTATACTCACTGTTTTCAGATAATTCCAAAATAACACCATAGCTACAAAAGGCAGACAAATATAGGGAAGGAAAGAGTTTCCATGGTATTATAAATCCTACAAATTCTCTCACAAATCTGACACTGAAAATTCAATAACACAGCAAAGCAGAACCCTATATATAGTGGAGGCTCACTCACATTTAGACTATTTCATACACTCGTCCTATAGATTTGAAAGTTCTCTGTAGTTACATATAAAGCCCCAGCTTCCTAGAAAGCTACTTTTAAAGTTATTTAGCTAGTCTGTTCCACTCTAAGTCTTAATGAAGACAGTCAAAACTTAATTAAATGCTGAACACTGCATTTGCTGAGTCAGACATACTTGTCTCAGTTTTACATCTACTGCAGTACTGTTATATTAAATTTCATACAAGCAACCACATCACTTCCATTAAATTCCAGAACACACAGTACAGGGTCTGTTCCAAGCTCCTGGACACTGATGAACATTTCAGTATAAATGCTATAACATGTGAGTTACAGGAATTTTTATTGGCCAATGACTGTGGCAAAAGGTTAGCATAAACCTATATCTTCATATAAAGTCTACTGCTTGGTACAGAAATTTCACAGCCATATACATTCAGAACTACATTTTTACTTATTTACTTAAAACTCCTTACGTGCAATACAACCTCCTGCATGCTAGCACCTACTAAATCAACTCCAGTGGAGTGGATCAGCAGGAACAGAGTTTCCAATGCACTGGACAGGATATTTCAGGAGCAAAAATCAAGACATCTTAAATAGACACCTTCCAACAGTATCCAAGCGCACTCTGTCTTAAGGAATCATGCAGAGCGCATGCAAGCCAAGTTTTAAATTGTTTTGCCACAACTCAGAGCCTCTCTTACTCTGGCACTTGGGGTGCACATGAACTTGAAGTGCAGCCCCCTGACCTCCATGACTGCCATGCCAAAGCCTACCACACACCAGACACAGAATAACTCCTCACTAACAAACACCTTCCCCACCAAAACAATTTATATCCTGGAGCTATAAATTAAGGAGATCTTTCAGAAATCAAGACAGACTGATCCAAGATCAGCAGTACAGAAATACACACATTTACATGCAAAGTGATTAGATAAGACATAACAAGTAGCTTTAAAAACAATCTTGCAAGATTCAATATAAAAGGATACTCAGAAATACAAAGTTACATTCAGGTTTCTAAGTTTAGAATGCAACTCTACCAAAACTACAAATAGGTGGCATACATCATTTAATATAAAAAATGTGATGATTATCCAAACAGATTTTGAGGAAATACCATTTTAAAGAAGTCATTATAAATTAGTCTATTTAGGTACTCATGTCTATTTATTAATCTTCCTCCCCTTGTAATTAACTAACTTTTAATCACCATCAGCAGCGCTCATTCAATCACAAAATAGATTTTGCATAGTGTTAAATGCACAGGACAACTTCCAAGTTTTCTGGCAAGAGCCAAGAAGTTCCTTCTACGTAATTTGTCATATTTCAACTTCCACGCTCTATGGCATCTTATATTGAAAATAAAAGCATTTGAGAAAGTTTGGCTGTACTCTATTACTGACCAAATCTATTAACAAGTCTGCCACTGAAGAGCTAGAGAACAGAAGCATTCGAGGGTGAAGTATAAGCCATTAGCTGTAAAACATGAAAAACCATCTCTAGTCAAGGCTTGTCCCTTTGCCTAGGTCATAAATTATCAGATAAATACAAAGAAGTTGCAAAATTTCAGCTTGGGATTTAGAATGAATGCCAATGTGCCCTTTATAATGCACACACCTATTGCACAGATGATTATAATTAAAGAAGGCAGTGACTGAACACTTCAATCTCAGGTGTCATCAGTAATCCTATAATCCTCTAATAAGGTGGTTTTCAGACTGAACTAGTACCTGGAATTGCTTCCAGGTGATCCAGATTGTGAAAACAAGTAGTGTAGCCAAAAAAAAACAGCAACAAAAAAAGGTACACTTCTCTTCATAACCAAAACCAAAAGTTACTACACAAACATCACAACATACAATCTAAAGGTTGGGGTTTTTTTTAAATTAAGGAAAAGTCTGCTTCAGCTTTCATAAATGTAAAGGCAGTTAAACTTTTAAAAACTAAGGTTAACACAGCTATAAAAAAAAAACAAAAACGAAAAGAAAGGGGTGAGGAGAAGATGCAGCCAGGGGAGATGACAGCAATTTGTGCAATCTGCCGGTGACCTGTGAAGCTCAATCTCACTCTGCTCCTTCCTACCTGCTCTGCACACACTCAGGAGAAGCAGCAGCAGGCCAGCTCTCTGCTGCAGCATCAGGGTCAGGTAAGGATTGCAGCAGAGGAGGAGGAAGAAGAGAAGACTGCCATTGCATTCCATTTTTGCCATTTTTCCTTGCTCCAAGCCACTACTTAGAATTCTGTAGCTAATCAACTCTGTATTCCACCCCCATCTCAATTAATGATGCAAAATAGACAACACAGTTGTTTTTCTATTGCAAAAGACATGGACCTAGAAAGAAATGGGGAGAAAGCAGATCCTGGTAAGGACTCCCATCATGCATATTCCTCTTAAAATTACTCAGGTCATGAAGCCAGCTACTGTATTATTCTTTACACAACATACAGTTTCCAATAATAAGAAAGGGCAAGGACACATCTATATGCTTTAAAAATACAGATATGTAGACACTAGAGTAACTTCAAAACTGCACCAAAGACTCGGGGGTGTGGAGAGAAGAGTGGCACATGTGAAACGAACTGATGGAAGTGCTTGTGCTCTGAGATACCCCACGAGCTTCTCTGAGATCATACGCTTAAAATCATTTCACAACATGACAGCAGCAAGCGCCACCAGAGGAAACGGCATCAGCACAACATGACAGCAGCAAAATCACCCAAATTCACCTTTCCCACCTTCTACTGTGGAAGTTCTGAGCACTTTAAAATACAGTACTAGAGAACAACAGGAAATATAGGAAGGTAATATTCACTGCCAAGAGTTCACCTGGAAAAAGGTGAGCTGAAAATACTTCTTCTTGGGAGCGTGGTTTTCAACAGCAAGGGTGGGTATCCGTCTGCCCTTGCCAGAGGGGGTTATTTTCAATGTCCAGTGACAGAGTACGAGAGGTGAGGTCCGGGCAAAGAACACACAACGTGAACATCACTTCCAAAACGTGGCACTGCCAGCCTGGACTATTCCCCTCCCCAACTTACTCAAGGTTTTCACAGTATTAGCCCAGCCACGGAGATGTGCAACGCCTAGAGCCTCGGGCCAAGGCATTGTTGCGTTCGAAGGGGCCAAGCCGGGGCTGGCTCTGCGCCCTGCCCGCCCTGCTCCGGGCTTTGCCATTGCCGAGGCGGGAGCCCCCAGCCCGCAAGCTCTGCCCCGGGCACGGCGACCCGCGGCCAGGGCAACCCGGGGCCGTGCTCGCACTCGCACCCGCACCGCGGGGCGCCGGGCGGGGCCGGGGGCGGCGGCCGCGCGTCCCCCGCGGGAGGCAGGTGAGACCCCCCCGGTACCACTCACCTCCGCGGGGGGAGGAGCCTCCTCCGGGCGCCGCAGCGGCTCCCCCTGCTGCCGGCTCTTCCGCCGCTCCCGCCGCCGGGCCGCGCCGGGCCGCCTGCCCCGCTCCGCGCCGCCCGCGGCCGCCGCGACCACCCCGCTGCCGCCGCGCGCGACTCGGCGCACCTACGCCGCCATTTTGTCTCGCCCTGTTGTACTTAACGTGAATCCGACATGACACTGATTACAGCCCAATGGAGGCTCATTAAAACCTTACCTACCCCGCGCCCCGCCCACCGCCGCCCGCCATTGGCCCGCGCCGCGCACGCCGCTGCGCGCTCACGGGCCGGGGGGGGGGGGGGCTGTCCGTCACCCGCCCACAGCGGCCCCGTCCCGCCCAGCAACCGGCTCGGCGCTCCCATTGGCGGGCAAGGCCTGTCAATCGCGCGGCGCGCCCCTTCCCTGCGCGCTCAGCACCGCCCACCGGCAGGAGGGGGCGGGGCCGGCCGCTGACACTGGCCGCCGCCGCCGCCACACACTCGCGCGTTCCGCCCACCCACCCGCCTCACGGGTGGGCCTCGGGGGCTCGCGATTGGTCACAAACCGGGAGCGGGGACGGGGCTTCTCGCAATCCCGCCCTCCCGTTGGCTGCCGCTGCCGCCCGTCCGCCACCCCCCGGCCTCCTCACCCCCCCTGCCACCGCCCCAGCCGCTCGCTCCCGAAGTTTATTCGGGAGCGCGAGCGCTGCCGAGACACCGGCGGCGGCCGCCTGAACCAGCTCGGCAGGGCGGGCGGGCGCGCCACACACACTAATGAGCCGCCTTAAATATTGAGCGTCACGCGCGTGCCTCGGAGGCTGGCACTCGCCCGGGCGGGCGAGATGGAGCGGCGTGCTCGCAGCATTACCCTCCCAAGGTGCCTGGCACTGGCAGCCGCTTATCGCGCACACACACACCCCGCACCACCGAGGGAGGGAGGAGGGAGTGGAAACGGGGACGACGACAATGACTCCCGGCTCTGCAGCCACATGCAGGTCCCTGCAAGTTTCGCCATGCGAAGCACAGGGACTTCTCTGTCAACCCGTCTGCGAGGGAACAATTGCCGCCTCAGAAAGACAGGGTGGGAACATGCAACACAAAAACCTCAGCCATCCCCTGCTTCCCTCCGCCACTCCATTCCCCCTCTCCCCACCCCATCCAGCCCAGCCATCACCCCCTGCTGCTGCTCCCCCTCCCCTGCAAAACGCAGAGCATTGCAATGCATTTACCCAGCGCAAGTGTCTGCAAACACGTGCATCAGCCTCCGATGCTAAAGGAAAAAAAGTACCCAGCCTAGTGACAAGCCCCCTGCGCTGGGAGCGGGGAGGGAAAGGGGGTTATTATGGCAAATTGCAGCCTGTCACCCAATGCAAAACAAACCCCATCGCATGCTCCCTATTATCCCCGCATAAACTCCTGGGAATCTAACCTCCGATGCAGGTTCCCCCCTTTGCTTGCAATGACCTCCTTTCTCTGCCCGTGTGTGTTTCTGCAGCAGCGGTTCCTGCGGAATGTGCTGCCCCTGAAACGCGATCGCGGCTCCTCTCTCTCTCTCGCTCGCTCGCTCTCTCCGCTCTGTCTCTCGCTCGCCCGCTCGCTCTCTCTCCTGGCTGCAAGCAGAGCCAGGAACACAACAACAACACAGCCTCCCCCCACCCCCTTCCCCAAACACATACACACTGAAGAGACCCAGCCAGGAGAGCCAGACGAGCCGGGGAGGGGGTGGAGGGAATCCCCAGCCAGCGGATTGATTGCACCAGTTACCTTCCCTAAGCCCCTCCGCGAGAGGGGAAAAAAGAAGATGAATACAGAGAGAATACCTTGTCTCCCCTCCTCCTCCTCCGCGGGGCTCCTCTTCTCACTCCAAAATACTAAAAGGTGGACGGGCAGATCAGACACACGCGTTCGGCTCTCGGCGGGGGAGGGGAGCCACGCGAGCAATTATCATTAATTTAGAAATTAAAACAGAAACCCACCCCAGACCTCCAGCCTCCCCGGTGCGGGCGGACGCAGATTGCGAGGACTGGTGCTAAGACACAGGACCTGATAACAGCTAATTGAAAGGTTAATCTACATAGGCTGTGACAGAAGAGGTCCCTCCCCACTTTTTTATCTGCTGTTGGCAAGTGGGAAATTGAGCTCCCCCCACCTTTTCTCCCTCAAAAAAAAAAAAAAAAAAAAAAGAAAAGAAAAACGAAAAAAAGAGAAAAAAATTAAAAAATAAAGAGGGAGAGAGAAAGGGGGAAAGGCGATAAAGTTTGGGGGGCGGCGCGTCCCCTGGGCGGGAAGGCGGCTGCGGGGGGGAAGCGGCCACCGGCGCCTCCCGGGGGCCCCCAGCCGCCCTCGGGGGGTCGCGCCGGCCTTTAGGGTCCTACGCGGGGCGATGTGACCTGTCCCGATGGGAGCCCCCCAAGGGCAGCCTTTGGGGCTTGAACGCTCCCCCGGGCCGGGGGAAGAGGGCTGTGCTTGAGCCTCCCATAATTAGTGTGAGCGATGGAAGCAGCGTGAACAAATCACAGATGTTGTCCTCCCGTTGAGTTTGTACATGTAACAAGATGTTGCGAGGAATTTATATTAAAGAACAAGATGATAACACGTACGCACTTAAAGCTCGGTTTTCTCCACGCTGTCTTGACCGGTGATGCCAAAGGCCTCTCACCATGTCAAAGTGTTCAGCAATCATGGAATATGCTGAGTTGGAAGGGACCCATCAGAACCATCGAGTCTTACTCCTGGGTTTGAATACTCCTTGTGATGGTTTTCTCACCTGTGGCCAGCAAACAGCACTTTTCACCCAAACATCACTTTTTACCCAAGCATGGCACGACAGAATACCATGGGATACATCCCACAGGGTACCACACAAGGGAGGGAAAGGCAGAGTACCTACCTGAGCATCTACTCAAGCAGGCACAGCTAGACATTCTCCATCTTCCCAAACTTGATTGTTCCACACGTCTCCTCAACATCCTCTTTTCCACATCTTGTGGATGACATGTTGTGTTAGGTGCCTGCCTGCAAAGTTTTCTAAAAATATCTGGTCCTGAATAAGAAAATATAAAAGTAAAATTAAAAATAAAACTCCTTAAGAGTGGGTGGAAAATGGCCTTCTACAATAAATTATGAAGGTCTTCCCTAGATGATGCACTGCATGTAGACTAGTAAGGAAACAATGTTTCCATAATAATAATTTTAAAAAACCATTAGGGTTTAGTGCAACTTCTTTCAGAGTCAGTTTCTGGAGTTACTGTGTAAGGAAGCTCTTTGGTGATGTTTCAGAGCACTGTAAAATTGTATGACCTACTTACAGAAAGCTACCGGGTGAAAATAATATTCCAGCATGTATCTATCACACCATAACCATTGACTGAGGTTTTAGTCTTTTAACTGCCAGATGCAACCTTTTAAACATTAAGAGGGAAATTGAAATGTGTAGTGACCTAATACTTGTTGGAGAATCCGTCAAGGTTCATGTATTATGCAGGACCTGGCAGTGATTTAAAATAGTTTTTAAATTATTGGAAATGTTATAAATCATTTCAGCACAATTTGTAGCACAGCGTCACATTTGCAACACTATTCGGAATGTTGTGTCAACATTTCCATCAGAAACTTTTTTTTTTTTTTCCCCGGGAAATTTACAACTTGGTTAGTGGTAAAAACATAAAAATAATTTCTTGAAACTGAAACTTGGCATGGCCTCATCCCAGTTCAGGAAACAAAACACTGGAGAAAACTCGATAATATGTTTGGCCATTCTGGAATTATGAGTGTGTCGTGAAGACATAAGTAACAGCACAGAGAAAAATCATAAAAGTCTCTGGTTTAAATAATTCCATTCTTTCTTCTCCATTTAACTCTTTTCCTAAAAATAAATTTTATAGGATGATATGTCATTGGGTGTTGTGTTCCAGTTTTTAACATATTCAAGAACCTTTTGTTTAGAGAGAGAGTCCTATGGATCTTGACATTTACAGGTGTACCTGATACTATGTAAACTGAGAAGTTTAAGCACATGAACCTCTTTATACATGAATCATTGTCCAGCAAACTCAGATCCACTGTCACTGTAAATTATACTATTTTCCAAAATTATAACTTCAAAAGAGCTACATCATGGTAGTTCAGTTTGAGATAGTGCATCTTACACAGAGAAACCTAAGTACCTGGAATGCTTTGGATCTAACTGAGAATGTCTATAAGAATTTCGGTTGGTCATCTACAAAAGAAATAGTTTTGGTTTATTGTATGAGAATGCCCTCAAGCCTATATTAAAAATATCTATGGAAAAGTAATAAGCCCATCAAGGCAGTGCAAACAATAAAATTTACACTTTAGTATGTCTTTTATGGGCAGAATTTGTGGGATTTCTCTCCCATAACTCCTACAAACTGGTGAAGTATCACTAATTCCCCCAAGGAATAACAGGTGTCTAAACATTTATACATTGAATACTCATTCCATGTGCTAAAATCATGTCCTTAATGTTAAAAAAGAGTATCTAAAATCAAAATAACTTTCTCATGTATTCTTCTAGAAAGAACTACTTTGGCTAATTTCCCTTTGTTCTATTAGCCTCTTTGCTTTTGTATTTTAAATAATCTTATTTACAGGATTTTCGCCCCACACACCCCCTCCATGGAAAAATATATATTATTGTACATCTACATGAGTATGTAGTGAGCATATGCTTCTCCTCAAAAGTCCTTAGAATTATTCTAAAAATGCACTTACACTGCTATTTTTTGATCACAAGTGAGAGAAAGCAAGAAGTTAAGGGCTCTGCATGGTCTCAGTTAAATTCAGTTCTCAAAAATGAAAATCTGAAAATTACTGTATGGCTGTGGTGTAAGACATGCTGGAGACTACTGCTTAAATAAAGCCCAGACATGTGCAGAACAAATTCATCAGTGTACAAAAAAGAACATCAAATTAGAGTTTGAACACTTGCTTGAAATCCGTAAGAAAATTCTTGTGCATGAAATTACTGCCATATTAAGAATTTCCCTGTGAGGGCTTTAATCACTGATGCAGTTCCTTTAGAACTAGTGGGGCTGTTACATATTTAGAAACAATTATGCAGTTGTCCATGTTGGTATGGTGACAGATCCCTATTTATCTTTGGAGATGCTGGAGGGTAAAATCTTGGCCCTCATAGAAGTCTGGCAAAACATCCTATGACTTCAACCAAGCCAGGATGTTCCTTCTATTATTACCACACACAGCCACATATTTGACTACAGTCACCTGGAAATTTCATCCCCTGGCATATGCTGTTGAAAGAAGTGACCCAGGGGAGAAAAGTCATCCTAAAAGTGCAACGAGTTTCATCCCATAGTCATCCTGAGCATGTCCCTGCCTGGGAGCTGAATGCATGAATTCTTTACCTGCACCACCTCCTCTGCTCAGCTCACCTGCCAGCAGCTTCTCTGCTACTCTAACCTTCAACCTCATACTCCTTTGGGACTAAAACACCCTTTTCTTAATTTTTTTTTTAATTTGTGATATTTTCCCCCCCCAAAGCCTTTTATATTTTAATTTAATCTGAAAGATTAATCCATGAAACTATGTCTGCTCTTCTGAGCACAAGCAGAATGCTTCTTGGTTTTTGTATGAGGATATGTATTGCTGCACACAATAGAGCATCACCACCCAGCTTAAGACCCACAGATTACATTAATAAATACATTCATATATTTATATACACACAAAGTGAGTAACCTGTGGGCATGTTTTCTGATCATTTGCTGTCTCATCTATTACATTTAATCAAATTGAATAATAGTGTAAAATAGTCTCCTGCTGCCATTTTACTGGTTCAGGTGCTTTTTAATTCCTGAAACTAGCAGATTATAAGGTAAATGCTATAGCAGTTTCAACTCAGGAGTTGTAATTGGCATAATACTGTAATTTGGAAATAAATGTTTGTGGTAGATCAGCTGTCATCCCACAGGGATAGAGACAGTGACTGTTTATAATAAATCCCACATGTTCCTTTCTACTCTGGCAAATATACCACACTGCTATATCAAAGTACTTTACAATCCTTAATGAATTAGTTCCTGTAAGAGCTTTGTTAGGTGAGTGAGTATTATTTTTCTTGTTCCCCAACCAGAGATAGACAAAGTTTAAAGCAAAGCGGTTAGAAGAGGATGCTGGCCTCAGGAACAATCTGGGCACCTGGGTATTAAGGGCTCTACTCTGGGCACAAGAGATCCAGTTTCAGAGGTCCTATGCTAGTTGTGGAGAAGAAACTGCTGGCCTGTTAACACACATTTCAGACCTTAGCAGGAACATGTCTTTTTGCTGCATTAACCGTATTACATGTTAAAGCACCAATGGGATGAATAGAATTTGGGAGGGCAAAGGAAAACGCTAAAAGCAAAGACTGAAAAAACCAGGTGGCTTTTATACATGACAATGTCTATAAGATGGTGCCTTTCATATATACGGTGTCTCACAGTACTTGATGTGGAGGTTCTATTTATGCATGATAAAGGATTAGTAGGTGATTAATAGATGTTTCAATAAGTGGCAATCAATTGTTATGGGTCCAATGGGTCAACAGTTCCTTACAACAATAGCTCATCATCATCTGAAACACCCTACCAATGTGTTTAACCTCTATATCCTTTACATTGAAACACCTGCTAATCTTGTGTTAAACCTCACAAATGGAATCTTAACATAATGTGTGACTCAAAACAAATTTGCTGGAGAAAAAAGGATTAGCACCTAGTCTCCACAGAAAATTGTTAGTTATAGCTGTACTGGATTTAAGTTTCTCCTTTTGCCATGTAAAAGGCACTATATGACAGGAAGCATTTTGCTGCTGAGTGCAAGAGTGGTGTTTTCAAGGCTAATCCCAAGAGGAGGGCTGGGATATTGCTGGACTCTATACCAACCAGCATGACTGAACTTGATGCAGCCTTGTGTTTTTATACATATTACAGTAATACTTGGTGAGGACAGCTGACAAGATAAAGGATGAAATTGAAAATGAATAAAGATCAGTTTGTTCAGAGGTAGTGAAAAGTGCCATAATCAGGGGCTGCTCAGGTCCTTCTTGCTACTGTCCTGCTGTGTTTAGTTAGTCTGGTGAAAGGGGAGGATGCTGATGTTTGCAGGGGCCATTTTAACACCTCAGCTTGTCTTTGTGGGCTTTAAAGTAATTAACTCTCCAATCATTACCGGTTGACTTTGTCGACAGGTTTAGGTTTCCCTCCTGCTGTTCCCTTTGGGGATATTGGGTTGTCACTTTATGAGAGGGGGGATTCATTTTAAGGTTCACACCAAATCCCTTTCACAGCTTCTCAACAGCTCATTTTGTTCTCCATACTGCTGGAATATTCTCTTGGTCTCTGTTTAAATGAACATGACTTATATAACTTTTTCCAGATCGAACTGGACAAGCAAGGGGGAGGGAGAAGGGGAAGCTTCTCCAAAAAGGCAGGTAGCACACTTGCTAAGCCCTTCAGATGAAAAGAGGGCCATCCTCGGTACTTAGAAGTCAATAAAAGACACTGCAAAGGCAGTTTTGCTAAATAAAGCTACTTTGAGCTGCGAAAGGATTCTGACAGTGCTTAATGTAACTGAAAGAATCCTCACAACTTCCAGCTGTGACATGGGTGTACTATATTATAGTTCAGTTTTAGCGAGGGGAAAATTTCCAGATCTGTAGTTGTTGCAATTTTTTATTGATCAAAGATTGCCAAGAAACATGGAGAGAAAAAGGTAGGAGAAAGCTTGATCATATTCTTGTTAATCCTATTCTCATCCAGTTTCCACTATATATTTTTTTAAATCCCATTAATAAGCTGAAGAAATAGTAATGACCAGAGAGGCTGCTACCAGCCACATAATTTGGAGATCCAGATTTGGTATATGGCAGCAGCAGAGTTCTAAGAAATGTGACTGATAGGCACAACGAGCACTTTGCAAACTCAGTGGACAGTGAAAACCCTCACCTACTGCAAAGCTGGTTGGAGTACTTACCCTTTGAACGTGTGCTCAGCATCTCCTGGCACACCAACATTCTCACCAAGGGTGGGAGTTTGGGAAATAATCTGTGTGCCAAACCAGCTCTGAAATTGCTAAACCCAATTGCTAAGCCCAGGCTTAGAAAAACCTTTGGTCTGCTCTGCAATGCTTGGAAATTGAGCAACATCCACTCTAGTCTTTTCTTTTTGCATCTTGAACCAAGAGGAGTTTGACTGGTGTCAAGGACCACACTGCTATCTCCAGCTGGATTTTTAGTGGTGTCTGTATGATGTTTTCTTTACTTCCTTTGTTGGCAGCATTAGTTGTGAGGTTCCTTTGCTAAATAAAGCTCTGGCTGCACAAACAATTTATTTCAGTCACTTCCCATAGCTGCCGGTACTGCAGCAACTCAGGCTCTGTTAGCTAGACTAGAAGGCCTGTCAGAGTCAGGTGGCAATACACCACATCATTTCAAATACCCTTTCAGGAACCTTTAGATCTGCTGCTCAGTGCTCCCTTAAAAATTGCCACTGGCTTGCTTGTATTAGGGTTCCCAACCTGACTAACTCTGGTTGTTAAATTATCATCATGAACAGAAGGATTTTGTATTAAATATCCTTTGGGAAGGAAAATCTGAGTGAAAAGGGATTTGGAGGGCAGGAGAGACTTGTTTTTCTGTATCAGGTAATAAGAAAATGTAGAAGCTAGGAAGAAGCAAGGTAATCACATATCAATGTTGGAAATGTTAAGTGTCTTCTTCATATGCCTAGAACTACACAAACGGTCTCCTCAGGGTACACAGGAGAGGTACACGGCTGATGATTTATCAAGGTCCCAATTGCATTATCCAGCATAATGAATGCCTTTGTTTATTTAATAATAATAATAATTTTTTAAAAAGAAAAAAAAAAAAAGAAAAAAAAAGGGAAGTTCTAGTTCTCAGCTGATGGCAGGACCTGGGCAAGCTGTGAGCTTGTTCCTTAGCGCTGGCCAGATCCCCTCTGTTCTCCTGATATTATTCCCCTTTGTTATTCGATATCCCACAGTGCCAGCTAAGTCAGGAGTTGTCACACTCCTCACTGGTGCAGCAGGATACAAAATAGCTGGGGGTGGGGAGGAAGACTGGAATGGTTAGGAGGTGGAAGGGAAAAGGCCTTTTTTTTGTGAAAACAGTAGCACCAGCTGCATCCTGCAAGTCGCTAAATTAGCCAGTCAGTTGTTTTTCTTTTAATTTTTGTGTGAATTCAAGAATAGGTTGTGGATGTCTTGGCAACTCATGAATGAGGCTCTTTATGAAAGAATTCACCTTGCAGAGGGGCTGCTGTCAGATGCACAAGCCTCTTTCCATTAATTAAGCTGCAGAACATCCCCTCTTTTTTTTTCTCTATCCCTCTCAACGCCTGGATAATCAGACCCTGTGTCTTTCTGTAACATCCACCACTGCCTCTCTCTCTCCTCACAGTATTTCACCCACTCTGTTAATTCTGGGCTGCCAGATTTTTTTTTTTTTAACACAGCTTATTGCTGCTAAGTGAGATATCATGCTGCCTGAGCTAATAACTAAGATGAATATTCTGCTCCACTGCAACTAGTAGCATTCTCTATGCTTTATCTTCGGTTGAAGGGTGGCCTAAGAGCAAAGTTGGATATTTTCAAAAGCTCAGCTGGGAGTTAATCAACTCTTATTGTTTTTCGACAGGAGCTGGATGCTTAACTTGCATGCAGTGAGTCTGAGTCATCCCCTGGATTGTCACCCACACACAAACAGCCCCACAGAGGGTGCACAGAACTTTTCAGGCATGCTAGAAATGACCAGCCATTAAACGTGTGTAAGCTGAACTGCACAGGTTAGGGAGTGATTACAGATGTAATTGTGCCTGAACAAACACTCTGGGGAGAGAAGGTGGGTACCTTCTCAGGAGCCTCAATCAACTCTCAGCTTTGCTGTGCCTGAACAAGATATGTGGCTGCAACTGAGCAGTCTGGAAGTTTTTTTAGTGGGGATATTTAGATACTCATGTCTGCAATTATGAATTTACACACCTGCTTCAGGGAATAATCCCAAATCTTCTAAAAAAAAATGAGGAGCTGACTATCATACCTTAAGTGTTTGCATGTTTGGGCTTAATTTTGCATGGCTGATTTAAAATCCCAGTCATTAGGAATAGAAAATATGTGTATGGTATTAGTGACAGGCTGTTATAAATGACCTGTTCGTTTTCCTTCACTTCCAAGTAATGCTGAACATTAATTTCCTGCAAATGAAGCAATCTGAAGTAGAGCACACCAAATAATTAATCTTTGGAAACTCTGGACTAAATTAAAATAATTTGAAGTTAAATAAAGAGCTCATCTGTGGCCTCAGTGCTCTTTCTGGGAAGCAAGGGATACATAAAAGAATCAAAAAGAAAGCAAATACTGAATTACCTAACAGAAAAGGAATCTACAAATATATATAATAAATTCCCACATTACATCATAAAACTAACTTTCTCACAAATGCTATCATTGCCAAGACACATAGGAGACCTTTCAATTAGTAGCAAAAGTGAATAAGCAAGTGGGAAATTATTTGCATGGGACATATGCATTTTCTATTTTGGGGCTTGCTGGCCTGTTTGGATTTTTTAAAACGTATTATCAAATTATTGATTATACTGGAGGTCTCCGTATACTGAGAATCGGGTGTGGTAGTATTTAAATTACCGTTTAAATGGTAAACTAGAAATTCTCTTTATTAATTCAGGCATATTAAAGAATGAGCACTCATGATAAACTTTATGCTTTTATTAGCAAAAGTTGACTTTTTAATCCAATGCTGTAATTTGGTTAAAATTAAAACATAAGTAGAGTTGAAGAGTTATGTAAATTGAGAATATTCAGAAATATAAGAAAAATAATTCCATCTTTACTAGGTCCAGGAATAATTAATGTCTATATTTCAGAAAGGACAGTAAATAAGCCTACTAGTCCTTTGTTTCTTTAAGAGTTTCACTTGTCTTATTTTTTTCAATCTTTCCTTGGCTGTAAATCTACAGCTATCCCAAACTATCAGAGACAAATAGTCTAATGGGAAATAATATGGGTGAAGAGACAATATATGAGAGTGGGCAGCAGGATCTTTTGAGTTTTAAAGGCATGGTATTGTATCTAAACGTGCTGAAAGCTCCTTGCTACAGTTTTCTTGTTTATAAAATAGGAAAGATATTAGTCTGGCTCTTGGCAAAGCTCAGAAATGCTCCTGTCTGTATAAATGCTGAGGATTATTAGAGAGAAGATGTTCAGCTTGGGAGTGGGGTTCTGAATATAGTGATGAACCCACTCAATTTCAATTGCTGCATGTGAGCTTCTTTCTTCTTATAACAATTAACCTCTTAGAAAAGAATTAACACTGAGTTTACATGTTGACTCTACAGACATTGGATAATTGCTTTTAAAAAAATCATCTATAAGTCCAGGAAATTACATTTCTCCTTTTGCTTCTAAAATTACAAACTTCTGACTTCCCAGCTGGTAATGCAAGCAATCAAAATCAGGTCTCTTGAGTGCAGTTGCATGACACACATGAACAACAATCTCATTTCATAAAGAATTAACCCACAGCCAGCTACGTTAACTGGCTCCAATCCATGCCACAGAGCCTCCCTCTTCCAAGCACTGTAGCTCCTGCTTTACACAGGCAGAAATGCACTGGTGAAACAACAGCAAACCTTTTTGGAGTCCTACCCTAACAAAGCTCCCTGGCAGAGGGAAAGAGTTTGGAATGAAGCACCAAACTGAAACCCAGAAGCTTTGGCTTCATTTTCTGTCTTTGTTACAGGCTGCCTATCAGTAAGGCAGTCACTTAACCTCCCTGAGTTTCATCTTCTATCATACAGAGACAGTAATACCTCCTTTGGCTGTCTTTTTGATCTAGAGTATAAAGAAAGTGACATTATCCCTCCCCCCCCAATCTCAGCTAAGACATCTAGGCACTACTGTGATTCTAATCAGTAACAGCAGTAACTACTGTTTAAACAGAAGGACCTACTTCAGTTTGAAATTTCCTTTATTTTATCTAGTTAAAAATCTCTTCACAGTTTCTCTGATTTTTTTCCTTCCTTTTTGAAAGTAAGAAGAAAGAAGCAACTTGTTTTAGGTTGATGATTTAGTTCCGTAAGTGCTCCCAGTATAGGGTCATGGAGAAGAAGCAGAGAACACAGATCCAAATGAGGAAAGCTTGGTAAACTTAATTTCTCTCATCAGGACCTCTCCTTAAAAAGTGTTCTTCAGAGCTTAAATTTAAAGATGATGTGCAAATGAAAGCCCAGAAAAAACATGTAACTCATTTGTGTCCTTTTCTCAGTGAGCTACCTTAAAGCGGCATGGGTGGAGGTTCTCTCAATACATTCCAAACATTGCATGGAATACACACCTTGCAACTTCTGGTATTTTTTCTTGATGCTCAGTCTAAATCTTTCCCTAATGTGTTTCAAGTCATTGCAACCTTAATCATAGTCCTAAATCAGTTCTTAGTGTTTACTGCAAATGGTTATCTTGGGTAAGCAATTTCCATATTCCTCACTAGTAACCAATTAAGCAACCTGTAGCAACTTTCTTTTCTGTTTTGAAATAGTTTTTAACTGAAAGATTTGAACAAACTACACCACATTCAGTAGTGCCAAAGACTGCCATTTAGAGGGGTTTATGCTACACTGTCCTGTCTAGAGAAAGGCTATTCATACATCCAGAAGACCGACTTTGCAGGCACATGTACATGTTTGTGTTTGAAACTTCTAGACTGACAACCCTTCAAATCCAGTTGCCTTCTCTTGGGACAGAAACATGAACCTTTATTTCTCTTTGATTTGAGAACTGACACCACTGTGGTCTCCATTATGAGTCTGGCAATATTAAAGTGTGTTGCTCTTTACTGGCAGGACTGACTGCTTGAGTTGAATGAGTACATGTTGACCTTGGGGGAGCTGCAGGGGTATGTGTTTGCTTGGTTTTTAAATTTATCTTTTCCAGGTTGAGGGGAAAGAAGCTTTTAGACATTACAAAATACATGTGGATTTAAGCAACAATTGATTTCAGAAGCATCTTATATTTTTCAACATTGCTTTATGAACTGATGAGGCTTAGTAGAGCTTTTTTAAGATCAAAAGATGTGACAGTTTGCAAAATATGCAGTGAAGAAATGAAATCATTCCCTGCACACACCAAGAAGCACCAGAATCCTCTGATAAATGTTTCTTCAGCACAAGTCCAGAAAATTTGCACTCCATACAATGCACATACTTCAAGACAGACACGTGTCTGCCAGCAACCAAAGTCTGTCTTCTCTTACGGAGACTTACAGAGGAGCAGAGCACTCATTGCCAGTTCAGCAAACAGGGAGGTGTGTGTGATGTGCAGCTCAACTGAGGGGCAGGAAAGGACTCACTGAGAGCTGGAGGTGGCAGGTTCCTCAGGCCTCCTGCTTCTGCCCACCCTGGTGCACTGCTGGGTAGAGCAGCCTGTCACTGTTCTAGGTACAAGGCTTCTCTGTTACATGGACAGCCCTACAGCTGTATTTTAGCAGGCTGGATTATTATTTCCTATGGCTAGACAGAGTTAACCCTCCCAAGAGACAAATTCAAGCACTTGTGACAGAGACAGATGAGTTACATCCATTCATGGAAAGAAAAACAATCTTATGGTCATGCAACTGAATTGTTTCTAATTAATTAATGATCTATATTTCATACTGCTGAAGCAGAATCTGAGACACACTAGAAAAACATCCTTCATGTGGCCCATCCTAACAGTGGCAAGGGTGTTGAGACACGGATTCCCTTATTAACAAGCTTGCAACTCATCCCTTAGTCTCATTGTCTTGTTGCTAAGCACACACCATGAGAGGCTGGCACCACATCAGGGAGCAGCAAGGGTCAGCTGCTCCCTGCACCCCAAGAGCTAAAGGATATCCCAGGACTGGCAGCAAGGGAGCAGGGAAGGGCAGACCCAGTATTCTACCCAAAAGTCCAACTCACCAGGCAAGTCTGTGGTGATGAGGCAGGTCCAAGGTCAGGCCTGGCAGGATCTGTGGTGATGAGGCAGGTCTGAGGTCAGGCCTGGCAGGATCTGTATGGGGTCCAGGGACCCTTGGCAGGGCCAAGGTCAGGGCCAAGCTGCAGAGCTGCTGGGAGCTGAGGCCTGGGAACACAGATCCCATGGCAAGGCCGGGTCTGGCTGCAGCTGAGCTCCTGCTACAGAGCCAGGGCTGAGCCAGACTGGGGCTCTGGGGCAGGGCTGGGGTGATGGGGATGCTCCAGCTGAGCCTGCTCAGGGCTGTCAACACTCTCCCAGAGAGATGCTTTGTGTCTCCAAGTTTTCCTGGTAACTAAATGTCATGAGGAGTGCCATATATTGGCCTGCCAGATAGAGCAGGACTTTAATGTTACACAAATAATAATCTGATCCTACAAACCCGTGTATATGTCATTGAGATCTTATTACAGCCTGGGTAAGAGGATGCTGGGTGTTTGCACTGATGAGGCTATTTCAGTATGATAAGCTGCACTAAGTGGGCTCAGTTGTGCATCAGTGGAGTGTATTTGCATATTGCACTGCCAGGGAAAAGAAACCCTTACATTTTGCAAGAGTTTGCCATGCACAAAAATGCCACTGCAAATATCTGAGTATGTGAGCAGTTCCCATGTAGGCAATATTCCATGGAAGGTGCTAGCAAGGCTGAATTAAAGGGTATATGACATTTCCAGGATTTGGGATGCTCAGTGGAAAACTTATCTATATATTTTCAGGACTTTTTACAATATCCATTGCCTTTTGATTTATAACATTTCACATGGAAAAAGACTGGCAAATATTTTTGGCTATAAGAATTCAAATAGTCTTTTGAAAGAACCGTTATTAGAACCAGCCTGAACTCCAGCCAAATATTCCTATTCTCTTTCACTTCAGCCCTTGATATATGCTTTCCTGTAGAAAGAAGCCTGGAAGAAGATTTTTTTTTTTTCCCCTATGAGCTGCTGATTTCCAAGTTTGGTGTTTGTTCATTTGGGTTGTTGGTTTTTTTTGTGGGTTTTGTTGTCCTTTTTTTTTTCTTTTAAGTTTCATTTTTTTTTCTATGTTATAGGTTTTTGAATGGACAGAAGAAGGCAAAATGTATCTTATATTTTCAATTCTATGTTGTATTTTCTATTTTGTCTTAAAATTCTCCCATAAGTCTAATGCAATCTTATTCCTACAGTAATACAATTATTTTAAGCCAGGACCTTGAAAAGCTGGCACCACATGTAAAAATCTAAGAAGACAACATTTATATTGAAAACCAAATGACTTCATATCTCTATACAATTGTAGAGACATGCTCATACATGTATATGCACACATATTTTTGGTGCAATGATATATGGTTTATATATAGGCCATTAAAATAATGTACACAATCTAAACAAAGCAGATTACCAGCAAAACATGCAGCAGCAAGTTTAAAATTCCAGTTGTATTCTCTAAGTAGGTTGAGAAGAGTCATAACATCAGTAATTTCTCTATGCTCTGGCAGCATTTGTGTTCAATGCTTTATCTACAAAAGGGATTTGGGGAACAGGGAGTGATCCTAAGGCTCCCAGATTGTTTCTCCAGCCAGATTCAGGCTGGGTCTGGTTTGGCTGCAGTGTAAATGCACCTTTCACCGAGTCTGAATGAGAGACTCCTGCATCCCTCCAAACAGCAGCTCTGACAGAGAGACACCAGTGTGGGACAGGCCTTTAGGCATCTGTGGTGCCCTGGAATTTAAGCAGAAGCTCTGATACAAACCAAGCCCAGGTCAAGCACTCATCCCTCCCTCTGCCATCCTGGAATGGAGAAAAAAGGGGGGACCCTCCTGCTCCCAGCTCAGCTGTCCTGCAGGCTGGCAGTGCAGAACACAGTGTTACCTCCAGGCACCTCGGGGCAAGGAATTAATAAACAACCTCACCCATGAGCTGAGAGTGCAACAGCAATGAAAATGAAAGTGATTGTATACTCTGTGAATGCATGGATCATTCTCATAGCAAGAACAGAATGCACACAAAACATTGCTTTGGTAAATGGTGTAGAAAAGGTCTGTCAGCTATAGGTGTCTAATGTATACTTTGTAGTTTCACTGAGGTATTTTGCAGCAAAACAATCAAGACAAATATGCAGATCTCAATTATGGGACAAGAATCTTCTTGCATTGTGGTGCTAGGAGTTCTCTGCCAGTTTGAGTTGCAACATAAGGTTTTTTATACTGTGCTGGGACTGTCTGAGAGATCAGATCCCAAGTAAGACCCCAGTCCAGCTGCCAGGTGTGTTTGTGTAGCCTTGAGGGCACAGGGGCTGCATGGGTGAAGTGGAATCACTTTCCCCACTTAAACTGTGCACATACAGAAAGAGCTTGGTATTTAGTTTGGGTTTGTTTTCTTTTTTGTTTTCCTATTTTTAGTTTTTATTTTTGTTTGGCTGTAACAATGTGCTTAATTTTTGGCTGATCAGCTTCTGTGCTTTAATATTGATGACTCTGCAGTTGGACTCCCCAGGTTGTCATCCATCTCACATGGAGCACAAACACAGGGTCCTCTCCATCCCATATCCACCAGAAGGTGCACCAGCAGGTGCTGAGTAGCCTCATGATTTTGTCAGACCCCATAGGTTTGGAAAAATCATTTGCCGGACCACCAGGCAACAAGCAGCAATTACATCTGGCAAGGCCAAATCCAAAAGGGAAAATTATGGGATTTAAAGCCATCAGGGACCATTCCACACCACAAAGCAACTTTCTGACTTATTCCATGTTTCAGCAAGGGCAAACAGAGAGATGAGGGCCCTGTGTGAGGGCCTGAGAGCAGGTCCCCTCCTGGCTGTTTGGCTGTCTGGGCTAGGGCCAGCCTGGAGCTTGCAGAGCTGAGAGCTGCCCCACTCCTTTGCTGGCCTTGGACACAGCCAGGGCTGACACCCCTCCCTGTGGGACCTGCTTTTAAGCTAAGCCCCTTCCATCAGGCCCCATCTGAGCTAAAGCTCCTGCTGTGTTGCAGCCATGCCTGTCCCTGCCTTTGGACCATTGCTCTGGACCTAGAGCCTGACCTGGAGCTGACTTCCAGCCTGGCCTCAGACCTGCCTTTCCACCAGGAACCTGCCTGGTGTTCACAGGCTGTGCCTGATCCTTGCTCCCCACACTGGACCTGCCTTGCTTGGCTCACTGGGGAGCTGTGGCACTGATGAGACTCCTGCCCTGGCAGCTGTGTTGGTGTGCTCAGCTTCCAGCTCACCTCTCCTTGCAGAGAGCCAGCTCTTGCTGCTTCCTCAAAAAAATCAGGCTGTTCCTCTCAAAATCTCCACAGCTTTCAAAGACTGATGATCTCAGCAAAAATGTTAACCCATTTTCCTTCACAGAAGAGCAGAAATGGTGGATGAATCCCAGAATCAAACCTACCACTAATGATACTGAACCATGGAAGGAGAAAATGAATAGTCTTACATTGTTTTCACTGTCCCAGGGATAAGAATGCTGGTCTGGGTACTTTGAGAAGTCTTTTTCTTAGACCTCCATCCTTTCTATACACAAGTATACAGGTGTTCTGGAAATAATGCCATGAATTCACAAGCAGAAGAAAATAACTTGTGAGAGCAGTGGCACTTAGAACTCTTGGAGTCCAGTGGGTTTTTCAGTTTTGTGCCCTTCAGCCCAACAGTGCAACTTGTATCACACAGGTGCCTATAAAGAGTATCACTGCCACAGCATGTGGCATGAGACTAACAAAAATGTTTAAAAATTTGCCCTGTCTTTCTTACTGCTCTTTGAACAGTAAGTAAGACAGAGGGAGTCTGGAGAAGCTGTGGTCAACCCATCAGGATCTTCTTTTCTTCTTCCCATTCTTTCCTCTCATGCCTTTCTCCCTCTGCCCCTGTTGATTTTGCTGGTGATTCAGCCCCATTCCTGGAAGACATCTATTTGTGCCTACTGCTAAACTCTGCAGCAGCTGCTCAGACCTTTTCCTACCACTGTGTTGTGATGCAGTCATGATTTTGCCAGAAAAGTGGTGTTTGCCTGCCATGAACCTGAAAGAGTTCAACACTGATTAGGAAGGAAGGCTGGCTGGCAGGCAGGCAGCATGACTGAGTAAGCCTGGTTTCCTTAGGAACCCAGACTGAAAAAGTGAGAAAGTAAGAGCATGTGTGTTCTGGTAGGCAGTGAATAATCCATTAAAACTCTTAATTAAAAATTTAAACATGTGTCTGCTAATTACATCACCCTTTTCCTGCCCTCAAAAAGCAGCAAATGAGCATGGTTGCACACCTGCCCGTGTGTTTATTTCCTTAGGATGCTGCTCACTTGCTCAGCAACACAAATACCAGCTCAGGTAGCAGCTGCCATTGTAAAAACATTCTGGGGAAAAGTGATGACAAATATTTTCTTTTTGTTAATGAATGGCCAAACTGTTCACAGAAATCCTGCTCACTGTTGCTGCATGTCCTGAATTTGTTGATGTTTTTCACATATCAATCCTGATGCTACGAGTTCCCATCTCAGGCAGAGCTATTTAATGCCAGCAATACACACTTGGCTGAACAGCTACCTGAAGACCTGTAAAAACAGAAAGAGATGGAGTAAATGTTTTAAAAAGCAGGCTGAAAGGATATGGAAATGAACATGGGCATTGCCTGTAAACTCAAAACCTGCAGAGAGGCTCTGGACCCTCTGGAGTTTCTCAGTCCTGCAGGGATAGTGTGGTGCTCCACATTTGAAGCACACATGGGGTGAGGAGCCTCAGCATGGTAGAGGGACAGCTCAGATTAACTGTTATCCATGCAAATGGGCACTCCCAGCAAGTGAAAGCTGCTTCCCCTCTGTAAGTGACCCTGCAGTGAATCTCCTCTGGTACACGTAGCTCCTCAGCTGCTCTGAGTTGGCTGGGTTGCAGCCACTTGACATCGGGCCACAGCCTCTGATTTGGGAAGGCTGTTTTATTCACTGCCTAGAGGAGCAGGATCATGTTCAACATTGCTGTTGTTATTTATTACAGTCATGAATTTGGCAGGAATTAGCCAGATTCTGGCAGGTAGCGTATGTCTCTGTACATCAGCATTACTGTGCTGCACTATAGTGGGTACACTGGGTGAAAAATCAATTCCCTGGTTTTTGGCTCCTGTCGAAACAGGCAGAGGCCAGAGCAGGAGGGCATGTGTGTCCACTGGCACACATATGGACACTCTCACCAGATGCTCGCCCAATATGCTCGCCTCAAGACCTGCCTTCATACCATGGTCCTGCTGTGGCACAGACTGCTGAACCTCTGAGGAAAGGGTCCAGCTGGGATGTGGGTTTGTTTCCTTGGGCTTCTGAGGGCCTTACTGGTACTTCTCAAGGCCCTCTTTGACTCAACCTAAAAAGGACTCAACAGACAGCAGGAAACTGAACTCCTACACCCCGACACTGTGCATTACTAACAAAGCATTGCCTCAAGACTGAATGACCTTAGGAGGTTATCTTTAAAGTGATATTTTAATGCATTGACTGACTGTTTAAAAGTTTCACAGATGATGTCTTGGGATTATGTACTGGAGAAGGCTTCATTATCCTCAGGAGTACAGACAAGGAGACAGCTGCTCCACTGCTGAGTTTCCCATGTTGAGCTCACATTCATCCAAAATGGCTGGAGTCAGGCAACTCAATTTAGGGGCTTCCAGAATGACTGAATGATTTTTCATTGAAGTGAAGCATCTTTTATTGCAGGGTAAAGATATTAACTGGCTCTTTCTTTTAAAAAATGGGGGGTTTTTAAAATCTGAGGTGTATGTAGAGTTTAGGATGCCACAGGGCAAATCTAAGAGCATATGAAAACCCCAAGCAAGTCTATAAGGTTTATTGGCTCTAGTCAGAAATATCGGGGCTGGCAGGATTGAGCTCTCATCACAAGGGAGGGAACCCAGAGGTGCAATTCAAAATAAAGGCCTGTGTTTACAGGGTGTCAGCTCCCAGTCCCAGGGCTGAAATTCCTGAAAGCTCGTCTTGGCTCCTTTTGCCTTTCCCCACCTTGACAGGAGCGTGGTGTGAGTATCTGCATGGTTTACTTGATAGAACCTGCTGGGCAGCATTGCCCTGCTTTGTGGGGGTCAGGAGAGGGGAGCTGGAGTGAGGAGCAGGTTGGTGAGGCAAGTGTTTGACACAGGCTCATCCACTCTGCTGAATGCCCTCAGGTCACTCTGCTGGGCAATGCTCACTCTGCTGACCAGGCTGAGCTTTCTACATTGCTTTTGCCCAGCAGAGCCCTTGAGGACAGCCGGAGGCTCTTCACTTGTTTGTCCTCTCCAGCCCAGACTGGACAGCACAGAGTGAAGCAGTGTGGTGGGGGGAGCCAAGACACAGGGCCTGGGTTTCTGCAGGTCAGCATCACCACCTTGTGTGCTGCAGTGGAGGAGAAGCACCCAAAGCTTACACCAAACCTGCTCTGGGAGTGGGAGGATGTGTCCACAGCTGCGCTCTCCAGACAAAGCTCAGTTACGTTCCATTTGTGTAAAGAATGAGTGTGTTTAATCCATAAACAGTAACAACCAAAAAGTCATTTCATTGAGTAGCAAGATCATCCACCACTTGGGAGTACCCAGAACTATTTACAAAATGCTTTCATACTTCAACAAGGAAGAGGCTGCATGTTTCTGACTGTGAAGCAGAAGGCAATCCTATAATAATGCCTCATCTTTACCAATCATTCCAAATTATTCACATGAAATATCCTGCTTTCTCTTTTGGACTGTAATGAAGCTCCTGTTGAACCAATTATTCACTAGCTATTCATGTATTGTCAAAAAGGAAATCACAGAAGCTTTGTCATTAGGAATAAGATTTGATTGGCAAGGCACATGGCTTTGGGGCGGGTTTGCTTATTCCACCTTTTTGCTCTCAAGCCATAGCTTTCAGCTGGCAATTTCCACTGCTATAATCTGATGGAAAGTGATAAAATGCATCAGACTGCAGTACTCAAATGAGAAAACACTCCAGATTAGTAGGAATATAATTATGTTTTTCATGACATTGATTTTTTATTTTCTAACTGATAAAAGTAAACAACTGAGGGGAGGGGGGGGGAGTGCCAAAAACCAACATTTAGACTTTAGTGGGATAATTAACTCAGCAATTAAACATATTTTGTATGCAGCATTTGTCCTCCAGAGCACACAGCATATGTGACGTTTGTCCTTCATTCAAATTCTTGCTTCTTGCAATCTTTTTATTTCAGCAGGAGTGGCAGCCGGTGGGAGTCCTGCACGAAGGCCCCTTCCACAGCACTTTCCTTTTAAAGTTGAGCATTCACAGCTAGGATTTGGAAGGAAAGGGGCAGCCAAATAGAATTGTGAAATGAGCAGAATTGAGAGGCGAGAGGTCTGTGCAACAGGCATTTGTGTCTGTTTTCTTTTTGCCAGTGATGTTTGCAGGGGAAGTAAACCAAGCCCCTTGTGATCCTTTCTGCCCTGTGTGCAACCCAGCAGCTGCACAACTCTGCTGTGACTGGGGCTGCAATGGCAAATGCCCTGTGCTCTGCTCCCACTCCATATCACAGCATTGGGATGGGCAGGTTATATCCATGGAAAATTAAAGAACAAAAATTAAAGCACATTAAATCAAAGAGGCCAGTCCGAGGGCTCCCTGCTGATGTAACAGCTAATTTCTCACTACTATGTGAAATATAGGAAGAGACATAAGAAACAATGGATTGTTAGAAATCTCACTGGCCTTTTTAGCACAGGCTAGTTCTTCTGTCCTCATTCATCAAAGAGTGAATGAGTCTTCAGGGAAGGTGATTTTCTCAGATTTTCTCTCCTGTGATACAGAGGAGATGTCCTCCCCACTGCCCCATCTTTATCTCTTTTAGGAAAATGAGGTCATTAGGAAAAAGTTCCTCATCTAGAATAAATAAAACATACTCCTTATGACTTTGTAGGTAGGATGAAGAGGGACAAGCAAACACTGTGTCAGGAAGAGGTGAGCAGATCTGTCATGCTCAGGATTACAAAGTACCTCTGTATGTCAACAGAAACTGCAAAGCTGCAGCTGATAGTGTGCAAGTTAATACCCAAGCACACCACAATTATCTTTCTTCTTTGAAACAACAATATGCAAAGCTTTCTTCAGGGCAGAACTCTGAGCCTCAGGGAAACCCAAATAACTTTCTATTCCATGAGACTCCCATGGCCCAATTTAAGCTGCTGCTGCTGCTGCAGGGTAGAAGGGCTAACTTCTGAGCTCACATAAATTTCTATAGTAAACACACTAAGACAAGTCATTCCAAATTAATTTCTTCCTTTCCCAAGCTGAATTTGTTGGGTTATGTGCTAAAATCTTGTTTCTTGCTTTGTCCTGAAATGTTGTGATGCATAATAAACATCAAGTCTCAAAAGGCTGTTTTACTGCTAATTTCAGGCAATGAAATATATTACGTACGTATTCATGTTACATGCAAAGCACTCTGTATCTGGAGCAGAGCCCTCCCCAAATCCAGAGTGTTCATCTTGTGAAATCTGTCACCATTTACAGAATGCAAAAGTCACACTGACAAATGCTTTTTACTATCAGACATAAAATGTGTTTGTTATTGTACTGACCTTGGGAGACAAATAGGGAAGCTTTGTCCTTACCCCGCAAGACAGCCACAGCAGCTGGCTATGCTTTAGGACAGGCCAGACTAAAATAGGTCTGTCCGTGTGAGGCTGATAGAAGAACCCTGGAAATTCTGCAAGTTGAGTGCCATTAATAGACCCCAAAATAAGTAATATCTCTGAAAATTAATCCCAAAGTTAGATTTAATTTATAATTCACTGATCCACAGATTGACAACAATCTAATTTTTTGAAAAAAGCTGTTGTGATTAGTAACTGCCCCACCTCTTAAAAAAACCCAGACCTACTCTTTTTATAAAGCTAATTGGGACAGGAGGTGTGTTTGAACTCTGCCTTGTCCTCTGGAGGGACACTATGTAGCCAGAGCAGCATAGCCTTTTAATCACATACATTTGGTAATTATCACCACAGAGGAACAGCCAGCAAATATAGAGGGGATCAGGGAATGTAACTATTCCCAGGGACCCAAAAACTAGGTATGTTCCAAGCAGAGCAATTTTTAAGTACAGTGAAGTCTTACTTGTAGCATGGATATGAAAAATAATAGGTAGAATGAGAGGTGATTTTCAAGCTGAACTTTTCTTGAAATATTCTCTCTCTTCTATATGCTGTTATTATTCCACAGTAATGCTTCTTTTAGGGCAATATTTTACACCAATGTTACCATCTCCATGGCACCACAGACAGGGAGGCTTTCTAAGCCCACAATTTCTCTCACACTCAGTTTAGGAGCTCTTCCATTTTTTTATGCATTTACACTGCACCACTGACTTGAGATATTTGATCCAGAATAATGATAATGCTTTGCTTTTCTTCATTACAGCCCTCACTCAACCTCCTTTACAAATGTCACTTGGGAATGCCAGTGCTTTGGGAGGCAGAAAGCCCAGCCAAAACTTGCCTGTGAGTATCTGGTAAAGTGAGGACCTGAAGACAGATGCACTCCATCCTTCTCTACTTGAGAGGCAGCTCAGGTCAACATGACTCTAAACTTTGGAGATGATCTGCCTGCTAAGCTACAGCACATTTATGATTTGTGGGTTTTGAGTTTGACTTGGCTTCATTTTTTAACTTTTGCATTTGGCAGCTGACAGCTATTAACTGTCACACTCCAATAACCAGGGGGTAGTTAGAACAGCATTAAATATTTGCACTGTGCAGCAAGGCTATACTTCCATCTCAGCACACATGAATCCCGTGCTCCTTTCACACTGGAAGAAAACCCACCTTATTGCTATTCAAATCTATCCCTCTCTCTTCCCATACTGCCATTACACATGCAAGGCTCGTCAGTGTCACTGACACAAAAAACCCCTCATGCTTTATACCAACACCAGTGACACCTGAAAAAAAACCCAGACACAAAAGAATTGCTGTTTTTTAAGAATTTTGCTTATTTGGTCTTCATTTTCTAAAAAGGTCACTTATTCCATGTCTTCATAAAAGTATTTCTCCTGCCCTGCAAGGCTGCATGTTTTCTTTCACAGGAGCAACTTACAGATAATTCTACATGAAAAGTGGGTTTTGGTAACTGAGCTTTGTCCATTTTGTATGTCCCTGGTAAATTAGGAACCTTTGTTTTGAAGACAATTTTTTCCCCTCCTTGTCTAAACTGCCATTTTGAGTCTAATCTTTTAGGAAATATCCTACATAGGCACTCCTTGTGGTCTGCTTTTAAAAAAGCAAAATTTATTTTGGCCTCTGCAGGAAGCATTTAAAGCACATAATGAATAATGTTTGACACAGGAGTCAGTTAGCAGTCATTTTAGATTAATAACACTGCCCAGAAAAAAAAACCTTGCAGGGGATTAGACCAAGGGAAAGATGCTTAGGCAATGACCTCTGAGCCAGCTGGTTGCTGAACTATTCACAACAGACATAACTATCTCTGAAGGTCTTAAGTGTGAGAATTATCTCTGGGAAGAGAACAATGAGTTAGTGAGATATAAAACAATAGTCTCATGCTCTAACACAAGCAGTTAGCACTGCACATGTTCTCTTCTCAGTTAATCTGCAAGACTTTCAGACAGCAGCAGTTGGTGCCCAAATTAAGACTTCCTCTTTCCCTTTGATCTTATGTAAAAACTAATGAATTGTATAATCTCCAACACCTCTGAAATCCTGCTGGTTAAAGGGAAACTCTCCCTACCTTTCCCATGCCTGTCTCAATTCACTAAATGGGAGCTATATTTAACAGCAGGCCAATCACATGATCACTGAAAAGGAACAGCACAAGGATCTGTAATCCTAATGCTCTGGGGCTGTGATTGCTATAAATCCTTTGCAGAATGATTTCCTTTAAATCCCAAACATGTCATCACACTTTTAATTAACATTTCTTTATGAAAACTGTGGATAAGACCCTTTAAATTAAAGATTGTTCCCAGATTTGTCATCTTAAAACAGTGTGCATTCCTATTGTCATTTTCATGTAGCATATTTTATTTCACTTTCATATAAGTAAAGCTTTTTACTTCCCCTTCCCCCTCCTTCACCTCTCCTATCTTAACCCTCACACAAGTAGTAAGAGCTAGCACTATTTTTCAAGGGTAAACGAATAGCCCTACATTAGTTCACACACAAAACAGAGCATTCAAATATTCAAAAAACCAGCAATGAACACAGGCAGAGATGTGGCTGATACTGCCCTACTTGAATTATTCTTACCACTTTCACTTCTCAAGTTTACCATCTAATTGAGCTTATCATCTTTACATATAGAAAGAGATGGAGAGAGGAAAGTGATTTGCCCAAAGTTACACAGTGGCTCACCTGCAGAAACAGAAGCACAGCCTTTATTTCCTGATCCCCAGCTCATCATTCTGTTCAGCTATTTAGCATATGGCTTTCAGAATACTTACTGGGCCTGTTTCCTTGCCTGTTAATCTGAGCAGCATTGCAACCTACTTGATATTAAAACAAACCTAAAATGCCCAATGGGCTCAGGAGATGCAGTTTTATTTCCAGCAAAAGGAAAGTTTTATACCAGTGAGAGATGCTTTGGCTGTTGGCTAGTGGGAAGTGGATTTCCAGTATTTGTTTTCCTGAGAGTAACCCAGGTAAAAACGCTGTGTTTGAATAATGGCTCAAGTTCAGTGACAGAGTCACTTCTGTTATCCCATCTGGGATTTAAGAAGTGGCACACATCACTGGCAGACAACTCTTTCAATGATGCTTTTCAGAAAGCCCAGTTTTCTAACACACCTCTGTGTGGAATAAGCTGGAAGACAGAGCAAGACTATTTGTGAGAGAAAGCATCAAGGGTGAAAACATTATGGATTATATAGGTAAACCCCTCCTTCAGCAGTAAGAAGCAGGACAGGAATACAGATCCTGCAAAAATTACAGAATGAAATCGTCAGGCAATCTGACAGCACAACCTGAAATTATTTAGCATGATTTAGCAATATATTTCTATATAGCATCCAAAAATATCCATTGACAGATATTGGAGAAATAATGAATGGCTAAATAGAGCAGGTCAGACTCTGATGCCCTTCTATGAATTGGGTAGTAGTTTATTTCTCAGCTGTTCCCACTGGCTTCAAATTATGCTTTGTAGCTGACACTCAAAGCCAAATGTCAGGAGCCCAAGCTCATTGAACAGATCAGTGGAAAAGCTCAGAACAGAACCTCTGACTTGACTCTTGCATTCTGAACTGAAAACAAGGAATAGATGAAGGTGGTAGGGAAGGAAGGAGGGAAGGAGGGAAGGAAGGAGAAAGAATCTCCACAATGTTATGACTACTTGCCTTTACATATCCTCCTTTTCTTCACAGTATACAAGTGTCTTGTAGCTTCATTAGTAAGATAAACAATGTTTACATATTTATATTCATTTTAAATCAGACATAATTATCAGGCCAGGACATTGGTAAAGTTTTTTCAAAAGGAATGGAAAGCATCATGGGTATAGAGCAAGAGGAACAGCAAATTTAACCACCAAACCATTGGGGCTTTCCTTACTGACAGGCAAATTCATGCAGTAAGTGGTGTGGCATATGTGACCATATATTAAAAGCAGGGACTGCAACGTATCCATCTTCAGCTGTCAGTTTTTCTTGATTAAAACATATCACATGGATACATCAAGTTAAGAAATTAGAAATTAACTATGAGATGTTAAAAAAAATCACATTCTTTTGATCAACCCATAAAGCCTGAAGACCATGCACATTGCAGACTCTCAGTTTTGTTTGCCATTCTATTTTCACTCCAACATATACATTTCTCTTCCTCTCACCTATGCTTGAACATGAGAAATGTACAGCCTAAAGCTCTTTTGAGAGTGGCACTATGATGAAACCAGAGCAGTTTTACTTGCACAAAGCTGTAGCGTTGGCAGAGAGACAAGGGCTGTACATAGAGCCATTCTCAGGTAGCCAGAGTGAGCCAGAGGCCCTGCAGAAGGGAGGGACTCACCGAGTGTGTCCTGTGCTTGCAGCACCGCAGTTCCACAGGCCCAGGAGCATTGGCAGAGGTCGCTGGTTGATGCACTTGCAGGAGTCCCACACCTGGTGATCTCCACGATGACAGAGCCTGTTGTCCAATGTGTCAGACTGGACAGTGAGCAACAAGGGAATTGGGATCTCAGCCTTGATTCCTCCCCATTCTCTTTGCAATAGATAAACTACAATAACAGCATTCAGTCTCTGTGTGCCCTTTGTTCCATCCTGGGCAACAAAGTGTGAACCCTGCACTGACTTAACATTCTTTGGTGAACCCTAGCCTTTAATTTTTCAGCTCTTCTATGGTACATACACCAATTTGATGTTCCTTCTCTTCCTTACTGCTGAGATCACCCTTCAACACCCACCTGGACACTGAAAGTCACGTATAAAACATTCAAATTTAGCATTCATGTGGGTTAAGCACCCATATCTTGTTCCCATTTCAGTAGGATACACAGTAAAAAGACAGACACATACCAAAACAAAACCAGGAGTTACTGTATGACAATTTTTTATTTATCAGTATCAAATTACATAGCAAAGTAATGAATGCAGTGTCAGATCACCTTTTTGAATACTGTAAATACAAACAAAATCCACCATATTGCTTAATTATCCAAAGTAAATTAAAAGTTTAAAAATGTGCGTTTCAGAGATTCCATTTGGCATATCCTGTCAAGGTATCCTGCATAAATATTTCTGTACCTCATTTTCATTATGTGTACCTTAATACAGCCTCTAGAAAACACACGTGGAGGAGATAGGACCTATCTGTATGTTTATTTTCATCACCAACTCATGCATCTGCCCTGAAATCACTGAAAGTACCTATCTGCTAGCTCACCTGACAGATAAAAGTGACTGTACCTATAGACCTAGAGATGTACTGAGAGATAGAAGTGGCTAGACCCAAAGCTACTGCCATCAGTGCTAGATGGCTGAATGCAAGATATCACAACTGTGGATCAGGCCTTTACATTACTGACAAAACAGTGATGTACTTTCATGGAAGCTGGACTATCTGATGGCCAGATCTTGTACACTCCAATATGTATGGAAATTCCTGGGACATTTACACCACTCTTTACACAGGTCTGACTCTACTAGATAGATAGAACAACTCCCTGTTTATAAGGTTAAGTTATGAATAAAGTCAGGTCTGTTGATTTCATGTAAGATGAATAGGATTTGGCCACAGCTGGATACAAACTAGATAATTCAACAGAAGTATTTTAATGGTGTTAATCAGCAGTGTCATTTAAATGGGACTTCCTTGGAAACTGTGTAAATAGAACACTTTTTCCTGATGGATGAGATAATAAGCTTCACTTAGCACTGTTCCCAAAAGTTAAGACTACTGAGACGTGGTAGATGTCTGAAATGGAAAAAACACCATAGAAATATATATTTTGTTTAGAATACAATGAACAGAAGTACAGAAGCGTTGATGCAGGTACTGGAAAGGTAAGGAAAAGGAAGGAGGAAAAATTTAGGCAGCAATCCCATGGCAACACAGAAGTTACTCTTGATCCCTCCAATTCACCACTATCAGTGGAAGTCAGGTTTCTCTGGGAAGGTGCAACCTGAACGCTTGATAATGACGCTGGCTGCATAATGCCCGGCCCGGATGCACTCAGTCACCGGCCGGTCATAGACGAGCTGGGACAGAAAGCCTATGGGACACAGTGGGAGAGAGAGAAGGAAGAAAATGGTCAGATTAGTTTTTTGAGTGTATCAGTTTGTTACAGGGCAAAGCTCTGGCCTGCCTGTATGTACCCCTGCAGCCTGGCCCGTTTAAATTGAGAATCACTCTTGAGTGAACTGCAGGGCTGGAATGGTGGTGCTGCTGTTTCTTCCTGAAGTCTCCATTTGGTAGCTTCCAGTAAATGAAAGATTATCAAGACTGATCATTATTAGTGTTCTCAAAATTATTTTAACAGAATTCCTGTTCTCTTCTTTATAGAGATAACCCCTGATTCCTCAAAGAACTTTTTAAAAACAAGGAAGAAATTTTCCCTGCTGAAGGGAGTTCCTTCTGCTCTTACTGGCTACAGCTACAGCCCCAACACAACTGTGTGCAAGCTTTTCTCCAAAAAAGAGAAAGACATGTAATAGAGAAACATTATATTCAGAGTTACAGGTGCTCACAGTGCAAAGAAGGTGAAAAATTTTTACCTGATGAGGAAAGTTAGATGACATCTGCTGCCTTTGGTAATGGACATTTAATCTAAAACTTCAGCAACAGCAGGTACCCCATAGCATGTTCAGATACCCCCCTGAACAGCAAACTGTGCAGAGAGCCAGGCGTCTCTCAGGATCAGGGCTTCAGCTGCCACAGCCTGGCATGCACAGCTTGGAAACTCAGGAATCACCTGAGCTGAGTGCTTTGAAAACCTGAGCACCTCCTAAATGAACAGAGTAGGCAGTCTTAAAAAGGTACTTGGAGAAGTTTAGTACAAGCAGCACCAGAAACTTTATGGATTGACTCCCTCATTTCTGAAGCATTTTGTCTTGGCTGAAGCTATTGTGATCAAAAGCATGACAGAACTTATGGCAGAGGTGAAATATGTATTTTAAATTTGGAAGAGGCTTTCAAGATATGAGAAGTAAACTTAGTATCTTATAATTTAAAACTCCGCTCTCATTCTAGAGGTAATATTTTATTCACTTTTATCCTGTTTTTAATATGTTTCAGATGTATCTCTCTTCCTTGTCCAATCACAGAAGGAAAGTGAGACTTGCCCAAGAAAATCAGAATTTTAGCAAGCTGAAAGATGTTCTTTTTAAAGATTTCATCCACCATTTCAAGTTTCTGTCATGCTCAGGCTTTGTGCCTTGACAGTACAAATGTAGTCTTGAAACCATGTCTCTGCTAAGTACTGTGTAAAACTTATAAGTACCAACTTCTGACATATTACAAATTTTGATTCTAAGCTGATATGTTTTGCTAGCTTGCTTTCATATTCACTTTCTCTGTTCATCTGGTTTACTATTGGGAAAAGGTTCCACATCATATTGTGATGCTGTCATTTAACCTGTGCTCTGTTTCTAAATATTTCCTTTGGTGATACACTGCAGCATAACTTCAGATGATAATAAAAATATTTCATCCTATGCAATGATGTCTGCTCCCTTAAATATCACGTAAAACAAGCAAAAGAAGGTTAGATTAATGAAGGATAATCCTGGTGAGCAAAATACCTATTTCCATCAATTACCAATATCTATCTTGGCTTCTTGGTCATGACTGATAGTGAAAAGAAGCCTAATTGATATACAGTTTTCTCTAAACTGCACCAAATTGGAGAAGAGTTTGAAACTGCAAAATCTATAAATCAAACACTTTTCATTGGAATAGGGAGGCCATACAGAGTAAGCAGATTAGTTAAAAAAGGAGAAAACTCCTATGTTTCTGACATCAATACTTTTCTAGAGAATTATGTATTGGCTGGAATTTCCCAGGTATTGACTGACACTGGCTGGGAAAAAATGACTCTTTCACCAACAAAAGGTAAGTCCATAAGCACAAGTGAAGAAGACAAGAGTTATCGATATACAAAGATAAGAATCTGAAACAGGAAGAAATTGTGCTGTGAGTGCTATCACTGATGGCAGTCAGGGATGACAGACAACACAACTGTGGCAGGATGGTCCAGCTGCAATAGTTGGGTAACAGTTGAGAAATTCAAACAGCATGCCTGGCAGAAATCAGCTCGTTTCTGAATAACAAGATGAAAATGGTCTGCTCTCCATTAAATTAACATGCATTCTTAGGAGAAACTTTCTTGGATATGTGGAGGGTGTCAATCATTAAATTTAAACTGCCTGGGAGGCAGGAGCTTGCCAGTGTGCTTCTGGGTGGTTAAAACTTGAGAGCAAGTTGTAACCATATGTAAAATGAGGCTGTTAAGACAGTCCATTTCTGACTCAGTAAGTATGAAGATGCACTGGGCAGGTCTCCAAAGGCAAATATGGGGCTAGCTTTTGTGCAGAGCATGAATTCAGAGAGAGGTTTATACAAGAAAGAACAACTATCCCCTACATTTATGATCAAGGCATCAAACATACATGAAGATGAGAAAATCCACAGAGCAAAGGACCATAAAACATGAATTACTTTTCAATACCAACTAGACTGACACTGTCATCATCTCCAAGGCTCATTGTAGTTTCAAGTTAGTATGAGTCTTTTGTCTTCAGTGAAGCTACTTCTTATTTATTCTGATCTAAGTGAAAGCAGAGTCAGGTGAAAAAACATCTTGTTCTAATTGGGGATAGAAATGAGAGATCTCTGTGATTTAACAGTGTTGCAGAAATGACATTAAGTACAGCTGTCATATATGACATATGTAGAAACTGCAGTGGGGAGTTTGCCCTCAAACCATTCTCTTGTCTGCTGAGTTTCTCTTAAAAGGTATGTGTTTCATAGATGAAATGGAAATAGCAGCATCTGACACAATACTGCATCGAATGACAATACAAACACACATATCACAAACAGAACTACATCACACACTAAGACTAGGCAGTTGGCAAAGCAGACCCCGAGGGAACACCAGAAAGCAGTGCTGTTTGAGCAGAGAAGCAAAGAGCTCTATCAGGTTGGCTGCCTTAGCTGCAGAATGTTCTTTTTAGTTAATGCAGTAAAAAGCAACATGGTCAGAATATAATTCAGAGTTTGCCTCCCCCAGTGTATAAGGCACGGTGATGCAAAGCCCATGAGTCATACTCTCAAGGCATCGATTCAGATCTGAGTTCCAGCTGAAGAAGTTACTCCCCCATCTGTTTTTCACCATGCTGCTTTGCTGCTGGTATAACCTGATACCCTGTCAAAAGGAGCCAGATCAGTTTAAACAGTAGCTGTTGAGCAGAGGATCTTTGCTAACACAGCTGATTGAAACTGAAGTGGGTTAGTGAGCACTCAAATAGCCCAACCAGAGAGCAGGGCAGGGGAGGGAAGATGAGAAACAGTTGAAGGCTGTAATCTCTTAAGGTGCCATGATTGGAAATGCAAGAAGATAAGTGAGCATGGCTTCAGACTTACTTCATGCTCCTCCTACAACTTCAGACACCAAAAGGGCAGGATTGAACTCTGATCCTCTATCACAGGCCTGGGATCACAGACCTAGATCATCCCAGCACATACTAAGGTAGCTCAGCATCTGCTTCATTTCTTTGTGGTCTGAGCTGATCACTGGAATGGACTGCAGAAAGCAGCAGTAAACTTTGGCTACACCAGACAGCCTCACTTAAGTATTTTACCAAAACAACTTGAGGCAATATTGTTTACCATGTTCTAAATGCAGCTGTTGAGCAGGAGCATTTCTGCACTGCTGGAGCTGTGGATGGAGTCACAAGCATTGAGCACCACTCTCATCACACTAGCTCCAGGCTTTCCTGTCTGCCTCCTGCCCTGTTATCCAACATGCCAACTGTTTGAGGACAAAGGGAAAATGCAGTTGCAAGATGTCTAGCAAGCCATCTTGGTAAGCTTTCAGAGTAGACTGGGATGCCTTTTGCCCTTCACAGGCATGGATAGCCAAGTAACCACCTTGCACCCACCAATGGTGAGAACTTCTTTGGAACTGGGTCCAATTCATCCTACTTATCTTCCTAGAAAAACGACAACTTTACTGCAAAAGTTGCTTTAAACCTTGGAGTAGTACAAAATGTATTTGCATTCTCAGATGATAGAAGTGATTACAACACACCAATAGCTATTTTTGGCCCTTAATTATTTCTTTTCTGCTCAGGAGGAAAAAAAGCGACTCTGGAATCACTTTGCTCTGAAAAGTGTGCCTGAAATAACTGAGAGTTAATCTTTATTACCTCCAGATTCCTTATTACATATTCTCAAAGATAATGTTTGTAATTGTTAGGTCTACAAACAGAATGAGGGATGGAAAAGTGAAATTGCTTTGTTCCTTTCTGTGCTCCCCACCAAATGAAAGTCCCATAAGCCAAGTGCCAGAAGTGGTGCCAGACCCAAACCAAGGCTCTCACTGGGACCAGCTCAAATCTCTTTGGTGATGTCAGTATAAGTTTGCAAAGACACAGCAAACAGTCCACTGACTGACACAAAAGGTGTTCTATTCACTTTGTTACTCCTTAGAGTTGAGTAGAACTTAAATACCATTAAAGGAGAACCAAGCTGATTTAGAGATATTTCAGAGGCAATTTCACTGAAATCTGTGATTTATTTGAAAGTTTTATTTCCAGATTATTAGTGGTAATTCTGAATGAATACTTAGAACTAGTGCAGTTGGGCAGGAATGTGGGAGTCCGATAGTGGAGATTTAAAACAGTTCTGGTCTGCTCCAGTAATGGTTTAACAACACTTAAAAACAGCTCATATTGAAGCCAAATGTTTCATTTCAAATTGTACACTTGACAATTAATTTTAATGACTGTTAATTACTAATGCTGGCTGAAAATCCATTTATAGCCTCCGACACCCAGCTCCCCACTACTTGTCTTTCTGCAGTTTCTCTCACACTTCCAACCTTTATAAAATGCCCATGGCAAAATTAATTTCTTTTTTTTAATGCAAGAGATAAAAGCTGAAAAAATCCAATTATCAAATGCATCAATTATAAACAACTACAGGCTGACCCTGAGTCAGAGCCCCTCAAAACCTTTTTGCTATGTGATGTTCCCAGACAATTCTGCTTCCAGATGAACCCTGAAGTATATAACCTATGCTAGCCAGGCCACTCACCATCAAATTTGTCCCAGCCACTAAAAGGATCCTGACTAGCTTAGCTGACTCCACTTTTTTGTATTTAAAATTTGTACAGCTTAATTTGTAAACTTCACTTTTAAAAATGGTGTTATTCCACCATGGGGACAGTTGCAAGCACCTTTTCACACTCTTGTTCATATACAGAATTTATCTCAGTTGCTGGGACACTCATCTATTTTTATGTGATCCCACTACATTTCCAGGCCAGGAGTGTGGGAAGATGCAGTTTTCAAGAAACATTACCCAGTCAATGCCTTGTGGCTGATATGATTGGGGCTTTTTTGAGGTCTTCTAGCACTGTTGGAGCGGGCTAATGTTGTAGCATGAGCCTGGTCAGTAGTAATCGGGTAGTTGGCAATGCTGCTGCCAAGAGCCAAGCAGCCACCCTAGATTTTGTAAAAGATGTTGGCATCAGTGGATTCTGCAATACAGTCACTGAATGACCATACGTCAACATGCTGAGGTTTCTCCTTTTTTAATTTTGTGGCAGATGGTGGATATTACAGCCAAGAACTGTGGTAAGCCAGAGGTCCTGCCCATTGCTATCAAACCAAATGTTGGCTATTCTAAATGGAAACGTTTTTGATTAAGGGTGGGATTTGGCTTCTGTTTTCATGTCTTTTGGCACTGTGGTCTGACACATCAGACTTACAGTATATAAGACAAATTAAATGTAAGTATCTTCAAACACTCTATATTTCTTTCAACCTTTAAGCACTTTAGCACTTTCACAGAATTTATTGTAAAAATGATGCCATACATGCATATATATGTTATTAACTACAAATGTATATGCATAGAAACACGTGTCTTTTTCTCTCCTTTAAAATGAAATGCCTCTGTGCTTTTAACAGGACTGTAGTGCCAGGCTAATTACAATTGAGAGAAAAAAGGTTACCAACCCTTCCGTAAAAATGGTCTTTTAAGATGTATATCTAACAAGTAGCAACCTTGAAATCTCTCACTGGAAAGAACATTAGAAAATCCTTCCTGACTATACCACTGGAGGAAAGTTTCAATAAAAACTAATTAAACTACAAAAATCTCAAGTGGTTAACTGATTTTAGGGGCTAAATTTCTGGCAATTCTAATTATCCTCTTGTGGCTTCACTTAGTGTTTCACAACCATGACAGATGACAATGAAAAACTGCAGTTAAATTCATCCTCCCTGACACCATGCTAAGCACTAGCTTCTCCCTCTCCAAGTAAAATCAATACCATGTTTGAGTAAACACGTTTACAGCTTTATTAGGATGTCTTGCTTGTTCTGTAACAGCGACTTGAAGCTGTGGTAGCAAATCGACTCAACTCAGTTAAACCTAGAGAGCTGAGTAAGAGGCTCATCGATAAGGTTGTTATATAAATAAACTGCAGGAGACCAGAAAGCTGGAACAAACAGCTTGGTAAATGTCAATATTTTTACTTCCAGAGAATGACAAAACCATGAGATCACGACTAAAATATTTCAGAAGTCTATATTTACTTTATTTATAAAATGGTCACGTGCTAAAAGCATTTCACTGCCTTTGTACAAGAAACTTCTTATTTTATAATCAGCAGCATGAATACTAAACCAAGCACGTTCTAAGAAATGCAGTGATATCGGTATCACTATGCTATCCCTCTTGTTTTCTTCTGATTTATGGATACATTTTCAATGCACTGAGTTTCTGTAAGGATCACTCAGATGGGTGTACATATTTTTCAGTCTGAGGTTATACAGTCATTTATGGACACATGCAAATAATACAACTTTGCATTTACTAGACAACTATGAATAAGTGAAAGGAGTGTTTTCAGTTTAGCAGCCTTTTCCTGGAATGGAGAGGAGGTGTTGAATACACAAAATGAAAAAAAGAACACAGTGTCTAAAGCTTTAAAGCATTACATGTGGAAAATGTTAATGAAAGATTTCTGCAGACATGTGACAATAAAAATAAAAAAAAGAAATAAAACTTCATTACATCCCTATTATTCCATTAGGAATCAGTTACTCAAGGCTGAATAATTTCATTGCATTGCACATGATTGCCACTGTTTGGCTTTACTGGGCTAGCTCACTGCAGCTCAGAGAACAAGGTGTCATCATAGCTCCCAGGGCCTGTATGTGCTCAGGCCCACCAGAAGCTCCCTCCAAGGAAAATCAGCAGTCTCATTTCTCTGATGCTTTCAAGTAGGAATGGTGTATGCTGCTCTGTTGTGGTTTGGTCCTGAAGACGGTGCCATAGATTGAGAAAATAGACCCTGAGGTGCAGCCTGCTTAGATTGATGTGAGATTTTTTATCACTGCCCTGTGCCTTGACTGCATACTGTCCACCTTCTGAGAGGGAATAGCTCAAAGCTGGAGCTTTGTTATATTTTGTTATAAATATAAGCAGTATTTTATACTCTGACATCCTTCCACATTAAACATCCTCAGTGGACTCTATAACCTGTTGCATATCACTTTTATCAAATTCCCCAGTGCATCTTACTGTCCAAGAAAAGAACCATTTCAGTCTATAATGTGCTCCAAGAATAATGTGAAAGAGGAAAATGCTAACCAAGTTATAACTTCTCATGGTTTGGTCCTATTTTTCATTTTTAAGTCCACATGATGAGCTTTGGGAAATTTCCTTTAGGATCAGGATCTGGTTGCCTTAGGCATGACTCCGGCAGCCTCTAGGGGAAAATATTTGATTAAAAAACCCCCTCCAAGCTTACAAGGAGCTGCATGTGCCAAACCAGAAACAGATATTTTCATTGCAAGTATCTTCTCTATTTGAAAAAAATACTTTACAGGCTGATCTTTATCTTTGTTTTTCCTAAAAGCATTTCCCAGAAGCGTTCTGCAAAATCTAAAGATTTTAGAATTTTTTGAGACAGAAGAGTAAAATAAGCTTTCTTTTATTAGTACCTGTGGAAAGTTTCTGAGCCTCAAACCTGTTGTATTGACACTAAATGGTGCCGATTATTACCTCTACTGCTTGGAATAAAAGGAAGAGAACTGCACTAATTTACTATAGATACAATCAAGTTCTAAAGATAATAAAATGGAATAATATGTCCTATCCTCTACTCAGTTTTTAACATATATTTCAAGTGCAAAAAGGTTGCATGAATGTAACTTCATAGCCAAGATTCAAATGCATGAGTCTCAGGAGTTTTATTTGCAGGTGTGCTTCCACACAGCCAAGCCAGCAGTATGTAAGGAGAATCAGAAAGCAACACCCAGGGCAGAGGGAATATGGGAGCTAGGCAGCCTGTGAATTTCCTGACTTTTGTGGGCTGAAAGAGCTTACCCTAGCATTATATTCATAATGCTCCTATTTTAATACAGTGACACTTAATATCTTTTGCCTCTTTAAATATCTGTTAGAATTCTGGATTGATAGCAAAAATGTACTGATCACCAATAACAGTAACATCCCTTTCCACTGGGTCAGAGATCAGTGTCAAATCAACCTACAAGCACTGCTACTACCACTGCTCTTAACTGCGACCACGTTCTTTCTTCTAATTCCTTTTTACTGCAATCTTGCCATCTTCCCACTTCAAGTATGAGCCCATTGCAGTGTGGGGGAAGTGAACAAATTCTGGGAGACTTTACCATGCTGTTATATAACAGAGGAGCTGTAAGTGAGAGAGGATCCAGCTTGTGAACATCACGGCCTGAGAAGTGTCCTTATGGCCATTGTGTCCCTGTCCTTAGCACCCACTGAGGCATGTGAGATGTCAAACAGACAATATCTTTCAGTGTGGTTTTGTATTTCATTGTGTGGTGTTTTATCTCCTGTGAATACAGCATCAGCTTAATCTGACACATCATTTCTTAGGGGACTATATCCTGCCCTGATTCCCAGGGGAATGTTCTTGATGATCCAATCTGACGAGTGCCTCTGTCTCTATTCAGAATACATTAAAATAACACAAAAATATTGCCAACAGTCTGCAAGCAAGGTAATAGTAACTCATTAAAGTAATTTCTAACCTTCCACATGAACATTTTCTTTATCATTACATGATTTTCTAACACATGACACATTAACATAAAATGAAATGTTATGAGGGTAGGCATAGTAGGCATGACAAAGTATTTTAAATGGTGATGACTTGCTTTGAGGCGTTAAGTCAATTTGTAATTGTCCCATAGCTATTACAGCAAAAATTGGAACTTCATAATTGGTTTTGAAAATCTATTTTTAACAGAGTAGGTTTGTTTTTTAAAGTGTACACAACCTATTTGACGTTTATTTTTCACAAAACCTGTCCAGAATGTCACTGAATTTATGGTGAGGTAAATTAGGCCTTTTAAAAACCAATTTTGCAAAATATTAATCCTCTTGCTATGTACTGAGGCTCCCTTAACACTGAGGTGTCACTGACAGGAAGAGAGACACAGAGGCTAAAGGAATCAAGTCCTGCTTCAGTCTAATTAAAAACTTCTGATGTTTTTTTAATTCCATACACTGATCCTTTTAAGTGGATCTTTTGCATGTTATTTAAGAAATGACAGAAAGTATAATATGTTTTGCCTCACTTTTATTCTACTATGTCTTTTTCTAGATTGCCTTTAAATGGAACAGGTGAAAATGTGAATTGCTATATTTACATTACTGTGTTATACGAATACATATGTCATGAAATTAGGAGGAACAGTTAGAGATCAAGAGAAGGGTAGCAATTAAAACAATGAAAGCAGTATAATGACAATTATACTTGGACAACACATGCAAACAGGTTTACATATAATATCAGCACAGAAGAGGGTATTCTTAGCAAAGAAATAATTTTGAATGGAAATTGGTAAACAAAGAAGTAGGGAGTTAAAAAGGAAACAGAAATATTCCATGTATTTTTCTGAGTGATATCTATTTTTATGGTTTTGTTTAAGTAGCTGCAATTCAGACAGTGGCAAATTTTGAAAAAGAGCCAATACTAATGTTGAAATTACTAGCAACTGGCTACACTATTGATCAGAATAATGATGTGCCTCTAGCTGAGACTGAGAAAAAATCATCTGGGAACATATAATCTGGTCATTCTCTAGTTTGTAGAAGGTCAGTTACAGAGAAAACGTGGTCCTCTAATAGCCTGGGTTTATGTGGGATGTTTATCTGACAGAGTTCCGAATGCCATCAGAACACAGGGGTGGTAAGTCATGGACATGTTGACAGGTTATCCCCTAGCAAGCAAAGATTGATGCCCTCTCTGCAGCTCAGCTATTATAATCCTGTATGCTGTTTATAAACTAGGAGTAGTAAAGATGGGAAATATGGGCTGTCAGTCAAAGTGCTGATGACACTAAGTAAGTATTTTTATTTCAAAGCTTCCTATCTCACCTGCCATGATCTCAGTAACAACAGGATTGCTCAGAGGCAATTAGCCACCAATGCCGGACAAATGAAAATTAAGAGTGCTGCTTTCTGTTGTACCAGTTTTCTTTACTTCAAAGAAAAGCCAGAATGATTCAAAGTAGTATCCCCTCTCCCTTTGCTGGTGAAGATAAATTTTGTAGCAAATATCAGCCATTGCAAGTTCCATGCACACACATACTTAATTGATATCACCAAAAAATTATCCCTTGCTCCCAGCTGGCACGTAGCTCTGCATCTCAGAGCTCTGGTGTTATCAGAAGGGAGTACTTCACAGCAGTGACATTTTGTCCACTGTATTTCCCTCTATTAAATGTGATTAAAAAATGATGGCCATTTCCCAAGGTATTTCAGATAGGTATAAAATCCTTGCAAAAATTAAAGAGCACTATAAGTGGATCAAGTAGCTTCTGATATCACGCTCCCGCTGTTCAGTTAAGAACTGTTCCTAGCTCCTCCTACTCCTATTTCAATGAATGTACAATGTTCTAGGGGTGGTGAATACTGGAGGGAGAGCAGCCCTTACAGCACAGATTTATACAAAGAGGAAAATACAACAAATAAGAGAAATATTCACTTTTAGTGTAAACAAATTCTTCCACAGTGTTCAAGAGCCCTAGAAATCTATTAAGTAGCTTTCTTTTTAATATAGTCACAAGCTTACTGATAAATTAGTATTCTGAAAAAACCATTCAAATCTGCCTCTGCTGAAGGCATTATCAGATCTTTTTGCATGTTTAGCACTCCTGGAATAGCCATATAGGAACTATTCATAAGAGCTCATTTCTCACACGTGCACATGCTTCTATCCCCACAATGCTTGCACAAGAAATATATAAGGGACTTATTAGACAGAGTCATTAGTACAGTCCCCCTTTGCCCTAGAAGAGATTTATTGCAAAAAGATGGAATTCCCACTCTTTGAGCTTAATTTTTTAATTCAGGCAGCTCCTATTCCAGAGCCACCAACATTGCCCCCAGAAGATGATTGAGTCTGGATTTCCAGAGGAGCAGGAACTGGCACCTGGGAACTTAATACCAATAGGATTAAAATTCATAGGATCATAACACAATTTAGGTGGGAAGGCACCTCTTTAGGTCACTTGCTCCAGCCCCTGGCTTAAGGCAGGGTCAGCTCAGATGATATCAAATCCCATCAAGATGATTTTTTATTTTAAAAATCACTGGATTCCTTCCATAAATGATGGATGCTACAGAGCAACAGCATAAGAATTATTATGCTGGTTTTAATTATGTTTCCATTTTATCAATATTACACTTCTTTAAATCCACCAGCTTCAGCCAAGGTATTCCAAAGCAAATCTAGTGTGTTCAGAAAACAGAACCAGACCTTTATTAAAAGAGGTTTCTGAATTGAACACTTAATGGTAGAGGAGTAATGATGGCCAATTATTCTGTGCACTCTGTATTCTTTGTGAACCTGTACTTTTATTTCTTGTACTGTGGTTTTATAGATACACATACATGTATATGCATAATATATTCCAAGAATGTTTCACACAAAATACAGTATTTCAATATTTCAATAATGTAAAAGTATATCAAATATTAGTTAGCTCTGAAATCAAAGCTGGATGTCACTCTATTGAAAATCATTTGCATTTACCTCATGAACAGAGGCTAAAATTTGAACAGTGTGAGAACCTTTAGACCTTGGACTCCTACAAGTCCAAGGTCTGTATTGAATTTGTAGAGACATTTAGATTAAGATGGAAAAATAATGCTTGGAATTAACCTCTCTAATAAAGATGAGGACATGGGTTTACTGAGATAGTTTGGGTCAAACAGAATCAGAAAGAGGGAAGTATCTTCAGTAAGGGCTGTGGTTCCTAAAGAGGAGATAAGGATGCCATGAGGCCCACTCACAAAAGGACATATAAAAGAGGATGACTCCTCCTTTGCTGCTCTCCCTATCTCTATCAGAAAAGTTGTCTGATAGCTGAGACAGGAGCTGACCATCTCATAAGGCTCATGCTGGGCTTCACAAGAAAGAGAAAGAACTGCTTATTCTTGAAGAACGTGCACCAAAAAATTGTGACTGTAGCTTTCAAACTCTAGCTAGCAGCTTTATGAGATTCCCCAGCACATGAAAGCCGCCAATGCCATTTTTAAATTGACAGGTGGTTTGAGCCATTGACCTCCCCTTTGATACTGACAGAGGCAAATTGCTATCAGCTCCTATCTGGCACTGTACAATGCTTAATGAAGAGCTCCTTTACCCTGGGATTCCTTTTCCTTGAGAATGGTATAACATCTTTATAGCATGGTGATAAGTAATACACACTTGCTGCAATCGTTCTGTCACTGCCTTATCAAGCTACTTGAAAATGATTTGTGGTTCCATTTCATACTCTAGTACTTTCCATGTAGTATATGACTAAATCATAGCAGATTATAAAGTCAATATATTTATATTGATGGAACCTGAAGAAACATCGATTTTACACCTTCTCCTGTTCATTTGTTATGAACTCTGTACTCAGTTCCCGTGACTAGACAGATTCTAGGGGAGAGATTTTGCAGGGAACAATGGCAGCAACTATCAGAACAGATGCTGATTGTTTTCATTAGTTACGGTGGCAATGACAAAGGGGAGTTCAAACAGAAGGCAAGCCTACTCTGGCTGAAGAGAGCAGGATGGCACAAAGGAAAGCATTTGATCGTCAAACTGCTCATATTTATTGCCATTATCACTTTGATTATCATTACTGCAGTGCTTCAAGCTGGGGCTGACCAGTAATAAATAAATGTTAATTTAATGATCTCCCCAAACTCTACAAACTAAGGCTGTAATTCCATTAAGAGGACTTTTGTGGCATAAGCCATGCCAGCAAAGCTCAAGTGATTTTTCAATGTCATAAGAATCTGGAGGTAGAATTGCAACATTAATTTATGGGTATTTCAGGGATTTATAACCAAATAGCTGTGGTACTACTGAAAACCACAAGAGGTGCTGAGATGCTACAAAGTAAACCATTATTGCTTAAACCTGTAAAAGGTAGCAGTCTTGCTGGTAAGCAATAAAGGCAGAACTGTGTTAGTGTTGTTTAGAGAAGTGTTTTTAGCATAAAGATACCTGCAGCAATTTTAAAATCCAGTTTCTTATTCATGCACTGCACCAGCCTGAGTGGCAGATGACTTGATGCCTGCAGTAAGAGGCAAGAAATTCAGAGATATTCCTGGTGCCAACCTAATAAAACCACGTTTCAACTGAAGAATGTGGTTTATTTCTTGGGGTGAGCTAGTCCTCCTTGGAGGCTGGCAGCTTCAGAAATGCTGAACTCATGAATCAACTCACAGAGTTACAAGTGCCCAGAAACTTTGTGCTTTAAACTTTGTCTTGACTTTAAGGTCTCAAGAGCTTCAGTAGTTAGACTGGTTCTAGTGAAAAAACCCCACACTGTTTTCTTTTTTTTCAACTTTTACATGGAGAAACATATGAGGGGTGATTTGCCAAGTTGGCATAATTATTGAGAAGGAATTTCCCTATGATCTGTGAGTTATACCTCTGGAAGAGAGTGCCTCTGTAAAAGACCTTTCAAAATATGATAGAGTCCAACAAACCTGACCCCCTAATGCAAAATAAATCTTGTGTGATGGGGTTAGTTCTCATTATATCCCACATTCCCCTCTCAGCCAAGACACCTGCTCCAGAAAAACCACTGTTCAGTTGTGTTAATACACTGGCTCCAGAGAAGTATGGGAAACTTTGCCATGGGAGGCTTGTTCTCTGCTGTTTCAATAAAAGAACTAGGTTTCCAGGAGGGGATATTGTCACACTGAGTGAATTTTCTAGTCAAGGTATTAATTTTGAAACATTTTACTACAAGGACATCGAAATCAAAACATTAAATGTACTTTTGCCTAGGTAGTAACAACTGATTAAAACCTCATTCAAAGAAAGAAGCAGAAAAGTGCTGAAGAGAATATAACTTTCCTGTTGCAAAAATCTGTCAGGACAGTAACACTGCAGCTGGCTCAGTGCTAGACCCAATGCCAGAAGATTTGCATGTTGGGCAGTATTACCTACACTACTGCACAAGGCTTGCTGCTAAGGAGACATTCAAGAACTTCTCCAAATGTGTTCCAAATACACATTTTGAAAACACACAACAAGTGTGCCACAGATAAAATACAGACATTTCCCTCAAATGAAACACAGACCAAATCAAAGCCTATCCAGTCCAGTATCCTATTTCCTACATATGGGAAGGAAAATTAAGTGACCCCTTGAAGAAGGAGACCACAGTACATATAAGACTAGAATCAGCTGTGTAGCAAGACTGTTATGAGTCCCAATTCTCCCATGTGGACTAAATTCAGGAAAATCTATATTCTGAGGAGAATAAATAATCAATTTCTTGTTTATGGAGTGCCAGAGGAGAACTGAGATATCCCAGAAGCCAATGGAAGAACTCTGGATTGATATCCTAAAGCTCACGTTGCTTTGAGTCACAGGAGAGAGAAGCATGGTGCAACAGGAGGCTGAGCTCACACACCCATGCTCAGGTAAGTGTCTCACTGCAAGGACAGCTCAGACAGATTTGCCATGGCTGAGCTGATTTCCATTCCAGAGGGAAAATCAGCTCTGGTCCTTTCCCTGATAGCGAGGGAGAACTGTACAATGCATTGGACTGCATTTCACTTGTGCCCCAATGAAAAAGCATCTGATGCCTCAGATGTTTGTGGGGCAACTGAAGATAATATACATCCATAAACTGTGATACAGGACTTTTGCTAAGATTATCCCAAATATACATGATCTTGCTGTATTTTAACACTTAGAATGATAAGGGAGAGGTAATCTTTTAGAATATGTCCCTTCATCCCTCTCTTCCACAGCTGAGCATTGTCCACATCATTTTTCCCCTTTGAGAAAGAACTCTCACAACTGATCCAAGACCAGCCTGACAGGATGTGCCCCAACTCCTTACACTGCTGGTGGAAGGCAGTAGTTTGGAATAGAGACTGAACTGGTTTATATCAGTCTTTCCATTCAGGATATTCTGATTAAAGTAAATGTTTTAGCCCTTCTACAGAAAACCAGCAGCTATGGCTGTACCAGGGAAAAGGATGGAATTGAAAGAGGAAGGCTTTTGAGAGTTCAATTTTTAAATTTTATCTATTCTAAGACAGTTCTTAAAGCCCTGATTTAGTTGCAATATTCTTCCTGCAGCTAACATAGGAAAGAACAAAATTAGGATTATTAAAACAAAAGTCCTGATTTCAAGAGGCCTAAAACTGAAGAACAGAAAATAAATACAACCTGAGATAAACATGGCAGACACATGAAAACAAAATAGGCAAGACCTATTCTCTCTTCCCCCCCCCACAAGAACAGCAGCTATCTGGCACAGCTGATAAACAGAGCAAATGCATACAAGGACAAGCACTTGAAGATGAGCTTATTAATGTTGTAGTCACTGTTACCTACTGGTTCAAATTTAGTCTTGTTTGTGATTTAGGAATAATAGACAGTGACAAACATGCCCTAAAAGGTGTATGAATAATATGACCTAATGTGCTTCCTTCTATTTCTGTCCTTTTTGATTCATGAAAGCACTGAAGTAATGAGTAAAAACATTCCCATTCTCAGACAGTTTTAAGTATATACTGAACATTTATCTTTGGTTTAAATGCTGTATTAAGTAAGGAAGGAATTACTCACGTGCTTAAGATTAAGCTTATGTTGAATATTTTGTTGAAGTGGGACACAATTCTGAAGCTTTAATTTAGTAACACACTGCTTGCTATCCCCTTCGTAGCTACAAGACTGAGCCCTGCAATTCTATTTATAAAGTCTCTTTTGTAATATTTCCAGTAAATTAGTGACTAATGGAGCTCCTTACAGCTACTACAGACTGGATATTAGAGCCCTCAGGATGCAATAGTGCATCACAGAACTACATGGATGAAGGTTACAATGAATGACAGAAATCTTGGATTAGATTGAGTTTTGGCTTATATAGAATAATTTTTTAAACAGGCACAGACATAACATCCTCTTTTTTCCTTAGAGCTTGAGCCAAAAAAAATAATAAGTTTGCAAATGGATATTAAGCAATGCCAGATATTTTCAGGGTTTGTTTTAACAAATTAACCCTTTGCGTTCTTTTCTGATGTCCAAATAATTGTATCGGAAGCAGATGTTCTACCAAAATTTACATGATCAGAGACATTATGCTCACTTATTAACATACTGTTTAATATTCACTACAACCTGTTTTAAAGAACAACAATGTGTTAACATTTAAGCCAGGAGGGATTTCTGTACACTATATAGTACTTGATGCAGCTTGTTTATGCAACAGTCTGACAGATACAATTAATCTCATGAAAACGACCAGAGTACAGCATAAAGGCATACTATTTTTGAAGTAATAGAACACACTCTCCCTTTGGAAGTCAGAACTTAATTAAATCATATAACTTCAGGATGCAGAGAAAAGCTGTAAAAGAATGAAGCTTGTTCTGAAGGACAGCCGAATGAAAAAACAGTAAATTTTCTATAGAGAGAATAATAAGATAATCTCCAAACAACAGAAAGAAGTAAGAAATACCTCCAACAAATGCATCTCCAGCTCCATTGGTATCCACAATTTCACTCTGATCACTCACCAACACAGGGAAAGTAGTCACTTCATTTTCTGTAGAGAAAGGGAAGAATAAAACATGAGTTACTTGGCAATCTGACTTTGAAATGCACAACAAACAGGGAAAATCAAAACAATTCAAAACTATGACCTTTAGCATGATAATTTGGTTAAAAATAGATTTGGTTTATAATTCTGTCAGTATTTACTTCGTAGGAATACGGGAATACATTCAAAAAAGCCGTAAGTTGTGGGCATTTTCATTATTTACTTCCAGCCTCATTTATTTCCTCTGCCTCCTAATATTAAGGAAAAGAGAAAAAGAGAACGGAAAAGAGTAAAAGAAAAAAAGTAAATCAGAAGGGACAACATAAAACACCTGGGCATATTCACAAAACTGAGAAAAACTCATCCTGCCAAAACCAGTGCTTTCTACTAGTTGCAGGAAGCTGAGGTAGCCTCCAGAACGGCCAAGTACAAGCCTCCAAAAGATCAACAGAAACTGCTGCATTGTTAAAACCAAAATAGATGTGAATTAACTGAAATAAAGCTGTGAAATAAAAAGCAAAAACAAGTGTAAATCAAAGTGCTTTCAAATTATACCTTTAAAAAAATCCATATATGTAAGAAGCCTTGGAACTTGCCATCTGACTAGATTTGGTTTCAAGATTTCAATGATTTCACTCCCTTCCTTAGTATTTATTTTAAAAACCCCAACTATTTCCTTCAGCTCCCTGCCCTCTACTGGCACTCATTAAATGTATTGCAATAGGTGGATACTCAGCATCTTCACCTCCAATTCACTGCCACACCACAGTTCAGCATAATTACACCACTTAGGTATGATAACTTTAGAGTTCCAGGGTTATAAATTTAATATATGCCACTAATTAATCAGCTATGGCTTTCCAGGTGGTAATGTCATAATGACGTGATAAAAATATAATTACCACCTTGTCACAATACCTTGTTAAAGTGTAAATTACCCCTGTAACAGAGCCAATGGAAGTTCTGCCTCTGGTAGTCAGTATGCATTAAACTGTCTCAGAGCAAACAGATTGTCCTTTGGCAGACAGCAGGAATTACAAAAAGGGGAGGGGGAAGAAAAGCCTGTCAACCAGTGAAAAGAAAAACCAGCAGAGCTGTTTTCTTTTAATTTTTGGTAAAAATAGAAATAAAATGGAAAACAGAGCTGCCAGTAGCTGAAACCTGGAGATGAGTAGTTTCTTCACTGTCCAGCAACAGAGCAGATCATAAAAATCACTCTTACACTGACATACACAGTAGCAAACAAGGAAACCTAGTTTGGAAGGCACATAAAGAATTCACAGTCTCAAATCAGGCAAGTCTGTGTATGCTGCAGAGGTACCAGAAGGATCCTGGTTTCTGTGAAATGCAGTGTATCAGCTCTACTGCTCTTCACCATCTGCTACTAAGTGAACCAGGCAGATATAATGATGCTGCCTCCAGAGGGAACTGTTGGCTGGCCCACCAGGAGGGGAGGGGAGCATTAGCAACAACCATCCATGAGAGGCAAAGGAAAAAGGGTAATGAAAAACATAAGATGAATATTCCAATTAAAGAACAGGTTTCAGTCAGTTTTCAGGGCATCCTACTCTCTACTCTGTTAAGAAAGCTATTTAGAAATGTGCTCCAATGCTGTGTTGTGCTCTTAAGATAAGTCTTCAAGAGCAATGTTTTTTAGTAATTTTAACAGCATTCATTTGAATTGGAAATCATGAAGGAGAGGTCTTACATTAAACTCTGCCAGACAAGCAGAGTGTATTCATCCATTTCACAAGAAGGTATATTGATTTGCTCTAGATAATACTAAAACAATGAACAATGTGCTAAGTCTGTTGAAGACACATTGTAATGAACTAACCTGCTCCTTCCCAAGTGTGCATGGGCACACACAGATGTTCCATGTTAAATGCACAGCAGACAATTGCATATGCATACAAATGTCTGTGTTTGGGCACACAGAGTGAATAATGCACACTGTATTTTGAAAGCTGTAAATGGGGTATAGCATCAAATAAGATTCTATTCAAGCAAACTAGCACAAATCAAAGTTCTCATCATCACCTTTTGCCTTTCTTTTCCTCTGTCTTGACTCCCTCCCTCAGCTCCCTCTAGTATGTGCAGGTAAGTATTGCACTAGGAGCTCCTATTTTATTCTTTCTGTTGTAGATATGATAAGTAACTGAATTAGTCTAAAACCCCAAATATATTAGGAAAGTCAATTTTTAAATTTTTTCTTTTTTCTGGTCACAGTTTTCCATGTGTGCCTGGGTAATACATTTTCTTTCTGCAACTTACTATATATTTTCAAGCAGAGCAATAATCTCATCTTTTGAAGTACTGAAGTTTAAGAAGGAGCCAGCATGGCTTTGGAGCACATACTGAATTACAAAATATTACCATCTGCACATATTCAATAGACAAATTATCTTTCTTTAACCTTATCTTTGGTTGATTCTAGCATAGTAGAATCAACTAAACTACAGCTGACAATAATATATACTGTAAGATCAACAAAAGAATACCAAAGTTCGGGGTTTTTATTCCTTTCCTTTACAATAAACGAAGTAAGTTAAAATTAAAGCTGCCATTAAATTACATTGCTATGTCTGTGTAATAGCACCAAAAGAGCTAATTTCTCTTACTGATCTGTGTTTTGTAGCAATGAAACACAACAAGATGAATTATGATGAAGCAGAAGTCTCCATTCTGAGTATCCTTTTTTATTTTTTGTCAATTTAATATTGCTTTAACTTCATTTTTGATCCATTGTGTTATAAAACTCTCAAATCCATCATAGCGGACACTGAGACACCTTGGCTAAGTGCACCGGTCATCAGTGGCCTTGCTTTTCAAAGTCAGTTCTGATTTCATTCATCATTCTGAGAGCTTATGAAATAAAGAATAATTACATAAGTGTTTTGAAGTCCAAGTGCTGCTGCTCTGGGCATAAAATCCAGTGTTCTATTTTTATGTAACAAATATCTTCTATGATACAACATATTCCCCTTGGATATAATTTCCTGGAAGCCCAAAATTGTGAGTACAAATTGCAACAAGGTGTCTACAATTAGGGAAATTTTAGAAAATAAGCATTAATGAAATCTAAAATTTTGGGGCTTTGATTCAACTTTCAGTGACTTTACATTTGTCAGGAACTCAGCTCTTTCAAAATGACATAGAAATAATCAAACCCAGACATTAATGTGACTTCATAGGCTGAAGACAAGGTAAGTTCACAGGTAAATCAGAAGGATAGAGTTCATTGGTTAATTTAGTTCTTGTTGATCTCTCACATTACATATATAAAGAGGTGAAATCTCTATTTAATTTCCTAGGCAAAAATATATGCTAGCATATCCAGTTTAACATATTATTGTAGGCAAAACAGTCTGGAGAGATAATAACTGGACAGCAATAGTACTGAAAAAACCCAGTGCTCCTTCCATTCTAATACTCTTAAGCTCCCAAATGAATACAAGCCTATTTCACAATGTTAGCAGGAACAATCGAACTCTGATGATAGGTGCAAATACTACAGGTCTGTCTCTAAACCAAATTAGAATCACAGACTACATGTCTACTCTTAGTACAGTAATAAACACCAGCAAGCAATCGTTACATCCAATTAGGCTGAGTACTTTCCTTAACTGGGTCATTTACCAGTCTCTCTTGCTCTTAAAAGTAGATTAAATGTGTAAACTTACATTTAATTACCTGTAACAGAACTCTTATGGGCAACATGTTGCAGTGTCCTCAATTTTGTTTTAAAATAAAATGAAAGGAAGAAGGTAGACCTAAAATACATACAAAAAAGGTCTAGCTATTTCCTCAAATAATCTTTTGATCCATGGATTGGTAGTGGTAGTACAGATGCTTACAAGATGGAGTCACATTCATGTGTCTTTTGTGAGCTTTAACTTGTAAAATAAAGGAACAACTGTGAAACAGAATTCTGTCCCGTCTCCTCCCCACCTCCATCGTCTCTTACTTTCTTTAGATCAGGGGCCAAATAAAAAAAAGAGATAAAAAGAAAAGAAAAAAAAAAAGAGACAGGAAGAACTTAAGAGAACAGAAACCTGAACTCAAAACCTATAAATGTCTCTGGGCAGCTGTAAGGTAAGAAGTAATGGGAAAAGTATTTGAAACCAGACCATATTGCTTAGGATGATTTTTAGCTCTCACCTGTCTCCAGAAGGTAAACCCCAAAATGCTACAGGTTCTAAATCTCTGTATCTTCTTCAGCACATCAATACATCTTCAAAAACCCTCAGTACAGCAATACTTTCTCCTGTTTTGTTTGACAGTAAAATAATGCTGTGCTGTCCTTCACGCAATGACACCACGCTTGCTAATGTCCATCAGAGAGACACTGCAGCTCCCCCACCCCATCAACACAGCCCTGGCCAAAGCTAAAGGCCACGTTGGGGAGGGCTGAACCCCAGCTAGGAATCCCTCACACTTGCAGTGATGATGTGCTCCAAAGCCAGCACAGCTGATGCAGCCTGTCCCTTCTAAGCAAACAGAAGGAGATCTGCATTTGCAGGCTGGGACTTCCAGGAGCCAGTTCTGGACGGCCACTCTGGTGCTCTGGCACTTTGTGGGTGCGTGTTGAGCTGGCCTTGCTTTGCACATCAACACGTGCTCCCTCCACCAGCTAGGTCTGTGCACTGTGGGCCTGGTGCTGTAGCTATGTAGGCTTGTCAGAAAAAGAGGGAATCTCTTTGTGCCATTCAATGGAGTTACAGCATGACAAGCAAGATTCAAGTCAGCCACATGCTTTGGGATCTTTCTATCCAGTATTTTAAAGGTACACAACAAATGATGATGTATTCTACTGAATCCTATATGTACCCAAGAAATCTTTATAACTAGTAATGCAGAAGTTGTATATTCTTTATTGCTATAATAAACAAATGACCCTAAACAAGTTACAGAGCAGTTGTCATTTATAATGCTTTAGTATTTCTGCGGCATGATACAAGTAATACAAATATTAATTGATTTCCATATTAAAAACCCCAATTAATGGGTCTCTTTAGCAATGGAGCTAAAATTCTCTTTGCAGTTTGCTAAGCAAAAGTGTTGATCAGGATGCAAAGTGCTGTCCCTCAGAGACAGCTAGTTCATTTTCAGTAGAAACAGAAAAAGAATATGATGCCAAAGACTTCAAATCTCCTGTGGCTCTAGTCATAGTCCCATAGATACCCTTAGGGGAAATGACAGTGTGCAGACCCCATTTTCCTCTGTTCTAGGAGTTAAATGAGACTTGTCTTCTTCCCCTTATAGCTCTCCTCAGACATACAAATTGTACCATTATCTGGTCAAGAGCATTTTGATTCAGAAGCCGTATTTGTAGCCTCTCAGTGAAGTGTGATTCATAGGATTAGAGTTAATAGGGGAAAGAAGGTTCATCTGAGTCAACTTGTACACTCATACACATCAACCATTAGCAATGATGTAAAATGTAAAATTAAACACTATTTTTGCACACAGCGTGTATCCTCTGAACCTACCCCAATTCTGTCTGCAATCCTGTTAATTTAACATCACTCCTTTGAAATAAGTCTTGATTTATAACAGCACAAGATTGGACTCAGAACTCTGTATATAGTTACAACAATTGTAAGAAATGTAATAGCATTGACTAATGGCTCATGAACATCTATGGGCAAAATTTGGTGTGGGGCACACTTAAATGTCATTATTTTCTATATCTCACTGCCAGTTGAATCTCTGCTTTATTTCTCATATTAAATCATTTTTAGCACAAGTAAACATAACACTTTGTTTAAAAGATGGGGAAGAAAGAGGTCAACAGAAAATACTAGTTCTGCTTCAGTTTGTTGCTAATAAAACATTAAATATATATATATATGTGCATATATATATATATATATATATATATATATATATGTGGAAAAACTGCCCTAAAGAACAAGCTGCAGAATTTTTCTGGCATGTGTCACAATGTTTAAGGTTTAGAATGGCAATGAACTCTGTTGAAAAAGCCTTTTGAGCACACAGGAGTATTGCCATTTGCCCGGCAGGCACTGATTTCCAAGGCAGCTGAAACTGCGCCCACTGAACCGCCAGGACTGCACTGCTCTAGCTCAGCATGGCTGCTGGAGACATAAGGTACTGCTCAGAGCTCCAGCCTCTCCTCTGCCTTCTGCCTGGGCTCACAAAGGGCTTGAGGACTCAGGAAAGGCAAGGGGTGTGAAGTCACAGGCACCAAAATCAACAAAAGGTTCTGCAGGTATTTATTTCTTTGCTACAACACAATGACTGTCTGGAGGTACTACAACGAGCTCAGATCAAAATCAGTCCTGAAGACAGGAAAGATGGGTTACAATAAATAAAGCACATAAATTGTATGATCCTGGTCTCTTATGAAGAGCAGGCTCTACCACAGTGAGCTGAGCCACACCAGTGAGCACAGGGTGACAAAAAATCACATCTGGCCTTGGATATTAACAAATATAAGTATCTCTCTCTGCACTGTAAATCCTACATGCATTGCTTTGGGCACTGTACATCTTAGTTGATCCTCACATGTAAAATACCAAGCCATGCTCCTCCATCATTATTTTTTGAGCTGTGTATAGGAATTCAAAATACAAATAAATTGATTTCCATTTGTAAATAGGTAGCCAAGACTTGTAAACACACACAGATGATGAGAGCTGGAATGTCAATGTCCAGTGTAAGGAACACATTCCAAAGGTGTGTCTGGGTCACAGGGACACATGTTTTGCTCACACACACTCTTCAGCCTTCTGAAGCGTGGCTATGAGGACTGTGCAAAAATGAAACATCTCAGCCCAGAAACCAGACCATGTGTGCATTCACTGACCAACACACCAACAGGAAACATGTATGCTTCTACTTCACTTTGTGGTATTCTACAGATGTATTTTAAACCACTGCACAGCTAGGCCACCAAAACACTGTCCTATGGGAGAATCTTCTGACATGTACCAACCTATAAATCATGTCAATGCAATTCCTACTCAAAAGCTTATCAGGGCATTGGCTAAAAACAAAACCAAACCAAACTAAATAAGAGAGAGAAAAACATATTATAATTTGATTTTGAGTAGGACAAAAACTCTATTCTGCCTCACATTTTTCATACATTAAGCATATTGCCCTAGCGGGATAAACACACCTGTCAAAACTTGCAAGCTTTCTTAGCTATACCTCAGTTTCAGAGTGGTGAACACAGAAATCACATCATTTAAATAAATGCCATGTAACATGACAGCTTTTTTTATGCTACACGATAATCTGAGAAGCATGGGTTGTCAGTGGAGGCAGAAATGGGCCCAAGGCACTTCCATTTCACTTGAGCATCAGTAAGACTGAAAAGAGAAGGAGTGAGCATTAGGTCACTATAGAGCAGCTCTGAAGGAGATTTTTCTTCTGGGAGAATTTATATTTAGTTTCATAAATAAAATCAGTCCATTGGAATGAGAGAGACAGCCTTCCCTAGATATATTACTAAAAATAAGTTAATGTATATATCTGCTTCTCCTTGAAAAAAAAATTGCTACTAGCTGAACATTGATGAGATAGCCATACCACAGAAATTCTACAGCAGTGCTGTTAAAAATTCAGATCACATATAGAAATTTCAATTTTTCACCCTTTTATCTCAGAGCTCAGCTCTAGAATTTTACAAATTTTTTTCTTCTCATTCTGTATTTGTAAGCTCCATGTTTCCTTTAATTAAGCTCTCCCATGAGTACTTGTTTGTTTTTGAAGAATAAAATATGCTTACTAAATGAATTTTATCAGACTTTAGCAGGTTTTAAATCTGTTTAGAAGATGTCACTGCAATGGAGGCCAAAATTTGTTCTAAGGTCAATGAGAAAATATCCTACTCTTAAAATGCCAGTTGAAACAGAGAAATTCTGCTGTTTTTATTGGAATTCTTTAAAGGGTTATATCAGCCTAAGATAAAAATCTGGCCCAAAATAAAGGAGCTTATTTTTCCCCTACATTAGTTGCAGATAATTTCTTAGATAATTAAATACCCCAAACCATGATCTTCGTAGTATCATGTTACCAGTTTAACCATTGACATAAACAGGATGGTAAATCCATCACCTTTTAAAAATAACATCACACACATTTTGATGTAAATTATGCACTCCTGAATTTTTACAGTTATTGACTACACAGTGGATTGAATTGATTTCCACACAGTTACTGTAATATCAGCTTTGATAAATATTTTCTGGCAAGAGCTCTTGGATCATATGTTTGTGTATGAAGGCCTTTAAAGCATTGCAGTTCACCCATATATGTGCACCCACAAAGGTAACCCAACTTTGTAGGCTTTACAGGGCATGCACTGTCATTTAATGTAAATCCCAATGCTTTAAAGTCAGGCTGCTTGACAAAAGCAAAATAAGTAACCTAGGAGAAAAGTCAGAATTGTCCAGCCTCTCTCTTTGCAGAACATTGTCAGACTCCTATCACTGCCTGTCACTCCTGGTTACTTTTCCTTTAAGTATTAATTTGTGGAATAATTTAAATTTAAGTGATTCCAAAATAATACCCAAAATGACACACTTATCTTTTTAGAAGCAATAAAACATTTTAAGATTAATCAAACTTCAGTTGGTGCCTACAGGTGAATTCAACTCATGATCTCTGTAATATGTATTATTCTTGTATTGTCAAGATGACCACCAAGATACGTTTTAGAAGTAAAAGAATCCTGCTCTGAAGAGTTTCCAAACTGAAAAGCAAGGTTGGTGAGCAAGTAAATAGATGTGTATAAGAAAAATATGGACAGTCTGCTGATACAATTAAGTTATAAAAAGTTATGAAAAAAGGCAAGAAGCAGATACTGCTTTAAAAACTGCAGAGATATGCAGGAAAAAACTCTAGTTGGCCTACAGAGCGAGATAATTTGAATTGCAACTCAAAAAATGCGGAAAAAAATGGAAATGGAAAATATTTGTTATTTGTTACTTTTAGAAGCATTTCAGCAGGAAACATACACTTAATGGCTATTTAGACAGTTTCACTCCTTTTTTTGGCCATTTTTTCCTAGAGGAAATAAAACCAGATTTAAAAGGAAAGATTTTAACATTTTTAAAGAAAAGCTTTCCTTTCTCTGTGGTAACAAATATAATGCCTGAAACTCTCAATTTGCCTAATTCATCCTTCTACCAAGCTTCTACTCATCTTTGTCTAATCACTTTCCTCTTTCCCCACATCCTTCGCCATCACCTGTTGATTCTTGTTGATTAAAGCAATGACTGAGGTGTCTACTGCTGACCAGGAGGCTAAGTGTAGCCAGTGATCCTGGCACAATCTGGATTTTTACACTAACACAAACTGAGAAGGCTTCATTCTTCTTCCACATAAATACAAATCTGATCTTGTTGCTGCTACTCAGTGGCAACAGTCGGGAGCAGACGGTGCCAGGAAGGAACAAAGCTGCTTGGAAGCAGACTAATGTTTGGAGCAGGATTCTCTGCTGAATGCACTTGTCAAACTCAACTTTTGAGCCTGTATTGATTTATTCAGCCAGTCTCTTATTTCCTTTCTGCTTTAATTCTTAACTAACAGGTAGTTAAGAATTTGCACATTCAGGATAAAAGTGGAAGAGTGGTGCTCTCCTCCTGCAGCTCGGAGCTTTCCGAGCAGTCTCTGGTTCCCAGGGAGTCCAGCAGTGCCCCCCTCCATGGAGAAGGGGCTGTCCCTCCCCACCCATGCATCTGACTCCAGCAAAGGGCGAGCTTCAAGCCTAACCTATTCCTGGAGTTTGGCTTGGCCTTAGAGAGCCAAACCTCCTTTCTCTTTTTTATCAACTTCTAACATACTTTAATTTTTGCATACATTTCCCTCAGCTGTTTGAGAGCACAGCTTCACATATTCTCATTTTCTAAAGCAGTGCAGTGTCTCCTCCAGAAGCAAACACACAACACATAGGCAGTACAGACATCTAATATGCTTTACTTTATCTTTCCAAATGTCTGTTTTGACTGCACACACGCATGACCATTTTATGTTTTCTGTATGTTACTTTTCACAACAAAACAACTGTGCCCTGATTTTTGAAATGTTCAAGCTATCTAGACAAGCAGGAAATCAAAAACAATTCTTAGGCTCTTTTATAATATTTAGTTTTAGCCAAGTATAAAAATGTCAGTGCAAAAGGCAGATACTTATATTTCATGATGTGCCAGAAATTGAAAGAAATTGCATTTTTAGCATTCTACTAACTAAAGTGTTTTATTGCTCACAAAAGGATTTTCATATTTTTGTACCAATTTACAGCAGACAATAGGTATTGTAATCTAATCCACTGCAATTGTAATTTTTGACCAAATTGCTGTTGATAAATAATGCAAGTATTACGTTATTAAATTTTTTACAATTAGGTGACTGAGAAAGCTGTTTATTGCCTTCCGTTCTACCCTCTGTTAATAAGATCGTTGTTGCAGATGTTCATGTGTGCTGCATTGATGTTTAATGGTGCATGATGCTCTAGGTGGTTCCCATAACCTTGCTTTGTCTACTATGAGCTGACTCAATTGATATGATAATAGAGAAAAGAGGTCTGAAACAAGCTGGGCTGTACTGGCACAATTTGCATAACCTTTAAATTTGCCATCACTTGATAGCCAACTGCTCCTAAAAATTCTTATTCACTTGTCAGCGAGGACAATGTACTGTACAAACAGCATTCTGCACTTGGACAGGTGCGGAGGGAAGAGAGGGCATGCACACTTTGCTGCACTCTTCTATTCTATCAAGAAATGTACTTATTATCAAATTTATACAGCCAACAATTTGGAGTACAGTTCTGCAGTTCCATTTTTGATCAACTGCTATTAGACACAACGCATGGCCTGGCATCTTTTCAGGTTCACAGTACAGTATCACAGTGTCACGTAACAAGGGACGTAAATATTTGGTTCCATAGACTCCTCTCTGATTTAGTTTTGACTGCAAATCCCTGGGGCAGGCAGAAGAATCAGGACGGATTAGGAAGGCAGTGGGGGGCACAGGGTAGTGAACTACAGCAAACAAAATCAGTGTATGCAGCCTCCCAAACTTTAAATCTGCTGTCAGACTACTCTGTGCATTCTTTTTGAACAAACATTAGTGTTACATCATTCAGTAGGTATAGCCAAAACATAACAATATAAAACCAGTCCATGTTTGCCCTATTCACAAAATCTGCTGTCTGTATATACTCTATGCCAGGTCTGCTTACTTTACTGTCTTTATTATTCATAACAAAGAAAACAGTTAGGGTGAAAATAAGACAGAGCCTACTTTCATTCACATGGGATCAACTACATAACTACATAAACATTATTTTTGGCATCCAGAGGTTTATATCCTAACTGCCACTTCAGAGTCTATAATATGCTCAGGTATGTCAAGGCCAAGTCATTGGTATCACACTGACAAGCACAGCCTATGTTTCACGTATGGCATTTAAATAATTTCCACTTTGCATTATCTCCAAAACCTACTGTGGAAATCACTGAGCCAAACAGATCATAAAATCTCACAATTCTACCTTTAGACAATTAACCATTTCAAAGCACTCCAATTAGCCTTCCACACGCCCTCAAAGTTGATTCTAGACATTTTGTCATCTTGCGCAAAATAAATTCCAAGTCCCCAAAGTCAGGCAAAGCAGGACCCATTCAAATCCCCTTTGTCTGCTTTTTCCACTATCAAGGATCTCTGCTCTGTCCCTCCTGGAGCTAAGGATTTGTCTTCCATTTGGCCATCTACTTCCCACAACTTTCATTGTCTGAAACTGGATGCTACAGAAGAGAAGCTTCTAATCAAAGGGTCAGTTCCTGCAGTAATTTTCATCCAGGGACACCATACATACCCACATTTTACTCGCCTTCCATTCTGTGCAATTATTCTGTAGAGACTATTTGAGCAAGTGAAGATTAGAGGCTTGAAAACATAAGTTCCATCATTTATGGCAAAAGCATGACACAGATAGCTACAATTTAAACTTTTCTACAATGTTCATTCAACTGTAATCACAAGATGGGAAATAAAATCTCTAAATTAAAGATGATGGGCTACCAGAGTCTGTAGGGCACCTTCTGAGTACAGATTCTGCTGTTCAAACTCCTCTGTGGTGATTTGTTATGAAGTGAACTGCTGCCAAGTAAAAAACAGGCTAACACTGCCAAAATAATGGAAAAAAAAACTCCTACAGGAGATAATCTAGGTGCCTAGGTGTCAGTGGTCAAAGGGTGCAGTTCTTTGTGGCCCTCACTTCTACCACACAAAGACCTCCAGGTGAAATGTGTTATCAAATCTTTCAGCTTATGTGAAGTTTGCTTTCCCTATAACCTCTAGGTAAACTACAAAAATTGAAACACAGATTCCAGACAAGGTACAACACACATAGAGACACATGAATCAGTATAACCCATTAATATTCATGAATGTTTTAAGTTCTCCATGACCATAATCAATAGCCAATGAAGTTAATGAGATCTGTCCATTGATTTCAGAAGACACAGGCTTGAGCCTCAGAGACAGCAACATCACATTCTCTCAAGCACTCCAGCTGATAACATACACTTTGATAATTTGCCTCTTCCCACCCAGAATTTCAGGAATAAACAAGAGATGCTATATCTTATTTCAAAGTGTTTTGTGGAATGAGCAATATACCATTATAAAGGTCCATATGGAGCATTTAGTATCTTTAACTGAAGAGCAGTCAAGGCCACAGTAGTTACCCATGTTGTTAATGCCAGTATGAGATCCATAAATAAGATCTGTTATTTATTTAAGGAAACACAAAAAAGGCCTGAATGTGTCATCCTCCCAAAAGGTTGAGATTTTGTTTTGCTTTAACTTTGGTCCCTGGAAAGCAGTGATTCTAACTCTTATGTCTTCTAAAAGATGTAAGCCCATCCAATATATTTAAAGATTGATAAGTAGAGTTTTTAGTTCAAACTGGCCTTGACCTTGGGCAGTGTGACGTTATCTGAACACCATTAATGGTCTCAAACTAAAGGAAAAGCTCCTTAATAAAAGCAAACCATACAAAGGTATAAAAAGGTACAAAGGCAAAACAAAAAAACCAACAACCCCAAAACAACAAAAAAATGAAGTTTTATTAAAACTATTGATCCTGACCTAGGGCATTACAGACATTGATCTTCCCACATCTCCACAGGAAAAAAACAACTTAAGCCAACAAATTATTGATCTATTATGAAACCTGCTGAACAAGCCATACATTTAATTTCTTACAATGAAAAAAATAATCACACCAAATTAGGATACTGAGAAAATCTATTTCTCAAAAATTATTGGTAAAAAAATACTATTGGAATAATTTCATAAACCAGACATCCTGTTAGTATGATTCAACCCTAAAATGTTGGGAGGTGAGAAGTCTAAGCACTGTAAACCTTTAAAGCGCAGGTTTCAGATTTCAACTCATTAAAGCACATGTTCTTAAGGAGAAATGGCAAGTGTCCAACACTGAATATTGCAGGAACATCGAATGACTGCACAGAAAAGGACAGTGGTGAACTTTAAACTTAAAGCATACATTTAATTAAAAGTGCCTAGGATTACTATTTTCTATGAAGCAGAATACTATAGATTTGGATTTTCTTCAGTTTTTTCAAAAACTCAGAAAGATATATTTAGACTGACATAACATTGTAGATGTAGGGACAGTCACTGAAACACCAAAAGCCACCAGAATTCCCTGTTTGGTGTACAGGGAGATGGGTGGGCAGGTAGGTAGGTAGGTGGGTACGTAGGTGTTATTTTCAGAAAACAGGGATATCCTTCACAAAGTTGCATCAATTACATGTATATGTGAAAAGCATAAATTACACTTGGAAGGCTGTTCCACTTCCAGTGCTTCACAATTACTGATTCTGCTGTTTCACCATCCTTTCCAGTTGAGTTCTATAATAAAATTGGTGGTTTTCAGCACAAGAGAAAATAGAGTTTGTTTTCCTTATGTGGCTCTGTCCCTGTATTCTTTGCTTTTTGCTTTGAGACATCATTCTACAGCATTATCAGCCAATGCTGAAGTTACTTCTATTCCAACTTTGGAACTTGAGTCTTTGCTGCTAGACGGAAATTCAAAACAAAGCACCATGTTTAATGCCTCAAAAAAAAGAAAAACCACTGCAGTTTAGAGGTACTTTCTTTCCAGAAAGAGAATGCTTATTTGGGATTCAATGGCCCCTAAATCAGTATGTTACTGTAAATTCCTTCAATTTTGCTCTCCACTCTCCAGAGTCAAGCAATAAAGGCCTGAAGTGATTTAAGGGGTTGCCTTACCAAAATCCCCCTGCCTAAGTCCAGTTTCAATGCTAACTGTGTGTGCCTGCTCTGGGGTAGCATCTCCTGCCTAGATATACCATTTCTGAGGGAGCAGAGCAACAGGCACTGCGTTCTTATGAGTTATTTAAATTAATTTGGGATAGTAAAAACAAAAGCCGAGAGTGAAGAATGTAAAAGTGTCCAAGATTAAAGGGCTATAGAATTTTTTGTCAATCAATGCAAAAAAGGTGCCCATTTAAAAAACGATCTAGCTTTAAATACACAATGATGAGCTCTAAACCAGAAATTACCACACCATAAAGAAAATTTGAAGTCATAACAGATAATTCTATGAAAATGTCAGATCAATCATAACTGGCAGCCAGAAAAGCAAGAAGCTGTTAGGAACTATTAAGAGAGGAATACAAAACAAAGAAAACAACAAAATTAAGCCACTTTCTAAATTCCTCAGGAGCCTGCAAGTTGAACATTCTGGTCCCCCACTCACAAAGACTAAGCAGACCTGCAAAAAGGTGCAGTGAAGGGTGGCTCAGAGTGTCAGAATTATGGATCAAACACAGAACAAGTAAACAGAATACAAAAAGAGTCTGGAAAAAAGACTAGTCCAGGGGAGGTAAGCAAGACTTCTTCAAAATCAAAAGTAAAAAGACACTGTACATGAAATGGTTATGGACTGGCCAAGCAGGATGTATGTCTTTACATAACAGTCTCTGTGACACTCCTTATCACAAGACATGTATAATAAAATCCTATTCTGGCCTATTCAGCACAAAGACAACATCTCTAGTTCACAAATCCCCAAGCAACATTTTGCTGGAGTGTAACATGGAACTATTATTCCAGATTTGCTCTGGTTTTATCCTCTTTCCCAAGTTCCCACTGTTGTATACTTGCAAACATCACGTTCGAGATAAATCTTTGATCTGCCTCAGTCTTGTTTCTACTCTTTCATTCTGTATTGCCACTCCAATATCATATAATTTCTACTAACTAAGCAGTGGATTTAGCTATTAATAGTTATGCCTCCAAGAATCCTTTTTAGAATTACAGTATAAAAACTGAATTCCTAAATCTATGTATCAGTATCTGAGAAACAAGTACAGAAATTCTTCCTTGGAAGAATAAATATAGGCTAGTTCTAAGGAATGGAGTAGGGGCCCATATTTATTGTCATTTAACAAACATGCATTTTTCCACAGCCTATTTTTTCCTCAGAATTGTAGAATGTAAACTCATTGTAGCACCTGAAAATGGAGCTAGGTTTGATATTCCTTACTCCTGGTGATTATACATGAATAAGGGATTTCCCATCTTAGTCTCAATTTCTGGGCTGAATTGGTGTATTGACACAGTAGACCAGAGAAGAATCCTTTTCTTAAATCAATATGAAATTACTGAAACACACACATGTGCCTGTTTACATATGTGCATACACATTCTTTGAGGTGCAACACTCGGTACACTTTTAAGTCCAGTCAAGATACTTGTATCCAGGAATTTAGGTTTTAATAATGTGTTTCACCTCTCCAATAAAATGCTCTTCCACTCTCACACAGCAAAAAAGCATGAATGGTCTCAGTTACAAAAAGGTATTACCAGCTTTGCTATTCACTAATCCCTACCAACGAATGCGAATTATTAATTCAGATTTTTTGGTTTCATAAGACACAAAAAACCTGATTATTTTGGGCTTTCTGGCTCACTTGTTAAGCCATTAGGGGACTAAAATGTCCTTTCTTTTTCTAAACCCACTTTTGTTTTTGAAATTATCCTTTCTATTTGTGAATATAAATGTATAGGGAAGAGTGAAAGTGTGTAATTGTGTGAAAAAGAGAGCACATGGTAATAAAACTCAGCTGCTGTTTCCCTGGGTCCAAGGTACTACTCTGGTGTGTATAAATGCATAGGAAGCCTAGTTGATAAAAAAAGGGCAAGTCAAGGTTTTCCTGTCTGGAAGGCCAAGCAGGAGAGCTGTAAGCAAGGGAAAAAAAAAAAAAAAAATCTTTTCTTGCTTCTTAGAGAAGAACACATTATACTCAGGAACTTAACAGAAGAGGAGCTGCAAACAGACCCACCATAAAATGTCAGCAGTGTCAATAGTATCAAATACTTCTCTGTTATACAGGCAGGCTTACAGGGTAACATGTTGGTCTGGGATTGCAGCACAACCTGACAAAGAAAACCTACTGACCTCTGTTTAGAGCGAGCTACATGCGTGAACATCAGCCCTCTTTATTACCCTCAAAAAGCAAACTCCATCATGCTATTGGGATCTAAGAATGGCTCTTAAAATCTCTCATTCAGTATCCAGAAGGTGATAAACCTTCTTAAAGGGTTTTTAAAAACCTCCTAAAATACTTAAGATCTAACATATATTTACAAAGTAAGAGGCGTTTCATAATTCACAAAACATACTATCATTTGTCATTTTAATTAAGATCAGGTTTTAGTTCTGCTCAAACACAGAAAATTTAAATTTCTGAGCATATCTGTATATATTACCACAAGAACAGCTGTAGTGAGTGACACCAACACCCATTCAGCTCAGTTTTCTGTTTCAGATAACACATAGAGGCAAATGCCTACTATTTCTTCAACAGCAAGAGCTTGGTAGGCAGGCTTCTAAATTTGGTAACATTGCAATTTTATTGTGACATATTAACTTGGCTACACTGCACTGACTTTAATTTATGGATTAGATCAAACAACAATGATAACAGAAAAATCTACAGAACTGTTTCTGCATGCACTATGTGGTAGGTGCACTAATGAAGTTTTAAGATCAACTTCTCTCTTTTTACCACATTTGCCCAGACTGCTAATAGATTTCCTGAAATATCTCAAGTAATATGTCCCAAAAAATGAAGATTTAAGTGGCTAGTAAGCCCAACCTGGCTTTAATGCTTGAATCCTTAGAAAAATCTATTTTTCACTGCCATAGTCTAGCAAATGAGGTTATTACAAACATGCCCTTAAATAGAGGTGGTCCTGCAAACATCAGGGGGAAAAAAAGAATGGAAAATTCTATGTTCACCCCTGAACATGCCAGATTTCATCATTCATAACTTGAAAAATGCTGAAGTGATTTTCTTTAAATTTGGATTGTTTTTCTTTCCTCTATTAAAGCTATAAAACAAGCCAAGTTTAAAGTTTGTAGCTTCAGCTGGTCTTGAATTATGCAAATATTTCAATATAAAAGCATTTTCCATTGCTGAACTGATTTTGCTCACTTTCTGAAGATTTCCCTCTGAGCCAAGACCAGTCATAAAATGTATCTGACTAAAAGCAATTTGTTTAAAACTGTTATGAGCAACTCTGACAAACATTAGAGCATACATATAGATAGGACATATATGTTCCTACCAGAGCTTGTGATTTTTAGTACATTTCTTAAAAGCTCCAGCTGCTGAAATCAGGAGACTGCATATGTTCATTAACTTCCCCTGCTTATGTATATTTCTTGTGGTTATAGAAGAAAGTCTTGAAATGTGAAATGTATCTTATAGGCTTAGTCAAACCTCAAAACTCAGTCAAATCTGGGATCTCAGGCCTGCTAACAGGGATATCATGGAACAAGGCTGTGGTAGTGGAATCAGAGTCTTGATAGCCAAGTAATTCCCAGGACAGCTGAGGAGCATCTGCACAAGAAATTAACCCAATACTGTTCCTCAAATAAACTTTTTTTTGAGCAAGTCCACAGATCTCATTTACAGTTACCAGTCCCCTTCCCTAAGCATAATCCTCTGTGCTGAAAGCTTTTGTCACAAGTGTCTCTCACAGGCTGGCTTTTCCAAAAGAGTTCCATCAAAATTCAGTCATGTTGGGGATCAGTGATAGAGAAAATGACAATTTTTTTGTCTATGCTCATTCTAAGGTCACAGAAAATGTCCAGCACCTCCAAGTTTTTCAGTAAAAAAGATAAAATTCAACATCACCAAAAAATGTACCTCTGGCTGCCCAGAGGTGTTGCAGATATTCCCAGCCCTGGAAGCATTCAAGGTCCGGCTGGACAGGGCTTTGAACAACTTGTTCCAGTTGAAGATGTCCTTTCCCATTGTGGGGGTAGGACTAGATGACCTTTAAAGGTTCCTTCCAACCCAAACCATTCTACAATTCTATGACATAGAGAGGAAAACCTAAGACCACAATAATTTCTTTGTGCTCTGTGGAGTCTTATTAGAAGGTGACAGTTAATTAAATCAACACTTCATCTGTCACAGCTCCTGTATGCCAATCCTAAACACTCCTTTCCTTCCCTCTAAAACACACTGATCACACTCAGATTGAATTTGAGCTTGCCTCTTCCTTGCAATGACAGAGAACAGGAAGGAAGGGGAGAGAAAAGGGGCCTTGGGGCTGGAGTACTGTGATGGAGCAGATATGAACAGACAGCAGAAAGACCCAATGCACTCCAGGATAAAGACAGAGAAATTTTTCCTCTGAAAACACAAATAATTCTGACAGCCAAAGAAAGTGGATTGACAAATGGGAATGGCTTAGATTGAGACTGCTGATGTAGTTTTTTATTCTTACTGTTTCATTGATCTGCTCCAGCTGCATGGACCTCTAAGCTGTCTGTCAATCCATACCTGACTTCCTACAGCTTGTGGTCTGTTTGAGGTAAGCCACCAGTATTTTTGGTTGACATTAAAACAATGTTGTATAAATTGCAGCAATTCATAAGATGACAAAATCTTCGCAGAATGGCTAGGCCAGATTTTTGGAGGAAGGCGTTTTTTCAGCTGTCTCAGTCTAAGCTCCCTCTCTCACATGCTAGAACTATATTTTCCAATCTGTTTGGTCAATCTTTTCTTTTGGTAATAAGCTGTGCCCTTCTGCCCTATGCTCCATTCCTAAAATACCTGTTGATACTTCCATTCTCAGGAATGAAGAACTGTTGCCACAGTCCTCTCCACATGTAATGACCAGCTGTATCTGCACTTCTTCATATCACACACATCTCTACTGTGCCCTAGAAAGCCCAGGTGAAATTTTCAGCATGTATCATTCTGTGCCCCTTCATGAATGGCCCAGCAATCTGCAACAACCCCTTTTATCCATCTTATTTCGTCTCCTTCCAGCCAGAACTGTATCCAAGTATATCCCCTCATAATTTCCATAACCTGATCCACATTTGACCCACACATAACTCTTCAAAGAGGTGCACCCTCCTCTCACAACCCAGCCCCATGCCTGCCTTGGCTTGGAACATCCTTAGCAGAGCCTTTGACAGAGCAAACAGAGCTCTGTTACAGATGTCCCCACAGCCTCTGGCTGCCTGTCTCATTTTGCCATGCATGGGGCAGGGGAGAGGGAAGGAGGCTCTGCACAGAGCACAGCCTGATCCAAACCAGACACAGTTGGCCCTCCTGGTTGCCAGGGCACTGCTGACTCATATCTACCTTGCCACTGGCCAGGACCTTCAGGTGCCTTTCCACAGTGCTCCTCTCCAGCCTCTCCTTCCCCAGTTTGTACCCACAGCCAGGGCTGCGCCATCCCTGTGTGCAGGGTGCAGAATCCAGCACTTGCCCTCGTTAAACTTCATACAGTTGGTGATTGCCCATTTCTCTAATTTGTCAAGGTCTCTCTGCAATCTGTCGAGGTCTCTGCATAAATATGTTCAACATAACAAACATGTTGTTCTTATTATTCTTAACCTGGACAAAATATACAGCAGAAGGTATGAACAAGCATACCCAAATCCATAGCTGACTCTGCAAATACTATTTTAATCTAGGCACAAGCTCTTTGAGACTTCACTGTTCCCTCAGAAAGGCAAGAAAAAAGCAAGTACACACAGCCTGCTTTTTCAAAAAACATACTCCCATGCATTAGAAAAAAGATAATAATTTTATGCTGGTAACTCCTAAATGTAGTAATTCTTTTAAAGATCATTTAGAAGCTTTTATACATTGCACAGCAGGTTGTAAGTGTAGACCTAGTTAGCTCTGAAATAAGTGTGTAAGCAGCACTCTATGCCATTCTATGGCATCATCATATGCTAAACTAAGGGACACATTTTCCTTCTTCCATTATTATTTTAATGTGAGGAGGTGGGAAAAAGATGGTCCACACCAAAGGAAAAGGGGGAAAACAATAACAAATTGGTATCTCTTTCGAGAATTGCCCCACAGGCCAAACATTTTTATGTTCTTAATCATTATTAAATGACTTAACATGACACACAGAGCCTGGCGAATGATTGCATCCTGACACAAGAACGAATTACAAATAAAATGAAAGATCAAGCTGTATTAGAGGACTGCCTCTGGGAAATGAAAATCTTTAATTCTCTTTTATTATTGACATTTATTTGGCTGCCATGAATAACAACATAGCAAAGAGATTCAGCTATGCTTGTGCACTGAATAGCTTATCCCACGGCTCAAAATTGCCTTAACATTTATCATGTTTGCTTTTGTAGCTGACACCATTGCATACAGTCTCTATCCATCTCACATATATCATGCATATAAAGTGCATTCTCTAATTTAAGTTCATTTCATAGCGAACAAACAGCTAAGATTAGCAAGTGTCAGTCCTCAAATAAGCTCCTGGTTGTAAAAATATCAAAGAAGGGATTAATGGATTTGTTAACAACTCCAGTTTGAAGAATAAAAAAAGTACTCAGTGAAAATTAAATAAGAGCACAGGAGGGTTACACATAAGATTTAGGTTTACTACATTATTACTAGCTCATGTATAAAAACATTTTTATGCTGCTATTTTTCAGTCAAGTGTACAATACTCAAGTGGAGTGCCTCCTCACGGGCCATTCACATCAGGCAGTAACTTTCTGGAAGGAACACTTCCATCATCATCGGTGCAATACACATACCCAACTCTCAGTGACTGGTATCTATTCCCTTTAAAACAGTTTGTAGCTAACAAAATAGGGGAAGGAGCAAACTGTTGAAGAAATAATTCAAACTGCTGCTAGGAATGATCTTTATAGCAGTGACATACCTGCTTAGTGCCTAGCCCTGAAGCCACAGTCTGAAGCCAATTCTGATTTTGAGGCAAATATTGTATGAGTAAGCACCAGTCCCCCAGGTGCAAAGATTCCTCTACTTCACTTGATTTCCAAAGGAGGAATTCAGCCCAGCCTAATAACTCACCTTGTGAAGGAATGAGCTACTAAAATGGCTCGCCACAGCACATGTTTTTAATAGCTTTATTTAGTCTAGAAGCATAGGTGGACAGAATTAAAGAGACTGTCAAAAGGTAGGCAGTCATGTTTATAATGCTTAAATCTGTGTGTCGTACATCATCAATTCAGACAGCAGAAACTGCTTGAATCCTGCTAGAACACCTTTTTCCCACGTACTCTTTTGAGAATTGAAGAGCAGACGGCTGAGAAAAGCTAAAGCGAGACTTTCTGCTCAAAGCAAAAAAAGCCTGGAAATTCACTTAGTACTGGATTTCACTTCCTCCTCTTTGCAAATGTTTAAATATACTACACTGTTGCACAGCTGTTCTCAGCAGGCACAGTGTATCCTTGTTTGCAGCAAAGATGGCTACACAGATAAAATCTCGAGTCATAAAAACCTGAGTAAGACCAACTGCATCAATATTTTAAATCTATGTTATAAAAATGTTCAGAACTAAATTCTCAGGCATTCTTGTGAAATAATAGCTTCTTAAATTCAGACTCTTGAAACAATTAAAATCATAAAAGATGAGAAAGATGGAGTAACATCACAAGGCAAATGCTCTGACTACCATTTGAAAATTGTAAAACCTCAACTTGTAATTGATTAGCTGGAATATTTACTGTGAGTGACAATGGAGATTTGAAAAACATACCTGTGGCCAATACAGTGTCATCTTTGCCTTGGGTGAAGACTACAATTCGCTGCCTTTTAGTGTTCACCTTCGGCAGGGCTTGTGTCTTCCGGGCTATCTCTTTAATGTCTTCAGTCTATTAAGGGAGAGAAAGAAAATTCTTGTCACAGCATACTGGAGTGGTGGGAACTTTATTAGCAGATCAAAGATTTATTTTCTTACAGCTAGGTATAAAATAGACTTTACTGTCAGTAGAGGAAGATTTTTAAAGGGAAAAAGGGCATTCTCCTAAGGGCTTATGTAGTACTATGAGACTATTGTTTTTAATCTTGATAATGATAGTTCAGCTATTCCAACCACTGCAACACTGCAAAGCTAACAAAGGCATTACAGAACATTTCTTAATGAGCAATTAGTGGGTTTCTCTGCTGCTGACTGGATTCTAACCGTACCTTTCATAAAATTAAAAATAAAATCGGTAAGAGAGTACTTTGGATAAACTCCGAGCCTGGTTTTCATCCAGTGTAGCCAGGTTTTATACTATTGTCACACCTCTGACTTCAGCACACTTACAAATACTTTCTCTAACTTCCCTACAGTAACTGATCCCATCAAGCAAACTGTGCGCTGTACCCCTGAGAGGGTGTGCAGCCCAGCTCCCACTAGCTGGTTGCACAATTGAGATGCAGGGAAGCAAAGGGCAAAAGGAATATTCAGTGGGGCACAGAACATAACCAATTTTCTGCAGGAAGGCTCACCTGCAGAAGCTTCAGAAATCTTTGCTTTAAAAGGATATTGTACTTCATTCTGCATGTAGGTAGGCGCAGAGGACCTGGCAGACTGAACCAAACCTCTCATTTATCCAGTGTCTTACACATCAGCAAGTTTGGAATGTCTAAATTAATGCAGTAAACTCTAACAACACCACTTGTCATTAGAATATCATAATTTCTATTCTCTCTGTTGCCCTATGATCTGAAACAAAAGGGTTTCAATTTCTAATTGACATGGTTTTCAAGCTAATCTATAATAGGTATTTCTGTTATTTGTATTAACATCAAACCCTTTTATAATGCTATATGGGAAACTTTTGTTCTCAAATTTCTAACTCAAGTCAGTAAGTTCTACAAATTAACTTTAGTATAATCTATTTCTTGCCATAATTTATATATATATAGTTTTTTCTTTTATTTTTCTAACATTAGGAAAGGAGTATGCATGTCTGTAACTAATCACTGTGCTATTTACTGTGTCCCACTTTGTTAACATCTGTATTAAATAAAGCTGTATTTTTTTTCCCAGTTTCTTCTTTGTGCAAGGAACTGTAGTGAAACATAGCAATGGCATAGCCTTGAATATATGAAAACACAATAATAATTTCTGCATTGCTTTGTGTATTGTTTGTTATGATTCCAAACTCACTTGACACAATTACTATTACAGACAGAGAATATGCCTGGGTAAATATATTTACCAGCACCCCTTTATGTGAAAATACCTACTGTTTCTGCAACACTCTCAGCCTCCCTCTAATTTCTTCCCTAACTTTGGGTAGTCAGCGAACCCACTGATTTATATACATGTGGCAAACATGAAAATAGTTTCCTCTTATTTATTGTTCTATTATTTAAAATTAAAATTCTATTATTTATTGTCCTATTATTTAAAATTCTCTCCTACTTTTCATTTCCATATATGATACTCTCACTTGTGTTATTTCCTCCTTCCTCCTGCTTAGACAGCTAATAAAGCTTTTAGAAGGCAATTTGTGCTACCAGAGAAGAGAAGAACTGAGGGAAGTAACAGGGGCCATCTTCCCACTAATTCTCAGAAGGCAAGGAGCCTCTTAAAGATGCCAGAGAAAAAAATTGAAATTATTGCTCTTCTGTTTTGAAATGTTTTTTTAAGAGGTTTATGAACAGCAGGTATCAGCTGGTGGCACAAGCTGTTGAATATGGGATGGATGGAGAATGCAGCCCTCAGCCTGGTAATACACAGGCTTGCCAAAGCCTTGCCCCAGGAAGGTAAACCTCAATTCTGAGCTACTTCAGGCCTTGGGAATTAAGAGATCCACAAACTAAAGCACAATAAAGCATCACGAAGATCAAAGGAAATAGGGGAGAGGAGTTTAGTTTTTGCTAAGTAGCAAGTGGCTACTAGTGACTTTATTAGGCACATTTTCAGTGGAGTAAAGCAGGCACAGAAATCAAAGAGCTTGAAAATATTTGTACAATGTATTTATGGGTGCGATGAATTTTAAAAGGAAAATTATGAAGTTTTAATGGGAGAAAATGGCATGATCAAGAGATGATTTCTTCAGCTTAAGGAAGAATAAAGATTAACTTAGATGAAGAAAAGAGGACCCCAAGGAAAGAGATTGTGAAGAGTGATGATAAGGATGAAATAATGTAGACAGGGAAAAAAGTAAAAAGCACATATGTTTTCAGGAAAAATTAAATATATAATAAGCATGTAACAGGAGAAGGAAAGTATTTAGGTCAAAAAGGTAACTTTTTTCAAAAAGCAGAAATTTCAAGACAGAGAGGTTTGGACACTTCTGATTTTGCAGACTTTAGAAATAGCTGAATAGTGTCTTCTGTGAAAAGTAACTTTACCATTTTTTGCCAAAATTACTTCCCATACTAATTTTTTTCAAAGGAAGAGAATAAAATAGAGATTCAATGTGAGTGTTGAGGAGGCTTTAACTTTTGCACAGGTTTTTTTTGAAGGTACAATTGTGACATTTTACAATAAGTGACTATTTACAGCTGAAGACTGCAGAGGTACTAATGCCTCTCATTTTGTTGTCAGGCAAACATCATCAAATGCTGCCATCTCTGATTTCTGTTCAGAATAAATAGCCAAAATGTGTAATATTTGTTTTGCAGTGATTTTTACCTGCCCATTTGCTGAGTCTTTCTCATATGTCCTGTGCCTCTGGACACGGCAGAATGATAAGACTGCATTGGTTTGTGGCTTAAAGCCTCTACACACTCCTCAAATTCACAGGATACTCCCACATACCCACTTACATACTTGAACCTGATTTAACAAAGCTGACGTACAAATCTCACTGAAGCACCATGTGCCTGTTGATGCTGCACCTGAAGAATCTCCCAGTGGCACTCATGGCAGCAGGCCAGTGGGACAGAGGCATGTGAAGGAAGCGTGCCAGGTGTCCCAGGTCAGACATGTGCCAAACTGCATCCAGCCAGAACCACTACCAAACCTTGTCTTCTGAGTCCTGCCTCTGAACAGATCCCCAATAGCTGGGACTGCCATAGCCCTGACCTAAACAGGCATAAATCCTTCCAAAACAGTGCACTTGTGCAGTGTACCTCATTAACTTAAAGACCTAAAGCTGGTCCAGGGTAACAAAACTCCCTCTAATACGGTTCCCCAATGAATATGGACTTAGAGGAGACCTCTAACAAGAAAAGTTATTTTGCATGGCAGCTGCTACTAAACCCTTAGATATTTACTGTCTCATTCAATTCAGTTTGCTTCTTGGGTGGACAGACAGAACTGAACCCTGAATTTTATGTTTAAAGTAGTATTTTGTTTTCCTAACTCCTATGTAGAAGGAGCTGAAGTTACTTTTTTGTAAAAGCAAAACCTCATAAGCCTTTGTTATTTGAAAATTAATAGAAATGCCGTCAAAATATAAAGTATGTATAGATATACACTATATATATATCTCCATACAGTTTAAAAATTACATAGAACATGAAATTCACCAAAAAACCCCCAACCCCACAGTGATGCTTGGAAAGAGACAACATCAGAAGTAATGTTCTATTTTTGATTATTACAAATAAGTCTTGGTTAGTGGATAAAATGAGGGAAATAATGGTCATCAAATATTGTGACTGATTTTATAAAAATACTTTGTATTTCAGCAAAGTACAATGGAAAACTAATGGTGGGAATGGTGCAGCATAAAGATTAAGATTCCTTTGACTGGAATTTCCCTTACAAAGAAATAAACAGAGTTGTGTCATGGAGGTGTTTTCTCTCACCTATAACAAGATTTCATTTCTTCAGAAAAGGTGTCTATTTTCCTGAAGTTCTCTTAATTGTAACTTCTCTTTTTTTTCAAAAACTGTTTCAGATACATTGAACTCATTTCATGTGTAAAAGATGAACTCAGTATACAAAACTGTTGAATTACTGTGAGGTAGAACAAAAAACCATAAACAAACAAACAACTAAACAAAAGAAGCTGGTCACCAACTGATTTTCTATGCTAAAAGATTTCTGATTAAAAAATAAAAGTCTTTCCCGGTGGCAATTCAAATGCAGCCACCAGCAACTTTTAATCACTTCTATGAAAAACATCCTCTTGATTTTTGCCCTGGTCAATCGAGTCCTTTCTTTTAATTTGCCATGCTTTACCAGTTTTCTATTCTCAATATAAAAATCAAGCTTTTGAGAGTTGTTGGGAATTTTTCTTGGTTTTAATTGAAAGGCTAATTGAAGCTCTTCAAGTTTTTCATAAGATGCTTTATTATCAGTGCGATTTTTTTTTTGGTCTCTACAGCACAAAAGGAAAACAAAACTGTGGACACTATCAAGTTTTACTCATCTCTGTCAGCAAACTTGACATGTGAATCGTTGCCAAGCAAGGGAGTAATAAGAGATAAGATCATAATCATTGTGCACTTTACTGATATGCTGTAATCAAATGTGGCAGATTTAGGATGTTCAGGAGGAACTGTGCTAAAATCTCTAAGCATGCACTAATGGAAAGGTTAATATGATGGTAGTTAGCAGACACCAGCAAAAGCAGTTTGTCACTAGAGCTGAATTTAAACCAGGCACATTCAAAGTCTTTAGCTCAAGGGGGCAATAAAAATATAGAATGGGTAGACTTAATACACTACTTCCTTTCTTTTTATTGTCTAGCTACCAGAGGGTACCAATAATATCTTATGCTTCATATTTTGGAGGCATCTGTGAAATTCATTCATTAGCATAAACTCAAAGTGTATTTTTATGCCTAACAATACAGATTATACAAATGAAAACTGACAGTGATAAAAAGTCTTGATTTCTACAAAGCAGCCATGTGAATTTGGGAAACATAAAATGAAATGGGACAGCCCACAGTTTTAATAGCTAAAACAGTGATGGCATTGATGTACCTGCTGGTGTATGGTTCTAAAGAAATCTAAATTGTAGAACAAAAGCTGTCAGTCTTTCCCTCTTTTTTTCTATGCAACCAATCACACACAGAAGTGGCACACTCTGGAAGCAATGTGGTTTGAATTGCGCGGCTTCTATTATTTATGCAAAATGGGTGTTGAGCAGTCAAACTCCTTTCTATTCTTTTGCACTGCAAACAAATCAATTAAGGTGGGTCTTATTCCAGTGAAAAAGCAACATGTAAAAGGATTTATGTGTGTTCAGTTCTGCAATTTAGATTTCAGTAAGATCACTTACTATCTGCAAAATTAGCACAAGCCTTGTCACATTAATTACAGTATTTAAAAACTGCCTGTTTGAATTGGTTAGAGACCAATAGCTGATGGTTCTCCAGATTAAGCTATCTGAATGTAGCCAATGGGAGGTACTAGTCAAATAAATACCTTGAGAAGATGAAATCAAAAGCTCTGAAAATCACTGTAAAATCAACAGTATTTACTTCAAGAAAGTAGAGGATCAGACATTTTTAGAGCTCAGATGGAGAACACCGACTCGAATATGTTTTGAAACAATTGCCACACTACCTTTTCTAAAAAGCAGCTGTTTGTAGAAGTATGGTTTACATTAATCAGTACCTAACAATTTTATATACAACCTTTCTAAAATTCATTTGCATAATGATAATCCGCATATGGCAGGGTTTAAGTTATTTAAGCAGTGTTATATTTCACTATTTAGTGTTGCTTCACCACTGCTTTAGCAGCGAATCCTTCTGGAGTGTAATGCAGCTAATGAGGTAGCTTTTTAACTGAACAAACTGACAGGTCCCATATCTGCAGAGGCAGCTTGAAACCGTGCCCAACCTCTCGGCTTCCCAAGAGGCTTTTCAAAATTCAATAAATAACATCTGTAGGCGATGTTGGGTGCAGACCTAGCAGAGTGCGTCATAACACTGAGCTGGCAGAACAAAGAAACCATGACGACTGCCAAGTTTCCATGGCAACCGCTGCGAGGCTTGGAGAGTATAATAGCACATCAATCATTGTCCAAAAGAACTTCATTATCAGCAAGAAAAAAACCTTTAGGATCTGTTTAGTGTGCAATTGTGGGTTAACTCACCTCAAAGCCTTGCTCTCTAGCAAAAGTGGCAGCTTCCTGAAATAATAAAAAAAGAACAGTTAATTATAAAGTGCTAGATAATGAAGAAATAACACATTTTGAAACTCATTCAGCCAGTTTTCCTTTTACACGATTATCTCAATATAGCCATATACAGTTGTGCAATTCTGATAGAAGCACCAAAAGCTTCTCCCTCTTCCCTCAAGCCCAACAACAGTACAATGTCAACACATTTCTCAAGTTCAAATAAAGAAGGTACAATATGTTTTTTTCCAAGTAAGGAAAGTTACTTCTGCAGATAGGACTTGAACTAGGAAACATCCCTCAGACATATTTTTAATTGAAATTGTACTATCTCCATTTATGAATGACACTTCATGGGATACATGTTATCAAGCCATTTAAAAAAAATCATTTGTGCATTAAAAAATCAGGATCACTAAATGTGTTCAAACCCTTGTGGTAGAATCAGATGAGCATTTAAAAATATTCTGATGTCTTAATCACTGCTTTAAGCAATTTAACTATGTTCTTTTCCTGAAAGAACAGAGGAAACATCATGGTATCAGTATGTCCTCATGTCTTATTTATATTAATAGGTGCAACTAAAAATCTGTTTTGAAATAAAAGCAAGGGAATGGAAGACAATAGCAATGTTTTTCCTTTACTTACTTTCTATCTTAACATTGGAAATACTGCAGAAAACCCTTGAAGTCTTTATGTTTTAACTTGCATTCTTCCAGATTATCTTTGCCAAGTAATATTAATAGAGGGATAATCTAGAGCCAAAATGGTGAGTTGATCTAAGTAAACAGAAATGAATACTGTACCAAAGCAATCCAGTGTGCCTACGAGGGGTTTTAGTGCTTCAGAAAACACACAGTTGTGGACCTACATGATCCGTCAATTTGGGGGCAATAGAAGAATTTGAAGTGGGTACAATTGATTATAACAACAGTAAGTTGAGGTTAATAAAATGTGATAAGCTGAAAAGCACAACTCCTCAGGCTGCTTCACTGCAGAAACATAAGGCTGACCGGGTTACCCTTAGCTGATGTTGACAGAAAAACTGAATCATGGTCCTGACAATTGGGTGCGGGCAAGGTTAGCCACTTTGACAATTTACTTACAATTGAATCCCTTCTTGTACATCACACAGTCAATGACATTTGCTAGCCTGGCTGTCAAGAAGGAGTGTAGGGTTCAAAGATAATCATGCAGTGTTTTCCTAAACCAGCATGTGATTAACAAAGCCTATGCTCATATGAAAAAAGGAGCCTTGCAAGCTTCCACTCTGCAGTGATGCACTTACAATGAACTGCAACACAATCAAGAAAGCCTCAAATGGGACCGTGACACAGAAGAAAAAATAAAATAGGAGAAATAAGGGAGCGATAAGGGGGAAGAGAATAAGAAAATTGACTAAAAATTATGTCTTCTAGCCAAATAATTTCTTTAACCTCAGGTTTTTGGTCATGCAATTGAAATCGGAAGTTACACTGATCTGTCCTAAGGGATTTCTTTAAAATCCCAATACAGCAGGACATTAACATCTGTGTTAAACTATTGTCTGGCCAGGAAATTGGACACCGGTACATGAAATAAAAACTGTTCCAGTGAAGTGGTGCTTTCTTGTGTGGGAGACTTTCAGAGAATTCATCTTAATTTTCTGTACTAGGGCACCCATGCATAGCACATGTGTTTTGGAAGACCTGGCCCTTCCACAAGAAAGGATAAATGATTGCACATTTGTTAAAAAGTATCTCATCTTCAGATTCTCCTGTAAGAGCGTCATCTTTTAGCCCGGTCTGCTGCCCAGCTACATGAATAATGGCAGCCAGCATAAAATCATAGATTTTCCTGCAGTTGACCTCTAATCTAAGGGTGCCTGAGCATGCCAAAGAACAACAGCAATCTTAATTTTCTTCTCTCCTATCAACTGAACCTCAGAATGACTCCTGAGCAGCTTATTTCAGTAAGGATTGTGCTTACAGTCCCCTACAAACCAGCCTCTCTCAGAACAAGATCCCTTTAGGAATTAAGGCCTTTCCAGTAAAAAAACAAAAAAAAAAAAATAAAGCTCAAAACACACATTTGGACTGTAGAGTTTAGTGCTTGTGAAACACTGAGAAATGTGAGGCAGGCTCTGATTGCCAGGGACAGTTCAAAGTAAATTAACCAGATAAAAGCGACGAGAACCTTTTAGTATCTATTCACAATAACAGTGAGAACAGGAAACAAGCAGAACCCATCTGTGCAGCCCTAGGGCACCTCATACTGAGCTTCACGTCTCTAATAAAGTAGTCAGGTTAAAGTCTAAGTGGATGTAACATGTGGAGACTGCTTGGGTTACAGCGGCCAGCCGGGGCGTTCCCTGGTGCAGGTGATAATCAGTATGATAATCACTATATTTACAGGCTTTCCATTTTATATCTGACACTGAAAATCACGAAGAAGGAGGGATTAAGGAAATAAACAACCCACACAGAAGCTTTACCGCTCCCCAGAGAATGCAGCATTTTCATTCATGCGTGACATGCGACAACAGCAGAGCAAAACAGCGACAGAACAGAATTTTCTTAGGAGGCTTCATTTCACATCAGGACTTCTTTCAGTTTTGATAAACTTTACACATTATTCATTCATTATTCCAACTCAGCATTTTCAGAGCTGTTTCTGTTACTGCCTACAGAACATTTCATAAACCCTCTCCCCACCTTATCACTGTTTCATACTAAAAATATTAAAAATTCACACTCCTTTTTCAATATAGCCTTTTTACTAACTGTGACAACAAATTTATTGTTGCACCATCTAAAGTAGAAATGAGATTTGTTTTTAGTTGTGAAATGTCATTTGGCTCATGCTGTTTGGGGGAAAAAAAATCCTAAGTACACTCAAGCTGATGAAACCTGTGTGCAATGCCACTTAATGGGAGTAACACAATGTCACCAAAGTTAACACACACCCTTCTCTTTACACAATAGTGAGCAGTTTACACAGGAAAGCGAGATTAATTAAGGAGATAACAATAAAAAAGACAACTTCCGTTAGTGCTGGCCTTGCTGTTATGTTAGAATTTGCTTGCTAGCCGAAAACTATTTCCATTCTTGCATGTATTCTACTGCTGTTGGAGCCCCAGCTGAAAACTTTTTCCATTCTTGCACGTATTTCATTGCTGTCTGAGCCCCAGCACTCAGTAAAAGGAACTGTTTACAATCTACACACAGGCTAATTTTAACAGGACTTGTTAAAATCCTGAGCCCTTTTATCACAGCCAGTACAAACTATTTGTTTATAAGTAAACAGAAACATACCCTCGAAACACAGAATCCATCAGCCTCTGCAATCCTAGGAGTAACGTATAATCCTATGCTAGCCCCCTGTGTTAGAATACTTTTATGATTATAGAGTTAAAATGGCTCAACTTTGATAATTGCATGTTCAGTTTGCCGTGAGACACAAAAGGCCCATCATATATTGAATATTCTTGGCACATCCAAAATTTTTTTTGTTGGTACCAAGGTTTTATGATTACTTGATCAAATTACAGCCAAAATGGTAACAATATGCATAGTGGGTTAAAATTAATTTATGTAGGCCAACATAAAACTCACACAATTGTACTGAACAGCATTTGAAACCACGTATTGCCAAAATTAGCTGACAAAGGCTGTTTCAAAAACACCAGCAACATTATTATGTACAATATGCATTTTAACCTTTGTATGGAAAAAAAAAGGAGCACTGAAAACTAAATTTGCATTTCATTGCCGAAATCAACATTATCTCATAAAGAAATGATAAAACAGCAGGACAGCAATGATACCCTTGCACACTGAATGCATTTCTCATAATTGCACAAAAAAGCAAATGCAGGGGACGCTGAAGATAATCCCTCCCCTGCCATCCTTCTTGGTAGGGAAAACATCTCACAGAATAACCTCAACTCACATATTACAGTACTACCCCCTGGATTTGCTGTTTTTAACTGGGAGATTACTGACAGGTTTTGAGGGAGTTCCTACTTCATTAACTGTGAACTTCCCGACTTGCCCAAAATATACCCTATTCACATTTCCAGGAATACCATCCTCTTTTCTCTGCACAGCCAGTCGGTGACGCAGAGGGCTCAGCCCAGCCCGTGAATCAGCGCAGCCTCAAGCCGGCACTCACACAGACCATGTGGAACTGCAGAGGAAGCTCCTTGCAGCCCAGAGCGGAGCAGAGTGCATGACAACAAAAAGAAATAAAAAAGTAACTCACTCAATGAGAAATAATAAATGACCACGAGGACCATAAACTTTGTGTCTGTTTGATGGGACAATTCCTACTGGTAACAACCATGTTTGATTGTCATTTGAATAGTACTTCCAACACTGTACCTTATAAGCCTTTCTAGACTGCTAAAATCTTCTAAAAATTACTCTTAAACATTTTCTTCCTTTTTTACATTTCAGAAGTACGGATTGTTAGTTTTCTTCTATTTACATTGTTTCCTTGAAGACACTGAATGCTATGATTTTCTCGCTCAGGTAATTCCCTTTTTTTCAGTATAATCATTTACTACCATTCATCCCACTCCTGAGTTCACCTCCAGTGCGGGTGTAAAGTTGTGCTCTTTGTATCCTCCCTTGCTTTCCTACAGATTGTACTGTTTGTGGCAACAAAGTTACTTTCACAACTCCAACATTAAAACCCTGTTTTCTAAAAGGAATGGGTGACAACTGAAATAAATAAATGAAGATGTAGGGAAGATTTTTGTAGAAGTGATGCCCACTGATATCCACAACTTCATTCTGTAGAAGACAGAGTCAAATGATCAAGGTTGGCTTAGACTGATAATCTTTCTTAGAGATAGATGCTGAAGTTTCATATTTCTGAAACAGACATTTTTATACAAGATTTCCTAAAGGACAGCAGACTTGTAAAACAAAAAACCAAAACCAAACAAAACAAAAAACCAAAAAAAAGTACAATTTGTCTCTCTGCACTATAGACATGAGTCTTTATTGTAATGTAATTACTAAGACTTGTAGTTTATCGTCCCTTAAGTAGGCACATTTGTCCTTCTATCTATCTGTGCCTTCTACCATCTTCCCCATTCCCTAACAAAGAGGTTTCTTATACAATTCTGTGTTTTTAGAGCTATACCCTTTTTTAATATACATCATAGGTACTGAGAACCTCTGTTTTCAGTGGCATCTGTTGTGCCCTGTAAATCTGAGTATAAGCCAAAAAATGATACTCTCTTTTGTTAAAATCTCCCTTCTTATTTTCTTGGAAGATAAGTAAAGAAGAATGAATTAACATGTGTCCTCCTTTTGGTATTTCCTTCCTAAAAAACTTGTCACAGTGCAGGAGATGAACTAGTTTTTAAGAAAGAGACCTTGTGAGCTGTGCCATGCCATGTTTTCTACTCTTCCAGCTCCAGGCCAGTTTATACTAAATATGACCCTGGAAATGGGACTTAAGGCATAGAGAGGACAATGGATTTTCAATTGCCGCCTTTGAATTATAACAAAGATGTCATAAATACATTCACAAACTTCAAAGCAGAGTTGGTGGGGTGTTCTATAAAATCATCAGGTATTTAATGCAGCCCATGAACATGCAGCACTATGACCTGTCTTTATACCACTTTTTCCTGTATATGGTTCACAAAGCCAGACTAAGGTAAACCTGATTTTATTCCCTGTCCCAATTCTAGGAAAGTAATAGATTCATATACATACACACACAGAGACAAAAAACCCACACAGGATATTTTCTGAAACACATGGTGAAATTCTGCTACAGCTGGGAAAGTTTGCGATACACGTGGGGATGTGCTACACGGATGTAATGTTTCAGTATTATTTTTGTTTGACAACACAGAGGCCTAATCCTTGATTCAGTCAGTAGTGTAAATCTGTTCATGTTTCAGAGAAGGTCAGTGAAAGTGATCAGAGAATGGACAGACCCCACACACAGCTTGAGAATCAACACTGAGAACCAGCAAGTATCCATCCCTCCTGGATATTACTGGAAAAAACGCAGCTGGCATCAATTGGATGGGCAGATTATCATAAAGGAACACTGAGGGTTTTTTTACCCCACTTTCTTTTTCTTATGAGCATTACTAGACCTCAATTTTATTTTTTTCCATGAAGGATAGATAGTGAGAATTCATATCATATCCTAAAAAACATTTCAGCTTGCTCCAGAAATACTAAAGACACTGGCAAATATATGTACACTGCCTTCACCCAGCAGCTGAAAATATAAAATAATAAGAATCAGTTCAAGTGAATAATCAGAATAAGTATAAATACCATATGGGGTTAAAGTTGTGGTGTTCAGAGGGGGTTCTGGCAGAGTACCAGAGGTTTTTGTCTGAAAAAGCCTAGTGTGAAAAGAATTGAGAAAGAAACATATTTCCTGTCCTGCTTGGGTTCACCCTGGAGTGTTTGCATCACGTACAATTCATTAATATTCAAGCTATTTATCCTCCTATTCAGGTTACTACCAGAACTACAGTTCCTGCCAGAATCTTCTGTGGAAAGAATCACCCTGAGTCAGAGCTTAATGCCATTACAGGGTCTGCAACGGCTGCAGCAGGGATGTGCCTCTGAGCCATTTTGAAATTTTATGATGGATAAAGTGCTATTACTTACATCTCTATCTTACATCCTTACCTAAAGAACTGAACTTCTTATGACTCTGTATGTGGCTCTCTCCTCGCACATTACAAGCATCAAATTAGTGAGCAATACTTGTTTACATCATTTCTCTATACAAATATGTCTGTTTCTACCTTAAAAATAAATGCATCATCATCAGAAGTGAGAAAGAAAGAAAAAAGACACCCCTTCCTTAAATATCATTAAATCAGGAGAACATAATAAAAATGAAAACAAAAATATTAATAGCTAGAATATAAGAGTTCTATTTGTATATAAAAATAGATGTGTGGGGTCTTTTGAAGTCTTTAATACTGCTCACTGAATGCTCCCAGTGCTACCTTTCTGGCTGGAGGGTGACAAACAGAAATAAAAGCTTGCATCATTTTCAATGAGGCCTTCTGTGATTGTAACCACTTAAACTAGCCTGAAATCAGACTAGATATTCTCATCTAGCAATTTCAGATGAAGAGAATAATCAGACACTCTGCTAAAAGTGCTAGGATCTAGCAGGATTCTCTCTAGTCCTGCTAAAAGGTTAATGTATTTTTAGCAGTGAAATTGAGTTGTTTTATATACTTTGTTTAGTGTGATGTCATGCACAACCATTTAGAATTATAACTGAAGCTGTGGCATTGGGAACTCTGTAAAAAGCAATCATTGTGTCACACTCTTCATGTGCTGGGCTTGCTTTGCTGGCTAACTCTGGCAAAAAAATAAAGTTGCTCACTGCAATCTTCAGCAACAACAATATCTTTTAAATTGATCTTCAAATGACATATTTTACCCTTTCAATGAATTTCAAACCCACTTGACTTTAGGATTCTTACTGGAGTTTCTTGTGCTGTTTAATGTAAATTCAATGATGTATTTATCTGTATTCAAGATACGAATACTCAAGATGAATTTTGTTTTCTGAAATTTTCAATTTTAGCTAACTGTAGCTACTTTATGGAAGGAAAAACCTAGTTCTCAGTCTGTACCAGCAGCGCTCTCTCACAACATGGTCATTGCACAGAAAAACAACATTTCAATCTGACCACAGTTAGATCACTGTGGTCCTGAGTGAAGAACACAAGTTCTAATTCCAGATGTGACTAGGGCACTATTTATCATTTTGGACAAGTTGCTAATTTCTTGGATCAATTTTTAAAAAATCCATAGAAGTTAGAATTTAACTGCTTTTGACCATTAAGTATTTATGGATGAGGGAGTTTGGTAAAGTTTATTTTTCTATTAGAAGCCATTTTGAACTTGAGACAGGCTCAAACAGATCAGAGATCAAAAGAATAGTCAAATAATGAAATTAAAGGGATATGATTCCAAAATATTTTAAAATGGTATTAAAAAGACATGCAGTGGTTGAGTTTAGGAGGGACCTCTGCACATTATCTCCAGAGTCCAACCCCATTCCTCAAGCAGGGTCAGCTAAAGCAGGCTGCCCAGGACCCCCAAGTTTTGAATATTTCCAAGGATGGAGTCTCCACAGCCTTTCTGGAAAATCTGTTTCAACACTTGACCACCATCACAGTAGAGATTTTTTCTTATGCTTAAATGAAATCTCCAGTAGCTGAATGTGTGTCTGTTGTCCCTCTTTGCGTCACCTCCCACCGCTGCAAAGAGCCTGCCTCCATTTTATTTACTACCTCTTGTTAGTGTGCCTTGATAACATCTCCCTGACCTCCTCTTCCTCAGACCCTCACTCTCCCCTCCTCATACAACAGATGCTCCAGCCCTCACTCATCTTTGTGGCCCTTTGGTGGCACCACTCCAGTAAATCCCTGTCCTTCTCACACCAGGGCCCAGAACTGGACCCAGCACTGCAGACACATCTCATCAGGGCTGAGCAGAGGGGAGGCACAATCTCTGCCCCTCCACCTGCTGGCAGTGCCCTTCCTAAGGCAGCCTGTGGTCCTGAGCTCTTCCTTCCTTGTTGTGCAGCCACATCCCTGCCTCATATCCTTTTTTTCCACTGAAATTCTGAGGTCCTCTTTTGCAAAGCTGCTTTCTACCCAAGTGGTTTCCAGCCTGTCCTGGGACTAACATTCCTCCCTAGGTAAGATGACCTTCCATTTCCATTTGCTGAACTTCATGAGATTCCCATCAAGCCATTTCTTCCCTCTGTCAAGGTCTTTGAAACTTCGTATTATACTGTGATTTTTCTTGAGGAAGCGGGGTTCAGAATTCCTATGACAAATGAAACTACAAGCATACTGAGCATTCCATTCTACTTTTAATGCACCACACTTAAGAAAAAAGGAATAAAAAAAGAAAATTACAAAAACTAAGAGGTAGAAATAATTAAATAATAAAATAGTGTATAAGTATGCATTAATTCCTATAGAAAAAAACAGATATTGTAATTATGGAAAATTACATTCCTGCATTGAAGATCAGTAATCTTTCATCTAATACATAACAACATAATTATGAAAACTACTTACTTGTCAAAAGTGCATAGTTTAGCAAGGGATTACTCCATGGATAACTGTATGCAGATCCCTTTCTTTCAGTGCGACCATTTGCCCCAAGATGCACTGGGTATGCAGCAGTAATATTGATATGCTGAATTCACAGGTTTTGCCTGTGGGGTATTTGCTTCCCTGTTAAACCAACCTTATGTACACACATACATATACATACACATACATGACTTTTACAAATGCATATCTAGATCATGATAAAACAAACGTGATCTCCCTATCTAAAACTTCCTGTTTCAGTTTTCCATATGCACTCATTTTCCAAGCCCTTCCTTGTTAAATTAGTGGTTTTCATAAGCAATTATATTCACTAGACCTCCAGCTAGGGAAAAACAAGGTGTCTGCAATGGAATCCCATCCAGTAAAATATAACAATTTATTGGCACCCTCACCTTTTCTGAGCACTGGAAGGTTATGAAGACCTACAGCTATGATTTGAGATACACTGGTTATAGCATCATTCATATTAAATAGTACTGATAGATATTTTTGTTACTATGAAGTTATTTTACCTTGTTAATATAGTTGCAATGACTTATTATCCGTTCCCCCTTCAAGGTATCATTTGATATATTCACTAGTTATAAAACATTAAATTATAAATACATTTTTCTTTCAGCATACTGACTGAAGTTGTACAATTTGCTATGTTCATAAACTCACATAAATAACTTTTAAAGCCAAGCTGAAAAATAAAATTTGGACTCAGTCCACACAGAGAAATGAAAGATTTGGTCAACATCTGAATAAAAGAAAATTCTGAGTTTCAACTGTGCTATTTTTACAAGAACAGTTCTCTAAATCTCTGTTAAGCAAGGACACCATCCTAGTGCCACCAACTGTATATTCTAAAGGATCACAAAAATCTATAATAGTTTTCAAACAATAAAGTTTTATAAACTTGGTACAGAATGATACAAAAAAATTACCATTTCTGATTCTACCATATGTGCATTCTCCACATACTTCCAGACTCAAGGAAAATTTTTTTTATGCCTCAGCTACATTTCAGAACAGCTACCATTTCACCTCTAATTCTATTACTTCAAAACGCTACATTTATTTTAGGATTTGTCTCCCAACTATTCTTTAATTACTGAGATAACAGATTGACATTAAATTTGAGTATACATTTATATATTTGTTAACCAGTTCTATATGCTTAGTAGATGTAAGCAAATGAACCTGCAATTGCACCTGATACCTTTCTTATTTTACACATGACAAGTGGAAGACTACAAATTATTCTGAAGCTGAAATTAGTAGTCATAGTAATAGTAGTAGTAATTCAGTTTTGGACAGGTTATTTTTAGCTATGTACTTGCTCAAGCCCTTCACTGCAGATTTCTTACACCTCTGAGTGTTTCAAAGTATAAATAATCTATTTTTTCCTCTGCCTCTAGCATTACATTTGTGTTTAAATATAACAGAAGTTATTTCAAGCTATTTAGTTTGACTCACACTTTCCAACACAAAGGATTCCTGTGATTTTTTTCCAAGATGCTGTGTCTCTTCCATTTTATGCAAAATTTGAAAAGAGCTGTAGGGTCAGCTCAGTGCTGTTCTTTTGCTCAGACTGCATTCTGATTTGGGCTCTAGAAATTTACTTCTTTCTCTTACATTGGTAATAAATTTTTTGGCCAAATACCAGATAACAAGTGAATGAGAACATTCTAAAGCAGTAGTGCTATACTCTCAGAACAGAAGTAGTGGCAATAACAGCACACCAGATGCTGCATTGGAGTTTTTTTTTTTTTTTTTTTCTTTTAAAGACAGTTATTTATGGATTTAGGGAAATGAAGAAAAAATAGGCTGAGGCCTCTGAAAAGTGGCACAAATTTGTAGAATCTTCTTGGTTTGAGGTTTATTTTCTTTTCTAAAGAGCTACAAGGAATGTAATGCTCACATAATGTACTAAAATCTAATTATGTTATAAACAAGTCAGAACAGATATTCAGCACTACCAAACATGTACACTACAACTTCCTGATTCCTTGCCTCTTGTCAGATTTTTATATCATGCATTCTCCTCTTTCAGTCACATTAATCAGCTCTTCTGAACAGTGCTTAAAGAAGCCACATATGATATCTACCATGCCATGTTTTGAAAATCACCATGCTCTAAAAAGGCATTTTGATCTCAGGTTTAGACCATGAAAATGAACAGTTTATTTGGAGCCTGGATGGCTTACATGGCAAGCAGTGAACAGTTTGCAGAGGATACTGTGCTAAAAGTGTCACTTTAAAAAAATAATATTGAAGCAGTTCTTTACAAACATGGCACTTGTCCAAAGCACATATGGAACGTAAATATAACCGTAAAATTTTATGCACCAGATTTGACCAAGGTCTTGAGTGCTAATTTATATTTTCTCCATTTTGCTGGAAGACTAGCTGCATTTGATAAAGCTACTTCATAAGGACTCTGTTCTCCTAACATTTACACATCACACATCTGGACTTGGAAAAGGATTCTGAGTAAAAGAGCCAACTAATGCAGATCTTGTTTATGTTATATGCAATTACTCTTGTGTCATGAATCTCTCTGGGATATCAGAATGTGCTGAAGACACTCAAACAATATATACTTCAAATAAAAGTGCAAAAGCCTGAGTGTTTCCATCCCTACCAATGATCCTGGTACACATGATCATGGAAGAAAATTAATGCTATTTGTATTTTCTGACAATATTGCACTTCATTTTTATTAATTATTTGTATGTAATTAGAGCTGCCCTTAGCATCTGAAGATCTCTGTTTGGATTGTTTTTCTCTTACAACTCGCTCACTGCAGCCAAGGGAACTAAGTGATGGCAGTTGCAACACTCAATTCAGTTACATAAACACATCTTCCTTGCCAGATTCCCCTGCGGTGTTCCCATTTCATGAAGTCAGGCTGTAGCATTTAGTAATGTACTGTACCAGCAAGTTTCTTTTCATGTCACAAAAGATTAGGTCCTCTGCTCCTGGCAGCAGAGCAGCATGTGTGTGAGCATCACACACATGGAATCCACCCCACACCAGGTGGCTGCACCAGCAAGAGAACAGAGAAGAAATACAATACTTGACTAGCTGCAGAACAAGAACTGGATGTCAGATTTTAGCAGGAGAAAGACAGCCTTCACCCAGAAAATAAAGCAGATTCATTCCTAAGTCTGTTCCAGTGTCAAGAACAATGAGTGTATGCTACACTTTCAACCATACACAAGATGCATGTGCTTCAGTCTATACTGAGTGTATTTGGCAGTAATGATAAATAATGCTCTGGCCAGACCCTCCCTGTAGATGTAAACAGAGTTACACTTTTTAACATCACGGCTGGAACAAACACACCTCTGACTATGAAAGCAGTATGTGGTAAAAGAGGTGACATAGACAGAGTGACCTAATCCATCACACAGCCCATCAGCTGCAGGGATGAGGGGCTCTCTGGACAGAGTTCCTCCCACACCTGCCCATCAGTGTAAGGCTGGGTGGTCACAGTCCAGTGATTTGCCAGATCTTACCTTCCCCATGGACAGGTCACTGCCAAAGGCTAGCTGGGAAATTAGTGGCTGGATGGCTCTGCAAGGATCAGGCACAATGTAAGTCTCTGGGCATGTTTGTAGCAGGCAGTGGAGCATCACAGAGGTCTCAGAACTGCCTGAGCTACCAGGCTGAGCTGGTAATTCATGCACAGTCACACAGCTGAAGGTACTTTTGAAGCACCAGCAAATTGAATCATCTAGTTTTGCAGGTTGCCTGTCCTGGGTCAGTTCAAGTGTCATTGGTTGAAGAGTACACCTATGCACTTCAAGGATTAGTTGTAAATTCCACTTGCTGCCTAGATAAATATAAAAACACTGAGGGGTTTTTTTTCTGAGAAAGAAACATAGGAGAACGGAAAGAATCCAAACAAAAACTGAAGTAGCTGAAATTACTTTTTAATGGTTAAGAATTACAAAACCATGAAAGAGGCTTTTTTGGATACTTTTACACAATTCTCAGTCAACACTGAAGCTGTGTAAAAAAGCTTCCTTCCTTCTTTCTAACTTAAGACTTAATTTTCCTTTGGGGTCCTTTGATCAGGTTAAAGAGTCTAAACAACAGCACTGCTAAATAAAGCTGGAATCTGAACCACCTGGTCCACGTGTTCACTGCCAGGACTTAGGGAGGTTGGATCAAACTTCCTAGCTAAAGTGATTTCCTTACTCTTCTCTAAAACTCCTACAGACAAATAATACCTAACAGCACCATGTCCACATCCCTACCCAGCAAAGTGAGATTCTTTCTTTGTGAGAATTCTGACACGACACAATGCAAGGAAGAAAAGATCAACCATTACATGAATGTAGATCAATTTTACTTTCACATTTTCACATGGAATTGCTAAAGGTTGGCTCCAAGTGTTGACATGTTTGCTCAGTAATTCATGTGCCATGCTTCTCCTCAGTTAAACAAGAAAAAAACCCCACCTCTGTTCCAGCATAAGCTTGTCCACAAGTGGACACAACACAAATCTGAGTTAAAGCTGTTGTGCTTAAAATGATGCGCTCTTTCAGTTCAGATTAATGTTTCCTTGTAACCAGTCTTTGTTAAAGGAGAATGACTGATATGGTGGATTAAGTCTGCAGTCCTGCAAACTGCTTTTCTTCAAGTATCCATACTTAACTCACACTCCCTACGCATGGAAAAACCTAGCTATGAAAAGCAGTGGTCTGCAAATGTGGTAAGAGTTTTCACCTTTTACTTGCCCACAAGTCATGATGAGGTAATGCTTTACTGCCCAGTGGTTAATGCTGACTTGGGAAATCTAGTACCTGGCTTCTCAATTCTATTGGGTAGTGAGCTGCATGCCAAGGTTTAGAAGTTGCCACCTAAATTCTTCATAAATTTGCCATTTCTAAAATAAAAGAAGCAGCAGGTAAAAATCACACCACTTTCTGTGATGCTATTTTATATAATACTAACAACCTGTAAATATCCAAAGGATAGTTTTATTTAGTTAACACTTATAATCAGATAAAGTGTCTTCCTGAATAGTACACATTATTTTCTTGAAGCACTGCAGGTAAGTACCAATATTCCACAGAAGACTACAGGTTAAGTATATACTAGTGGAGTCTCTTCTGATAGGAGCCAGTGAAGCTTTTCTTGCAGCTTAGTGGCAAAGAATTTACAGTACTAGGGATGCCAACAACCCAACATCCATTTGCAACATAAAACGTTCTGTAAATCTGTGTGTTCCTGTTTGTTTAGAAAAGTGTGTGACACTCTCAACTTCTACTTTCAATACTTGTGCAGAGAATATTCACAGTTCAGGTGGCATTTGGGTATTTTGCATTTCAGAACTAGCAAAGAAGTCTGGTGACATGGTCATTGCTATGGTAACTATACTTTTGTAGTAAACACTGAAGTAAGTAGGTACATAAAACATGTATAAGTTGTCACTATATAAGTTACTGTTGCCCTGGGGCTGCAATAATTTCCTTCCTTTAAAATCGTTAAATCTAGCCATAAATACTTGGTATCTCTCAATGTCCTATAATTTCAATAAGATGACAAGGCTCCTCGTACATAATATAGTGCAAACACACAAGCACATCAATTTATCAAAATAGGAACTTTCTGAAGAAGTAATTTATTGGCCTGTAAGTAGCAAAGTATGAACAGGCTTCTGGCCTGAATAAAGAAAACTACTTCCAGGTTTGCACTCAGGCAAGACTGAGCTGTTGTGGGTATAAAATGCTAAGGCAATTTCTCCATCACTGGGAAATACAGTCATTTCCAGGCAGAGAGCTCCACTGGATCTTCTCAAGTTTTTCCCTTATTCTTTATTTCCTCCTCTCCTCAAATTATACACTAATGGCTGAGATGTGGAATGTAAAAGACAGGCTGGACCGTGCCTCCTTCAGCAAGCAGCAGTAATGTGCAGAAAAAGGGTTTGGTCCCCCTTTTGTCCCAGCAGAGCAATATAACACCATTGTTATGTCTTTCATACACAAACTTGTTTTGGAACAGCAAAGCGCAAGCTTAACACGGAGCTTAACCCAAGCTTCTCACACATAGTGACAATGAACTGATACTCAGAGAAAGGAAGCACAGTTGTCTTCCAATTTAGAGCAGGACTGTAACTCTGCTGGTCTGCCCATGGCACAGAATGAAGGCAGGCACTGATAGGTCAAGTGGATCCCTTGGGATCACCTCCCTGGCTTACATTACATGTATGGCTTGGAAGTCTTACACTTCAGAAACAAAGAGAACAGTGTTCTGTGACAGCTGCATTATATCATCATATCAAATGGATTAGGATGGCCATGGAGACTGGAAGGCCCAGCCAGCTATCAGTGATGAGGGAAGTACAGCTGAATGTGTCTTTTACAGAACATTTACCAACGTATGCCCAGTGACTGGACAAACATCAACAGACACCCTCTTAAACTAGAGAATCCTGCTGCTGCAAGAAAAAAAGAGAAAAGGTGCTCATTTTATGTATGATGAGAAAGCATCCACTTTAATGCATCATTGATGTTCTGATCATCTCTCTAATGCCAATATTAAGTCCTGTTTTTCACTTAAAGCAGATATTTGACCTCTGTTTGCTGTGACATATACTGTATCATAACCTTACTTGCTTTCAATATATTTTCTGAGTGTACAAGAACTTTATTTATGAATCCTTTGACAACTAGGTCCTTTACCATAGATACTCACTGGCTGTATCCCAAAGGGTTTACCAAATATCATAAGTAATCATCATTTGAAATTTGACATTCAGGCTATATTCAAAGATGGAAATTTGTACACAAACTATTCACAATGACTTTACCTAATTATATCTAGAAGGAATAAAACAGCGCAGGCAGCTCTGATATGGGATCACTGAAATGGTAGTTATCAGTCCTTGCCTCACGATTTTATAGACTGTAACAATTTATCTATGGGAAAGAAGCTCAAAGACTGTTTTTTGATTTCTTATTTTTAGATGGACTGTCTCTAATTAACTACATCCCTAATAAAAAAAAAAAAAAATCATGCAGCCACATCCTCTTTTCTTTAAAATATCCCCCATGTCTCTGCTGCCTTAGCTACACTGTACAGAGGGAACCTGAGACAGAAACTACAAGTCTGGAAAGGGACAACAGGGAGCAAGATCTCCATATTCGTCCAGCAGTAAATTCTTAGATCAACTCAGGCTGCAATGTGCAACTTCACACTAATATAACTGCAAATCACCCCCTCAGAGGCTTCATTCACCAGTGGTGCTCTCACTTCATTGTGCTGTTTTGCTGATCCAGAAGGTACACAAGTACAGGTTAACAGGCTGGTGCGCTGTGGCTGTTTATCTCATGCTCTGTTACATGTGGAAATCTGTTCTTATGAGTCAACACTGATACACAACAATTTAAGGTTGGTACCACTTGAGAAGAATAGAATTTTTGCACTGTTGTGTAATCCTTGGTCTTTTCTTTGGAGTTAATGTATGATACTTTTAAAAAGCGATGATGATAATGATGACAATGATAACAACATGAACGCTACTAGTAATTAACAATAATAATAAGGACAAGAATAATAATAATCCAGGGTGAAAATTTACATCAAGTCAATATCAGTAAAAATCAGGGTATGAACTGATAACTTCAGTATTAAGAACTCAAGTATTGCTGTAAGAATTTTACAATCCACAGCTTGAATAGAAATTCCAAAAACCCAGGGTTGGAGTGATATTGAAAAAAAATCAATTAAACTAAGGTAAAAGACAAGCAAGTTACTCATACATTAACTCCTGCTGGTCTTGATACTACGAATGAAAACATAAAAAAGTCCAGTGTTCTGAAAATGTAATTCCCAGCTAATTTATTTCTCCAAACACTAAAATATTTAGTAGCAACAATAGTTATTCTGTAGTTTTACTACAGGATACTGTATCATTAGTAGTCTCAAGAGTAGGACTGAGACACCTCCCCAACACACAGCTCCTTCCTTCATGGTGCTCTTGTGCTGACAGAGGACCAAATTACCAAAGAGCCAGCTATTTCTCACAGATCTTGCATCACACAAACCCTGCTGTCACATTAAAAACTAATGTGGAAATGCAGGGAAGCCCAATCTCCTTTCCCTTTGCTCCCCTGCATAAGAGTTAGGCATAATTCAGTTAATGTATTCTTAGCCCACAAGCTTTCACTCTGTTCTGCTAGAATTCAACAGTTGTTTTAAAACATGGGGACTACTACTGAAAGTTGCTGGAAGTATTCATGCAGGAAGCTGAAAAGATTGACAGTGAATTTTTTTACTTATATAGCAAAGACTAATTTGTATTTTACGCTGTTTCAGCAGTCTTTAACTGTTTTCTTCAAAATCACTGGCTCAGTGGCACCATATGGAGCATGTTGAACTTAAGGTACCAAGAATGTGTCCAAGATATATCTCACTCCAGTGTGTTAAAACATTCCACCCTGCAGCTGTCATTATAGGAATATAATTCATACCCTAAAGTTTAAAGAAAAACAGTGCAGCTTACTATGCTTACAAAAATACAAGATTCTTTTGGTTCCAAGTAACAGTCAGTAAATGGAAAACAGTTAATCTTAAGAACTGCTGTCTTAAATATTTGAAATTTTAACTGATCATGAACTGCTTTAATTCTGCATGATATTTAAGACTGAAAGCAAACAAAAAAAAACCAAAACAAACCAACAAAAAAACAAAACCAAAAAACCAACCACCATGGAAGAGAATAAGAGAATTCCCAGAAAAAACATATAAAGGGACTTGTATATCCAACTTTAGCACAGATCATCATTGCTATTTTTCTTTTCCATTCACTGCATTTATTTTAAAAATTGATATATGAGATTATGGAGCAAAAACCTTAGCTACAATTTGTAATGGCACTGAACAAGTGTATCATCAGTGTTATGAGATTTCACCTCTCTCTGGTAATTACTTCTCTTTATTCATTTTCTTTATCTCTGTTTAAAGTGTAAGTTTCTCAGGACAAGGCATGCCTCTTACTCTGTTTTGCACAGTATAGATATATATTAGGAAATGTTATGAAAAGGTAACATTGCAACTTGCTCCGATGTCAATTTAAATTAGTCACAGGGTTTGGGCAACTTAGCATAGACAAAATTAGTTACATCTCAAATAGTTTTCAGGATCAATTGATTATATTTCAAATCTCTTTTTGTGAATTTTATTTACATGATGAATAATTTTTCTTCCTTGTGATCCTGAACAAGGATTTATTGCAGAAGATCTTACGAACAAATAAAAAACCGTAGCGCTGAAAATATTTTTCTAATCTAATTAAAGAAATAATTTGAAACATTTCTACATATTATATAAGTTACCCAATTCTCTGCATCCACCTAACTCTCAAAATCATTACATTATCATCAAATGTACAAGATTGTAAAATAGAAAAATTCGGGGGTTTTCTTTGTGCTTCATTGCATGAAACACAATTCTAAAAGTTGTTACCTTGAACAGCATCCACAAGACAGAATGTCTGTATAGCTTACTCCCGAATTAAGCATTTTCCTGGTCTAATAACATTGTTCAATAATCTATTACCTGCTCTCTTCCCACTGAATATATGCAAATGTCGTTGAAAGTAGGTAACTTCTGTTAATTTATGCTGCAATATTTTACACAATGCATTTTTCAAGTTCAAGTAACAATAAAGAGAAACCTTTTTAAGAGTAGCAGAGGTTAAGCATGGTTAAAAAGTGATAATTGACATTTAAGTTCCTAAAAAAACCAACTCCAATGGAAGAGGTACAAAATGAATCCCTATGGCCTGAATAAAGTCTGTTACAATGAAGACCCTCCCCTAAAATACTTCATATCTTTACCATAAATGAAAAAATAACTTTGGGATAGGTTATGTTGTCACTTCCTTGCAGACTTAAAAATTATCCCAAGAACGTGGCTGAAGATCATGTTAACACCCTTAACACTTTCATCTTGATTTTAGCTTGTTCCACCTGAAATATATACAGGCACCACTCATCCTGGGACACAGAGTTCTTGTTTGAAATATTCAAGAAACTCATCTGCAAGTAAAGCTAATATGGACTCCTGAAACATAGGGTTTTCAAGGGGTCTAAATAATGGGTCCAACCTCCCACCATTCTACACTTTAGAATGCTCCTAAGCCTGTCCACCCACCTCTCAGGTAATGCTTGTTCAGAGACAGGTCACAACTGGCAGCATAAGGCTATGTACTTCTTCAGCTCTTTTCGTGACTTTAGATTCTAGAAGAAAGGAATTTGGTTCCAGATGATGAGTGTTCTTTTTTGAGCAGTGAGATTCAGTAGTTTGACTCATTATCGTAATTCACATATACCAAGATGCAGCTCCATCCAAATCTGGCATTTACTTTGATGTTCAAATCAAATGCATAGTGTTTGGCAACTATATATGCAGAATTTAAATTGACTGATCCATTTATCTGAAACTGGTATGTGTCCAAGACCACTCACAGATGTATTTCTCCTGCTCTAGTAGAAATTCCAACAAGAGGAAAAAGACATGTTAATCATAGCTGCTCCAAAATAACACATACAGCAAATATTGTGTGTTAAGACCATCTGACTGCCCACCCACATTTCAAAAGAGGTTGAGAAAAACCAGGTAAACTGATGGTAAAGGATACCTGTGATTCCATTAAAATGCAGATATTTTTCCAGTTGCAGGGAGGTCCTCCTTGCAGAGCAATCAGGACTACCACAACAACATATTTTATGGCTACCACTTAATTTTTCATGAAAATTCTAGCTCTTTTTTTATTTAAAGGACTGTTGCACACCCTGGAGAGCTCAACAGTCTGACAGACAAGTTAAACATGCCCTGGTTTCTCAGAGGAATTCTGGAGCAGAAACATGCTTTATTAAAAGAGATTCTAAAGAGAACCTAGGATCAAAAACAGTGTCCATAGCTTGGCCTCTCAGATTCTCAAAAACAGAATCCTACAGAAGGGCAGCCACAGACAAAGAGAAATGAACAGAAATGCTGTTGATTGGTGCCTGCAGACTGGCTTAGACTCATAGGACAATAATAGCAAGATGAAGAAGCAGAATTTCTCAAGTTCTGAAAAAAGATCGTGAATTTCCCTTGAATTGAGATCCATGAGTTTCCAGCATCAGAAAAGTTTAAAATAGAATTCCTAACTCCAGAAATACTTGGGATATCTTCAAACAGCTTATTCAGCTAGCAAGGCTATACCTTGACAAGAGAAACCAGCTTGACAAGTATCACAAAGGACAGGCTGCTTGGGGGTCCTAAGGGTCTTCCACTGGAATGTGTAGCCCCCTGCCATTGCCTTCAGGTGAGTTTCTCCAATGCTAAAGGGTTTTGCCTGCAGCCCAGCTCATCTGGTGGGACCAGAAGCAGATGCTGATGGCTGGTACCTTTGCAAGGGTGGAGAAGAAGTCCTTCTCCTTAGCTGTGGGGGAAGAAAGAAACTTTCTACTTGTGAAATTATAGCCTTCAGATAACATAAATTGAAGACGATGGACACAACTGTTCATAGAATTTCAAGTTCAGAGTACGCGGTTCCCCTCTACACCACTAGAAACATAACCAGCAAACAGGTTTCTGTATTTCAACAGTTCTACTGTCCCAGTCATGAAACTGCTACAATTCTGTCCTTTAGAGAGAAGCTCCTGCACCTGAAAACCACTTCAGCAGGGAAAGCAAACTGACCCGTGGATGCTTGTTTCCCTGAAGTGATTGCATATGCTGCTGGTTTGGACACAGAATATGAGGAGTCAAAGGAGGGTTTGAGGACTTAAAGAGCAACATTTTGACAATGTTACTTATCACATGTGGATTAGCAGTAGTTTTACTAAAGGACAGGTTTAATGGATCACTTCTCTGGAGAACTAAAAAAGACCCAAATGCAATGACTAGGAGGGATACGTTCTGTTAACTTAGAACAAAAAACTTATACAGCAAAGCAACTTCTCCACATTTCTGGCCTGATAGGTCAGTACTTAAACAAATGTATTTTTAAGTCAGAATATGACCATTAAATCTAAAAATACAGCTCAAGGACACACTTTGATGTGGCTGCAAAATGATCACCCAAAGGCTATTATAAATGGGGTGGCTTAAGTTTATAAATAAGGCAAGGTTTTAGAGATCAATTAATGCCTTTGGGAAAACCATGGATGCTTTTATCTATCTTTTAAATATATCAGGTATGCTGCAATATACTTTTTTTATTTCTTTTCCAAGCTTATTTCCTGCTTTTAGGAAAACTCTGAAAAAAAATTAAAATTATAAAAATATTTTTGCAACCCTTACATATATTTATGCCCCATTGCATGTGCTTCATAATATATGAACAATTAGTTTTCAATTTAACATCATTGCCTAAACTATGATTAAAAAAAAAACCCCAGATTTTAATCAGTAATAGTTTAGCATATGTACATTCTAAATAATCTCAATGTTTATGTCAGCACATGAAGGAATAATCTCTCTTCATTAATTTACTTATATATAGCAACTTTTCAATAGTCTTAAGGCAACAGCAGTAGATTAAATTTATTCTTATAAAATCTACAGAAAGAATCCTGGTAACAGAAGATTATATAGCTAATTGGAAAGAAGAGAGGGCTCAAATGCCTAATTTTGCTCTTTGTTGAAGCAAGCCAGAAAAATGAAACTAGCTAATAGATTTATAATGAGATGTGAAACTCTCTTGAGGGAATAAAAATATTATATGAGCTATATAAACAGAGGGAAGGAAGGTGTTGACAGAGAAGGATAACATGAGAGAAAGAACAAGGCTGAAACTGCAGTTTTGAAAAAATAGTGCTACGCAATAGTACAGAAAAATAGGTTAACATAATAATGATATTGCCAATTGCCAATTCTATTCCAAAACCCCCAAACCATGTTTTCAAGATTCTGAACATCAGCATGGACCTACTACTGTCTCCTCAACTATCCTTCCCTTTTCTCCCCTTTCAAGAACCTTTGCTCAGACTCAAATTCATAAGCACAGGAAGCATCAGTACATACCCTTTAGGTAAAAACTGTCTCTTTTATATAAAAACCTCTGTCCAAGAACATTTACAGCTAATTTACAACTTACCCATTCATAATAACATTTAAGTCAGCCAATAATTGTTTCTTGCTGTATTGCCTGGGAGACCCTAACAGCAGTGGCTGCTTATATCTGATGAAACAGAGAGGTTATCATGTTTTCTCTTTCAAAGTCCTTTGTACCACCATGCATTACCCTCTCATTTAATTAGATCTAGTGATTGTGTTGTTTAAGAAAGCTGGACCAGCTCAGTGATTAACAGCAGTCTGGCCCACAGAACTCAATGTTGCTCTGGATGTAAAATTGTTAATCTGAGTAAAGGGGGCAGATGACATCATGTGATAAGGGCAGGTGAGAGAGGCCTGCATCAGCTCACACTTAGATGCTATCCATGGGGATAACATGGCACTGCAGCCTTACAATCCACTGCAAGGACTCTCTATAACAGGAGGAGAATCTCCAGCACACGCCACCACAAGAGGCTTTAGCATAACCTAATCTTCTGAATCAGAAACTGGCTATATCTGCCCCAAACAGGGCTTGCAATGTGGAGGCATCAAATTAACCTTAGCTGGATTGGAAAACAAAGCTTTATTGTAACCTAGTTTTCACCTGCATTGTTATCTGCAAATATCTCTGTGAAATTGAAAAGTTCTGAATTTACACTGATTTAATGAAGCATTTGTGAACATTTCAGTTTCTCTTCTTGTTCGTATCAACTGTGTAACTCAATTTTATTCATACTCTTATTTTTGCAGTTCTTAAATTATATATTAGATATTATATATTACACATTTTTGCCCTAGTGATCTGAGTATTAAAAGGCATATGTAGTTTACCTTTGAAAGGCTTTCAGAGACATATGCCAATATTATGGTGAAAACTGAAAGCCAGATTCTGCAGGTTCTTTCCTCCAGATAGGTGAGTTTTGTCCAAGATGTATTCAGCAGCTGAACACATTTCAGGACACTTAACTGAAGAAAAAAGTTAGAATTCAATTTTGCTTGTTCCTGGCTCTGCCCTTGCTGTATGACCTTGGGCAAATAACCTTTCAATTGTCCACCTGTAAAATAGTCAAGACTACACACCCACCTTATTGGTTTATTCTGAGCTTTAATGTTTATGAAGTGTTATGAGATGCTCTGGGAAGTGCTACAAAGTGAAAAGGGTTATCAATCATTGTCAGTAAAACACAAGCTGCTGAAAAACCGTGGAATCTGCTTTCCTCTCTCAAAGGACATTCTGTCTTGTGCTGCATGTTCTCCAGTATTCACAGTCTTAAAAGTATCTCAACACTGCATAGCATAAGGAAGGATAAATATCCCTAAGCATTCTGAGAGACTACCAGAAAATATTTTTAGTTTTAAGAAATGAAGTCTGTTGGAAAGTATAAGCTTTGCTTCTAAATACCTGCTTGTTTCCCATAACAGGAAACAAGAAAGACATTTTTCGAGATAGGCTTCCTAAATTGCTTAAATAGCTAGACATTAGCTGAAAGCAGCACTAAATATAAATTTAAATACTTGGCTCTCAATTTTCATTTCATTCATGATGTACTAGGTAAACTATACTAAAATAATTACTTGCTTATTACTCATGAATTTCAGTGTAGCAGCTGAGACAATATAGATAAATAAGATGATTAATTGAGACAGAATGAATCACAACAAAATATGTTGTTGTAAAAGGTATGGTTAACTCCACAGTGATTCATATCATTTCAGATAACAGGGCTTTTATCAAAAACGGCTGCAAGGTTGGGAAATGATTTAAAAGCATTTTATCTTAGAGAGCCACTGCAGTTCATATGGGAGGGAAAAAAAAAAAGAGGAGAGAAGAAGCAGCAGATTCAGTGTCTGCAGCTGAAATAGCCTTGGGCTGTTTCAGCATCCTTCCCACAGCACATCTTTACAACACACCACTGACATTATCAACCTCCCTTGTGCTAGAGACCCTCTCATTTTTCAGATGGCCACAATTTATTAGATATTCCACTACTGAGAAAGTTAATTCTATGAATTAAGGAGCAATATCACAACACCATAGCTGTCCTATAATTGAAAACACAACATCTATCACAGGAAAAGGGCATCAAAATTCTACAAAGACATCAAATAAAAACAGTATTTATTTTTCCTCCATTCAGAATTACAATTTTTAATTCCCTCCATTCAGAATTACAATTTTTAATAAGGCTTTGCAGAAATCTTAAGTGTAAGATTTATAAAAAGAAATACTATCTGTTTACTGCAGTTTGGAAAAGTAAACACCAGCAGCAGCTGACCTTAAAAACCTCTACCTGTTAAAATATAAGGGAAGATGAGATGTCTCCTTACAAAATTTTTTCCCATGTGTATTTAATAAACTGGGTCAGAATATCCGACTATGATTTTTAACTGAAGCACAGACTCCCTGTAGGGAACTGTGCAAACCTCAGTCTCTCACCCAGCCTAGGAACTGAAGATAATTACCCTCACCTGTGGGGCAAGTTTCTGAGAACTGAAAGCAAAACAAAAAAGAAAATATCAGTATATAAACTGAAATGCAAAACACTAACACCCAACTTAATGTCATTTAAGATGATTACTGTTTCTGAAAATTTAATTCCAAGTGAACAGAGATGTAGAAGGCAAAGGCTGAACTCTTAAGGATGATAGCTTGCCAACAACCAGTGACTGAAAATAACCTCTCAATATAGACCAGGTCCAGTAAGACAAGTAGAAAATGTTTCTTGAGGGCTCTTTACATAACATACATTCAAGTCAGCAGTACTAAAATGAGCCTCTTCAAGATAATCTGTCTCAAATACATGTATTATTTGCCTTTCAATAATAATTATAAATGCTTACTTGAAAATACTTCAAACAGAAACATCAACTTAGTAATATTTATGGCATGACCAGCGATTCTTTACTATGTTCCTCACTTCTTAGCCCCATCTGATACTGAAGAACAGACTGAAATGTTGGTCTCTCTTTCATTATTTATTGAAAGTCAAACTTTATCACTCTTCTTCCCTATACCAAATTACATCTGCCATCTGATTTTCTCCTGACTCGTAGTTCTTAATTGTTTCCTCAAAGTCAGACAACTCACCAGTGTAAAAGAACTCCCATGGTTGTGGAAAGCTATGTGCTGGGTCTAGAAACAGCAGGAATTGCACTGTGTAAATTCAGATCAATTCAGGTATGCGATTATGAATGCACATTAGTTTGAAGAGAATCACCATGAAGCTCATTTATCTTACAAAAGTGATTATGTCTCATTCAAGATTTTTCTGGGCTGTGGGCAGATTGCTAAGCCTGCAGGTATCAATCTGATCCCAGGTGATAATGCAGCAGAGGAAATTTGCAGGTGGAACTGAAGGGTGTTCTCAGTGTCATATCTTGTATGTAATATGTAATATATCAAATTATATGGAGTGAGAGCTTACAGCAAGGGAATAGACAAATTTGTTTGGAAACTGCCATTTAGGTGTAAATCCTAGTGTGTTGAACACAGTTTATGCCAGAAAACTTACCAAAGTATTTCCATTCCCTCCCTCAGCTAAAACAAGCACAAAGCTACAGACTGCCTGCAAGTTCAAAATAAGGAGTTCATTAATCTCACCATAATCTCACCAAAATCCCACCAACCCCTCAGTTTTATATTAAATGTTTTTCATCACCATTGAAGAGAATTTCCATGTAATTCAAGAACCTTGCATTTATAAGGACTTAAAAAGGGTATTAAAGGTTGCTGTCCAAACCACCTACATTTGTAGGGATCTTTCTGTTAGTATTTGATACCTCAACTGAAAATATTTTAAACAAAGAAGGCACAATGTACCATTCCAGTATAATTGTGAAGAGGAAATGATGACAAGACCCATTTGGTATCTTATTCCAAAGGCATTTATCTCTTTAAAGCTCAGGATTTCTAACTCTAGAACCACCACTCAACCTATTGTCATTGCTTCTTAAAATGTACAAGTCTTGTACACAACCTGCTTTCTTTTCAGCACATTTGCTGTCACACGAGCAGCAATTTCCCAATGGGCTCACAGATGCTGTGTCTTTGCAAAACTTCAGTTTATAATCCTGTAATTAATTTGTTCAGAGACTGAGTGTTTAGAAGTAACAGCTCTTTACACTAGAGAGCTAGTGTACTACACAAAGAGGATCAATTTTTAAAGAATAATTTTTATCTTTGTTTTCTTTATTATTTTGCATTTCAAAAAAATTTCACAATTTCTCTTCTACAAAACCTCCTCAACCTCTAGGGATGGCTGTACAAGTTAACTGGTATAACGATGTACCACCAGTTACATCATTGGTTTATTGTTTTTGTTGTAAAGCACCAGATGAAAAGTTCAATGTGTCTATAACTCCAAAGATTCTAAATTCTAAACTTTTTCAGTGATGCCCTGCCTACACATAGCAAGAGAACCCAGAAGATCTTTACCACATCAATATCAATAAATATTCCTTTGAGTCAAGAACTGGTGCCAGAATGCGAAGATCAATCATGTGAAAACCTTGCAGTCTCCCTTAAATCCTGAAGGAACTGCTAACCAGGTGCACATGCAAAAATAGACAGACTGCTCCCCCAAGGAAGTTCCTTCCCTGAGGAGATGCCATTGTAACTCCCATCTTTTGGGGTGACTGGAAATTTAATTCAAGTTCCCGTGTCCATTACGGACTTTGATGCGTCAAGTATATATACATCACCATTTAGCCCTAACCAGGAAAATGGAAAGTGATACATACAAATTTAGTCTCATTTACTTGCCTAGAATAATTGCTGTGTAGGAGACTTTCTACAGCTCTGTGTAAAGGTGTTGTTTTCAAAGCTTTCACTCTTTTGGCCATCCTGTTACTAGAAGTTACTCTGAGTTGTAAAATATGTATTCTAAGGTGAGCTTTTACAGCCGAATTAAGCAGCAACTTGTGACAAAGCAGTTATCATCAGGAGATAATTGACCTTATTTGAGAGTTAAGCATCCTGAGGCAAAGTAGAGTGTGCTTAATCCTGGCAGGTTAATTATCCAGTGATTATGGTAGCTTGGAAGGTATTACTGCTAAGAACCATTTGCAAAATGACACTATTAAAAAAACCTTAATTTAATAAAAATTAAAAGCAATGACAATAATCAAGTTCTTCAGTCATGTATTGCTAGATAATGACTACAGAATGGCCCTACTTGGTTAACTGCAATGACCATATAATTATTCCTTTTCTGAATGTTCTGTACTAAATTTGTTATATGAAGTACTGTTAATAAATAAAAAAAACAACCAAGACAGGACGCTTAGGTAGGTTATAAATGAGATTTAAATAAATTATCAAAACACCAGTGGTCACTGAGTTAATACACCGAAATGGATACATATACTGAGCTGTTAGCACAGCATTCAGTGTCTAAACTGCAGTTAAGGCTATGCTAGCATTTACATTCAAAACTAGAGTATTTATTCTGAGAGGTTTATAACTTGCCCATTTTAATTACCATCTGGCTGAAACTTGAAATAACCAATCTCCATTCAGATGTAAATTTTTAAGTAGAAGATGTAATTTAAAATCACTTTGCCAATTGTTTTTAGTTTAGGAATGGCAGCAATTTGGAATTTTGTTGCATTTGGATGTTTTCGTATTATTCAAAAAATAAACAGCTCAGTGCTTAACAACAGAATTTTATTGGACTAGGATTGAAGATAAATATAGGGAAGAATAAAATTGTGTCTAAGAGTATTGTTAGTACTAATGAAGTAACAACCACACAACTTAGTACGCCTTGCTTATTTGTTAACTTATGCACTTACACTGATGGAAGATGTAGCAAAAAGCAAAAGGAAATCACACCAAATGGACAAAAATTTGGTGTTGGCTAGCTCAAGTGGTTCATGGCCCATCAAGTTATACACAGACACAAAAAAAATCCTGCATGTACTTGTAGCTGAAATTCCCATGGGAGGAAAGAAAAAGGACCAAAACCAAGGGTGGAAGCTACAAAGGCAGAACATGTCAGACTGAGCTTTGAGTTTTGCAAGTACTCTTTATCAAAAACCATACACAGAAAGCAGAATTACTGACAATGAGAAGACACAGAAGCTACCCAAAACTAGAAGTACATCATGCCAAAAGCATGGCTTCAAGTCACACAGAAAGGCAAGACAATAAACCACTGCAAGCAGCATTTCAACAACTCCAAAGCAGAAATAGCCAGCAGGAAGCTGAGACTAAAAAGTGACCAGAGTTTCATGACTAGTGTAAGGAACAAAGAGGCTGGTACTCGAAAGTATTTATATATATTGTACTGCCAAGTTTAAGGATGATCACTTAAGTTTAAATAATAATCTTTTATTCTGAAACACACCAAATGCTTCAGAAATTATATACAGAAAATGCAGGGAGTCTTTCAACTTTAACAAACATACCAGTACTACACAATATTTTTGACAGCAGGTGAATAATACCATAACAAACAAATGACAGAGGAAAATAACCTAGTCGGAATAAAATTTCTGAAATGGGAGTGTCACCTGTATCATGGGCTACTGCTTATAAAATACACAAATGCACAAAAAGTAACAACCTCTGAAAAATAGCACTTAATGAAACATTCTGATCTGAATTATCCTAATAGGTCAGTGTAGTAATATTTACATAAAAGATCCTCAATTTTTAATCCAGAAATTTTTGTGAAGCTCTTCAACTGTAAAATTATCTAGACTTGGTATTACATAATCTGTGATGTCTGACAGGATTTTGTGTTGAGATTACACTGCTATTTAACAAAAAATACTCAACACCATCTTTGTGAGGACTATATCAAGAAAACTGTACAAAGGTAACAGCTGGAAATAGCAAGAAGATATCTGGAAAATACTTTTTCTGTGCAGTTAACTTTAGTTAAAAGGGTTTCCCTTAGCCCTTGCATTTAAAAACATTGCAATTTTCTTTGTTTTAAAAATAAGTATTTTAATTTTTTTAAGTCCTATCTATATCTATAAGGTATTTAAGTATAGGTAACAATGCTAGCCCCTATGTAGACATGTGGACAATAGTTTAAAAACTGACTTGTGTTGGTGCAAGTCCCTTTGTCACAATCAGGAATAACCACTCACAAGAGTAAGTTGCTTTTCCATCATTTTCCTGTACTCCTGTAACTACTCCTGTAGCTATCTTGAGTGACAAACCCAGATTTCATTTAGGTGTGTCACATATTTCAAGGCTTTTTTCAACCTTTTCCTGCTGAGAAAACTAATAAATCTTTAGGAACACTTTCTAAAGTGAAGAAAAATCAAAAACGATGAGGGAAATCTGAATTAATTTGGTCTATTAACACGTACTTCCAGGCAGAATTTCATGCAATCTGTTTGCCAACTTACACAGCAAAGATAAGCCTTCCTCTGATGGGCTGCCAGTCCATCCACCATAAAACCAATGAGAACCTTTTAAACCAACCCTCTATTTCTTAGTTTTCTCCTCCCACTTCTCCCCAAAGAGTCATCTTCATCAGAGAAAATGCTATTAATAGCAGCACTATGGGTAAGGAATCAAGTTACAGGAGCTCAGTGGCAGCCCTTCATGTGTTTTCTTGCAGCAGAGTTAAACTCAGGGTGAGGAGATTATGCACATGGACAGTTGTTACAAAGCACCAATGTGTTGGGTGTTTCCTGCTAGAATGAGCAAGTTGTAAACCTCTAACAGGTCAAGTGACATCTTTGGCATCTACTGAAATATCCCAGTCCAGTGACCACAGATTTAACTTTCTAGTGACACCTCACATAGTCAGATTCCCTCTATAAAAAAAGAAAGACCACGAATTACAGAATCCTCAAGGTTGGAAAAGACCTTCAACACCATCAAGTCTAACCTCTACTGATCATCACCTCATCACTGGATCTGCAGCACTAAGTGCCATGTCCAGGCTTTTCCTGAACACCTGCAGGGATGCTGATTCCACCACCTCCCTGGGCAGTTCATTCTTGACAAGCCTTTCAGTGAAGAAATTCTCCCTGACATCCAACCTTGAGGCCCAGCCTGAGGCTATATCCTGGGGAAGCAGGCCCTGAGACACAAATCCCAAAGTGCAAGAGATACAAATCATTCCATCACTCTCTCAAGACTCACCGTTTCATTTCCAAAGAGAACATCCACGTAAGGCATGACCTTCATCATTGGCTCTTTGTAGAACTGGCTTATAAATGGTGCAGAAAGATTCAAGCTGAAGATCTTGTTGTTGGCAGAAGCCTGAGCAGCCACTTTTAATACTGCTTCTGGTGACACTGTCAGGAAGAATCCCTGCAAGCATCAAAACAAATCAATGTATGTTACTAATTTTATATTAGGTACCACATGAAGCATGCTATTTCTGTAAAGTCTCTCCCAGCCCACGTTTGTCATGCACGTGCACACATTAAAACTTCTGGGAAATACTGCCCTTCCATTAAAGTATTAAAGAGATGACAAACAATCTGCATATGCCTAGCATCACAGCCTTTCAAAATGAAATCTATCTCCTTACCTCTGCATTCCATGGACTACACTTTCCCATGGCAGCTAAGACTAATGTTCATATCCTAAAATGTAATGATTATAATTGTAAATGCCCCTTTATAGTACTAGAGTCAATCAGACTCCGCTGCTTAATTCCACAGTCCAGTCTGATGGATCTGTACACAGCTAGGAGACTAATGAAATCCCCAACATAAACATTAGTACTTTGTTTACAATAAAAGCCTTGGAAATGCTGACTTTGTAGCACTTGCTACTGTTTTGCAGAAAAAAACCCAGGGGTTTTCATGTTTCCACATAGGTATTTTATTTGCCCCCTTCTTCCAAAAGTACTTTCCTTCACTCAGAACATCCACATTTAAGTAACTATCAGCTTCCACAAATCACTATTTGTCTACTAAATTGTGAATGCCGATCCTATGAAGAACAAGGCTCCCATTTTGAGTTTAGCATTGGAGATGGTTACCCCAACCATCACAACTCCACAAGTTCCAGGAGCCATGTAAAGATTCCCTACAGTTTTATTAATCTACTAATTAAACAAAGGCTTAGACTTGCACTAATTTAACAAATTCTGTATGTTTTGTTTTTATAATTCTAAAACTTACTTTAATAACTGTTCTCCTAACTCAGTAAATAATAGCAATTTTCAAGCATGAGCAGCAAGTGTAAAATTTAAGGCCAGAAATAATGTCTAAGGTACAGTGAGAAACAACTTCAAGGAGGGTCTGACAAATAAAACACCATCTCAGTCCTATCTATAACATCACCACCACGACACTCCAGAAGATACAATTAGTGACACAGTCTTATTTTCCAGTTTTCATCCATATGATTATGCCTTTGAATCACAGAATAGCTATATTGTCATCCTGCATACTTCAGTTATCAGATCATTTTAGGCATTCTAATCACTAGAAAATATAAGTCTATAGATTAAAGGCTACTTTGAGAGTATATCTATTTATTTCTCCTTACTCCACACTCTCCAGTCTCAAAGATACATGACTGATTTCAAAATCTGGGCACAACTTGCTAGTTTTCAATCTAAGTCCAAAGGGCACAAGAATCCTAGGCATGCTGTGGAGCTAGTTAGCACTCTGAAGGACTGGAAGCCTATAAACATCCAAGCTTCTTTGCTAATTTTACATTCAGAAGAATTAAAATGAACAGTTTCTGTAACTTCTAATCTCCATAGCAATCTCTACCATCTTTTAGTATTTTATGTAATGAACAGAGAGATGGATTTTTAAAAAGCCTGTTCCAAACACAAAATAAAAATCTTTCAAGGGTGATGTGTTGCCAGCTCTGGATAAATGACAGATAGGTCTACAGTGGTCTACATAAATAGTAACCTGGTCAAATAATTAGGCTTCTTACCAATTTTAGGCTGAAAACTTCATCTGAAGTAAAACACATCTGATTGTAATTTAAGGTACAGAACACTATCCCCATGAGATCTAACTCAGGCCTGCATCCAACTCCCTTTTCCTTGTAAAGGCATCATAAAAGTGCTGAGATACAGATAGGAGAGTTTGCTTTTAAGATCCTGCAAAGTAAAGGCCAGGAAATCTCAAAGGCCATTGCTCTGTCTTCTGGGTTTCTTAAAAATCACTTCTGCCATTTAATTGCATTCTTCCATGGTTTTGTTTATATTTTTTAAATAACTGTTTGACATTAAAACATCTAGAAAATAAGAGTTCTTTGTATGACAACTCTTTTCCAAGTAAAGCACTTTTTTGCAAAACAAAATTGTAGCAGTACAATCCACACAATGGAATTAAAAAAGTAGGGAGAAAAAAAAATTTGATCTGAACAGACATTGATTTAAAGAAACCTCATTCAGCCCCCCTCTTCAGGTATTTAAATTGACTTTGTCTCTACTTTTAATAGAATTCCATGCAGCTATGACCAGGGTAGTTACAGTAACCCAGCTCCCTAAGCTTAAATTACAACCAGAGAAGCCACAGGCCACCCTACTGTGGCAGGCTACAATTGTGTACAGGAATGAATTCCCCAAAAACCCCCGGGTTTTCTTATATCTCACTAGGATTCAGAGCAAAGTTGCTCTGTGACTTGCACAGAAACTCAGCCTGCAGACTCTTGCAGCTGCCACTGCTTTTGGTCCAGACAGATGGATACAAAGGAATGCCTAAGCCAACTACTCTTACCTACTCTAACAATTAACTGTCAGCCAACATGAGCTTTGAGTGGGAGAATAAGTGTATCCTGTATCACTGGTATAAAACACTTTGTATTTCACCAGTAGGAAGTTCTATTCCCACTAACAAGAACGGTAAGAGGCTCCTCAGAGATATTCTATACCCACCTACATACCTCAGACTACCACAAAGAGTTTTGGGGTCCTATTTACCTGCAAACCCTAAAGCTACTTAAAACAACCATGAAGAAAATACCTCTAATCAAAGGATGAGACAGCTAACAGAAATGCCAACAGCCTGGAAAATGTCCATTACACAAAAAAATGAAATTACTGTGTATGTATCTACCTTTGTGACGGAGGAGGATGCTGGTGGACAACCAGCCCAGTATGAGCCAGCAATGTGCCCAGGTGGCCAAAAAGGCCAATGGCATCCTGGCCTGTAGCAAGAATAGTGCAGCCAGTGAGAAGTGTGGCAGTGATTGTCCCACTGCACTGGGCACTGGTGAGGCCACACCTCGAGTACTGCTTCAGTACTGCCCTCACTTCAGAAAGGCATTGAGCTGCTGGAGCCAGGCTCAAGAAAGTTCTAGAAAACTGGAATGGGTGAGGGACCTGTTTAGTCTCAAGAGCAGGCCCAGGGGGAACCTCATTGCTTTCTACAGCTGCATGAAATGAGACTGCAGTGAAGCGGGGACTGGTCTCTTCTGCTCTGCCTACAGAGGACAAGAGGAAATGGCCTAAAGCTGAGACAGAGTTTTTTTAGAATATTAGATGAGATATTAGAAGGGTTTTTTTCACTGTTAGGATTGGAATAGGTGGCCCAGGGATGTGGGTCACTATTCCCAGAGGTGTCTAGGAGGCATCAGGATCTGGTGCTGGGTGATGTGGTGTTTTAGGGGTGGTGCTGGGTTGGATTCAATGATCTCAAAGGTCTCTCCCAACCTTGATGATTCTGTGATAGAAGGACATGGGACAACTGGGCAGCACAGTCACAGGAAGTGAAAGGCAGGAATAGTGTACACTAAGAAAATCTATAAAACATTAAAGGCTATCAGATATATTAGCAGCACAAAGCATTCCTTTGGCATTTGCAGATAGAGTATACCAGATCCTACTGCTTCATGATGTGCTACTATTTTCTGCTGCTCAAAATGTAATGAGTGTCTTTTCTATGCCAGGAGGAAGGCACCATTGTACCACAAGCCAGAGAGCAAGGCTGAACTAAAATACAGACCAGGAAAATAGGATGGTAGATTGAATTATTTATATGCATGTTTATATGTACACATGCTCAAAGCAATACCATTCTTAGGCACTGTAAGCAGTCCTTTTATTTAAGTACAGTCCTTTGGTGGGCAAAAACCCCCATTTTCCTCGTGGGATAAAAAGAAACAAAAAGGAAGAAATAAGAAAAACGCATTCATGTACTGCAGACATGGCTATAGGAGACACAGTCCCTTGTTTGTAACTTAAGAGCTTTTAAAATGCAGTAAGATGCATACAACAGCAGAAGACAAAGTCAGTAGAGGATGTTACATTAATCTCACTCCTACAATATTCAGGAATTCTTTGATGCACCTCATAAGATATGCCAGGGTACTGTGAATATTGGATAGTCTTTCCCATTCACATCTTTTTTCTTTGTAGACACAAGCATTACCAGAAAGATTTGGCGAGTTTACACACCAGTAATTTGTCTTGTAAGCCACCTCTCTCATTTTTATCACACACACAGACCCAAAAGGTTTCTTCTGACCTACACTAAGCTCTTACAGCACCAGCTATAGCAGATGTGAAGGCAGCAAATTAAGGGTGTCAAAAGTGTCAGCAGCACAGAAACAGAGAGTGTTGAAGAGGTGACCTCAGGAAACCAGCACAACTCTGGCTGTGGTGAATGCATTTCTGTATAAGGTGTTCTGGCCAAGCTGAGAAGCCTTGCCTTACACTGCATTCATGCACATGAATTCATCCAGATTATGCACGTGGAATGTTTGCACAATCACCATCAAGATTTTTTTTTCCTGAGGGAGTATTTCCAAACAAATTCAGGGAAAGATGATAACAAACTGCCTTGCAATTTGGGATTTATTACTGTTAAATAGTAAAGAAGCAATATTGCCTCAAAAACACACAGCGATAACAAAAACTGGGATTTCTTTCAAACTCACTACCTGTTACAATGCATTTCTTTCTTTCTAGCTCTTCCACTTTCCTTGCCACACCCATTTGCACAGTGGATTACATGAAAACAACTTTATCATATGAACGACAGGATTTTGAACCATGATATTCTGAGCTGATTTGGGAATGCCATTTGGTAACAATGTAAAATCAATAAATCGTAAGTGTGAATCAAAATATTTAACTTTCAGGAAAACAGATACAACAGTCTGCTGCCATTTAAGACAAATTATATTCTGCCAACAGGAAAGGAACACATCATTTAATCCAAAATTATTTTATAGCAAGCATTTACATAAAAATACAATTATGATGACATCAGAGTCCCATCCATCTAAAGGGTGGAATTTTTCAGACACACAGAAAGCTTGACAGTTACATACTGACAGTCCTGATAAATACCACAATTCAGTAAAGCCCTACAGAAATCATCTAACTTCAAATGTGCTGGCAGCTCCAGTGAGAGAGTGAGAGTGCTGAGGTGCTAGAAAAACTTGCTCCATTACATGACAGACACAACCAAGCCAGAGCATTTGGACCTGGGTTAAGTTTCCTACATTCTGCACTCAAAGAGGGCTTGAAGCCACACATTTGGGCACAAGAGGCATCCCTCAGCTCTGCTCTGCCATCAGCCTCATCTGCTGCAGCCTAGCAAAAGGACCAGGGCTTGGCAAGAGTGAGGCTGAGCACACGGCAGTCCCTGAGCTGGAGAGGAACCACAGGTACCTGCTCCAGACCAAAGGACTTGCACAAGGCTGCCAGGTGCTCTCCCAGCCAGAACAGTCTGAAAGACTTTTGTATTCCAGCCTCTGAACTGCCTGAGCATGGATGGGGTGCAGCCCATGTACTACCCACTGTGAGACATGGCAATGAAATCATCTTCCTCAGAACAGGAATCAGAAGAAATCTTCTTGGAATGACAGAGCAAAAACTCTTCATCTGCCTTAGTACTTATGTGAGCTTAAAAGAGCAGGGAGCAATTTAAAAACTACCTTTAACATTGAAACATCTGAGTACATTACTTGGGATGTGCAAGACTGTCAAGTTAGCAGATTTATCGACCCCTTACCTCTCCCATCTCTCAGTTTTGAGCATTTATATTTGTATCCGGTTCCTGCTTGAAAATATTGTTAAATTATTTTCCTTACTGAACTGTGAAAGAATAGTCATGATGATGCAGATAATAAAATACTCACAGTATGGGGAAAAAACCCTTCAGAAATAATTAACAAACCCCTACAAATTAAATAATCAACATGACCTTTACTAATAAAAGTTCTTGTGGCTTTAAAGTAGCATTTTACTTTCTCTAGAAAGGACAAAAGCTCTTTGTAACTATCCACTTGGGAAATGTTCAGTCTGTAAATTAGTGAAATAGATTAATGTTATTTTAATCTATGTACCTGTTCTTCCTGTAAAAGGTAATTTAGAATTTAGAAAAGTATGTAGACCTAGTATCAATTGCATTTTTGAATTATATTTTATCTCAGTGATAAATTTTATCTCAGTGATCAGCAAGCAGTTACTTAATGAAACAAAACCCGCTGCTTTTTGTCCAGTTCCTACTGGAGACAGTTGTTTTAAATCAGGAAGCAAGGACAGCAAGAATGCAACAATTTCTCTGAGTAATTGTTTTGGCTTGTTCCTGTATGCCTTGTTTATTTTTATGAAAGTATTGCTTTATAACTGGAAAATGACTCAGCCATAAACTATTGTTTTATCATTCTGAGTGGCCAGTGTTTCTGTTTTTGATAAAAGCCAAGTTTCAAACAGTTTTCAGGAACATAGGAAAAAACCTAACTGTCAGTAAATGTGCTTATATTGACCATGACATTTTCCTCTATGATGGTGCCAGCATGTCAGAAGGAGAGGATTGCTTTCAGACTTGAACAACTTCTCTGTTGCTGAAGTGAACTCTCATTATTGCCATATTTGTATCTATCAGTAGCAGAAAACCTTCAATATCTGACATTGCATGCTAAAGAAAACAATTATTTTATGCATATATTACCAATCTATTTTTAATTTTAATCAGTTTGAAAATGTTTTTCAATCCTGTTTACTACTGTTTAAATTTGGCACTCTCCAGGAGTTGTTTTAAGCCACGCTAAGGACAAAATAATGGTGTGACTTTACTTAGGAGAAGTGTACTCACAGTGTAGATGTGAACTTTAACAATGAGGTGTAACTCATGTGCCAGAGAGCAGTAATATACCTACTTCTGGCATAGAGAAACGTCATCCCAAATAAATAAATTCTCCTATTTCCCTGAAAAGTACTAAGTTAATTAAGATCTAAATTCATCTTGCCAAAATGAGTTTAAGAATTTGGTTTGACAATGCTCCCTTAAGTTGGCCCCTCTGTGAAAAAGCAAAAACACCTCCCAGATATGCTCTCTCAAATTCAGCACATACTTTTACATGAGTTTATTAAACTCGGGGAGTGAGATGTATACATTTAATTATACTGAATTTTTAACAGAATTTTGGAGGAAGTACTTAACATCATCTGGGAGACAGGAGCCCAGAGATTTTATTACTTCAATTAATAATTCAACCTCTTTTGCCTCTGTTTACCCACTTGCAAAATAGTTATAATGATAAATGCACCTCCGTTGGCAGAACCAGTGGGAGGTTTAATTACTTAACATTACTGAAATGACTGAAATTTTGTGTTGAAAGGTATTATAGAGTATAGGGTATGAACATCAATAAAATATAAGCTGCAGATCAAGCAAGCTATGATAAAGAGCAAGCCACTTCATTTCTCCTAGTATCCCAGAACCACTTCACCACACTTTTTTTTTATTGAAAACCAATTTAATCCTTACTGAGAAAGCCATGCGTCTTAAAAAACTGTTAAATTGCTGATTAAAGAGAGAAACCATTTCTTTCACCTTTCATCCTTTTAAAATAACTGTTTATTAGGTTTTTCTAACTCGATTATTAATATGAGGATAATGTTGTGTTTAGACCAAAGAGCAGACTTGGACATACTTTTTATTATTTATTTTATTTTATTATTTATTATTATTTAATTAAACAATATCCAGAAGTCTAAAAATTGGCATCAATATTATTGATGATGTTTGGAACAATGAGATAACTGGTTTTCAATCTTAATTGCCAAAATTTTGAGCACCATCCCAGGATCCTCATCCCGGCAAATAAACACTTGAGGAAGCACAGAATAAGGTATGGTTAATTTAGGCCCTCGATGATAGTGCAACATTTGCTTTTTTGTATATGGTTAGTTCCATTAATATAATGTGGCATCTCATAAATTATGTAAACATCAACCATATGTTGAATTCATTCAAGTTTGGTGTGTACATAATATTTACAGTATATTAGTAAATTGAGAGAATCTATGTAACTACAAATGCATAGAGAATTTCTAATTCTCTAGACAGTTATTCCTCAGTTTGAAAGCTCTCTAAGTAAATACTTTAAACAAGACCATTTCTTGCTTATTAAAATAGCCTTGGACAAGAAGAGAACAAATAGAAGTATTTGCTTAATTAAATGTGCTTATATCAGCACAATGGTCTGTTTCATGAATACAGGTTAACACTCAGAGTGAAACAATGACTGATATTAGATAATCACTACTGACTGACTGGGAGTCAAAAGGAAAAAAAAAAAGTCTCACCAAGCTCTTGCTCTATACTGGCATATAACTGCTATACCTGTGGCCTCTCTAATGATCCCCAGGTGATGCAGAGGAATGCAACAGTCCCACAACATAAACAAACATGAGAATGAGTCCAGTGCCCTGGACAATAAATCCATCTTACAGATTTCCCTGTCAAGAATGTGGTCATGTTACAAAATGTTTCACTGAAATTCAGATTTGAAAGCAGATACAAAATAATAAAATATAGGTATCTTTCTCCCTAAGCACTCGAATCCTGAAACACTTCAGCAGAAACCTTTCTTCCCTCCCCCAGCTACCTTTGAGATCTTGTAATTTATAAGAACATAGCAGCATGGGGATTAAATATTAATCAAAGTCATTACCATCATCGTTAGAACATATTTCAAGAGCCCCACAGAAAGAGCATATTATTTCACTAATAAAGATGGTATCATCAGAAATATGTAGCATGGTAGGTATGAAGAGGAAAAAAGAAATGATCAAGTGGTAACTCAAAAGATTTCTGAAGCTTATAGCACTATTCAAATGCGAACTCATCCTTTAACTGAGTCTGTTTAAACAAGGCAGACTCACCATGGGCAAAACTGAGCTCTATATAGAACCAGAGAAGCCCACAGTATATTTAAAATAAGTAACTTTGCTGAAGGAAAAAACCCACCTATGCTAATAAAATAAATTTTTTTTAAAAGAGGGACCCAAACTCCGTCAATATATTAGTGAAATTCTGGAGCAGCTTCAGTGGAGATCTGAATTCATTTGGTGTGCAATGGGGCTTTCCAAAGCACAACCAGGGCACCTGAAACCAACACTGCTCACAGGATGACTTATTCTTTGCATCAAAGAAATTACCAGCCTTATGAAATAGTACGACTTCCATTATTTGCAAATTAAGGTGTAAATGATTAATAAAACAAATACCTCTCCCAGCCCCAAGGTACTCCCTAGCTGATTTTATAGGGCCTACATATTACTTTCATGTTTAAGCACCACTCTTGCATAGAATTAAGTGCATAGTGCAACAAAAAGCTCAGAAGTACTAAAAACATAATTGGCATAATAATAATACAGGATATATTTTTTTCATTTTCTGGCTTACCAAGTCGTGAGAAAGTGAGTTAAATATTTCTTTCAAGTATCACTCTTCTCACAATTCTATCCTCCAAACCACAGGTCCAACAAAATGTCTTTCACAGCAAATATAACATTTAATATGAACATGCAATTAGGTCCTAATCAGTTGGATTAATTACCACATCAGGGTTTACAATAAAACATTTATTGCCCACACTTGCACACATTAAAATTAATTATTTAAAAGAACATTAATGTTATTGCTTGGCCTTTTAATTTTCATTATAGAAAGACTCTTACATGGCTTTGTTTCTGAACACAAGAAAATGAGGGTCAGGATCTATGCTAATTCTAATAATTATTAATATAGTTGAAATGTGGACAGATGCTAAGCTCTAAACAGAGATACCTTCACTTAATTTAGGCAATAATAACTGGCTATAGAATATTTTGAATACAATGAGCTATGTAAGTGTTTTGCATTAATTATTACAGCTTGAATAAGTACTTCCTTCAAATTCCAAGGGTGAGGGGGAAATACCCTTAATTATTAGCTTTTTAGAGCCAAATAATACTTACATTAAGTTTCTATTTCTAATGAACTTATGAGTTCATACCTCAGAAACCTACTTTTAATAGCAGGACCACTACTGTAACCAGGGAGAATAGAGTAAGCCTTTTACTTCCAGATCTTATAACCTCAGGGGAAACTTCCCTGCTAAGACATTATTTTCTGCAAAGACATTATTTTTTGTAATGTCATATCATTGGGGGAGTAAGAGACTTTAGTAGGGGCTTCACTTTGCACTGCTATTCAAGATGCTTGAATACCCTAAGTAGGTTTTAATTTTCTACTGAATATTTTCCATGCCTCTCTACCTGAAACTGACTCCACTCCTATCACATTATTTGCCCACCTTCAGAGAAAATCACACTCCAGATACATGAAATGTGATAGAACAAACTTTTTTTCCCAATATAACTAAAAATGCAATTTTTAACAGAAGTTTTAGATCAATAAGAGATGGTCAGCCTATAACAGACAATGAACCTTTCTTGATGCAGAATATCAGTGAGATTCCAAGTCAAATGATTCTGAGAACAGGAAGCCCCTGAAACTTAGTGAGCAAATAGCTGTCACCCTAAGAATGGGTGACAACACCCCCTTGGCAGGATAAGGCAGCCAGGGAGCTTCTCAGCCTTCAGGAATAGGGACCCCAGCTCATGGGACCAGGGGCCTTCTGTGCCTGCTCTGCTGTGTTTAGCACCAAACTCCCACCTGAGGGTGGGCTCAGGGAACACTGACTGAGGCTGCTCAGACAGGCAACACAATGTGATTTTTCATAGTAGGATTTTGTGCTACTGATTTCAAAAATACTGTGCAATGTTACATACTTCTTTTGAAACAGTAGAAACACATGGGCACTACTTTTTAATGTATGGCAAAAAATGGATTTTGTAAACTGCCCTGTAAATGAGAATTTATAGATCCAAATCAATTTACAACAGTGCAGAACACAACCAGCAATGAAGAAAACCACTGCTAACTAGTAATTTAAGTCTCCAAAACTTTTACTTTATGGAAACAAGGTTACATTCAAGGAGATACTTCCAACATGGAAATTCTAGTTTTAGAAATCAGACCTAACCTCCTGAACCAATGTCTCTTCTTGCACAAATTAGTTTGTGTGGTTTAATTCAATTGGTTTCTTTCTGCAATGTTGAAATGCATAGGAAAAAAGAAGAGTTCATGTTCTTAAAAATGGTATTAAAAATCATATAAATCAAACTGCTTTTGAAACTCAGGTGAGTTTTATAATATTCAAAGAAATTTCACACGGAGAAAGAATTTTCATGATAGGGATCAAACATTAGAACATCCTTGGAAGTATTCAAAATGACTGAACACAAAGCAACTGAAAACTTCAGATTTGCTCTAGCAAATCTCTAGGGGTCCCTTGAAACATGAATTACTGTAAAAATCTATGATATACTAGATCTGTGAATATTTGAAAAGGATGGACAAAAAAATATGTGGACAAACAGTCTCCAATGTTCTATCAGCTTCTAAAAAAGAATCTCAAAGCAGAGCATCCCAGGGGGTCCCCTAACAATCAGAAATTAGCTATTTTACCCTGAAACAAACACCACAAAATGTATGCACTTTGCAAACAAACCACGTAGATGCATTAGAACACCTTAGAGTTTGAGATCCTTCTGCAGCCCTTCCTCTTCACATGGAGCATCTCTGAATTCCAAATTACAAAGTCAATGTGATCTTAATAATGCCTACAACCCTATATGTAGATAGTCCTTTGAACAGGAATGAGCTCTGTTACAGAATATTAATCAGAATATTAATTATGAAAAAATGTTCCCTCTTCTTTTTTACCCTTTGCTTGAATCTTTGCCCATTCAATTTGTGTCCCTGAAAACAGAGAAAATAAGAAAAATAGACACTAAAGCTATCATAATGTATTTAACAGTGTTAACTTGTGTGCTAATTTATACACTATAACCACGATTTCTGGATTAGACTATCACTGAATAACTTTGACATATTTGAGGCACATAGCTAAGACAAATGAAAAAGCACTCCTTTTAAAATCAGCAGTTGAACTCATGTTTCAGTGCTTTTATAAGAAAATGAAGATGGGATCTCTCAAAATCACCTACTTAGTTCAGAGAGTTTTTAAATCCCTTCCTAATGCTAGATAAACAGAATTTCAACTTTTTAACCAGCCAAACAAAAACATTTTGAAACTATGTAACAGAATAACCTCATTTTAGGGAATAAAATTATCGGGCCATGTCAAAGTAAAATGCAGCATGCATTCTTAAAACATGGAAAGTGTCTGTCTCAAGTTTTTGATGTACTTTTATGCATCTGTATCAATGATATGCCTTCATTTACATAAAAGTCAGATGATTGGTACTTACTGGAGCTTGCTCTCTCTTCAGAACAGCTAACTATGGAAATGAAGGATTTCCTTTTTACTCCTGTCCCTACAATGCCTCCTCATCAACATCTCTAGTCCAACCCAGTCATGAATGTAGTAAGAAAGCCAAGCTAGCAGAGTGCTATCAAACACTTCTGTAAATAATAAGAAACAGAAGCGATGATGGCACCTTGAAACCAGCGCTCAGCAGCCATAGATAAATTCTTTACATTTCTTCAGTTTTCTGATGTTTAGAGGTCTACTTTTCTTCAGTAAAGGCAGTTGAGACACAAATCAGCCATTTTTACAAAATTTTGCCCTGGAGAGCAGTATCTATATGATACTATTTATGACATCTTCTGCAGAACAAAATTAAGCTTAAGAAGTTTCCTTCTGAAACAGATGTTCAGAACTGGTACAAATCACAGAAAAACTTATTACAACAGTCACTTTACCCATAGCAACAATCACTGCTAACCAAAGGGTTAAGCAGTTGGCAATGACATGAACAACAGAAAAAATTATTTGACAATATTCCACCCTCATTCCAATTTCTACCAAAGCATCAATTGTAATTATAAATTTTCACCAAAGATGTCAGATTCTTATGTTAATCTCTGCACAATCTGACATTGCCATTCTTCCACTTGTATAGATGTGAACAGTTATCATTTTGTTTGTATGTCACCACAGACAACATAATCAATAGTTTTCATATCTTTCTGTTCATACTTTTTGTTAAAATGAATTTCTTGAGTGCTGCTTACTTTTGTTCCACTATGAAACTTGTTACTGCTTGAATAGAGAGTACTTAATCTCAACAATAAACATTATAATGTATGATGGAGCAGTCAAGTGAAAAAAAAAGTTTCAACATTTTTTTTCAGTCCCCATTTTAACACAGTCTGTCCTTATCAAATTAATATCTAACAACAGTGACACAAATGGAACACAATGGATGGCTTTGTTCACTTTATTTGTACTAATCTGAAGCACAAACTGCCTTTCACTTTTTTTCCTTTTATGCTCCGTAATTCTGTAGTATGGAAATCTTATTTCATGAAACTCAAAGCAAAAAATTTCAACTGGAAGTAAATGGTTTCTAAAATATGACATGTCTGGATCAATGATTTAAAGAAGATCCACAAACAGATGGATTGTTTGTTTATTGTTCCCATATGCAAAGAGCCACCAGGAAGGCTGGAGAGCTATTCTTTCTGACCTGTCACTCAGGTGAAAGAACCATGCAGGCACATTCAGCTCTTCCTGCAGTTCTACAGCAGAACTCCCTCACCTCTGAGCTGTCAGCACAGTTGCTTTGTAAAAGACACAGACACTGACAGATTTTCATAACAGTTGCAAATGACACTTATTGAAAAATTGTTCATCATAGGATAGTGGCTCCCATGCCGGTAAACTTAATCCTTACTGTGCTGATCCATTTACCTATTCTTCATGGATGCTACTTTACAAAAAGGTAATTTTTTAAATCAGGCACCAGAGACACAAACTGAAATGCAAAGACGATAATAAATTCATGCTGGCATAGGCTTTACTTCAGCTTTCACAAATGAGCACCACTGTACCAATGGTGACACTGGTCTGGACTTTATGTTTGCTGAACTTGAGTTTGGAAGCTGACTTTCTTCATATGCTTCCCTTCCAGGCACCAAAAGAGACCAAACTGCTCCAATAGAAAGAGCTTCCTTTGTATATAATGACTTAGCTAAGGTTTGAGGCTCTAGCTTCACCAAATGAGTACTTTAGACACTTAATACCCAACAAAGAATGTCCAAATCTTCTATTGCCAGCACTCAACTGATTTTATCCACTGTGAACTAGAACAAGTTAAGAATTCATCCACACCTTACCAGTTTACAACTGACACATATAAATAATAGAATATGCTTATATCACCTAACTGCTAGGTTTAGCCAGAGGTAATTAATTACTGTTAGAAACTGCAGGCCTGGCCTTGTCTAGAAGCAGAGAAATTACGAGTTCCCCTTGAATAAGAGCCTCAGGCCTGTGAAGCTTATGCACTTAACTTTGTAAATCCAACAGGACTCAAGTCTAAGCCTAATGTACATCCATAACCTTAGAGTAATAATACTTCAGGCTGCTGAAACAGCAGACTTCAGAGAACAGTTTGCAGCACAGCAGTACTTCTGTATATTTGTAATAATCTCTGAAGTGTCTTCTGACCCTATTTACTCCTGACAAACTGCATTCATACACACAGGAGTTGCAGAATTCTTCCTGTGAACTTGCTTTTCTAGCAATTTGCCCTCCACAACAATTTCGTCTTCTCATGTACCCTGCCATATCCCTGACCACTCTAATCCTGGAGCAAAGAAACTTTAGAATATTCACTGGTAATAATAGTCCTTGGAAAAGATTTATCAATTTCAAAACTCAGATACATTTTAGAATTCAGATATTTAACACCACTGATGCTTACCAATTTTCCACAATTACCACCATAACCATTCTATGAGAACTCTATGCTGAGAAGAGGATTAAGATGACCAGGAGATGCTAGAAACTTTTATAAAACATCTTTTGAATGTCTGGCATTTTGACAGTGTAATACTTAGTCTGCTCTTCTGACTGTCTGCTACAAATTTGTATTTGTCTTTGGATATTCTTCTTATGGCAAAAGAGTCGGTTGTGAGGAGACATGTACCTTGGTTTTACTGCAGTGAATTACACATCTATTCAGAGATCATGCTCTCCCAAATGAACATCCAAGCCTGCTAAAAAAGTCTGCCAACATACTGTGAAGATCTGGGAAATGGCACACACTCACAAATGCCAGATGTAATTCTGCCCACAAGAAAAGTCAGATGGATTCCTCCAATAAATTCCTACTTCTTTTGTCTGCCTCTTGGTTGATATATGATACCACTGCAGATGTATCCAATTTTATTAAAATTTGTCCCATCAGCTCTACTCCAAAAGGAGAATTTTCAGATTTACCCTGGGCTTGTGCACATTTGTTACAAGTTGTTTTTAAGCTGAAACCCAAGTGTTAAGCTTTATTCCATTTAGTTTAACAAGGTCCATATCTACACAGGCAGTCTTCTGTGTTTGTGGGTGTGAAAAACAACTGTATTTTTCTAAGACTGCTTGGATATTTGAGCTCCCATCTCAGTAAATCTTTCAGCTAGCCCTGAAACTGGAATTATTCTGTTGAATTTGGCTAAATTTGAAAATCTTCATAAATAGTGGAGTTCAAGCTACAATACATCCCACAGCACTACATGCAAGCCACAAGATCTCCCCACCGCTAGCTCTTCAAATCCTAGCAGAAGCTTCACTAAAGAACTAAACTGGAGAATAAAAGTTTTTAGTGTTTAAAAATTAATGTTGAAATCTTTTCTTTAATGAGTGGCTAATAAAGTATTTCACTATGGAGATACTGGTAAATCTGTAATTACAGATATCATTCAATTCTCCAGTTCCAAAGACACCCCTAATGTTAATGAGCAGACAGGAAATTCACACAGTTGAAAGCCAAAACAGTTGTCTATGGCCTTTGCTCAATTTGACATTAATAAAACTGTGAACTACTCTAAAAACCTCATGTTCGAAAAATCACCACATACTAGAAAAGTATTCAAGAGAAAGTTAAATAGAGTGGCAATTCAAAGTAATTTTGAAAAGGCTTTTTGAGTGAATATTTACTAAAATTTAAGCACAATAATTTACAAGCAATCATATACACTGGAGAACAACTGCATTTGCTACAAATTCAAGGCTTTCCTAAGAGGGAACACTGAGGAAGCCGGGTCAAAATTTTTTGAATTGGGAAGTATTAAGACTTGATATTGAGCTAACATTGTAACATCTTGCACTGAATTACACATATGTTTAAATATGTGAATTGATGAAATACCTCCACATAAATAACTCCCTCCTTCCTCTACCCCCCCAAAATACAGCTACACAAATACACCGCTTGTTCAGCACTGCTTTATATACAGAAACTAAGCTTTTCATTCAACTGGTCTTTCTGTAGTATTACTACCCCTTAGAAAAGCTTGTGTTTTGTTTCTAAAAATGACATTTTTGGCATTATGCCCACATTGCTTAGGATTCTGAAGATATTGTCCACAGTCATCCTCCCACTTCCAGTCATTCATTTTGCAACTAGTGTTTGCAGAGACTGATGATCTCCAAAGTCCCTTGTGATAAGATTTTGTATTCCACTTTCTTTTTTCACCACTGAGGGTAGTAAGTTCTATTCTATTCACATTTAAAGGAGCACAGAGTGTAAAAGTTAGTGATGCCCATGGGAAGAGACTTTTCTGTTTGGGACAAAGAAGAGATTAATACTGTGTGAGAAACAGGGAGATAAATTTTAACACAAGTGTGAAAATGAATTGGGGTTACCATTTTTGTCACTGTGGGGTCACATCTGGCCTTGTGATGGATGAGTCAGTCTGTGTATGAAATTAATATACACAAAAAACTTTATTAATGAAAGTACTAATTACCCCAAGATGATAACACACCTTGGATCTAAATCAGATACTGCTCAAGAGCATAGTGGGGATAACTAAGTATTGTTACATGAGTGCCTTTCTCACATGAGAAAAATACAGTAAAGATTCTATACATTTCAGTTCTTGCAGAAAACCATCTAAAAGCATATTGGGGCTTCCTGTAGAAACAGAAAATCTCTGAAAGGGGCCTTTAAAGTTGGCAAAATCAGTAAATTTAATCTATCCACTTTCTTCTGACCTTTAAACCTGACCTGAAAAAAGTGTTCGGCAACATAAATTTGATCTCTAAAGGCTGCTGCAGATCTCATTTTCTGCTGTTTTTCCATTAGGCATTTATGGGACTGGCTGGTGTTACAGGGGACTAGTAAAATGTCGAAGTAATCCTGCAGTTCCTGTGTATGAATTCAGCTTTTCCCAGTGAGATGACAACATTTTTTTTGTCTGCCAGGGTTTTTTCAGATACTGGAGAATAAGATTAATACCATAGGTGTGATGCTATTTTTTTTTTTTTTCATTTGGTAACACTAACCAGATCTAGCAGTTCAAGTGTTGAAACAAAAGAATTCTTTCCTGAGCCAATAAGGTGGCTTGGTGCACATCTGCACTAATTGAAATCACAGCAAGGCTTTTCAGGATAGGAATTGTATCCAAAGCATACAGAGGATTTGAAGATCTTGGTTTTGTGTTTGTACATTCTCACAAGTGCAGAGGAAAGCAGCTGCTTCTATTTATGAACTGTGCTGACACATGTGCCTCAACATACCAGTGACATAATGTGCAACTTAGCAAGCTAAAGACTGGCCAACTGTTTTAACAAGGAAAAGGAAAGGGCAGGTATAGAAGGCAAGACAATAGAAAAGAATTTATAATAAAGACATCTAATTTTCAAGTAGCACATTCTATAATTTATGCTATAATTTTCAAGGATTAGAGCTAGAGGATGAAAATAACAGGTTAATACATCATCCTGCCCTTTCATCCACCGATGGCCCTTGACTTCCAAGTTCCCTTCTCCCATCTTTTTGGCTATTGCACTTTTTCCATAATACAGCCACCAACCCCCAACCCAAATTCACTTTCCACTTCTTTTATGCTACAGTAAATTTTGAGGTAAATTCTTCTTCCTGAAGTGTTGTTTTTCTCTTGACTTTGCTAACCTTTCCCTTTTAGATGCTCTTACCTAACAACTCCTTCAGTACCTCTTTTGCAAGATCCCCTTCTACAGTACTGAACATGGTTCTGCAGGTGGGTTTAACATATCCTCTGCCTGCCTCCTGTTTTGAGGTAATCATCACCAAACACATTTCAGCTGACAGCAGAAGGACCTTTATTTCTTCTCCCTTCTGTTTTTGTCATGCCTTACTCTGTCCAAGCTGAGATCCCTATTTTCAAACCACATTCTCAAGTATTTTTTTATGTTGCCACTTGAATTCTTTTAAAAGTTGCTGCAGAAAATTTTACTTACTTACTAGTCGCACAGCTTAAATTGAGCAGACATCACCTTATTCCAACTGTGTTTGAAAATGAAATACAAATAATTTTCCATTCATCACCTTCCTGAATTGAGTGAGTATTTGGGATTTGGCTTCTCTTCCAGCTTTGATACCCATCTTAAACCAGATTATCTCTGAGCATACACTGCTTGCTACTTCACTTGTGAAACAATCAGCTATCTTCTTTTACCCCATTCTGTCCCACAAGCAGGTGGACAGCTTCCTGTAAGCTTTGGCTTTCCAGGTCCACTATAAAGCTTTTAGCTCTGGAGATTCTGGGAATTCTGGAATACTCAGAACAACATCATTGCTATGTTCTTATTTTTATGTGCTGTCCCTACTGCACACTCTGCAACAGGAAATATTTCTCTGAGTAGCATCCCAGCAGGGCTTGGATCTGTCATTGGGCTCCAAGGCACTACAACAATAGGATGAAAAAAGAATAAATCTGTGTGAAAGTTTATAGAGAAAGTTCCTGAGACAGAGAGGAAAGAGCACAGTTTTGAGTGTGTTTTACCCCGTGCAAGTCACACAATACTGACCACTGTCAGTCCATATGCTGCAATCGTAGTAAAACAACAGAAGTAATGGAGGGGGGGACAGCTGCAATTCTTTTGTTCAACTGCAAAAGTAAAATCACTCATTATTGATTTAGTCCTGGAAAACCACAAAAGCATTTCTATACAATAATTAAATACTGCACAGCAGAGGGAGTTATACCAAAGACAGTTAGGATCCTGACATTATTACAAGAGAAGTAAAACTTAGTTCAATCAATGAATTTCAGTGTCAACAGAAGAAAATTAAGATTGTGATCACATACAGTCATAAGCGTTCCTTTTGGAAAAAAAATCATATAATTAAAGGTGCTAGTTTCCACATCAAATTCCACTTTGGATGTGGTTAAATTCCAGCTTGGTTAAGTATTTCCTGTCTATTTAATTTCATCCTGTAGATCCAGCTGCACATAGTTATTCCACACTTCCTGTTCTAAACTATCACACAGTGCCATTGTGAGTTACTGAGCAGCTTCATTCTTTTTGATTCTTTATATGATGTATCAATTACATCATCTAGAAAGTGCTTTGAGACTCTCTGAGTAGTCACCAGAGATGTCAGGTTGTATCCTTAGCAAACAACATGTAGTGCAAACTTTCAAAAACCCCAACTTTGAAAAGGCAGTATAAGTAAAGTAGAAATTGTTAGATTATGGCAAATTATGCAGAGTAACCAAAAAATAAAAGCCAAATAAAAATTAATTCCAGACCGAGTTTTCAGAAAAGTTACCTCAATTTCATCATGAAGATGCTGCAGTTTCTACAATAGTATTAGAAGGAAAAAAAAGGAAGGAGATTTAGAAGTAATTATACAAAACTAAAAAACTGATAACTGTATTTTTCTGTATTTCCTCTTTATCACTTTTTTAGATTATATAAGAAGTACATGACAAAACACAAGTAGGCCCTGTCAATCACTCAGTAATACCCTAGCATTCTTACCAGCTCACAAAGGACCAGAGAAGCTGAGTCCTCAGATAACACCTGGTCTAAGAGCCTTAAAAGCATTTAAAAATTCTGATCAATATATAAAACTGCACCATATATAAAAATACTGATCAATATATAAAACTGCACCAAAGGGAATCAGTTCACTTTTATGCTGTAGTAAGAAGTAGAAAGACCAGTTCTTGACTGTCCAGCTTCCACAGACTTGGTAAACTTGGGCTTACCAAGTTGCTGCTCTTTACAGTTTTTAATTTGGGATTCAGTCAAATAATCCAGTATCATTTGCTCATACTATTCTTCTATTTCCCCCATAAGTCAGGACAACTAAGGCCCCTCTGAACGGAACTCAGAAACCAGGACCCTTTGACAAGCAAAGTGGCACAATCCATCCTTTAAAACCTTACATGGTTATTTGTGTGTGAAGGAAAAAGAAACAGGGCTCTAGCCATGAACAGGAAACAGGGGCCCTCCAGCCAATGACCAGAATTACTGGTGATTCCAAGCATTCTCCACAGGTACCTCAAACATGCAGCACTCACTCAGTCACAGACACCAAGTCTGTGCATGGAACAAGAAAAACATTTTTGGAGGACATCACCTTAGATATCATCTCTAACCACACAACCTGCTGGTGGGCACATGACTCTTGTGAGGAAGTAAAAAGAGCATGAATATAACTTCAGCAGAATGCAGCTTCCTGATGTACCTGGACATCACTGCAAGAATTCTGCACAAATATTTTATATAAATAAAGACTAGTTGGTAGCAAACTTTTCCCCTTGTAACCAACACACAGGAGCATAGAACTTATTCTGGTTTCAGCCTACAATACTTATATAAGGTCTATCTACACATCATTGCCCTTTTCTCAAGAAAACTAATTATAACACCACTTTTCTATGACATTATAACAAACAGATTTCATCATTCAATGGTTTTAACCAAATTCATGTTCTTAAAAAAAGTCAGTGCTCACTATGTCTCTAAACCTAGACAAACACAAACAACATATGCTGCCTATGATACCACAAGGCATCAAACAGTTTGGATGTGGTAGCACTACTGGTGGAAAATCCACTTCCTACCAATGCCAGGGACAAGTAAGATGTTAGTAAGACTAATTAGTAGGACACATAAGAAAGACAAAGACTTGCTATGATTCCTTCAGCACATTTCAGACTAATGACCCACAATAGTGAAAGACCTATTGGTTTTACAATGCAGATCAATGCTTCTATGCAGTGAACAGCTTTTCTTGACTTCCACTATACAAATTACAAGTTGCTCTGGAGAAATGGTAACAGCACACTAAGTAAATGTAATTTCTCCTTTGTTTACACTTCTGTAAATCACAGTACTAGAATACCAATAAAGTTTCTCCACTCAAGTGAGGAGAAATGAAAGAACTTAATACCACATAAAGTTGCAAACATGGAAATACATGTCAGGGAATCCATGAATGTAAAAAAAATCCTGGACACATAGAGACACAACCTGGGAGACATCAGCTAAGCTATTTTCACATTCAACCTCAAATCAATTTTACTGCAACACACACATAATGTTTCACATTGGGATAACCTATAATAAAATTTACTTTATTCTTTCTAAGCGTATTTGCTGATGTAGGGAAACATGACCAAACAATGAGTCTCCATTTAGCAGTAGAAACACAGAAATTATATTTGCTTCTTTATTAAAATAACATGTGAAAGATGTATTACAGATTGAACTTCCTTTTGGAAACTTTAGCTGCCCTGGGAGACAACACAGCCTAAAATATTTCTTTACTAAGAATATCCATAATAGTTTTGGGAAGGTCTTAAAATAAAATTTAAAATATGCATGAAATATATGTTTTTCATGAGTTCTTTTTTTCCCTGTCTTTTCCTTATGAGCTCTAAACTGCCAATTTTAATGTTTTAATATTTAATTCAATTCACTTAGTCTTTTCACCCTTTGCCTTGTAGGACTTAGGAGAGAAAGGTTGAAAAGTTACAGAAAAGGGGAATTTATCTAATTAAATGGAAGTCTTTTAATGATGTTATGAAACCACTCAGAGCAATGTTTTAGATTTGCTCCTGCTGTTGTTTGAAGCTGTGGTGTTAAAAATGCCCTGGTTAGAGTTACAGACTGCTCTAAAAAACTGTGAGGAATTTATGTAGGATTTAAAACAGACACATGCTTTTAAAGTCGAGAACCTTCAAATACTACAGCTAATCCACACAATAATTCAACAACCAACCATGCTCAAATTCCTAACAGATACCATATGCAACCTGTAATAAAAACTGCATCAAGGTATTTCAAGCAATAGGATAATTTCATTTTCCACTTAAGAGCCCTATTTACTTTTAATTAACACAGTCTTATAAGGTGCATGAAAATTATTCCACCATTTTGCATACAACTCTTATACTGAAATGGTTCCTGAAGATATTTTACTTTCTAAAGAGATTGGGTTATTAAGTAGATTATTTTTGAGAAAATTACTGATCATTTATCTAAATATATTTGACAAACATACCACAACAATACCTTTTATTTTCTGTAACTAAAACAAAAAGATAGGACAAAGTGACACATCTGGTTCAGAAGTAGCAAAGGTATGTTAAAAAACAATAAGAAAAGCAACCTCCAGAGTTCAATGTCATGTATCCTGTAATGGAAAATGGTGCTTTGACAATATAGGAACACACTGTAAGGATACACTGAATTTAATGGTTTAGCCTTTACATTTTTCTATCTACTTTTTCATTCTAATATTCCCTCTCTCAACATCCTCCTCCTCCCCAAGGACTACACATCTTCTGGAATTGGACTTTCTCACAGGAATAACTGTGGTAATAAAGCTGAACCCAAATTCCTGTAGTAGTTAAAAAATGTACTTCATACAAATAACAGGATGTAATTCCTCTTTTGACTGTCTCTTTAGTTAAGCAATATATTTAGTTGGCTAAATAATTAGGCCATTGCTAAATGTGAAGATTTTTCAAATGTGAATCTAATTAGCCTAAGTAAAGAAGGTATTTCATGGGAAATTTTTTTTTGCCTTCAAGGAGATGATTCTACACTCAGTGAAATTGTGTCATCTTATTAACACTCAGCTTGTCTGGTATAGGTCCTGAATGATTTACTCCTGTACTCTGTTCCAAATTACAGATTCAGTTGTTCTTGAATACTAGCAATCTCTACTGAAGTTCTCAGGATTTCTATTAAAATGCTATACTTTGCAGAAGCAAAAATTTGACAGTGTGAGGATATTTTTTAAAAACCAGTAAAGAATTCTATTATGTCAAAAGAAAAATTTCTTTAAATAACTGAATTAATTGTTCATTACTACGATGGGAACTTGGTGCTCTTAACTGAGGAGGTTCAGCTTCAGATCAGTGAAGTCCATAACTGCTGACAGCCACAAGCTCCCAGAATTCCAGAAGACAGACACAGTTTTCCCCCTGTTTCCTTAAACATTTAAGGAATAGCTGACATCTATCAGATACCAGGTATTTGGCTAGATGGATTTTTGCCCTGGTCTACTCTGATGGAATTTGTTTTGCAGATATGAACAACTGGAAAGATTTTAATGTATCCTTGGGCATAGCAGCCTTTTACTCTATGAAGAAATTATAATTCAACACAGCACAGCTATTTAATAAACACAGCATGCACTAAACAAAGTATTTAAACTCTTCCATAAAACACCAAGAGCTCAGTGGTAATTCCTAAAGATGGCATAAATAACAACACAGCTATACAACTCCAGAGAGCAAAAAATCTTACACTGTCCACCTGAGGTAATCAGTATTTTGCAGCAATATAGATTTCCCCTTATGAGAGCATAGGGAAAAAAGAAACAAAATGAATACATACACCACGTGTCAAAAAATTATTTGTCCTGATAAAATCACTTTTATTTTAATTCACTTTATAACTAATTAAATGGCCTAAATTTTGGGTGCTCCCTACTTCTGCTTCTGACTGGCCACATTGAACAATTCACAAAGCTTTCTTTGGACTACACAGTATCATTTCCTAACACTTATACACACTTCAGCAACTTACTAGTGTTCACTAAGTGGAAGCAAGACCAGTCCATCTTCCAAAGTCTGGTGTTCACGTCTCTTACAGAAATTATTTGGGAGATAATGCTGTACTTCAGCTGTGACTTCCCTTAAAGAACTGCTTTTCAGAGTCCAAACAAGAATTAAACAATTCTTACTCTTACGAATTAAACATTTCAATAAAGTATTTCTAAATTATTGCTTAATTCTATGTTTGAAAGCTGTGTTTCTATGTATTTATAAGTTACTCAATAAAATGGTGCTTTGTCTTTTTTTTCTTCCTGAAGTTATTTTATGAACAGATGAAGGAAAAATGATCATAAAACAAAGTAATTTCTAAAAGCAAAATTATGGACTTCAACTGAAATGCTTTCCAAAGATTTTTAATTGCCCTAAATTTGTGAAAAACTACCCAGGAGATCAACAAATTCATATCAATGAACTGCATTATACTATTGAGAGAACCCTTGGCCTCAAGCCAGGGAGAACAAATAGAAAGGACCATTTTCACTTGGCTGCAAATTATCAAAAAGCTAAGAGAAAGCTATGCAGTTAAAGTGACATGTTTGTATGGTGGGAAAAAGATCAAATATTGATCGTCCAAGCTGAGGTAATTAGAGCAGTTGTCAAGGAGATGTGATGCATGTCGTTAGCCCTACAGAAATGCATCTTTGTTTTATATTGAGTGAATTAGCTGTTCAGCAGTTGGCAGCGATTTTTTCTTTTCTTTCTTTAAAAGGCCATACACCATTCAGTAGCAACATATTCCTGCAATCCAAATTTTTAAAAAATAAACATACACAAATACACATTAAAAGCTTCTTCTAAATACTGAAAGTTTTTCTACCTAGACTTTTGTGGCTATTTTGTCAAATGCACGTGTAAAACATATATCTTCCCATGCTTATACCAGGGTATCACCTCTAACTGTAAATGGAGAGAAAGACACATGGCGTGGAACTGAAATGCCTGCTGCTTTATTAGAACCCTTCCACCTCACCCTAGGCAGCAAGTCCTTGCAGATTAATGCCAGTCCACTGAGGACTGGAAGCACACACCACTATGGACACCAGAGAGACCCATCTGCTGGAGCTGGTGCCACCCATGCATTTCATTCAGCAGGGCAATGGTGCCCCTTCCCCAGCAGCGAGCCCACAGTGCTGAGATCTCAGTGCGCCTCCCCTCTCCTCCAGCAGCAGAGCCCCGGCTGGCAGCAGCACCTTCTGCCATGGCCCTGGGACACTCGTGCCAAGGAAGGTCAGAACAGAACATGGCACCTTCTAGAAACACATCACTCTGCAGGGTTACCAGACTCCCCACAAAGACATGGCCAAACCAACAGCTGCAGCTCTGCAAACTGGATTTATACATTTCAGTCATCAAACCTGTATCTATCAGCAGGGAAGATCATTATGGATAGGACACGTACCTTTGTGGCAACTGCATGTGTCTGGTGTAATCTCTTCAGACAAAGAAGTGTTGTTCCTGGTAGATATTTATTAAATATCTTCACTTACTAGACTAGTGGCAAAACACCCCAACACAATTCCCCCAAAATATCCCCAAATGACAAAAGGTGAGATGTACAAGATCTCAATTCACAACCATAAAATACCCCCAGGAAAAATATCCATCTGACACCTAACTGGGAACTTAATTTGCTATATCAGGGATTTCCCTTCAGTGTCATACAACTATTTAAGTGATTTTGTACTTCCAGTTATAAGACAGTTCTCAGTTGTGTATGGCTGTGTAAAACTTCCCACTTGGGTCAAGATTTGTCAGCGCTGGATGTCTTCTTTAAGCTAAAATAATAATCTTTCCAGGAAATGTTAAGCAGAGGACTTACTTGAAAAGGAAGGCATGAAGTAACTCTGACTTGAATTCAATTCTCCATAGGATGACAAACATGTGAGGACTATGTTTTATCTTAATGTGCTGCTAAAACATTTTTTTAAATAGTAAAGACTGAAAGAAACAAATTTGATCAAATCCAGCAAATTATTTTTCCAAAGAGAAAGTCACCTCTACAGTTCTATCTTGCAGACATTTCTCTCAAAAAAATCTGGTCTGGAAACCATTGGAATAGAGAGTACAGCAAACAGCCACTTCCCAGTAGAATACTGAACTAAGCCTCAAAGCCTTGTTTCCTTACTGTGATGAGCCAAGATTCTTATTTTTTAAATACTTATCACCATTTTCAAGCTTCAACAAGCACTAATGATAGATTTTCATACTGTTTTCAAGAATTCAAAAAATTGTTATAAAGAGGAAACAAAACACAGCTGCTCAATCCACCAATAAAAAAACTCTCAGCATATTAATATACAAAATGAAATCGCCTGTCTTTACTGCTTTGCCATGTCTTTAGTTTATTCCAAGTAATTCAATAAAAATAACTAGCTTTAACAGAAGCAGACCAGGTACTGGGGTTGATACTTTTTCCACAAGCCTCTGTTCTTATCAAGCAGAGCTGTACAGAATGCACAAACCTTTTGCTCCCTTTGGTCATTTACTCTTCCCTACACAGAATCAGATTCCTGGAATACCTATTTGCTGGAAAAGGAACACATTATCACCACCTAGCTAAAACACTATCCTTATAAAAGACAAACTAAAGCAAAATCTTGAGGCAAGTACGATATTTCATCAGTCTGGATGCTATGGGGTTCCATAACATGGCAATGCTTTATAAAGACCTACTAAGCAATCAGACATGAGTCTGAGAAACTGGCAGCCACTGGACTACACATTGTTAAGGAAACTTCCCTGTCTGACCATGCAGGAGCCCCTCTGGCAGACCTATCTGCATCACCCTTGCTAGCAGTGCAGGCCCTTCACAGCAGGAGGCTCCAGTGGGAGGCCCTGTTCATCCCCATCCACAGGCAGAGGAGGTTTCCTCACCAGCTGGATTCCCAGGCTTCCCCACAGCAGAGGCTCAGATGACCAAACCCTTCAAATAGTTTAATCTTGGTGCAATAACTAAATAACACAATAGCAGTTTGAGCTGGTCCCAAGAAGGGACCATGGACAAAGAACCATTGGGCTTTTACACAGTCCAAGCATGGGAAGGTCTGGGGTGCTCAGCTCCTGCCGTGTCCCTGAGTGACCGGTGGTCCCCTGGTTTGGACACAGCCCCCTGAGCCCTGCACAGTGCTGGCAGCTCACCACCTCTTGACTGGGCTCCCACCTAGAGCTCAACCTGCAGCTGCACCCTGAGCTACTAGCACTGAATGTGCTCCTTGACAACATCCTCCCTGATAAATACTTAAGTACCTATTTCACATTTGCATTCCTGTCATAGCCAAACTCAGAAAAGAGTCTTTGTTCTTTCTGCCATTAGAATTTGGTTGAAAACATGATGATACCCAAGTAAAAGCTATCCCTCAGATTGTGAAAATTGCCCAGAAGAAAAAGTTCTTGTTTAAATTGTTACAGAATTTTATTTCCTTACTGCATATAGAAGAAAAATGTATTTCTTATTTGTCATTAGAGTTATAACTTCCCTAGTTCATTCTAATGGAGCCTCAGATTTGATATTCCATGAAAACTGAAAGAAAAGCAACTCAAAAGGCCAAACCAACCAATAACCACTGAGCATAGCTCTGATATTCCAGTTTCTTGTATCACACACTTGGTCAATAGTTGTCACACATAACAGCACAATGATCCAGAGTAGTCTTGTCCTAAGACAACATTTTCACAGTCTATTGTAAAGTGATACTTATTCTTAAAGAGACACCAACATTGTCCAACAGGAGCAATATAGTGGTAAAAGAATCATGCCACTAAGACTATTTTATAGATACTGCCAGCTAAATGTTGAAAAATGCTGAATTTTTAATGTAACCAACTGCATATTTACTACCTTGATCAATAATTAAAGTATACTTGTCAGAATACATAAACAAGAAACGTGATTTCAAATACCTTCATTTATTATGTTTGTTTACTTGCTTCATCCAAAACCTGATCATATTTACTCATCACTGAAGCTAAGAGTTTCAACAGCACAGTAAATACCACACATTGTGTTTAGCATAATGAGACCTTTAGATGTGCACAGTATTTCTGTTTCAGTACCAGTGCTGAAATTAGGATTCTTCTTACAACATAAGTCAATTTTTTGGCCAACAAAAAATGTTGTTTCAAAAACAATCAGCTCTTTTATTTACTACAGGCACAAGGCAGCTGGCCTCTGAACAGGAACAAGAGAAGGGCAGAATTTTCCTCTTCATGTCCTGCTCACAACAGCAGACCTTTAATCTTATGTGCTGGAAACTGCATCAAGCTCACAAATCTCAGGAAGGAAAGCCCAGCAATGGGCCCTATCTCCATCTGCTTAACAGCAAGGACAGACAGCTCAATGGCTGCAGAAAAGAAATCATTAGGTGGCATGCACTGCCCTTTAGTGGTTGGAGAAATCCTCACCCATAAAGTACACAACTGTTAGGTTATCACTAAGCACCCTACTGTGCTTTTCTGAAAAAATTCCCTATATGTGCTCCCCAAACTTGCATTTCTCAACAGCATGAAAACCACTAGTCTCATTTCAATGTAACAAATACTTCAACAGGAAAGGATTTCAAGGGATAAGTCTAAATGTGCCATGGTTTCTGACTCATCCAATTGCAGAGCAGGATAATAAAGGAGTAGGCTTGAGAAGACAGGAAAAGAGAAAAGCTGAAATTAAGGAGAAATTTATTTATTCATCATTGTAACACTGGACACTCTCAAGGGCTTTTAAAAAATATACTGGTGTGTAAGATTTTAACTACTTCTGAAACTACTCTGGATGACCATCAGTATTACAAGGCATCCAAGTAGCTTTGAGAACTGAACCCTTAAATTTCTCTTTCAATTTACTGCTGTTTTTATTTAGCTAACTTCACATTTGTTTCCCACTCATGCCTTTAGATGGCCAGTGATGACTGTTATTTCACTTCAACAGAGTATGTAAAGCTTCAGAATTCTTCCACAGTTATTTTTTGTACCACCCACAGTTCCAGGATTGCAGGAAACAGCAGCATGAACTCTGAAAGACCTGATCTACTCTGACGGTCTACAGGTCAATGGTTGTCACAATTTCCTCTCGTTTTTGTGAGACATTGAAAGGTTTAATAAAAGTTTAAAGCTCATTTGAAGGAAACACTACCACATCTAGGCTAGTAAATTGGGAAATTAATTTAGTTTAATTTTCAGATCTTCTGTGAACTAGCTAGCCAGTCATGACTGTCATCTTCTCTGTGTGAACAATACTTCAAAAGTGTACTGAAATGTTCTAACAGAAGGGATATGTTTATTATCATGCACAGCAAATATTCAGGTCTGAAAATGAAGGCTTTTGCATTAGCTATCCAAGGAATTAGTCTCGAAGACTCCTGAATTTTTGTCTGAAGTCTTTACTTTGCACATGATAAATGAGTGAATGCCATCCTGTATTTTCCTCAAAGCTACAGTGAAATAATGTTTACTGTGAAAATCCCAGGTGCACATTCAGAATTACAGAAGATGACCTGTTGGCCCTGAAAATACCAAAAGTGCGGTATGTTGCAGACACAGAACATGAAACTGCTGCATCTTCCTGATGATTCTTGTATTTCAATAATGATTACTTAAGTCTCAGTACATTTCTTCTACCTATATCAACATGTAACCATTCAGCAATTCACAGAATACCACAAAGAGTGAAAAAAAGACAGAAGTGTATCACATGCAATTTTTGCTTGGGAAAAAAAAGGGCTGGAGAGAAGGGATGTGTGTGTCATTATAAGTCATGACTACACAGTAAATATTTGTTAATTATATTATTAGGATGGCATACAATTAAAAATATCCACTTTTCTAAAAAAATCATGTTATTTCTTATTGTTCAAATAGGAACAGATCAGTACTCAAAGTCCTGGCAAAAACATATCACACTTTCCCTGTGACCATGCAGACCATGGCATAAGTCCATAGTCCCTGTTAGGCAACTGCCACCTGATTTCTTTTGGTTTTTCAAAAGATTTTCCCATACTGTTACTACATGGTTATTTTACAGTTTTGAGTATAGAATTACCTTCTGTGGTAATTATTATGGATTTGGTAAAAAGGATATGCACTGAGAATCCAGTGGCAGTTGAAAATTCTGCAAGCTGTTCATTTAGTTACATGTCCTGCCAGGAAAACACCAAGTAATACAAAAGCCTTCAAACCAGTCTTGTATCCCATGTGACTGGAACACTAGAAAATGTTTTAACTTCATTATGAGAAATTAATGTTCTAAATCTACACTGTTCCACTGCCTTTCTTTCTTAGGTATCTAATGTATGTTACCAAAATGAAAGGCAGTTTTTAGTATTCTCCCAAAGAAAGAAGATGCATGTCCTGTTTACAAAGGGGAAAAAATTACACTTTTACAAAACTCAGATTTTCTCCAGCTCTCTCCTGTACGTGAAAAACTTTTCGATTTTCCACAGAATGGTTTTTTAATGGTATGGCCTGGTTCAAAGATGGAATTGAAGTTCCGTATTTTTTTCTCTTATCTTCAAAACTAACATTAGTCAAAGCAGTAGGATGACAAGTAAAGCAGTCTTCTTCATGCAATTATGTGCTATTGACCAGCAGATACAGTAAGAAGATAAGACAATTAGTCAAGATAAGAAATTGGCCTTTAAAACATGTGCCTGAAAAAACATAATTTAAAGTCATTATTTGTACTTTAAAAAAATTATCCATTCAGTTATTTTCACTATTTTCTCAGAGGTAGCATAATGAGGCTGGACTCATCCTGTTTAAAATCTGCAAAACCTGGCATTCACTGTGTTTTACTGGAAAAATCACTTGTGAAACAGAGGCAGCCAGTTGGGAATACTAGACAGAAGGTCTTTGGCAGAACTTAGTTAATGAATCTAGGCCATGACATCCAATGGAGCATTTGGAGCACCTAAATAGTAGCAAGGAGTTAAATTCTATAAGCTTTAAGTTATTATGGGCTGCTTTCCAAAAAGCGTGACTTGCAATACTTGAGCATGCAAGCCAGATTTCATTTCTGGCTCCATCTCACAATGCTGTAATAGTTTAATTCAGTTGAACTAGAGATTCTCTTTTACTATAAAAAACAAGAGCTAGAACAATGTAAGTGTTTCATTAACTACAGCAAAATTAATTAGCTTTGATGAGAGAAAGGAAAATCAATAGTGTCCTGCAGCAATTCTGCATGTGCTGGCTTCTTGCAAATTCTGCTGGCTGCTGAAAACCCCCCAGTGTGGAAGATGCCCCTTTTTTTTGTTAATAATATATTACATACTACAATGTTTTTTATTATCTTTATCTAAAGTATGTGTGAAGTCTAGTGTATGTGTGACCAGGAAACAAAGTTTTCCTTAACTTTCTCTATGAGTACTTTGCAGGCTGAAAGTACCAAATCTAACATTCACTGGCGTAAACACACTATGAGATAAAAACGAAATGTTATTTCTCATGTCAGAAAAATTGTTGTAAAAATTACAGTCAGATTTCTAGTATAATAAAGAAAAAATTGAAGTTACATTCAAAACAAATTGCAAACTCTATCTAAAGTAGATACCATCCTGGTATCTTTAGGAAAAACAAAGCTTGAGACACCGTATTTCATCTCAGACAAACTTTCATTTCCCCTCTTTCTCCGAACAATTCTGGAGAGAACACTTACATTTTGCAATTAAGAGAAGACTCACATTAATTACTTGCTTCCAACTTTGTCACCTTCCTCATCTTTCTCGCAATCTGACACATGAGCATTCAGCCATATTGAAATGATAGACACCACACCAGTGCTGCTTTGTGAGAACTTTGTATATGCACTGAGAAATGCAGTGAAACAATTCACTTTTTGGTGAAAATGAATCACAAGCTTTATTATTTACTGTTACAAAATGATGGACATCTGAAGAGCAAACACCTCTAATGCAATTTTTTGGAGCTCTCAAATGTCCTTGTGCAAAAGAGCTTGTGCAAAGCTCACTGCTTTGTTTTCATAAAAAAATCCAAGGATATCCTAATAAGCCAAGCTTTTTATAATGAGGTAAGAGGTAGAGCACAAACAAGTGTGGGTGAAACACCTAAACACCTTCCTCTTGCTTTTTTAGTCACATGCCATTTTCTGCTATCTACTACACAAAGTAAGCCCAGAGATATTAACTGAAAATGACTGAAGAACATGTATTGCAGAAAACTGTTGAATAAGAATGAAACTGATTGCCATTCTTAGAAAATTGAATAGGCAAAAAATACAGAAATTACCTGATTTTTCTCTTTTTTTTTTCTTTACAAAGAGCCAGTGGGCACTCAAGTCATCTGCCTCTAATGGATGAAGAATTTAATTTCTAGTTCTAAAAAACTGCAGTTTTTTCAACTGCATTTCAGTAGTTTAGGCATCAAAACTAGTTCTTTATGTGTAGGACAGTAACTGCTTGATTTTGCTGAAGTTAAATGAGACTTAGTCCAACTTTCAATGAGACAGAAACAGACCATAAGGCACATTTTGTATAATCACTTCTAACACAAAGATAAAATGCACATAGCTTTTATCTGCTCTTTTAACGAACTGATGGACAACATTTAGCCAAATACACAAGAGGAGCACTTTTTCTTATTTATTTACCAACATCCTAAATTACAAAAACATTGTACTTACAAACTTAGGAGCAAACAGTATTATCTGCCTTTGCTAAAAATGGGCTGCTGTTTTTGAATTCATTTTGCATTATGTTTCTTAACCTGAAAGTACACAGGAGGAATAATAGCCCAGAATTTTCTCATGCAAACACATAAACAAGGTGAGGAATCTTCCCCCTTCCCCAACCACAAGTTTCATTCAATCTCAGACTGAGTGAAAGAAGCAGGTTACAATGACATAGTTAACAATTCATATAAATAAATTTAACAATAATTACTCTGTAATCATCACTTATTTACAAACATGTAAATGCGTGCTTTAGTATGTAATTAATCATAAAACAAATATACAGTATATAATATTGTAATTAAGTATAGATTTATTAATGACACATAACACCTGTAACTAATTAATGCACACAGTTAATCAATAAGTATCCTGCTAAGTGCTTATTAGTGTTTTTCTACCCATGGACATCTGATATTTTTCTTTGTCAGCTGCCTGCTATCTTCACATTTCAAAACAGCAAGGAACATAAAGGAAGGTAAGACCTCTGAACAAATTATTTTCTAAGATGAATATTATTTCAGATTTCATTGTGCTACTGCTTTGCAATTAGAAATGACCCAACAGCTTCTGTCTTGGAATACTTACAATCTAATAACTTAAAATTTCAAAAGCAGGAAGTTCTGCTAGATCCAGATAACTTCTATTTTTTGAAGAATAGACACATTTTTTTCTTTTAATAGATATTTGCATACAAAAGTAGTTCTTTTTCAATGACAAATTCTTTTATGGTTTGAGGAAATTTTCTCTACACCAAAAATATGCACTAACTCATGAAACCCAAAGCTTGCAACTCATCTACAATTGACATATATAGTATTTAGATAGTTGTGCATCCTGTGCAGATGGGCTGCTGTTTCTTAATAATAATGTTTTATTATTTATTCATGTTGTGGTAATGTTCAAAGTTTCTGATCTAGATTGCAACTTCATTATAGTACAGGTGATCTATACATAAAGGCTGACTCAACTCCTACCCTAAAATTCTAACTTCAGAAAAACTGCAAGTGAACATGATCCAGGGTACAAGCAAAGTAATTAAGAGCACAGAGAAACAGTAGTTACCTACTGTTTTTATAACCTCTATAAATTCCCTATTGCCTTTCCATTTCCTCCTCTGTCACTGTAAATAACATAACAATTACGTCTCTTTTCTCAATTTCATGTTTTAGCTACAAGAAAAAAAGAAAGGAACATACTGCACTGGATGAGAACTGCTCAATTTACTTAGTACAGCATTCCTCCCAGGGATAGTTGTACCAATCTCCCACAGATATTTAACAATATATTATATTCAAGGAGCAGTGATGGCTATTGCCATGTATGCCATGATTGGTCATCCCAAACTCTGGAGTCAGGCCAGCTGTTGTTCCTGGTGTTTCTGAACACAGTCCTACACCAAAGGCATTCCTCTGCCTTGCCCCTGTGGGGCACTCCCTGCCTAAAAGTTGTTTGGGGGTTATACTTCTTTCATTTATAGTCAGGTTTTCTGGAATGTTTTCCAAGTGCCAGCTTCATCACTGTGAATATTTTTGGTGTGATTTCATATTTTAAACTGAAGCCATACCCTCTGTATTGCTTGCTTGCCCATCTTCCCCCGTCACCTTGCTTCTCCCTCCCTGTCTGCAAGTGCCTCTTTCTGCCTTTGTTAGTCAACAACGTGTCAGCATTTATAAAACAGTACAAGTGTCTGGAAACAGGAAATGAAGCTCAAGGTTTGGAAGCACAAAGGTATCCAGACATATATTAATATTTCCATTGATTCTGAAACCTGCAGATGTGACAGGGCTTGGTTTAAATGTGTTTTCCTCTAATAGTAGTGAAAGTAACAAAGGTCCTCATGACCTAATCTCACTGGTTAGTAAAATCTTCACTAATATCTTAAAATATCAGACAGATATAAAATTCATAACCAGTGGATCACATATTCTTTATCAAATGCAGAAGACTGGATCCTAAAATATTAAGATTTTTTAATTTACAAAATTAATAATTCTGTAAGCTTTTCAAATATTTCAATAAAATCAGTGATAGGTTTTTAGCAGAAAGCTGGAAGAGATGCAGCTGCTTAGTATGTTTAGGTAGGTAGCTTTGTTTTTTGTTTTTAATTACATTTCCAATAATAGGATACATATCCTATTTTTTATTTAATATTTTATCATGAAGGGAACTTCTACTACTGCAAATACTGGAATAAATCTTGGTGGCATTAATGTGTAATTCATATGACAGTAGCTACATGATAGATGTCCAGAGAATCCGAGATCAAAACACTGAACCAGTCAAGAGCACATGCACGTCATTATCTTAAGAGAAACAGTATGCTCCGTTTCTACTTCTGAAGAAATGATTCAAATTTCAATCCAACAATCTGAAATTTTACTTGAAAACAATTAAACTGCTTTCTCACTATGAAAGAAAACAGACATCATGAACATCTAGCAAGCATTAATTTCTACGGTGTTTGGTTTCTGGGTGTTCAAAGAGGTTTTTTTGTTTCAAAAACAAACAACCCCCCCAAAAAACCAAACTCATCATGAGCAAAGGCTAAAAGATGACTAAAATGATCGTGTTCAAATTGCCCAGAGAAGCTTTTCTTGACCTGAGACCTTGCAGAAATAAATACATATACACTTATCTCCCATGCAGAAAAAAGTACATAGATGCATTGTGAGGAGTGCAACACAATCACTCATACAGTAATAAAGGCAGTGTAAACAGAACTTATTAAAACTTTCTAACAGAAACCAGTAAATGTGTGAAGCATAATAGATTTTATTCTTTTTGAGGAAGAAATGCATGCTGTGGGACTGGCACATTGATCTCTCTCACTGTCCACAGAGCCCCTGGCCAACTTCAGTGTGAGACAGCATCAGATGAGTAACAGGCACTCATCAAGCCTCTTTGTCATGCCCTTATGATTTGAAATCCCTGAGCTGAGACAGGACAATAAATGAAATAGAGTTAGAATTATATGGTTGATGGTCAAAGACACTGATAAAAATGGCAAGTCCAGTGAGCAGTGATAGCTTCACATATACAGACAATTCTACCAGTGAAACATGCTTTAAAACACGCCTTTTACAATTTCAGGGATGCTGTTTCACTTTAAACTATTACAGATATCTTTCACAACCACATGTAAAAAGACAAGCCACAGGCAGATCTTCACCTGGGAACCTTTCAAAAGGAATTCAGAGTACCCCAAATAATTTTTTTCAGTAACAATTGAGGTGCAACAAAAGAAGAATGCTAGCAACAGTACTGGTGGAAGGGCAGGCACTGAACTCTTTTCCCTGGTGACAGTGACAGGACCTGAGGGAATGGCCTGAACTTGTGTCAGGGGAGGTTTAGGTTAGATACTAGGAAAAGGTTCTTGACCCAGAGGGTGCTCAGGCCCTGGACCAGCTCCCCAGGGAAGCGGTCACAGCACCAAGGCTGCCAAAGTCCATTGCTTGGACAATGCTTTCAGGCACATGGTGTGATTCTTGGGGTGTCCTGTGCAGGGCCACAAGCTGGACTTGGATAATCCTTGTGGGTCCCTTCCAAATCAGGATATTCTATGATTGGAGTTTTTGCACATCTCACTTGCAGCAGAACGATCTGTTGCCATTACAGTGCAACATCTGAAATTAATTTTGGATTTTAGCTTTCTTGTGCTTAAGATTTTTATAATCACTGTTTTTTGGCATGAGCCATAAATGGGCAACATATAGTATTTCAATCAGTGTCATTATTGTATTTGATCTGCAAAAATAGATATTTCACTCCAAAGCAAGCTCTGCTGGATGAAATAACTGGGCTTACATAAAGTAGTAGCTGGTAGTCTGCAGCTCTCCATTTTTTATTATGTAAACAGTTGTATTTTCCCACATAGCTGAACATCAGGTGTACACATCCATATTATTCTACCCAAACCCCAAACCTGTCCATGTTAGGAAACTTACTACTTCTACAGAAACCAGAAGTAGCATGGAAACAAGGAGTAGTAGCACAGTTGCTCCTATGAGCTCTATACACAAGAAAAGCCTGTCTACAGAATAACAATTTATTACAATTTTTTGAATGTTTCAGAACATTCTGGAAAGCAAGCCACAACTTTCAATAATGAGCACAGCTATACCTATACAAAGATGCACCCAGTCCCATGTCCTACTTCTACTAATGGGCATGAGTGGACACACCTAGGGAAAACAGAGAACAAGGTATGCTGCATTTTTCACTTTCCCCATGTAATCATTTAGCCTCCAGTTGTTTCCAGCTCAAAAATTTTCCCAAGCACACTATCTTTTCTCATATAAAGCAATACTCTGCGGATCCATCTTTCAAGAGCTCATCTTGCAAGCAAATATTTTGCACCTACAAACACCTTTGCCAAAACTGCACCACATGTCTACTACCTGCATTTATTTTGAATCTGGTTTCTACTAGCTTGATTAAGTAACACTTTAGTCTCACCTTGTAAGAGAGTGAACACTTGATTCCTGTGTGTCCTTTTACACTATGACTGATTTTTTCAGCTTCTGTAGTTTCCTTCTTTCAATTGTTACTCTTCAAAAAAGACTATTATGAACAATTATGTTCCTCCTCATACAGGAACCATTCTTTATATTTGTTTATTGCCGTTCTCTAAACTCTTTCCAGTTCTGTGACAGCTTTTTAGAATTGACAGAACTATCAGCATTATCCAAGGTGTGGATTTCTTTGATGACTTAATGGTATTTTGTCTTCTGTACCTTTCTCTCTAGTCCTTGCTTTATGGTTCCTAATTTTTGGGTTGGATTTTGTTTAGTTTGCTCTTGTTTTGTTAGTCCTGTTGGCCAGCGGAGAACCATGCATTCCTTCCTAATGCAGACATAGCTGTACTGGTTGGAGATCCTTCACCCCCAGGAAGGGGGGTTGTTGAGCCCTTCTAACAGCACAAATCAGATTTCCCTTTGCAGAAGCCACACTGATTTCTCCCAGGTGAACTCTATTTACCAGGCATTCATTAATACTTTTTTATTAGTCTCTACTAAATTTTCCTGGTAAAATCTCCATCTCACATGCATGTAAATACCTAGAAACTTCAGGGATTCCTTGAACAACAGGATTATCTCTAATAATCTAAACTACAATGTTGAACTACTTGCAAGGGAAAATATTAATAAATATATAATATTATATTATATATACACATTAATATATTAATTATATTATATTATATTAATATATTATATAATATATTAATAATATTACTAAATATTAATACAGAGATTCCTTTGTGTATTATTAGAATCCTTAGACAATGTGTTCTAAAAGACATACTCCTTGTTTTCAAGGAACAGAAATACTAGACATGTTTTTCTCTTGACTTCAGATAAAGTGGTAAGAGATACAGTTGTCAACCAAACCAACAGAAAATATTTTTATACCCTAAGTGTATTTTCAGTTTCAACTTTCCACCCCCCAAAATGACTTTTTTAAAAAAAAAATATTTTTAAAGTAGGGATATGACTGATAAAAACATTTGCTACAGATGTGAACACAGTCATACATGCTTCTTCTGTATTAACATATGGGAAGGGAACAATTTGCCTCTACATTTCAGCCACCACACTACCTATGAAGCTTGCATCTTCTGGTAGAAGGATGAAATACAATTGTATCATCTCTGATTGCCACAAAGCTGCAGCTTCAAGTCATCTGTATTTCTTAAACAGAAAGATACTGGGAAAGTCAGAAATAAATATATCTGACTAGGATAACACTTATCAGTTATCAATCACTAAGAAAAAAAAACACCTAAAGGCTTATTTAAGAACAGCTCTGACAAATCAATTCAGTAGTTACCAAAGGTCTTCTCCAAAAAGTACTCCCTTCCCCACAAAAGGTATTTTTTGCTTCTAAAACATTGTTGCTGGCAGTTTGATGCTGCTCCTGATCTCCCATGGCTGGATTAAGCCTGGTGAAGCCTGGTTTGCCTGGGGAGCTGGCTGTGCACAGGAGTGACCCAGCTGGATTAGTTCCTTGTAGCAACATAAGTGTCCACCTCCTCCAACGTTTCCTAACTGGATGGGATCTGCTGGTCATACCAAGGGTTATCACAGGCCTTTTACTTCCATTAAGCTCTCAATGGAGGCTCTTGCAATCTAATTTTACATGTGTTTTGTGTTAGTCACATTTGCAATTACCCAGGTTACTCCCACCTCCTCATTACTCCTCATTACATTATTATAATTGAGACTTGACTAATTGAAACCATAGATGCAGTTTTAGAGCAAGACATAATTTTCCTGTAATAATGCACAACTCCCCCTTCCTTCCTTCCTCCAGTGGAACCATGGGAAATTCAGAGACAACACTTTTCAGTAAAAAGCTTTTAAATATTGATCATATGCAGAAAGTCTACTGATGAATTGAAGAACCATCACTTTCTTACCCTTCACCTCTCTGTTCCTCAAAATAGCAAAAGACAGAAATTTGATGAAGAGACTAAAGACATAATACCATCTCAGGAAGGCATCACACAATGGAGAAAGAACATCTACCTTTGCATCTCACATAATTTTTGACTTCCCCAGGGGGTGGACGAGAGCATTTCAACATATGCCAGAGCAGTGCTAATTGCTGCTCTAATGCATGGTGGTTGCCTTCTTTCAACAGCTGTTCTACAGCACAGAACACAGAGTTGAAAGTGCTCCATCCTTTCAGGCCCAGATGCTCCCATCCCCTCCCCCAGCAGACTTCCAGTCTGCTCTTGGGGAAAGCCGTGGGGAAAAGTGGCTCAAGGGGCTTGTTACATTGCCTTTGAAGCTGGAGATCTACTGCAGAATGAATGCACCACTGCAGACCTGCCCTAACGGATAAGGCACCAACAAAGGCAATTCCAATTTTATATAGAATTTTAAAAGACCAACAAAACAAGAAAAACAAGTAATATTAATTTTATATAATTATGCTAAGTAGCAAAATTATAATAGGCCCATTTCTTTGAAATCTTTCAAATTTAACTTTTTGTGTAAATAACAGTTTTTATACAGTTACTACAACACCATCTACCCACATCTAAATAAAAATATATTTTTAAGACTAAGTTGTACATTAATGTCTTGGAAGTACAAAATAATAAATTACAAGCACAATGGTATTAGAAATGGTGGTCAATAAATGTACTTGACACATACATTTTTTTCATTTTTAAAAATGAAAACATGATGTAGCCAGATCACAATTACTTGCACACTTTTACTCTTGGCTGTGCTAGGGGAAGTAACTCCTAACCTCTACCTCTACTAGCTGCTCTTCAATATCCCTATACCATGGCCAGTTTTATGGGAGTTGCTTGGTGATTGGTTAAAACCCCAACATTTATTTTCTTTCACTCAGCTCAGTTCCCTGCTTCACTTCAGAGTGCAGCCCAACAGATTGTGTTAGTTCACTAGTGAAAACACAAATTAAGGACAGGGAGACCATGCTTGGGATACACGATATTCTCCATGAGCAAAGTACAGAAATTTCCTAATTATTTTTTTAGATATAGATACGGGAAAACACAGCTTTTTTTGTTGTTCTTAAACACTAAGACTATATTGTCTGCCATGGAAATGTTGGAAGCACTTTTCAAAATAATGAATTTGTATCTAGATGTACAACCATACTATACTACGTAGCAATTTTTTTTTTCAAATGACCAAATGAATTGATGCAGAATTCACAGCTTAAGGACTGAAGGTGTAAGACAATTAGTGCTGGTAGGCACAGACATTTTTCTGTGAACAAACCACCTATATGGCTGGCATTTGGTGGTAGGCACAGAAGGGAAGCAAGAGCAGACTGCACTGCTATCCTCCCTCAGCTAGGAGGCTTTCAAGGCCTGCTGATCCTCAGGACAATCCTGCTGCTCTCCCTCCACTCTGCTCCTTCACACGAGCCACAGGCTCATGTTTTTCCATCCCTGAAATTCACTCACACTCAGAATCATGTTTTCTTCTGCTTCTTAATGCTGTTTCCTTCAAGTCTGAAGTCACTCTTGGGGATACCTGCGACCTTGAGTATTTGGAGCTTAACTGGCCCATGCATCTCTGGGTTTTTCCTATGCTTGCAGAACACTGTTTTAGCTGCCATCCCTGCCTGGGCTGTGCTCCTCCCTGCTGGCTGCACACATTTAGGTTCCTGCCTTCCCATGCAAACCAAAGGCAATGCTCCCCAAGTGGTCAGTGAGGAAAAAATTCATCACCTCCTAGTCCTCAGGCACTCCCATATCAGAGCCTTTTCATTACACATAAAGTAAAAATTACTATTATGTTAACATTCACAAGACCAGTGAATACACTTCATCCATAGTTCTGAACTGACAGCAAACAAATACAGAAATGAATGCTAGTTTGGGAAGATGACACCTAAATACAGACACTTGAACTGGAGTGGGGAAAAACTGCACTCAGATTTCTTAGAGCTCCCACAGTCTGAAACAATTTGTATATGTAGTTTGTACAGTTATACACTCAGGATAGTCATGGTTTCAAGCTGGCAGTTGGTGTTCACAGAGGAGTTTAAGTATTAGCTTCAAACTATTTATTTAAAACATAAATACTAAAAAAAATCTTCAACACTGGAAAAGGTAGTCTTACAAATAAGGAACATGGTAGCAGTTGCTGCACATTTCTATTTAAATGCTGAATGCTTTAAGCACTGTTAGAAACATAAAGGCAACATCATTTTAGCCACTAAAAGAGGTAAGGAAGTTGTTCTCATCTACAGTATATGAGTGCTATTATGCAGTATATTTTGCAACATCCTTAAAATGAGGCAGATCAGATTAATTGCACTCACAGGCATCACTGAAACCATAAAGCAAGCAGCAGCTCCAGCCAGAGCTCTGAAACTATTTTATAATTCTGAAATTACCACTATCATGTACTTCGGACACACTGCTCACTACATTATTATTTTACAACTAGTTTCCCCAGGTACTGGTAGCTTTCCAGATAAATTAACTTATAATATGTTATGGGACCATTGTTATTTCGGGTCAACATTTTCAATATGAACTCATTGTCTCCATGAAGCAGAGAAATATTATAATCCATTAATATCTCTTTCAACAAAAAGGATGAAATCTTCCCCTGGTTATGCTGATAAACACTTTGGTGTCAAAACTAAGCCTCTTTATCATGATAACCTAGAGTAATGGTCTGCTGCTCCAGGCACTTTACTTTACAGATGAAAAATCAGTTCTACTTTCATGGAATTAGATTAATGCCATAACAGGAAATACTTCTGGGGCTGAACTTGCTTCATGCCTTCAAAGCTGGCTGTAAATTTAAAATACTTCCTGAACTCAAAAGATAAGACAGGAGAGAAGGAAAAAGAAAAACAGTGAAGTGACCCTCTTTCTGAAGAAAAATATTGCTTCCTGAAAAAGCTGTCGAAAGCTACTTGCTCAGGGCATTGTGCCCCAGAAGGGCCAGGGCAAGTCTGGTTTAGTTGAACATGTGGATACTGGGTATATATCAGACACTTGCCATAAATCTGTTCCTTCCATAATCCTCTACGATAAACTTTTCTTTTTTAGTCATCTTACTTGGCAAAAGCTGGAGTAATAACTTTCTCAGCTTCTCACAAATACAAAACAGCTTGCTATTTTATGTACAATATTTTTCAAGGATAACAGTTTTGCAAACTGAAAAATGCTGACCCCAAGCCTTAAAATTGGATTTCAATGGTTAAAATGGACAACAAGCAGAAAATTCAGTAACATCTTTATATATAAATAGCCTAACAATAAAAGATGTAAGGCACTCTTAAGAGGAATTTAACATTTATAGGAACAGAACCCAAAGTCTGATACAAAATATTACTATAAAGGCAGACTTCATGGAATTCTCTATTGACTTTGTCAGGACAGGGAAGGGCTTCTTTTGTTCCCTTCCCAATTGGACAGTATATACTAAGGAGTGTGGTATAAATTTGATGTGGTATGTATTTAAATGTATGTAATATCATATCATTAAATACTAAGGATCAAATATCTTAGCAAATTTCACAGTTAAGTACTGAATAACAACAACATTTACATACTCAGAACCTTGAGTCAGAAAATCTGAGGAAGATAATATATATAATTTCCATCCATTCTAGATCAACAGTTGTGCCTACTTCGACCAACATTTTTATGGATTATATAATCCTTTTTGCCTTTTATGTTTGTTGCACTCAGTACATTTTTTCCAGCAGCTGGGAAAAAACTCTACTTAGTGTCTTGGCTCCCTGCTCACACTTCACCTCTGTAACATTATGGTCCAAAGATGCATGGGTTTAAATGTTTATTCCTCTGCTAAGGCACACTTCACTCGATCATGAAGCAAAATTATTAGTTTGAAAAAGTAAACAGGAAAGGAAGTTTATTAACCAGCTCAAATCTAAAACCAGCAAAAAAAGGGAAAGCCGGCTACCTTCATGTTCAGGCTTTCATGCCACATGTTGAGAACTGCATGCTATTTCTGAATGCCAACTTTACCTCCAGGTTCAAACAGGTAAATAAGGAGCCCACCCACAAATCACCACCAGCCTTCAAAGGTCACATCAGAGCCACAAGATGCATAGCCTGCAGCTCACTGCTCTCTACTCATCTCTAAGCATCCATTTAATCAGTAGGAAAAACGACAGAGGTTTGCTAAAGATGAGTGGGAGGTGGGAGAATGCGGTGAAAAGGGCACATAAGTAATGCAACCAACTGAATCTTATAACAGAATTGTGTAAAGCATGCATTTACACATTTTTGAGAGATCAGCTTGAAGCTGAAACACACACACAGCTGTTCAAATTTTCAGAAAGACGGTAGCAAACCAGATGTTTTTCTTTCTAGATTATAACTGAACCTTTCATAAATTAGAATTGGATACATTATTCTGCTAGTATTTTCTGTAATACAAGACTAGATGCTGGGGAAAAAACCAGCACTGCAGCAGGACCTAAGATATAGACAACAATTCCATCTTTGACCTTACAGTATGCTCACAAGTCCAAGAAACAGAAAGAAAAAAAAACCTCAAAAATCTGTTTTAAGATTCCCCCACTATGAATTGCACCCTAAATATCTATTATTACCCCCATACACAAAATCCATTTGTAATATCCAATTTTTAGAGATTTTTTGGGGGGGGAAGGATTTCAATACTGCCATGAGTGTTCTTTTTGTTTTCAAGTCCCCAAGATCAAGTACTTCCTCCTGAATACCTTAAGCTATGGCAGACACATTCAAGGACAAACAAGCTTAGCACCAGGGAAATGCAGGACTTCAGACTAGCCTTACAAGTTAAATAGTACTTTTATAAACCACATATAAATGGTACTGACATTATCCTGTAAAAAACTGCAGGTACATTGCACCAGTTAATGCAGCAATAGGTCCAGCTGCTTCTAGGATAAAGCAAACTTTTTGAACAATACATCACTGGCATTTAACTCCTCAGAAAGCTGTACAGATTGATGAAGATTGTTAGGGAGACAGAACTAGATGTTCTGTATGTGTTTTATACTAGTCTTGTATGTGTTATTCCTATCAATGTTTTACTCCTAAGACATATGGAAACCACAGGATACAAAGGGAAAATGTAATATCACACCTGCATATTTACCTTAGGTAGCCTTATGGAGCAGAATATGATTTTTTCCACTAATTTCTATAGAAATATTTTATGCTGATACATTATTAAAGAATAATAAGAGCATCGACTTCACAAGAAAGTTCAATTAACAGTGGTTTTCATCTATGGAGTGGCAAATGTATGAAAAAGTCACTATTAAAAGAAAAGGTAGGATATTACAGTGACAACAGAAACATACACGCAAAAAGCAATAATAAGGATTATAAACTAATCAGTAAACTAATTTTCTTCCATTGTTTTTTTTTCCTTCATGGGTTGGGTTTGGCTTTCTTTTAGAGATGGATTTGTTTTGTTTTATGGAAGACTTGCTGAATCTGACTTGCATTTTCTACAAATAAATCAGTGAGTTTGATGTCAGGATTGCTCATAGGCAGGGTTTCTACAATAGGCAGGTGTCCTGCTCTGTGATGCTGGCACGGGACACCTGCACTCCAGAAGTGTCAAGTTTCCATAGAAATCTCTGAAAAGCTAGAGATAGCACTGCACCCCATCTCTACTTCCACAACACTTCCTTGCATTCACAGACATCTGTTACTTTTCTCTTTCCTTCCAGAGCACTGACATTCCTCTTACTGTGGCTGCAGACCACACATGAAAATATTGAGGCTATACAGGGCACAGGTCACTTGAAAGAAGAACAAATTGGATCTACTATATGGAAAAATATGAATTAAGGACATCCATTTCAGTAACCTATTCATTTGTTTTTCTGAGTTAAAAGCATCATTATGAAAGAATTAAGCTCCCCTACAAAATGGATATGTCATGTGGAAACTTCAGCGTAAGACTTAAACCTTATCTATTATTCACATGTGAAGGAAAATTTTATAAATTAACATTACTCCTGTCAGAATGTTGTTATATTTGCATGTGTTTAACAAAATGCTGCCTCCTTACACCTACACTCACTAGAAATAGAGCAAACATTTCAGTCTTTTCATAAAAAAAAAAGCCACAGAAATACTGCTGTCCTAAACCTCAAACCCTCAATTTAATAAAAGGGAGGCTTTCAAGCCTGAGTAGAAGCTGTATCTTTTACTCCTTGAATCTTTCACTGTGAAGTTTATTACTTCAATTATTGTAATACATCAAGTCTAGAGTAAGACAAGATCCATAAGCAGAACATGTGATCATGACAGGCACCAGCTGTAAACACTCATTCATCTACTGGTGTCTGTATTTGTTACAAAAGGGGTAGAAGACTTCACTTGAGTGAGCTCAAACAATCCTTTTCTGTCCCACATAGATACCACATCAATATCCACTTTTGTAAAAGACTAGTCTTCCAGAAAATATTTGTTTTAAAAGAAAAGAACTGGAATACTCAATTTGTTTGGTATATTTAAGAAAATGCTCTCCAGATTTTCCCCTGAGAACATATACCTGGTATTTATGAGCAGGCTTGTACTACAAACAGTGGTTCACAGGAAAAAAAAGATTCTTGAGGTGGCAACAATGTTACTGCTAACCATTAGCTCTTTTTATGCATGGATTTTTTTTTATATTTCAAAGTTCAATTCTAAGTTTGAACATTGTCTTTTGGAGTGTTGTGCTGAGGGTGGCAAGGGAAGAAGACTGTCAGGTGGATGCATTTTGCCACAGCAGAAACATCTGTAATACAATAAACAATCATATTCAATCTAGAACAACTCAGTTCCTGCTAACGTAACTACTCTGAACGTGGATGCTGATAAGCCCCATTACAAGATTTCTAATTTTTTGCCACATAGAATTATGTGCCCCAAAAGGACTGAGTAGCTTTACCACAACTGCTTAGGAGACATATGGGATAGTGTTCCAGCTAACCCTGTGATGAGCCCCAAGCAGCTCTGTCCCACACCAGGTACCACAATGCCTGGGCAGAGCAGCTCAAGGCCATTGTGCACACTCTGTGTCCACCCTCACTCAAGGTAAGTACCTTACAGTGAGGCAACTTGAGCTGAGAAAACCTGACCTGGCACTGTAAATGTACACAGTGTCCTTGTACAGTAACACAGGGCCCTTCCAGGGAGCACTCAGTCTGGGTGCAAATATTGGACATGAACGTTTATTTCACACCAGGCTGTGTGTGCAAAGGTTATGCTGACAAATGCATATTTGTAATTCAAGAACAGACATAAAAGGATGTGAAAGAGTTTTTGAGGGCAAAACAGATTAGAAGATCTGTACAGGAAAAAGAAAAAAACTAGAACAGGCTCTCACAGCAGACAGGGCAAAACACTGGCATGGTTTTAGTGGGACCAAACAAAATCCAAACAAAAAGAAATTAAATTAAATGGGCAGAAATACAGCCCATTCACACTTCACAGAAGCCATGCTCAGACTATTTAAGAAACGAGCAACCCTGCAAAAAAAGCATGCCACAAAGCATCACTGAATCGCTACCACATCCTTTGTGTCTGCCCACTATTTCCTTCTGAAAGTGTTTGTTGATTACTTTGTTAGGTTTATCTATGAATCTAATCTTACAAATCATAAGTGGTCTGTACAAACAGCCTGCATGAGTAAGAATATAATGAAATTATTTTTTAGCCTTATTTTGAGCAAAGCTACAGGCAATTGCTAGGGTTAGGTGTAGGAGGGTGGCAGTGTGACAAAATTGTTTTCAGACTGCAACTGATTCTTTGCAAATGACTGACTGTTCTGGCATTAAGCCATGTGTAGCAGCCCACATTTTATAATTAACAAATTTGTTTTGTTATTTTGGGACAATTGTTTGGTGTTTCCTTTGTTGTTGTTGTTGTTTGTTTTACCTTTCTGCTACTGGACATAGAATAGTCTTTGGCTTTTAAAGCAGCAGCAGAAGTCTACACTCTTGGGAGATAGCCACATATGCAACACTTTGTGAGCTGTCTAAACAACTTAAAACAAAGCCACAAAATAACTTGAAAAAACCCCTTCACATACCAATTCAAAACAATGTAAGCAAGATTGATATTCTTTTTTTACATATGGGATTTTCAACTTCCAGAAAGCTAAACTATCAGAAACCACTTACAAAGAAGGAAATTGATTTCTGATCAGAGAGTCTTTCAGTTTGCCCTCTTCTGCACCAGCAGCACCAAACCAGACATAATGACTCAGGCCTTAAGGCAAGGACTATTCTCACATGCTCATAGCCAGATACACCCTCAAAGTTCACCTTTTTGAGAAAAACTCATTACTCAGCAACTGCAAAAAAAGCAAAATTCAGGAAATAATTCTGAATAAAGTACAGTCATACATCCTCAGGTGAAATACAGTGTTCAGCTCTTGGGATCCAGTAGCAGGACTCTGTGATTGCAGGGAAATCTGATGTATGAAAACAGAGTAAGATAACCACAACTAAGAAATTTAGAGCCAGGATGCCACAATCATGTGGCATCATATAATTAAGAGATACTTTGTTTTATATGAGATTGAAAAAATGGAAGGATAATTAATATAAAAAAAGAAATACAAATCTACATACACTTGCTGTATTAGTGCTTGTCCACATTATAAAAAATATATATAGTAACCTAGACTGTAATAGAATCTATAGTCATTAAGATTGAAAAAGACCTCCAAGATAATCAAGCCTAATCTCCAATACAGTTTGTACTCTGTGGTAACTCACAGCAAGACTTTACTTGGAGCTTACCCCTGTTTTTGGAATGAAAATACATCTTGCTGCTCCCTGGATGTGGTGTACATCCAAGACCACTGCATGGGACGGCTCAGCAGAGTGCCTGCCAGGCTGCTATTGCCTGCCTTCTGCAGGCAGCCTGCGCCCTGCCCAGCCTTGGCACGCTGCAGCCTATTCCACCTCACAAGTTACAAGTGTTTGCTCACAACCTGCCCACACTAACCAGATCCATATGGGGTCACTCTCACATAACTGCTTACTCCATGTCAACCACCTGATATAAAATCATTCTAGAAGCCACAGCCAGCTCTGAGCTTCAGGACCCAGAGAAAAATTGCTCAGTGTCTCTGATGCTGTGGGGAGTAAAGGATTTCCAATAAAACTACCATGTGGCAAGTTCAAAATGAAAAAATTCTACTTCAACCATACATTACTTAAGTGTACAACTTGTTACACTAGGAGGCCACAAAGGGAGAAGTTAAAAAAATTATTATTTACATTTACTTGTAGAAAGCTGATAAACCTGAAGAACTCTTGAGCAACATGCCACTGCCTTCAGCTGAGGAAGACCTTGAGCTGCAGATTACTGAAAGCTGACAGGGTATTTTGTTCATATTTCCCTACAGCATGGCTATGATCTCCTACTCTTCCCTTAGCACTTCCTGTACTCCATCAGCTCGCTCAAGAGTTGTAAATGTTGCTCTTGCTTTGTTACACGGTTTTATTGCTCATTCATATTTCTATTTTATTCTGTTGAAGAAAATATTTAAAAGAGAATTAACAGTACCTAAACCCCAGTTTTATATGTTTGATGATCCAATAAGAGTGATATAAAAGGAAGAGTTTATGTAATAAACAGTATTGGTTTAAAGCAACTAGAGGGGCTGAGGCTAATTCTTGTTTTTGAACTTAAAGGAAAATCAATGACAGTAACTTTGTCCAAACCATGCCTGAACATTTGTATTAAACTATGTCCCTGTAAGTTTGGAGAGCACCTTAAACTATCAAGATCAGAGCACAAAGTAGCCCTGAACAAAGCATGGCTCAAAGTAGCATAACTCCCATTTAGCTAAATCCAACTGTCAACAGTCCTGCTACATCCCAGCTGGAGCAGCATGGCCACCTCTGAAAGCAGCCTTATCCAATTGCTTTCAAGCCAGCCATAAACAGCTACAACTGCACGAAATATCAGCTTTGAAAGTGATAATAAATGTTGTGCATTTCATAGCAAGTTAAGCAGTTTTCATTATTTCTGTCACGTACACCACTTCTTGGGAGAATTCACTTAAATCCACAGGAATTTCCCTACTAAATCCATTTTGACAAAGCAGCAACTTGAAAGTGTGCTTAATTTTGCATCTGACTTGTTAGTATCTGAAAACTTATTTTCTGAAATGAAATTATTTTGCCTTTCTTTTTTACGATTAGCTTGCCAGAGTCAGATGACAAGTTATATTTTTATTAAACTCACCAACATTTATATTAAAAATTCAAATATCCATTATGAACATATGACAGTGTTGAATAAAACTTTAATAAAACTTTAATTAGCAATTACGCAGCATAGTCAACATAATGCATCAAATATTTGGGTGATCTTACCAACACATAAGCTCTTATAAAAGAGATATGAGAGGTATATAACAAAAGTATGAGCAAAACTGGGGAAAAATTACACCTAGATTTATGGCTACATTTGAACCACCAACCACAGGCACTCACATTAGCAAAGGCACATCAACCACTGCTGGTCTGGGGCTCCTAATGCCAACAATCACTGAACTTTAACCACATATGTCTGGAGAAAATGATTTGTTTGCTTTATTGTGCTTAACCAATGTTACCCTCTCAGGAAAACCACACTGTAAACTGAATGAGGTATCCCACATCCTAACAAAGTATCTTCAACATGTTGAATAAAAACATGAGTAGCATTACCGATAGGACTCTAAACTCTTTTATAACATGCTCTTTGCCCCCTCTCACTTGATTTCCTTCTATACTGTGGAAAAAGTCACACCTCCTATGTATGACAACTGCTGCAGACTGTACCATTACAGCTCTTCAGATGATTTATGAGGTCCATGACTCAGTTTAAAGGCCCACATGACTGTGGGCTACTGAATCCTGCAGCTCATCAGCAGGAGGGATTCAGAGAATGACAAGATGAATTTTTATATTTTACATCAAACTACAGCGAGCAACAGAAATCTTCCATGTGACACAAGCAAATTAAACTATAAAATAAATGACAAAGTATAGAGAACATTATCTTGAAGGACATTAAAAAAAAGAATCTCTGGAGACTAAACCAACCATCCTTTCAGTATAAGCCCTCTGCTTCCATACACTTAAAATCCAGGATTTTGTTGTAAAATGGCAGCAATCTTTTTAATGTGGCAAGTTAGAGGGAATAACGATGACAAAAGAATGAAATCCAATTTTTCTGGCCTATTATTACCAAAACAGCAGAGTGTATTAGGGGGTTGAAGGATCTGTGGTATTCCATTATTTGAAACATTATGCCAAACAAGGCCATACAAAATAAGACAAAGGCAGATCAACCATATGTGCACCCTTTTACAATGAATTTTAGACAAAAAACTGCTTTTTATCAGACATTACAAGCTAAGAGCTTTTGAAAAACAAACAAACTATAAAGTTCAATATAAAAACTAGTGTACTGAGAAATTTTGGGAAAGCTGTTTTCTCATCAGAGGTTTTGGTAATGAAAAATTTTTATGGCAATTACAAAGCCAAATGAGTCATTAATAATAATCCTTAACATCTGTGAAGAAATGGGTAGTTTATTATAATATATTCTCAAGCATTTGTGGCAATAAACATTACACAGAAGATGAACTCACAATGTTTCACAGGATTTCTAAAAGCTTTTCATTGTTTTTAAACAAGAGATTTTAATTTGGGAACCTCTTTTATGCCTGCTCTAAAACTTCTTACGCATTTGTCATATCAGGCAAATATTAACTCCCACTGATTTGCACAAGGCTTATTTTTGAACCATCACCCATTCCAGGGCAGTCATCATTTCTGAATAGTGCTAGGCAAACTTATCAGTGAAGGCAAAGAGAACTCCAAGCTAATAATACTCCTGTAAAATTTACAGCTAACATATTTCATGCATTTCATCAAAATTCCATATTTAGCTACAGCTTTTCAGCTTGAAAGGACTGTAAACACAGTCCTAGATTTGGCCCAAAACCTGTACAGGATTGTTGTGTAAGATTTTGCCTAATTCATAATGCAATTTTTCAGTTTATTGAGGTCATAGTAAGTATTTAATCTTATATCATCTAAAATAATTAATGCACATAAGCAAAACATAGGAGTACACACAAAGTAACTGATATTTCTTTTTATTTAGCTGTGGGCTACTGCTGCCCTTCTGGTACAGATGAGTCACTCTAGAATACTAATTTTTTGCCATTGGCCACATCAACAAACTAAAGTTCTTATTATCTTGATCCCCATTTTCTTGCTGTACTAAAACCAGAAATTTATTTCCACTAGACATTTTGAATTGGCAAAACCAAAACCACAACCACACAATAATATTAAGTTTTTCAGGGTTTGCTTTTCTTGTTTTAAGTCTTCCAGCTACCAGTGGAAGCAGCTTCCAGGAATTCCATGTGAAGATATGTATTTTCTATTATTTTTAAACCTAGCCTATTGTTGAATTGAAAACTTACCTGAATTGTAACAAGAGGACAAGACAGTGTTGTAAAACTGATGCAATATTAAATAGTGTCTATTTACAATAAAATGTCAGCGACTACTTTTACCATTATAATATATACAGTACTGATAGGATTGAGAAGATAAAATGATGACTGAGCTTAGATTTTTGGAAAAAACTCCTCTTACTATAACAATACCGCCTAATTATTGTTAGGAGGAGGAAAAAATTACTTTCCAAATTGCAACTGATTCATCAGTTGCATATGCACAAATATATTTATGAGTAAAAAAAGAGCAAGCAAGAGCAATATCTAAGGTTTGCCTAACTGGGATGTGAGGAGAATGGGAAGAAATGTAGAAATACTCTTCCTTCCCAGCAAATATCACTCAGCACCAAAACATCCTGCATTCTGTCCAAAGGCCTGAACAATTCCTCTATATGAGTAAACAAGGAGCTAAGGATGACTCTGAAAGCAGCTCAAATATATATCAACTGTGATTCAGTTATAGCTTTTTAGGTATTATGACCATTTATAGCCTACAGCTAAGAAAATGGAATTCATATCCTGGGTAACATTCTGGGTATTGTCTTCTACATATAAAAGTCTAAATTCATCCTGGAATTTTCCACTTACTTAGAGGTTATTGCATTGTACTATCAGAATTAAAATATTTGCCTTTAGGGCAGATGTTAATTGTTGAGTTGCTTTCTAATTGGTAACACAAGTTTAAAACAATTATAGCTTCCCAAAATCTATTTTCAAATCTAAAACCAATAGCTTGAACAGTGTGGAAAATACATTAAATGCTCTATCATGGTTCACCAACATGTAAGCTGTATTCTACTATATTAACATTATCTCAATATTTCTGAAAATAAAACATTAAAGCCTATATATTCTTTTTATGCAAAAGAGAAAGATACTGCATTATAACATGCCCAGCAGAATTTCTTCCCCAACATCTAAGGATTCATACTTTCCTTTTTAACCTCTGATGCTTTTTGTCTTACTTTTCATTATTGTTTCCATTTCAGTTCTCGCACTAGGTCAAAAAGCAAGAATGAGAGATGCAAGCCATGAATCTTTTGAACTTAAAAGCTGCAATAGTGAATTATGAGTTTCAAGTCCTTCCTAGTCCAGTACAGCATCCCAACAGCAGCCACACATGGATGTCTAGACAAGACTAAAACAAGAGAAGCACATACAATATTCTTGCAGCTGCCAACTATTTTCAGTAGAGAAGATTTCCTACATAGATCTGCAGTTGCAGAAGGACTGGAGTATTCTTCTGACACTCCTTCCTGTCAGGTCAGTGGTGACACGACTGCTAGCGATATGAAAATCAGCAGACACAATCAGATTACCTATTAATTAGTAAACAAGTCTCCACAGTGCTATCAATCTCAGGTTACTCTGTTAAAATCTAGATATAATTCTAAAGTGGTTTTGCTCTCCTCCAATCTGTCATGTCACTTTATCAACAGAGCAGACAATAATCCCATGTTTTTAAAACAAAATTGAAATTAACTTTCTTACAGATGAGATCAATTCAACCTAGTGCTGTAAAAAACCCCAACAAGACAACTGTTAAGCCTGTCATTCTACATTCTATAAAATAGGATATTTGGTTATGGAGCATGACTGAAGTTTAATATAAAATTGAAATTGTAGAGTGAATGAATAAAGCAGAGAATATGCCTCCAATTACAGGGGGGTTTAATACCCTTTTTTGTTATTTATCTACTAAATCATAATATTGGATGTTTTTCTGTTGTTACTTTTACCACTGTACAACACTTGGTACCAACTCTGCAATTGGGCAGATTACTATAATGACATTTTTACTCAAAAGAAAAGAAGGATGACACATGCTTTCCATTTTACTGACCTAATTTTATCATCATACTGATAAAACTAAGTACTTACTATATTCTTATTTTGAAGGTCTGTAGGCTTTGAAATAGAAAGAAATTCAATGTTTTCAAGATAATTAGAATCTGATTATCTTATTTAATATATTTACCATGCTAATGTTCAAACATTTGACTCTGCTGCAATAAAAATTTCACAATATTCCATTGTCTAAAAAATTTTAACATTTTCTGCTCCTCTTCCATGAACTACACTTTCTACTTCTGCTGTTACTGTGAAATGCATTAAAGGCAGGTCACATGATTTTCCTCATGTCAACAAATGATGGCTCAATCAGGCAGATAAGAATCTACAGTCCTCAGCAGAAACTCTCTTCTGCCCATTCTCAGCAGTATAAAGGAGCACTTAGGGACAGCACTAGTTCTGGGGAATGAATACTTGCTATCCTTTATATACACACATTGAAAATTTCTCTCTTTCTTCAGCAAAAATTGGATCCTTATTGTTGAAAATTTTCCATCACTATTAGTTTGCAATTTTTTTCTACATTCAGTTGTCATTCATGATTAAAATAAATAAAATAATGAGGAATTTACGTTTTAGAACATTGGCTATTAATTCTAAGCTGGAATTTTTCCTCTTGGAAATAAGCTTTCTTAATAACTAAACAAATAAAAGGTATTTCACTTTGACTACAGTCCTCAAAGGACAGGGGAAATTCATATTTAAGGAACAAAGTTCATTCTTACCTTACTCTGCTGTGATCAATGACAGTATGCAAGCTATAAATGCCAGTATTGTCCTGGGTGCCCTCAGTAGATAACAAGGTTGTCTCTGCTTCATTCCAATTACTCACACAGTCTTCTATATCCACTACCTGCCACTGTTTTACTGAATTTCTTTATTTTAACCCTACTGTGAAGAGAAATCTATGAAAAATACTGTGGTCTCTCACATCAGGTTATGCAGAGAACAAGACAGAGTATTCAGCACCACCCTCTTTCTCCCATTTCTTGCATTTACCTCATTCTTTCAGATTTTATGACTCTTTATAATGCTTAGCCTTTACTTTTCACAAAACACCTCAATGTTGTTCAGCACCAATTATACTCCATATGGTCTTAAAAAGACATGTTCAGAGGCATATGTTGAGGCATATTTCATGATAAATACTGTTAACTGCTGTTTCCCACCATTTTCAAATATGCAGGAAAGCATTGTTATATTGCAGCTGCTAATACCATAGTTGGAAAAACTATTAGGAGCAGCGTCATTCTGTAAAACAACTTCTGTAACTTCAGCATAAAAAGTGGTAACAAGACACATCTTCTCATCTACACATCTCCAAGGGTGAGAATTGTTAGCCATGTACAACCCATGGGAAATCTTCTGACTTTGGAAGAGTTTTGCAATATTTATGGACCATGAGGTCTGAGTATTCATGCTGAATACTCACCAGGTGTTTATGGCCAGGTGTTTATTAAATTATTTTGTTCAAGCAGCTAAATTATTTAGAAACATGGAAAAAAACACATTATCCTTAACCAACACAGTCCTGCCAATAGAAAGATGGTGCAAGTATGATTGGGAAGGTGAGAGCTCTTCTGCTGGGGCAGCAGCTGTTACAAAGTGCCTCCATATTAGGGTGCTTATGCCAGAAAGAAGTGTAAATCCCCAGGACAGTTTTCCACAGCAGCTGCATCAGCAAAATCCTCCTATTATGGAACAATTCTAAGGGCCTTGATCTTTTGTTTATGTCAAACATTTGCAATGATTAGTACTGATGTGTTTATCTTGTTCATATTGCTAAAATGATGTTTTATCTGTCAAGCACTACCTGCTACCATGATGATCTGTATACTCCTTAGAAAGAAACAGTGTCTCACATCCACTCTTCCAAATTATAAAAATTCTTCAAAACCAGCACTTATTCCTTATTCAGAGAATGTAGTATTTCCTTGAGCATTCTACCCTTAATTAAATGAAAAAGGAAAGAAGAAAGGAAGATGATCTTTCTTTTGACCAAACCAGACAGTCTGAAGCACATTTACCAAGGTGACCTGGTGCACTGCTGATTGAACAGCAGCCTGACGACCAAGAGGATTAAAGCCACACCACAAAAACTCCTCAGCAGCTCCTTTCAAATGAACTTCTAGAGCCTGCTTTTGGGATCAAGTCAACTCCTGTTTCAAATAAACCTGATAACAAACAAAGCTGGCAGGACTCAGCCCTTTACCTCCTAAAGGGCCGAAGAATTTATCACAAAGTTGTGAAAAGCCCAATCTGCAAGGCATACTATTTACGTGTTTAATGTATTGTCACCGAAAATCCATGCAGAAGCATTTTTGCAGTATTAGTTTTTTGACTCCAAGTACACAATTACTAAGCACAATATAGCACAAAAATCTTCTTGACACAGACTTTTAGGACATTGGTTAGCTATGCTGTAAAAACATTTTTTCTTTTGAAAATGGTTTGTTTCTTGCAGAATCCAAAAGTAGCCTGCAGGTTCCTATCCTGTTATTTCAAAGCACCTGTAGCCTACAGTGAAGATCAACGCCCCTCAGCACAGGTTAAGTTTTGGGATAAGAAAGATCATATTTGAATCCCCTTGCATTATGTGCATGCACATTTTAACATTCTATAATTTTACTGCAAGTTACTGGCTTTGAAATATCATGCCCAAATGTTACCACTTCAATGCTTGTTTCAAAGCAAATCATTCAGCATAACCATTTGCAAAAAAAAAAAAGTTTTGTATTTAAACAACTGCATTGTCCTTATTATAGAGGGAAATAATAAATGAAACTATAATTTTCACTTCAGACCAAGTAGTGGGCTATCATAAATAGCTTAGCTCTAAGGTTATGCAGTCTTTGCTGTTAAAGAAATAAACTTTTTTCATGTAAAACAGAGCACAGTTGGTGCAGAATTTGTATGTTTTTTAATGTAAAAGTCGATGACAGAGATACAATACATATTTCAGGGTTATGTAGACTATGACATTTCTTCATGTTAATGAGATCAAGTCCTTTATAAAAAAGAAGGAACCTCACATTTCAACCAACAGTACTCAGAGTGGTAACTATGAATTTATGATAAATTTTGGTATGCAGGAAACAAACAAGTTTAACTCAATCTAGAAAAACTCAGAAATTTCAGGTTTTAGTCCTTAGAACAGTCTTAAATAATTGATTCTTTAAAAAGGTTATCAGAGAAGTACTGAAACAAAAATTAACAGAAGATAGAACCAATATTGTTTCAGAGCTTCTAATGCCTTGATTTGATGGTGCTTTAGTTTTGAGATTTTGCTCTAAGAAAGTTGACATGGTAACAGACAAAATTCTTATGCTCTCATAAGGAGAGCATCGAATAAAGCCTGACATGCAAGAGAAGCTACAGTAAAAATTTCCCTTCCAACTGAGTCACCTTACCACTTAGAGTATGAAGTCTTCCCTTTTTAATTTACATTTAAATAAGTGTGTTAAGTCTGCCAAGACTTTATGTATGACTTGAGACTCAGTGTCCCTAAAGGCAGAGGCACCTGGGAGCAGAGGTCTCTGCAGTGAGCTGTGGGTGGCACAGCAGGTCCCTGTCCCTTGTGAACACCAATTTTCAGCACTCCCCAGCCTGCTGCTAAGCCTGATTCAGTCTTTGCAGAGAAGTAGCTTACAACCAAGAGACTGATTTAGTATTTCAGCAGATTTACATATTCTATTAATGAAATAAAAGCATGCCCTTTCCCTTCTTCTCCCCACCCCCCCTTTAAAAAGCAATATACTTTTAAAAGGGTAATGCAATCACAACCATTATGTCAATGAAAATTACACGCTGGGTTTATCTCTGTAGGTATCTGTCAAATACAAAGCGTGCACAACATCTTTGGAGTAATAATGATGTTTTATCATTTTAATTACAAACACTTGGAAAAAAAGATCCCTAAAGTGTACCAATTGGGGTGGTCTGAATTAACAGTAGCTTGATAGCCCAAGGGTAGCAAAAATAGATTGAGCTACCAAATTTCATAGTAGTTATAGCAGCTGTCTTCTTGCCTCAGGGAACCTGGGTATTTAACAAAGCAGACAGCTTGGCATTGGCATCTGATTAGTAATGTGGGTTTTGTTGGACAGAATACGCACAGTTCTATTGTCTCACTGCTTGGTTCGGAATTCAGAGAGCTATGGAATCATTTAGTTTTTACAGTTAGCTTCTGTGTATTCACTTGCAGGTATTGTAAAAGGTTATTTTCTCACTTATCACTTGCTCCAAGTAGGGAATATTGTCTTGAAACGAGCAATGAAACATGACAGGATTTAAATGTCAGGGTCAGTTGCTTTCCCATTTCTGTGCCAAAATTTTGTTGAACCAACTGTGTAAGTTTTTCTAATTGGGCAGAAAAGTGAATAAGGTGAAAGTCTGTTCTCCCCTTATCACAGAATTATTTGGAATTTAGTATAATTGAAAAACATCATTTATTCTAGCCTAACTTTATATGGGAAAATTTGTCTTCACAAAAGAAGTCTCAGAGGTAAAATCCAGCTATTGGGGCTTCAGGGAGAAGGGATTGATTTTTATTTTTTTAATCCCACAGTAGCCTGACAGTTTGGATAACTACTGGGGTAAGAGAATCTCTAGTTCAAACCTAATCTGCTTAATAGTAAAAAATCTCAGTTAACATGCTTTATCTAAAAAGGTTTGATCTCGGGACATAACCTTAGCACATAGAACAATATTACTCCGAGGTTTGTGTTTGAACTTCATACAGCCAAAAAGACCCCCCACGTGGCTCCTCTCTCTTTCATTCTTTAAGTATACATCACAAATTATTGGGGCTTGTTGGCAGAGTTCAAATCACTGAACTCATTGCAAATAGTCTACTTCAGCTAGAAGTACATTCTTTTACTCTATCAAATCCATCTGAGGTAATAAGACTTGATGTTTTATTCAACAGAGCTGAGGAAAATTGTTGCACAATAGGTTAATTCAAAATGGCAGCATAGAAAATGCATCTGTCAGTGGGGATCAAATTACAGGGCAAGCTCCTCTCAATGCTTAGAAAAACAAGTCTGCAGTTCTACAGATTATGTGCATGTGTGTGTTTAAAGGGGTGGGAAAGGAGCTAAATATCTGAGCTAACCTCCAATTAAAGTCAATCATAAAAACAGCCAATTTAATGAGTACGGATTTCTTTGGGTAATTATAACACCAACCACTTTTTTTTCTCCCTCTCTTTTAAATCTGTAATTCTGCCTTCTTTTTATTGCTTGCTTTGTCATTAATCGCCTCAGGAACTTGATTTCCTAGCAACAGACTCTGCCACCAAACATTTGGCTCCTTTTCAACATTTTCTTTGTGAAAAATGGCACTGCTATTGCCGCCTGGCTGTTGCAGCTAGACTGGCTGTGTAAGTGTTCTAATAAGGCATTCTTCAAAAAAACCACACAAAAATCACATGATAAAAGGAGCGATGACTGAACTTCACTAATTACTGTGCTGAAGAAACATATCTGCAATTTAAAGGCTACTGGGGTAGGAGGAGAAGGACTGAAAAGGAAATATGCATTTTCTTCATCTTAAAAAATACAATTAATAACATAGAGGTGAACATTTAGAACTAATTTTTTTTACAACGTTACACAGATTGTCCTTAATTTTATTCTATAGAAACAGGAGGTACAACCTTCCTTAAAAGCTGATGACGTATTTTTCACCATAAAGTGCAAAGCATTCACTTTGAAAAATGGCATCTTGAAGAGCAAATTTCACAACAAAAAATAAGAAAGAAGTTTCTCATTCATTTTTTCACGTAAGTTACTTGAGAAAACACTAACAAAATAGTTTATGCATGAGAAGTTATACCTGAAATGGTAGCATAATGCACTCCCTAAATATATCACAGGATGACACAATATGTGGCTGGTTTAGACACAGCTTTTTTTGTATTTTAATCAAAGAAATAAAGCTGTGGGTTTCTGTATTTATGACAGAGAAAGGGTTCTTTCCCTGTATTTGCTTTGGAAGGCAGTAAATGGCAGTTTTACTTCCTGGTTAGATACAGAGTCTACCATCTCTCCACAATAAATGCATCCCACTTCAGCTATGATTTCCAGAAAACACAATGCCTCAAGATGGTGGGTTTCAGTAAGGGGATGTTATCCCTGGCCACAACTAACTGTTGCTAGCTGCACTTTCTTCTCTATGGCTAAGATACTCAGTATGGTGGTTTCCTGGCCATAAAACCTATTAATCATTGTGAGAAACAGTTTTGCATGTCAAATGGCACAACACACTGGTGCCAGAGCACTATGGTAAAAGTTACCAATGGGAAAAAAAACTATTGTGAAGTCATTCAAACAAATGTCCTTTTTAAGGGATATTTTGCTTCCTGCGAGTGTCTTGTTTCCTGTGATGCACACACAGACCTAGCACATCTCAAAGCAAAAAGCCTATCAAAATCCATTGGAAGTTATCATACTCATCATAGCAGTAAATTACAATAAATATGCATTCACTGAATATACCTCTAAAAGGAAGAGACAACACAAAAGAAATTTCATTTATACTTACATCGTTGTAATAATCAGCATTTCTTCTCAAGTAGAATAGCCAAACTCCATGTAAAATACTGTAGAATGTTATTTAAACTTTGCTACTCATTGCTGACATCAAGCTTATGTTTTGACAGACTCATGCTGAAACCAGATAATTCCTCCATCAAGCCCACTACACTACCACAGTATCTCTCTGCTTAGACAAGCACTTGGGCATTAAAAGAAAGTAAATATAAAAATACCACAGCGTTTGTTGAAACAGAGCAGGGTGGTTGGAGTTTTAAAAATTTCTCCAGCAGACAGGTGTGGTGCATTGGGTTCATTATGACTTGCTGTAATAAATGATATTCCCACCTGGAAACGTGGCCTAAGCCCAGAATTCCTGGTCTTTATCAGAACTGTCATCACCAAAATAAAGTACACTTGATATTAGCTTTGAAAGCCCAAAAGATGCTGAAGGTGCTGAATGTAGCTCAACTGTGGGCTAACAAATCTAAGCAGCATTAGAAAATTTTATACTCAGTGTGGTACAACTGAAGGGCATCATCATTGAGAAACTTCAAGTATTTGCTATGCAGAAGTAGGAGAAGAAAACAGTTTAAACTTTTACAGATTATGAAATAACAACAGCAAAATAACCAAGAAGATTTTTTTGGGTTTTGGAAGCTCCTTTAATGATCCATTCTAGGCTAAGACTCACCACAGATTGGGAACACAACTACACTCAATATTGCCATTTCAGATGCTCAGTAAAGGAAAGTTCTTGGGAAACAAAAAGAAACTAAACAAAAAAACCCAACTGAAGCACAGAAGGAACTTTCAAGAAGAAACACATTACTTCAGCACCAAGAAAATATGAGCATCAAATGCCAGTGTTTCATCCACCTCACAATCAACAACTGCAAACATTGAACACATTGCAGGTGTTGGACCAAAGGACAAACTGAGTAAAACTAAATAACAGGCTGAAATAAGGATGGCTAACTGGAACAGGAGAGAGCACATACCTGGGAAACCACCACTTGTAACAAGCATGTTCACGTACAGGGAGAAAGTTAAAATTCAGTTGTCTGTATGAGCAAGCCATATGGAATAATTGATACAGTTAAGATTTCACAAGGTTAAGTGCAGCTTTCAATGAAGGAAAGCATTTTCTCCTTTTCCATTTTCTTCCCATTATGGAAGAAAAAACTCAAAATTTCTTACTTATATACAGTAACAGAGACTTACCCATTGAAGTCAATTGACTAAAATGCTTCTCCATTTTTTTCTGCTCTTGTAACTGTTATCAACAGATTTTTTTTTAACCAAAACCACTGACAATAAAAATATCTTTGCATTTCAGGCCTTTGTAAAATATGAAAATTACCAGCTATATACTGCAAGTTGCGTTAATAATGTCAAAATGTTTGTGTGCAATGTTAAAGAAGCTGAACACCAGCAACTCCCACAGATGCCTCTTAAAATAAGACAAGGTGCACAAATGTGGAGTTTTATCACCCAAGTCTGTAAGACGCAACTCTGACACGATTTCTAAAATGCAAGTCCTGACAGCAAGCACAAACTCACAGGACAAAAAAAAAAAAAAAAAAAAAAGAAAAAAAAAGAGAAAAAAAAAATTAACTTGCCTGTTCCTCCCCCGAATTTACAATTAGCTTCATGTTGTGTCCCACTCACAGCTCCAGAGACTGAATGACAGTGTTTAGTGCTATCATGACTCTGAACTTATTCTGAAATAAGGGAAATGTCTGAGGAAGAGACATCTTCTAGCCTCAGTAGGAACCAAATAAAATTCCTCACAGTGAATTCTAATCAGACACCAGCAGCACAGCTAGCTGATGCACAGTGAAATGAATATGACAGACTGGAAGATATTATGTCAATGGTATAAATTACCACAAGTATAGGAATTATGTCTGGAGAAGGGAAAGAAATTGCACAGAGTTTGACAGTACATGTAGCCTATCTTAAATGATTCAAAATAGAGTAATTTTAAAGGATTAAAATACACCTTCAAAGTTTACCATCTTTGAGAAAGCTGGGGCAGCCTCTGTATTTTGCTTCTATCTGTGATTTACTAGGTCCTATTCTCTGCTAGCCTTTCTATAATTTGTCTGCTGGATCTGATTACCAGATGGCTAAAATAAATGTATTGTGTTCATTCATGGTAACAGAAGTTGTTTTTAAGGGTTCTGTCAGGGCTTCACTATCTTTTCCTTTGTACCTACTCCTCCCTCTGTGAATTGATTAGATTTCAGAGCTAAGTTTCACATGAGGGTCATTCTGCTGAATGCTGCATTGAAAAGCTTATTATCTGTTCTAGGAAGAATATACAGGTGACCACAGGATATCAGAGACCTGTCCTAAAGCAACAACTGCCCAGTACTGCCAAGAAAATAGATTGTTTGATAATCTCAGGACATGAATTTCCAGAATAAGTATCTGTCACTGACATACACTCTAATGCAATTCCAGAAATAGGTGACAGTTGGATAGAAAGAAGGAAATGAAAAGCAACATATGCACAGTGCAATGTCACGGAAGGTAACAAGACTAAAGTGAAGACAGACAACAGCAGACAAATTAATGACTGAGAGCTACCCTCTACCTCAGGAGTGGTAATTGCTCACTACATGGTTTTGTTTAATCTGGTAATCACTACAAACCCACAAGAAAAGAAGCTTAATGAAAGAGAAGGGCATGAGCACACTGTAGCATGAAGAACCATGGATGGTTCTACACTGTCTCCTCTCCTTCAGTAAAGTTACATATGCAATCTGTAATCTGAAGTGATAATCCTGTCCTAGAAACCTGAGTGACCCCATCCTTGAGTGCTTTTGCTATACATGTGAAAAAGGTTCTTCACTCAAAACATCTCCTGCAATCATATACTTCCCTAATCTGAATTTCATATTGTAAATATATAATACCATTTATCAGCAGTTCAATTTAATTTTTTTATCCATTATCACATGCTCATCTTGGGGTTTATTTTCAGTTTAGTACAATAATTCTCTGTCTCCCAAAGTCTGGATGTTGTAGAACTGGCATCTGAGAAAAACAGCTTCTAATATATACAAGAATCAGAGTAGTGAATCACCTAGTCAAAATTTAAGTGATCAAACTGACTGAACACACAAGAGTGACTTCAGAACTGAAATAAGAGGACGGTTTTATCTTAAAAAGTACAAATCTGTTTAGTACCTCATGTAATGTTTCACAGTTTTCCTGAAGCATCTCCACTAAGTTAAATGTTTCCAAATGGTACATTGGAAGCTTCATTGGGAATGATATACAGGCATGGGAAAATTAAAAAAAAAAAAAACAACCCCAAACATAGTGCAGTAAAACTTTTGGGAACATTTGTCGTTCTTCTTTATTTAACCTATATTCTTAGTCTTCCAAAATTTTTCAGCTAACAGCAGTAATTCCCAACCATGGCATTTGGAAAATAAAGAACTCAGAACATGTGAAAAAAAACCAGCAATAAAAAATTAGTAGACAATACACCTACATATATTTTAACCACAGCACAAACACATGGTCATAACAGTGGGACATATTTTCTTTGTACACTGAGAAGGTTTTAAGTATTTTTTGACACTTATAAAGGGGCAGTCTTGGCCATACACAAGAATCAATAACAACTATGCAAAGCCTACAGCAGTGCACACTAACTGGCTGTAAGAGACATTAACACTACCTAAAAGAAGTAACTGTATTTTCAATGAACTTGTTCCTCCTGGATAATCAATTTTTCACACTTCTTGCCAGCTGTTCCCATATAGCTCAGGTAGCAGAATGGAAAGAGTTGTCATACAGAATCCATATATTACATGCACATTATGATGTTTTAATCTGTCATAGACTTCTATGTTTGTTAATTTTGACCAGTCATATCCATTTGAGAGCAAGGTGAAAACAAATTCATCACTTATTTAGGCAAGACATAATCTACACAAATATATTTATCTGGCTTGATTCATTCTGGATGGAAAAAAAAGAATACTAATTGTGAATCTACTAATGCCCCATCCTCAAACCCCCCTTTATTCTAAAAGCAAGATTAAATCATTAAAATCAGTTTGCCCCACCACCCACATTTAAGAGATTTGTCAAAATCATTGTTTCTGAAATATTGAGTTATAAGGTGCCACAGTAATTACTATGGAATAAATAGCAATTAAGATTGTTCACACAAATAAGCTCAAACTGTTTGCAGTGAATAATTATGCTAATAGTGTTTTTCTACATAATTTGTGCATCCTTCACAACGATTTACTAGAAAATGTGAAATGTAAATTTGATGCATTACTACAAAAGCCCTGAAAATATGTTTAGTTCTTATGATTTTTCCCATCAATTTAAGTGAACATACAACTAAAACATTCTTCTGCATTCATACATCTGATTTTGAAGAAATCAAATACTGAAATTGAAGCAGTCATTTTCCTTTCCTGTCTTCCTATAAAATCATTCAAAACCACATACAACAGACATACTCACTGCTTAAACTTCAGGATACTCTAAAACAAAATTTAGCATTTTGAAAGGGGCTGAACTTACTGCTATGTAATAAACTTTGGCCTTTTCCACCAACTTCCAGTTCTTCTCCAAATCAAGATGCTTTTCCTTCTTATAGCAGTTAGCAGCAGCAAGGTTAGCTACAAGAGACCTGAAAGTGATTAAAGAACAATTATTAGACCCTCTGTAAACAACAGTACTGCCAATTTCTCACAATGAACACAATTTCACAAAGATCCTACAGAACATAAAACCAATTAACAAGGAGCACCAAAAGCCACATATACTTTGACCATTTCATGAGAATTTAAGTATATATTTAAATACTAGATTAAATATACTTTAAAACTTATATTAAATAATGTATCTTGAATCCAACTACATAGTTTAGGTAACCTATCACTATTATATTCTTCTGAAGGCACCTTTGTTGGCTTTGAATCAACCTTAGTTTCATTCTGTGATCAACTCCTTCCATATGCTTTAGCATCTGCACATTTTCATTAAAACTCCTCTAGCACCTAACGAAAAGTAGTTACTCCAGTTTATCTTCTGAAAACTAGTTTCCCTCACTAGAAGCAAAAGGTTGATGTATATGTAAGTCTTGCCATTTCAATTTTCCAATGAATAGTTATATTATTTAAAAAGGGCTTGTTTTGGGGTTTTTTCCCCCCATTAGGTTCACATTTTCCTTTAGCAAATAAAAAAGGGTCAGGTTCCTACTTTTAGATGATGAACTGTTAAAAAAAAACTTTGGCTTAGCTGTGGATTACTGGAACACTACCAAAAACTCATTTGTACTTCCTTCTTGCCTAACAAGTTACAACACAAGCTGTGGGACACAACTTCCATTACCAAGAACAAAAATACTTGTATCACATTGCCACTGTTACATGCAAGATTCATTCTATTTTAAATCATCTTCTTCACCCACTGCATTCAGCCTTATGAAACACATAAAACTTACACACATACTCCTAAAAAGAGGTCATAATAAGACCTCTACCTCTCCACTCTGGCTACCATGGCCAGATTATTCTATGCAGTTGTATTACGAGAATGTTTAATAACATGCAATATTTTAGAGAAAGGGCATTGGGAAATGGATTATTTCTATGCTAGCATACAGAGCTTTAAATATAATTTTCAAAATTTAATAGTCAATATATGCTCTTTTAACATTAACCTATCACTATTTTGTGATATTTAAGCGCATTAGCCAAATAATTAATGTGTAATTACAGATACAACATTAGGCTATTGAAAACTTTAATTTTAACTTCTCAAGGTGCATGCAACTGATGCTTTATACATCATCCTCTTCTGTACAAGCGCTACTACAATCCAGAGACAGCTCCAGGTGGGAGCAAAGTGCTCATTTGCTCTCATCAAGGTATGCTTCTGCCTCCAGGCCCATTACCATGTCCAGGTGTAAGGAGGTAAATAAGTGAGACATTCTTTATTTAATGAAAAACAAACAAAAGACCAAAAGAAAACTTTTATTTCCTAGTAAACTTCCTGAAACAATCATCACTGACAATCCTTGTCAGTTAAACAGATCACATATACAAAACGACAACAAAGTTAGACCAACTTTATCTGAATATATCAAAATTACTGTTGTGTCATTTCATCCCATGAGCAGATTTGGGGCTTATCTCTTTAATTCTAAAATCTAAATGCAATGAAGACTAATGTATATTTGGAATAGAGAAAAAAGAAAAAAGTGAGAAAAATTTATGAACGAATACACCAAGCCTCTGCAGCATTATAAGTAACAGGGCAAGAAGTTTCATTCTTCATGAGTATTACTATTTCAATGACAAGAAATCCAGTGGAGAACTAAGTGAATCCAAGAAAGACATGTGCATAACTGTGGTAATTTTCTGTAAATCAAACTTTAAAGCAAATTAAATCTTTCAGTTTTGGCAAACCCTAATATCCATCAAGGACGTAGTTTGGAAAAAAAAAAAAGAAATCTTGTCTGTCTACATATGTTGCTAAGTGAAAAGCAATTCCGTTCCAGAAAACTGAGCAAAGACTTTCTATATGTTTCCTTTCACTTACCACATGCCCCTGAAACTGTAAACCTAGCTCTGTGTGGCTACATCCAACCATAGAGATGCTCTGCACATATGGGTAATAAAAGATTGCTACACTGATGACAAAGCAGTGAACTTTTCCAAATTAAAACTGTAAGTCTGACAGCACTCAGTTCAACATGTGGAGCACAGACTAGGTAGATATTTTTCAATGAAATACAGTAATTGGAGACAGCCAGAGTGCTACAATTGAAACAGCTTAATGGAGCACTGTGCATGTGGTTATTTCTAAGCAGAAGGCACAAATCAAAGTCATAGACTATGACAGAGTGTAGGTATTACTTCTGAGTTTAATCATGTGCTAGGATTTTCTTGAAAAGCTCTGAGAAAACAAAGCATATTAGTATTACTCAACTAGAGAATTCAGGATGGTAATCATACATCAGATCAGAACCCTTTCCTACTAAAAGCTCGACAGAGTTAGCAGAAGCAAAAAACATTTATATCAGGGCATCTGGAACATAAATAGATACAGCCACTTCCTAGGAAAACCAGGAGTGCTACTAAGTTAGGTGCTCCAGAAGAGACAGAGCTGAAGAAAGAAGTCAGCACTGAGCTAACTGAGCTAAGATAAGAGATTGATCAATAAATAGTGTTACCAAATGGGACAAAGTTGAAGTGATTCTTACCAATACAGAAAATGCTAAAAACAAAAAAACAATCAGAGGGTAATTAAAGATTGAGAATAAACTTGCTCTCACAGGATGGACTATTGCACAATAAAGCCTTCAGCAGCAACCATTAGCTAGTTTTTCTTCTCCCAAGGAGCATGAACTCCCTGCCTCTCTCAAGCATCAACTGAGATGAAGCCACTGTCTAGAATGTGAGCAAATATTTGATATTAAGAAAAAAGAGTGGTTTATTCTAGCAAACCAAAAATACTGCTTATTAAGTCAAAGAAGTATTTGCAGACCTTCTTATGAACAAATTTACCTAAACTTTTAAATTCCATTGAGATGCACGTGGTTTTTTTTGAAAATTCATACTGTGTGCCTATTGACAGTCTTGACTTCAGTTTCCCATCATGTTATCTAGAAAATGGTGATTGCTGCAGCATGTATACACATGCACTCTATGACTGAAGGCAGAGAGAATCACAGAACAAAAACTTGCTTTTCTTTTCTATTGCTTTTCTTCTCTTTGAAAAAGTGAATATGGATCTTGGAGATGAAGGGGGAAGTCTGTAGACATAATTAGTGTCAGAACTCCAGACAAAGATGAATGAACTTCCTTCCTCCACAGACTACGTGCATTCATTCCAGAGAGTAAGACATTATGTACAACATTAAATTGGGAGGGACAGGTTGATAAGCTGGAGGACAGGGCTGTCTGTCATTCAGTGCATCTGCAACAGCCTGAAGAATTGGGCTGGCAGAAAACTTGAAGGTAAATGCAAAGTCACACCATTACACACAACAATACAGCCTGAATGTTGACAGGGTACTACACAATTTTTCAGAGAAGGACCTGGAGATGCTGGTGAACCAGGCTTGGAACATGAGTCAGCAGTGCATGACACAGAGAAGGAAAATCACAATCAGGTGTATATGAGCAAATATGGAGACAGGAAGACAAAGGAAGTTATAGATCCAGAATGGAGGAGAACCTCTGTCTCCACACCTTATCTGGAGATCTGTGTCCAGCTTTGACTTGTCCATTATAAGACACTAACAGAGAGCAGTGAGTCCAGCAGTGGGCCATCAATATTATTAGGAGGCTAGCATACTTAAATGCAGAAGAGTTTTGGGTGAACCTTAAGAACAGGTACCTAAGGGGAGACCTTCCTGCTTACTTCAAATATCTAATCAAAGTTTACAGAGGAGATGGAGCCACACTATTCTTGAACACAAGAAAGAACAGACACAAGCTGAAAGAAGGAATACTGCAACTGGGTACCATCAAAATAATTTCTCCCATGAAGAGCAATCAAACATTTGAACAGTTTGCCCAGAGAGCTTGTGCAACCTCTATCCTTTGTGATATTCAAAACCCAGCTGGACATGGCCATGAAAAACCTGATCTACCTTTGAAGCTGCTCCTGCCTTCTGCAGGGGTTTGTCTCAGATGCCTGCTCTAATTCAAACTGTTCTAGAGTTCTACACATTATATAGAAAACACTTCCTCCTCAGACTCTCATTTCAGTTCATGTTGCTGTCTACCACCTTTTCTAACTCTACCCAGAACATTCACCAACTTCTCTGGAATTATGGTGTGAACTTTAATTAGGGAACTGCTATCTCACCTTAATAAATTCTACTAACTCCTGATACTGCTTTGAAAAGCAAGGAGTAGGTCCTCAGGACCAATGGCATTGAAAAACACAGAGAGAAACCAAAAAGGATAATGACAGATGTTTTTATCTTATTCTGAGCCAAAAAGAAAATATTCTTTAGGGTAACTGATGCAATTTTCATTATTGATTCGGTATGTAGTATCAGAAAATTTAAATATTGTCAGAAGTCAGGGAGGGCTGATGTGTGCCAGTAATGTCTCAAAATTAAGGCTAAACTGATTGGCTGCTTTGAAATCTCTAAACAAATTGTCAGAAGGTAATCAGCAAAGAAGTAGAATACAAGTTCAAGAGTTCTGAGTAGAGGGTGAAAGAATAAAGCAAAGGGCCATGCTCAAGAAAAATTAAGAGCAAAAAAGTAACAAATAAAAACATGAAAGAAATTCAGAAAAAATTCGTAAAACATAGACAAACAGAATTATAGGTACTAGAAGAATTTCTCAAAAAGTGCAATAGCAAAACAAAAAGTTTTTTTCTTGTATAAAATCAAATTAACCCTTTCAATCTGGTTATATCCAGCAGCTATTAGCATATAGCTAAACTCAGTATCACCTGAGGCATATTCCTGATTTGCAAATCAATTATAAACCTTATATACCAATCAGCTTCCACATAGGCTGCACAAACATAGTGTTAACCAACTGCTGTCTTGCACATATTTCCTTTCTCCAGAGCAAGTGGAAGCTATCAAGTTCAGGAAGAAGTAGTCTGTTATTATCTCACACTTTCTGGCCACAATACAACTGCTGTTCTCTCAAAGTATATTAATACTGCCCAGCCCCAAACTACGGCCTAGGCAGTCCTGTGTCTCAAACCAGTGCTAATACTTTATCATTCAAATCACAATTTTTCAAGGCTGGATACTCCAAGCAAATTAGGCTACATTCACTAGGCCAACTGCATTTGTACCTTCAGAAGATATCAAAAGCCCCTGACCTGTTATCACTAGTGATGCAGGCAGCACAGGTTCCTGTTGGCTCTTCACTCTGCTCATAATAATGGGCATCCACATGAGCTTCCTCAGCCTTCTTCTTCAAGATCTCTCCAAATTTATCTTTGCCAATGCATCCGAAGAAAGTTGCAGCTTTGTGAGGTTTCTGAATCATCCACTGCAAATTGGCAGAAGAAAAAAAACAAACCACAAAACAAAGTTAACATATCTGGTATATTATTTTTTCCATTTTTTCTCTCCACTCACCATATTTAACTCTATGCCTACATTTTGACTTAAAGAACACTTGTATGCCTGAAGTAAGAAACATCTTGTAAATCAAAGGAGAAAAGGGCAGAAAAGAAAACAAAATTTACCCTTAATGATCCCACTGAGCCTGTAACACCTAATGTAAAACCTAAATAAACATAGCTCATGATAAATAAAATACATTAGTATGTTTTTACAAGGTATACAAAAAGAAGTTTCCTTGCTCAAAGGAGTTGCCTCTAAACTTACTCTAAATCAAGCAACATACAGTATCTTCAAAGAAAAACTGTAGAAAATACAAAAGAAAAAAGGAAAAAAATAGTCCACAAAACCCCTCCAAACATACAAAATAAATAAAAAGGGATAGCATGTAAGAAAAGACATTTGAGAAACATAAGCAACATTATGCAACATTCATAATATACATAAAAGCTAAGTGGTACAGAAAAAATCATTTTGACTAATATTTAATTGCATGCAAAAAGGAAATGCTCCCTCTTTACACTGTTAAACCACACATGAAAGTATCTAATCTCCAACTTTACTAAGAGCAGCTCTGTCACTTGAATTGTAAAGAAAGAGAGTAGATGCACAACATTGCTAAGGTGCCAGGTTATTTCATAAAGTTTTCCTTTTATTAATAAAAAATGTATCATTCAGCTGTAAACATAACTCCATTTTGTGCTAAGTTGAAAACCAGCATTTATCAGCAACGTGAAATCAAGAGTGAATCAAAAAAATAAATGTGAAGAAACAATCATAGGCCCTACTCTGCTGGTGGTGAGTCAGCCAACTGAAGTCATTATAATTCATTCTAATTACAGTCAGCAAGCTTATCCACTCAATCTATAGTATGAATTAAAGGCTACAGCAATTTTCTGCTATACTAAAACCCTACTTATAATTGTTTCCTAATCAAGATTTAAATAAATGATAATGTCTCCATTACAAAGCAGCATTAGTGGTAGCTGTGGGTTGTAGAAAGGTCAAGTAACTAAGTTGCAAATACATACTTAGTCACATCTTTATTACTACCAGCTCCAGAGGGAAGAGCAAGAGAGGAAAAAAAATAAACCTTTGGTCATGTGAAGTCTTTATTAATAAGAGAATGGTGGACAAAAGTTGCCAGGTCTCTTTGTTACAGCAATTTTGAATAAAGTTTAAGGAAAAAAAAGATTTTATCATCCAATGGTGGCAGCATTAAATCTCTCATTCATGAAATGCATATGCTCTGCTTATCCATTCCATACCATTCTAACATAAATTAAGAAAACCCCTAATAAGAGAGTTAATACATTTCATACAATGATATCAATTATATCCTTGTATTTGACACACCTTTGCACATGCATAATTTGCATTTGCACGGTGTTCATTTAGGATGTCTCAGGAACAATATACCTTTGTATTTGGAGGTATGATAAAGTGGAACAGATAATTTAAAAAGATGAAATGTGCTGTGACCATCTGTAAGCAAATATGGAACAAATTTCCACACGGGTAAGAACAGAAGTACCTAAAGGTTTGTGCCCCATGCAAGCATGCTTTACTGTCACAAATAACAAGAATTAATAGAGATCACTATGAACAACATTTATCAAAGAATCAAACCCAAAAATATCTTCAAAAATATAAGACTTCAAACTGCACTTTAGGCTTAAAACATTTTATCATATGATGTTACTTTATACAAAAAGTCTGACAACATTTATAGCAGTAGTAACTAATATTTCACATAGATCTCTGAAAAAAGAATTCCCATTCAAGTTTTGGCTATAGGCACCAGCTCAGTTTGAATCCAGATGTGATACATGCCATATATAAGCTGTCACAATCCTGATTTTAAATTTAAGTCAAGTTATATATGAGAATTAAAAGTCACAATCCAGACTTTCCTGAGATGAATCTCTGTATGTGGTGCAGACTACTTCTTCCATCAGCAGTTCTACTCATATTCATGATTATTTAAAATACAGTTATTATACAGGATACTCCCACTGTATAGGTATTATTTTCATTTGAGTATATGAGTTAAGCAACACTGAGGAAGATGGGAAAGCAGTTGAGCAGTGTTTCTGCACAGACCCTCTCATCACAGATCTCCAGTTACCAACAGTCCTTTGAATGATCTGCTCTTATTCCCACAATAATGCTGGTGAGGTGCTGTCAGCTGCAGAACTCGCCCAAGCTGATCCTCCTCTCCTCAGCTAAAAGGCTACATATTAGTAACAGTAAAAGCTGACATCACATTCCAGACTTGATGAAACTGAACGATAGAAGCATCTCTGTGGTACACCACTGAAGTTGCACCTTGTGGAATGAGGCACAGCAGGCATCTTTTGCATACATGTGAAAAAAAAAACCAGAGGTTTTTAATTTGACCCAGAACTTGATTTTAAGTTTCAATAACCTGATATGAAAAAACAGGTTTCTCTGGGCTATTTCACACACTGTTATTAGTGACTCCAGCTAAAACATTCTAAATGGGAATGGGAGTCAGTCATCAGGAGATGTTTATCATTGTGAAGCAGCCAGGCAGCCTTACAGCCAGTATCATATGCAGGCCAATAATAAACTGGACACATTAATGCCATGTATATGGTTATAGAGACTGAAAATTAGTTTTATAGATTTATGTGAAATAGAAGATTTAATTGAATGAAAAAGACTCTCAACAGAAACAGAAAGCGACCCAGCTCAGCGGGAATCAGCATAATGAGTTAATTATCCAGGGCTTGGCTAGGCAGAGGCAGCTACTAACAAACTGTATTGACAGTCTGGTCAGGAGAGGTTGGCACCTGGCCACACCATGAATTCTCACCAGCACCCAAGGGAATTTGAGGCTGCTAATGGACCAAAGACAGAAGTGTCAAAAGTAGGAACTTTTCATGAAAGAACACGACAGCCTCAGGACTGGGGTATCACAAAGAAAACTCAAGGAGTGGTTTATGAAATCTAATGTGTTTCTCTGCTCTGAAGTTTTCTTCTGTCAATACACCTTGGACATCAGGTACACACAAGGACAGGTCCTGACCTTTTCAGTTAGCATAAACATCTGTGACAGAGAAAGGAGCACAGGAAATAGAACACCTTTCAGACTTCTCTTGAGTTAAAGAGATGGCATTTTCCTCACATTTTTGTTGCATGCACTCTGATGAATGCAAAGAAAAAAAAAATTGAAATTAAAGTTATATTTATGCCTTGCCTTTAGCACAAACCTGTCTTAAAATTCAGCTGATTTAAAAATAAGCATAGTCTAATATTAGGTTGATCTAATATTCCTACAGACACATTATTTCTTACAATCAAACACTGAGGCCAGTACTTGCAAAAGAAGCCAGCACCCTGGCTGCTCCAAGACACATGAGGGTAACAAAATACTTCTCTCCTTATTTTCATGAGGTTAACTTGGGTTCACAGTAGCAGGACTATCTGTTCATGTGATTTTTGATGATCAGAGTTGAAGAAGATGAACTCTCTGGCAAGCTTTAGCTATCAGAGAAGTGTAAGAACCTTTGTGTTCCAGGGAGTGGGTGGTAATTGCAGAGAACAGCACCATCTTTTCTTGCAAGATGTTGAGATGCCAAGAAAACTTGGTAACAAGAAAAGCTTCTGAAAAGTTGTGACTTTGTGAGACTGCCTGGAGTGAACTATGTCATACTCTTTCACTTCCTCAGACTCGAAGATGTCGTACACCTATTTCCCACTTTTGTCTGATTAGAAAATGGCTTTTGGAAACAACCTTTCTCCTTTCTTCTGAGTTATAGAAGCACTCCTAGAAGCACTTCTAACACTAGAAGTGACTTGACTTTGATTGGGTACTCAGTGCTGCCTTTTGAAAAGCAATATCCCTCCACAAACCCCCCCCCCTCCCCCCAAAAAAAAGAAAAGGCCCCTTCATATTATGTGAAAGAAAATCAGTGGCCTTATACAATTAGAGAAAGGGAAAGTTCTTAACTTGGAATTTCCCAGGCTTATGCTATTTATCTTGAGAATACCCTGCTTCTGCCACAGGAGCAGAATCCAGCATGCCCTACCACAACACTTGATCTGCATTTGAAACTTTTCTTTGCTGTTCTTGCAAAGTTCATTGTATTGGAGGACCCCACTAATTTACCTCACTGTCTTCAGTGGCAAAGACACTTTCCTTGCTAAAGGAGAGTTTTCTTCTGCTGGGTCTCAGTACACATTACCATAAGACTTAAAAAAGAAACATCCTACAGATCCTAGAGCAGCTTTATAGCCTTCTGTCTATAACAAAGATCCTTCAGAAATTATTTCATTTTACTCCAACTCTCTGCTTTGCTTTAAGTGCCACCATTAACTGGACAACACTGATAACTGGAACAAGAAGGATGATGAAGACACTCACAACCACATTGTTCTCTGCCTGAGCTCCTGAATTAATTTTTTAAGTGGCAGCTAGTAGTGCATTTCCACATCTGTCAGTCATCTTAAACTAACAACGCCAAAGCATCCAAAGCTTTGCTTAGACTGACATACCTTCTCTGCACATCGGAGTTTTCAGCTGTGGACTTGAATCCCAAATGCCTAGGAACTGACAACACAACAGGAAGCATTATGCCCCTTCACAGTGAAGGATCTTCAAAACTCATTAACACTGAATACAGACATCTGAAGTGCATCTGAAGTACGATATTTGAAGTTGGACTCTTCTCTGCATGACCTGTCAAATCTGATCTTATTTTAAATTGCAGTTCACAGAAGAGAGGACTCCAAGGACTAAAATTAGCTAAGATTTAACATGCCTGCTAAAATCTAAACTAAACAATGTGAGCAACTACTAATGAAGTGTAAATCAAAACAGGAATGGAGTATCACTTATTTTTATATTCTACATTTTAGAATGAGTCCATATATTTTTCAAAAAGTTTTACCTGTCTGTTGTGTACCAACTGTGTCCCTGTGATGTCCAACCACCAATATATAGACAGTCCATTCAATACCTGTCCATCAAAACCTCTTTGAAATACTTTTAGGAATATTTTAGATGTTAAAGGAAATTAAATCACAACTCATCTTAGATGGCTATATAAAATGAGAACACATGGGATCAAAAATCAAATAATGTATCTTAAAAACTCAGAAGCCTGATAATATGCAAACAATACTAAAAAAAGAAAGTGTCACTGTTCCAAGTGAGCTCACTTATTTGTTGTGTATGATATGATTCACCTAGGGCTCAAAAAGAATGCAATAGTCTGTTACCACTGCACATTTAATTTCACATTCATTTAAAATCCCTAGTATGGTGGGGTAACCCCAGCCAGCAGTTAAGCCTCCACGCAGCAACTCTCTCAATCCTCCCTCTTGGAGGGATAAAGGAGAGAATGAGAAGTGCAACAGTGGGAAAAAAACCCACAAGGCTCAAGAAGAAACGATGCAAAGACATTCAGTCACTACCTTCCATCAGCAGATTGATGCCCAGGCACTGTCTGAGCCCATGGCCACTTGGAAAAACACCCCCTCCCTTCCAGTTTTATTGCTGGCCATTTTCTATGTAGCCTGGATTATCTCCTTGGTCAGCTGTCCTGACTGTGTCCCTTCAAAACTTCTTTCCCTCTACACAGTCTACTTGCTGGGGGCAGCAGAGTGAAAAAAACAGAAGGCCTTGATGCTGTGCAAGCACTGTTCAACAATAGCTAAAACATTGCTGTGTTAAATAACATTGTTTTGGTGACCAACCTAAACCACAGAACCATATGGGCTGCTATGAAAAATTAACTTCATCCCAAGCAGACCCAGTACACCTAACTCCAGAATCACTGTTATGAGACAACACCAGCAAGACCCTGGGAGACAGATGAGTTACTACAGTTTCTTCCAATACCTTTGCAACTTTCTTCCTTTCTCTTATTTTTGTTGATGGATTTTTAAACATGGCAACAGCTATTATCACATAGTGGCCATTTAAGAAAAAAAATGGGAAAAGGAAAAAATAAGCTTATCTTTATAAAAGCAGGCTTGTGAAAAGGAGCCCCATGTCCTGTACAGTAATTCTTCCACCATTAGCTGAAGCTGCCAAATCTTGCATGAGGAAGTGATATTGTTAAAATGCATGACAACACCCTCAAGCAACTTCCAGTCAAATTAGATAAAAGTGATAACATTTTTTTAAGGAAATGACTATTTAAAGCCTTGCAGTGAGACCAATATCTAAATCTTTTCAGCGTTTGGCTCAACATGTCCGATACAAATCCCTGCACAGGAACATCTATTAGTTTTAACATGGTGCCACAAGAGCCTTTTGCTACAGCTTTTCAAATTAAGATGCCTATCAAAATATTAATCATTCAGGAGCAGAACTTCATTCACTTCCACATTTATAAACAAATTTAACAAACAACCTCTAAAAAAAATTCAATAATCCAAATAACTATTTTCAGTGGTGCTATTCTTTTGTATTCCATTTCCTATTCATCATTGCTCTTCATGTGCTTGCTCACTGTTTTATTTTTAGTCTAGCTTGTAAGCTTCTTGCTGTACAAAGATATTTTGTGTAATTAAACACGTAGTAGCCATATCCCAAAGTTTCAATGTGACCAAAAGCAAGCTGCTTTTTTTACTGCTCCCTTTAAGTAACACTTAAGTCCAATATACCCTACTCCATCACACTCTTATGCTGTATTTATAATGTTACAGTTCAAACACCTCAAGTGCTGCAGCCTCTCTTCTGCAGGTTAATTTATGTTATCTGAGGCCACAGGCAGAATGTCTCCTGCAAGGCCTTACAAGGCACACAACTGAGACATAGCTGGCCTTGTGTCCTATTCCCATTTAAAGGGCAGAGTCACCAACCACGGCCCCACTGCCTGATCTGATGTGTCACCCCCATCCTCAAACTCTGTGCATTCCCTTCCCAAAACCAGGTAAAAGATGACAGACCTACAGAACATGGCTGGTCACACCAGTTCTTCATCACTGTCACAGATGACAGCTACTTGAAGGGTATCACAACAGAAAGAATTCCAGATTTACTTCTGGACTCTTCTGCAGCTGTTTCAGTGTATACAATTATTTATTTAAAAAATCACCAATATTGCAAAGCTGTGCATGAATTAAGGATTAAGAGCATCTTTATTAGTAAAAGAAATCAAAATATACCAACATCCTTCTTGAGGACTGGGTGTGAAATAATGAAAAGTGGCAAATAAAGTACAACATAGAGTGTTGTTCCTCTCTGGTCAGAAGCAGAGGTATTCAGATGTGAATAGAAGGATATAAAAACCATGAAAATGGATCACACCCAGGTATAGTAAGAAAGGCTCACTGGGCAACTGTAAGGTACTGTTAACAATCCCTCAGCCTACTCTACTCGTAAAGAATTAGCACTTCAAATAAATTTTAAAAGTTGATAAGCAATTTAAAAATACCTTAAATTCTCCAGCATAAAACACTGTATATGTATTTAGATACTACTGCAGAAGTGAAGCTGATGCTGGTGAAAAGTGACATTTTTAGGATATTTCATGTATGATTTTGCATATCTGTAACAGAAAAACAAAACTTCCTTTTCAAAACCCATGCATATGTCAGCCACACTCCCCTGCTAAATGATGTGCAGTCTCAATGAATACAACTACACTCATAAAAGGACAGCATAAAATCCACAAGTGGTGAGACTTCTTTCATTGTCTGGCAGCACAGAATTCACATAGCACAAACTGTAAACAGCTGCCTATCAGCTTCTATCAGCAACAGTGTCAAAAACAGATGGCAAAGGTCAAGTCAAAGTTTATTGACAATGATGAACTTGGACAACCTCTATTAAATTACTTCTTCCTTTAAGGTGTATGTGATCAAAGCAGCAGAGAGATTTTCACTCAGTCACATAACAAGCTATTTGTTGAGATTGAAACATCTGGTCAATATCTTCTAACACTGCAATTTCATGCACAGTTAGCAATAGGGTACATTTCTTTTCTTCTTCTTACAGGGTCCATAAGGGTGGCACATATGGCTGATCATTTCATTCAAAAAGGTTTCAATTCCAGGCATTACATACAATTGTCTCTATGCTTTATAGTATTTTAAGTCTACCTACCATAGTTTTCCATCATCGCTGCTGTCTGCTCTACTCTTTGCTATAAAAGCCCACAAATATGACAGAGCACTTAAAGCTTAAAAGCTTTTGACTACTGGAGTTAGAAAGCAGTAAAGGCAAGGGAGTTTTTAAAGTGGCAGGTCTTCATCTATTTGTTGTCAAGAATTCCCAGTGCATTAAACTATTTACCAAAGCTCTCGTAATACAGATTATAATTTTTGTTGTAATAGCAAACCTTTCATTTTTAAGGCATGCCAGAGCAATTGGAAAACACCCTTTTTACTAATTTATAAACTATTATACATTTTACAAACATAACATACATCGTATTTCACGAAAATGCATGCTAGCTATAAAAATTGGACGAAACATAAATCCTATTTCTCAATCTGAAGTAGGAAAAAGACACTAAATGCTATCTACCCCAAAGGCTAAAAAATGCTTGCCTTTAAAATTATGCATCTATGTTGCCACAGCAACAAGTACTGGATAATGTAAAATGTACTTCACCCTTCCATTTCTAAATCCCAATCTTTTTGGACAAAGAATGAAGGAGGGCTACTTGCAAACCTGCCTACACAAAGTACATTTCAAAGAATTTGCCTTTACTACTAAACAACCTTCTCTTTTATTCCGTGAATATTTGATTTCCACATCTTGTTCCCACAGTGACTGACTCCAAGTAGTATTTGAACCATAGAAGTTTACCTGGCAGTTGTAGGAAGACACCAATTCTAAAACTCTTTACTATAAGGATGCATCGTCCCCAGATGTTGCACCAAAGGCACAATGGAGGCCTGGGCTAGGAAGGAAAGTGGTAGATAATCTCCATAAGGGAAAAATGTATAAAATTCTTGAACAGAGACATCCCTGAGATGTCACTGAAGATGCCTCAGGAGTTTGTTGACTTTTAGCACGATGGCATCTCTTCAGGAAATCTATTCTGAAGGAATGGGACATAACCTAGATGTAACAACAACAACCAAACAAAAATCCAACCAAACAAACAAAACCAAAGCCAAATAAAACAAAACCAGGATAGTTCACTAGAAACTGACAGGTTTCACGTAAATGCCAGGATACAGCTTGTAGGTAACAGAGCATCTTATTAGGTTGCAAACATGAGCCTATCTAAGAGCCTGTCACCCCATGCCACAAAGACAGACAATCCAGTCAGGAAAGCAACCAATTACACCATCTAGCACTAACAGCATCAGTGTAGAAATTAAGTAATTAGCCAGATTTTAACTGGGTTTTTTATTAAAAGTTCAAAACAGGGAAGGTTTCAGGAGCTCAAAACAAATTGAGAACTGATGGGATTAGCACTACTGAATTGCAATATCTTTCCAAAGAAACAGAAAACCATCATACCCACTAGCGAAGAGTACAAATTCAGCCTCAACTTTATCATATATATCCAGTAAGGCTTACAGCATTGTGGTGGAGCATTCCATCTAAGCTGATATGGAGTTTATTTCTTCCAGAGTTAATAAACAAGCTTCTCCAAAAGAGAATAGGAGAAAAGAAATTTTTTAAAAAAGATTAACATAGGGTGTCTTCCCTCTAACTTCAAAGCTTTCTCTTACTGGACTATGAGCCCTCTTAAAGACCAACTCAAAACATTGGAAAGGAGATATTAGGCTTTGAGTCGATCCTTTTAGGAATTAGAATTTCAGGATTGGCCTCTCCTAATTGTTGTACCATATACTTCATCCACAGTTCCACATGGAAATGCTCCCCCTCCAAAGTTCAATATTCTTAAGGAATGATCCCTCTTCTAAGAAAGAAAAATGTCAATCAACTGAAAAATTACTGCCTCAAGACTGGCAAATCCCAGAAAAGCCTTTGGATTCCTCATGTGTGACTTCCAACCACATTTAGTTGGAAATGTTCTGTGTCCACCAAACCTGTGACTGGAACAGCCCAAGCTGAGATTCCAGGGGAATACTGGTCCACAGTGTGCACGTGAACAATGCTTTGGAGAACTCATACACACTCTCAAAAATATTAAAACTGCCATAGTATTCCCAATGGGAAGTACTCCCTCAAAATTAGATTGTTTGGTTATCGAAGCAAATCCATTAAGTTCACTGCAATGTGTACAAACAGAGGTGTCTTTAATAGTTCAGGAAAGAACAAGAAACTTTGGATAAAGAATGCATTTTCACATTTCTAACAGCTTTTTATTCTGGTACCAGTCAGATACAAAATGAAGACAGGATATAAACTGCACAGCTCCTTTCTTATTGTCTCTGCTCCTGTAACATTGGGAATTCTGCACAGATGTCTCCAGGAGAAACAACATGGAAATTTTGCAGCCCAATGCAGAGAACTTCTTCAAGCCCTTCTGTCAGATGCTTCTGCATTCACGTAGGGGAGACATGGCATGTGACTCCTCCACTGCAGTTAATGTTAGCCATTCACATAAATAGATGGAGCTTTATTCTAGTCACCAATAACTGAATGGCAGAAAACTTATTTTTACTATTTCTTAAGCATACAAATACTGTATTTTATCTGTTCCAATCACAAGAATCTCTTTTTGCAAGTTTTGTCCATAATGTCTTTAGATTTGCTGTGGAGGTACAACCAATGCTTTTACCAATTTAATTTAGGAGAATTTCTATTTGCCGCAAACTAAAAGACATCCCATTCTGATTCCCAAGGTACATTAAAAAATAGCAAAATAGATTTCTTTTAAACAGACGTATTTCTTCCCTCATGGTAATTTTTAGATTTCATTGTAACAAATCTAATTTTTTAAAAAAATTATTTTAACTAAATGTATTACAGAAGTCACATATAATTATTTGCAGTTGAAAGCAGCGCTTGACACTACCTGGATTTCTTGGCACATAGCTCAAACACTCCAGTAAGTTGAAATAATTTTCACAGAACAGATAATTTAGTTGCCAACTCCTGTGTACTTCTGAAAAAGAACTGCAAATTGCTCTTAAATTTGTTTTTTTCCTGAATTCAATCCCTGCTAAGGCACTTGACACTTTACTCCCACGATCATCTCCACCTCAACACTGAACTCCAAGACCCAATCTGGCAGGAATGGAAGGCAATGGAAAGCTTACATTTACTAAAATGCTGGTTTTGATTTGAAAAAAGAGTGTCAACTTCTTGGCCATTGGCTTAAAAAAAAAACCCACAGGGTCACACCTGATGAACTTCACCTTATCTTTGATATTACAGGAAATATTTTATTCACATATAAAATTAAAATCAACAAGAAAGGAGACAAACATACACCAAACACTGAGAAGATGCTTTGCTAGCAACTGTATATTCCTGATCCAGTTAATATTCTTTGAGTCAGGTCTATTTTGAAGTTAACACCTTCCTTTTCCGATTTCTTCTGAGAATCTGGAAAGCCCTGGCCCACTTGGGATCTCAATTAGTCCAGTTTTACAAGGATGTCTTAAAATACTACAGGCAACTGATCCTTTAACTATAGGCAAAAACAGCAGCTCCGAAAATGTGCTTGTTTCTATCCCTCAAATTCACAGATTTTGAATTATTTGCAGGGACCAAGGGGGTTATCTGTATTTTGGAATGCATGCTATTGATGAAGATTGTACTATAAGGGTGAAATGTGGATTCACAACTAAATTCAAAAGGCAAGAGTTGGAAGGGCCGCCACACAAGAAAAAACAAACTAAACCAAACCATTCCTTCCCCAAAAGGCAGAATCAGAAATATTTGCAGAAGGTACTGTTTTCCAAAACATACTCTAGGACTAGAGTAGCTTCTACTAGTATCACAGGCAATAACTGTTACAAAAAATTTTAAAAAAATTGAAAAATCTTGTGGCCAAAATTTGGTGTGACATACTCTGGGCCTGTACATGTCATAGAGGACAGTCAATGCTATTGAATGAGACAGAAATCCTCAGCTGATGCATTGGTAATAGAAGAAATTCGGTAAATTGAATTTTATAATAAATCTGTCATAAAATATCTCCATCTGAGTCCATTTACTTTTTAAAGAAGTATTTTTAGGTATGCCTTATAGAAGAAGACAAAGACCAGTCTAAGCAATAATGTCATTCAGCAAACAGTTGTTTTCTGTTCAGGGAAACTTTCAGCAGCACCATGTAAGGCAACAGCCCCATAGCCCCATACCCTGCTTGCACTGGCTGCGGGGCATGCCAATTGTGAGCCCTCAACATCCAGCATGGACAACAGCATGTACTTCATGTCAAACTCTAACAGTACATGTGTTCATTAATTTGGATCTAGACTTAGTTTTCATTACTCTGGTATTTTGTATCATTTTCTGTACAGCACAAAATCTATTCTATTGGAAGTTCGTAAGTATAATTTGTATTTAACTTAACATCTGTGGAAAACTAAAATCAAGGGATTTTGGACTGTAAGTATCTTGACATACCTCCCTTTCAGAAAGACAGAAACTGCAACATCATTTAAAGGCTTCCTTCTTGAGTTTTTTTATCTTACCATTATTTTTAGCTGCTATATTAATAGTAATTACATCATTAAATGATTTCCCATCAATAACAACTTGTAATTCTATCTATTTATTCACTTCTGAGGAACACAGTAGATTAGAAGGCTGTTAAAATGATAACCTGACATAAAATTCAAATTTGCTTTTTTTTAAATACATCATGCAAGATACAGAAATGCTTCTTAAAACAGAAGCACCAAAGTAGCTTCAGGCAGCCTCTGTACAAAAAAATGCTAATGCATTAGAAGATATGACTCAACAGCAACAACAACAAAAAAAAAATCTATCTAAACTTCATTAAGAGGAGAATCTGTCAATAAATCAACTGTAAGATAAGGACAAGTTTCAATATTTATATATACCAGCTATAATGACTATAAAACTGTTTCCTTTATGCAAAAGCTAACAAGTTATTACACAAAAGGTGAACTCATTAGTCCCTATTTTTAATTTTCCAGATCAAATCCCTATCCATTTCAGATGCTTTTAACCTAAAAGCCTATTTTCTGCTCATACTTATTTGAGTGGAATGTGATTGATATCAGTGGGATTACCCCAGTATGCATTAAAAGAGAATTTGGTCCTATTATCTTAATTCTGTTGGTAAATTGTTAGTTGTTCTACACAGTGTACTACCACTCAAAATTAGGTCCTCAGGATGGAAAGACATTGCTACATTAGTTGGCTGTGAGGACATTAATTAGTAACCATAAAGCAATCTGAAACCAAGTAGACCAGATCAATGCCAGATGCTGGTATGAAAGTTCTCCCTATACATATGATTTCAAAGGCAGCATCACCACTTTTTATTTCTAAGAAAATACAAACACATTTCTTTTTACCAGCTGAGGTACAAAAGCTACTTTAACTAAATCAAAGCAAATTAAAATAAAAAAGAACAAGTTGAAATTAAGTTAGACCACCCAAATACTAACAAAAATTATTTCTGCAGATCCGTTATTTAAACAACATTCGTCCCTTCAGCAACATGACATAACCCACACTCTGAAAAATGCCATATTACTATGGCATAAAAACAACTGGGGATAATACAACAATGTGATTATTCTTATTTTGAGGCAGTCTAGAAGGACTGGACAACTGCTACTGAAATCTAAAAGCCACCCATGACTGGCCAGTAGCAGCAGTGGCCAGTGACAGCAGATACCCAGGTTTATCAAGAGCATTCCTATACTCACAGTTTCCTTTAACACATATGAGTGTACAGCAGTGCCCTATGCATAGATGGTATGAGATGACCAGGATGGGTTCCCTCTCTAGCACCTCACTCTCCAGGGAGAAGGTATGGATTGTGTATTGTCACCTCATCACACCATCTGACCAGGGACTAGTTACTATCACCACCATGATAGTAACTAGTTACTACTAACTATTTAGTTACTGTTAGTAACTAGATAGTAACTAGTAACTAGTTACTATCACCGCCTTGTTTAAGGCAAAAGGAAGTATATTTTTATATATTATATATATTTTTATATATTTAAGGCAAAAGGAAGTATATATTTTATATATTTTCCAGAAAAACAAACACAGATGTCACAAAAGGACAGGCTGATTTTTATGAGACTAAAATCTGTTATGTATTGGTTTTCACATTAAATGAAATTTCAGAGGAGCATGACCACCATTACTAACTTCTCAGAGGGCCTGACAACTATTTGCATTTCAATTTAGCCTATTAAGTCGAATATTTCTAGTGATGAAATGCAACATGGTATGAAAAGTCTTCATTTCCAGACCTTCCCAGGTGTTTCCTGGAAATGGACATCCACTAGATTTTTGCTATACAAATAAATCTAGAGAGCAGACAAGAATTTCTTGAATTTGAACCACTTAACAAACCTTGATCTAAAATGATCACTTGGTCCTACCATAGACAAACACAAGGCAAATACTAAACCACATCCTCCTTCAAAGGGTAATGTTATCATCTTATTGCAGAAGTTCAATACCTGCTTGGTGATTTCTTATGGGCAACTCCTTACAGCACTGACTTCTCCTTCTTCACAGCACCAAAAACCTCCAGCTCTCTCCTCACCCAGCTACCCCACTCTTTTGTAGCACTCGTCTTCTTATTGGACACAGCTGTGGCCTGTTAAGGGCAGGCCTGTTCCTAACCTTTGGTGATTAGTACAGCTGCAACTCCTCAGGTGTGAGATTACCTTCTGCAATATTTTCTTACATTCTAGCCCTCCACCGGGTAAATTAGAAATGAACCCAAATTCAGCTAGTTCAAGTTGGTATCTTCAATAGCTGCTCCTCTTCCACCACCACTCCCAAACAGAGTTACAAAGGAATCAATAGCTTATAGCTAATCTTTGTTGAGAGACTGTGTGTCAATGCCTGCTGTGTCTAAATCCAGATTTATTAACTCTTAGGTTGCTTCCTCAAACAGCAGAAATAACTGCCAAAGTGAGGATTCCTTCTCAATTTAGTGATACTAAAAGCTCACCCTTTAGAGCAGTATTTTTGATGACTTGTCTCTCAACAATTCAGCTCCAGCCTCAGCATACTGTCTTCTAGAACTTGTTATGTGAGCCAAAATAAACACTTGATTTTTCCAAATTTTATCTGTTAAAATCCCAGTCTAACCCACTATTTTAACATTTTGGAAAGGTTAGGATGACAAATGTAGGAAAACAATGCTGTTGCAGTCATTCCTGCAATTAAATGACTTACAGCATTAATCATGTCAACTTTTTCTTTCTCTTTTTCTTTCTTTCCTCTGCTAAAAGCCAAAGAAGAATTCTTATGTCAAGAAATCGTATCCAATTTCCTTGCTAATCCATTATCCATTTTAAAAATTGCTCAAGCCAGAAGAAAAGATAGCAATGTTAAAAAATGAGAGCTAGACATATGACAAATCTTGGACTGTTTCAGAATGAGGCTTTAAAAAGACAACAACTCTGACAGTGCTGTAGGATGCACATGCAGAAGATACCAAAGTAGGGAGCTGCAAAAATCCTTTTTACCCTGGCCTTACCAGACATCACACACATCTAGACAACTCCCTGTGTTACAATAAGCTAATCTTCTACTTCCCCTCCTCAGAATAACAAAACCAAACCAAGCCTCCAACAAAAAACCAAACCAACCAAGCAAAAACCAAAACAAACCTCAACACCGATATAGAAGTCTAAGCTTTCTGCAACAGTGCTCTGGACTCCTTAAAAACAAAAACAAATACAGAAATCCTCTTAAATTGTTACTAATCTGTCTGTCCATGTTAAGCCAGTTTGCAGATAGCATGTTTAGAATTAGCAGATTGCATTCCTGTACACTAAGGAGGAACTGAAACTGAGAAAAGACATTTCTGGCAGAATTCTACAGCATATCAATTAATTGCCACAACTGGCAGTGTGCAGGGATAGATCCCACTGAGAGAGCATTAGCAACCTCTGTCAAGTACAGAGAAATCAGCTGATTTATGGAATTCCGACTAACACTGCACATGAAATTTCTAAGAGAAAAATCCTGAGTTTTGCTAAGATGGAAACTAGCTTAAAATAAAGAAGCAGTTATAACTACAGCACATATGGCTGAGCATTATACAGTCATTCAATATTTTGTCACTTTAACAGCATAAATACATCTCAAGATGTACCTTCTTTATTGTAATTCACAGCTATTGTACAGTCACCTTGTTATAGCAGGGGATTACTTCTTACTCACAATTGCATCACCGGAAGACCATGCTGACTTAACTGATTTCCCCTGTAAAAATTCTAGTTTTCTGTCTAGGAGAGTATGTCACCTCAAAACTTCCTATCATAGCTACTTGCAAAACAATTGCAAATTGTTCTACCTTGAACAACCTATTATTCCAAGACAAGGTCTCCTTGAACTGTACTAATGAGACAAATGTACCTGGAAGAGAACCAAGCTATTGTTACCATTACACGGATAAAATTTGTTCAGTCAATCACAATAAATTGTTCCCAGGCATGCATATAAAACTGTTCTGCTTTCATTAACACAGAGAAAATCTTCAGCATCCCCTAGAAATTTAAATGAAAGATGAGCACTGGGAAGCCATTATAAAGCAATTTTCCATTCCTGTGTTTTGTACCAAACTCCAGTGAAAGCGTAAAATTTGGTTCAGAAAAGATGGTAGATAATAAAGTACTTCAAGATTTATTATACTGTTTCATACCAAAAAGAAAAGAGATTCTGCATATTCAAAATGAAAATATTCACCTAAACCAAGCAATAAATACTCTACATAGAAATAGTATTATATATGCTATTTACTGTGTTCTGAAGACAGTATCTACCACAAGGCACAGTAAAGATGGAATTGCATCTAGTATTTAGAAAAAAAAATGAGTTCAAGTTGAACATTTGGAAGAATTTTTTCACTGAAAGGTTTATTAAGCACTGGAATGGGCTGCCCAGGGAAGCAGTAGAGTCCCCATCCCTGGAAGTTTTCAAGAAACAACATGGCAATTAGAGCTATGGTTTAGTTGTGGTGGTGGTGTTTGGCTGAGGGCTGGACTCAGTCTAGAGGTCTTTTTCAACCCTAATGATTCTGTGATTCTAAATATGCAGTCTGAGATCTGGATCACTCAGGGAACCCTTCTACACGAACACTAACAGAAGCTATGGTTTATCTTCTACACAAACTGCAGGGTGTTACTACCTATTGAGGAAAGAAAAAAATTCAAGCTAGTCTATCTATGAATCCATTTTTTGTTTCAGATCATGCTGCAATCAAGAAGGCATCCATATTTACTTTGAGATATTATTTGAAGTAACAGATGCATGGCAGAGAGAACAGGTTACAGAATTTCCAGAACAGCCAAAATAACTGGATTAGTTTGTGTTTGATAGTGGGGCTTAATATAGAGACAAACAAGAACTCCAACTACCTGTAACTATCTGACTCAACATACAGAGAATAGGGAAAAACCAAGCACAACATTATTAATACCAAATGGAGCAGCAGAAGGGGTTTGAATACATACCTCAGTGCTTCTCTCAGTTACAGTTCCCTAACTATTTCTGTGAGCAATTCTTCATGCAGTTACTACAAGCATGTTAGATGTCAAAATGGCTAACAAAAACAAGTCAGATATTTCTTTATAAGCAACCTTCAAAAAAAGTCTCATTTCAGCTTATTTAATTGCACAAATAAAATATGCTCCTTTTACATCTCAGGAAACCATTAACAAGTACTTTTGTCATGCTATACATTCACCATACTTGTACAGCAAATACCCAAATTTAACCAATCTTCTAATAGTTCTGCCTTGGCAAATCAAGAGGTTTCAGCACAGTACAAAGTAAACTAGTCTATCACCCTAATAGTTTTGGAGTTTTTTTTCCTTTGAGTCTAATGATCACATTTCAGTAATCAATGAACCAAACACAGCTTAATTAATTCCTTTACTGCACTGGGAAGTGATCCTTCTCTTGACATTCTGGCATAGCTCCCATTAATGTTAATGGAAGTTAAGCATGTTCATCACAGTGACAACAAACTCTTTCCAATACACTCTATAGAGTCTGCAGGCAAGTGGGAAGGTGCTTCGATAAGAAACTGCACTTCCCAACTCTAAGAAAGAGAAGCTCTATGTTTCAGATCCTGAGCTATTGATTCACAGCAGAGAACAGCTGTAAGTGGAGATAGTCCTTGTAACTGCTGGGAACGACTTCTGTTTCCTTATTCTGAACAGCTTAACGCTTTCATTTGAGAGCCATACAGAGAAAAGCTGAAAAGCAAGAATTTTATCTTAACTTCAAGCTATTTAGATATAATAGCTTAAGTTTAAGGCATTAGAGAGTGTCCAGAGAAGGGCTATGAAGACAGTGAAGGTCCTTGAGGTGAAGCCATGTGAGGAACAGCTGAGGTCACTGGGTCTGTTCAGCCTGGACAAGAGGAGACTGAGGACAGACCTCACTGCAGTTACAGCTTCCCCTGAGGGGAAGAGAATGGGCAGACATTGATCTCTGCTCTGGGGTGACAGTGACAGGACCCAAGAGAATGGCCTGAAGTTGTCAGGGGAGGTTTAGGTTAGATATGAGAAAAAGCTTCACCTGGAGGGTGATCAGGTACTGGAATAGCACCCCAGGAAAGTGGTGACAGCACCAGCCGGACAGAGTTCAGAAAGTATTTGGACAATGCTCTCAGGCACATGGTATGACTCTAAGGGGTGTCCTGTGCAGGGTCAGGAGCTGGACTTTGATGATCCTTGTGGATCCTTTCAATTTGGGATATTCTGTATTCTATGAACTTCGAACGTATTAAGAAAACACAACTTGTAACTTTAAAGAATAGGAAAAATCATATGATGGGACAAAAATGACAATATATTCATGTGGGTGGATTTGCAGCTCTGAGAAACAAACCTCAAGTACAACACACAAACAGAGTAAGATCTTCAGGAAGAAGTACAAGTGTAACTGGCACAGAAGTAGCTGCAGTAGTTCAACATATGAAGAGAAGTCTGAGTAGATTTAGATGTCATAATATTCTAGACACAAAATTAATTAGATTTAAGAGTTTGACAGTGAATTTCATTTGGCTAATGGAAGCTTACCTGCAACTCTACCTTTTTTTTAAAACTGCAATTTGTGCTGTCATTTTGTCCATTTATTATTTCTTTAATCTGAAACACTGATGAGAGTAAAACAAAGTTATGTATCAGGTGAAAAACTGTGTGTTTAGATTTCTTAAAGTTAAGTTTTCAGAATAAATTGTACCTAATAGATTTTTAAACACTTAATAAAAACTGTGATACCCATGTTCAGTTTTACAGCTACAGTCTGTATAATCTCAACTCAAGTTATTTTTAACACACTGAATAGAAGACTGGATTGTTTCAGCCACAAAAGAAAAGTTTCTTTGAAAGACTGCCAGAAATACTTCCATAGCTGATATGTAGCTGACACATTAACCTGCTAAATGTTTGTGGAAGTACTAATGACTAAGCAAGGAATATCAAAGAGAGTGAATAAAAGAACAAACAGCTGCCAGCTCTTGGCATTCCATTCTGCTATCATAGCTCATATGATTGGCAAAGGAAGTTACACATACTTTATAATAATAATACTACATTTGGCAAAGACTTCTAGATGGAAGTATTCCAGCACTCACTTTTCCAAAAGGTGTTGTATGATTCATTAGAAAGATCAAAATAAAATAGACTACTAACTGTAACTGCAGTATGGCAGAGAATTAGAAAATTAACACATCCAGATCAGCAGTCTCCTAAGATTTATATTCAGTATTATTTTGACACTGATATACATTTTACTATCACCTGATTTTGATCTCATTGAAAGGATTCATTTTAGATATATATTAATGGCCAGCCGACTTGGTGTTGAACATGTTACTGAAGAATGGCTTTTTTTGGATATTATGATACTGTGAGATTCCAATTTTAAATAATCCATTCTATGCTAGTAGTGATAGGAAAAATTAAAAATTTGGGGGACTATCTATTGAAAAAAGGTCAAAATTAATATATAAAAGCTACTTACAGCTTTCAAAATCCCCCAAAGATCCCAAGTAGAACAAAAAACAAGTTGGACTTTATACCTTACTTTTATTCTTGGTCTAGTAAGTATTCAGTGTAAAATGAACCCTGTCTGTGATGATCAATATTCATAACTTATGTTAATTTTACCCAATATGCTAATCTTGATCCAATAATTTAATATGTCTTCAACATTTAATAGATTTCAGGTACTGATTGTAAGTAATAAAGTGATATTTTAAAAAATACTGATTTCAGAATATATTATTGTAAACCTGTAGATTACAGAATCATTATTATGATGATGACAGGAAGTATCATCATAAATCAGAAAAACAAAGAAGGTATAAATGGATCCTAAAATATTCTAGCTTCATGTAGCTTAATAAAAAAAAGGATGACAAGGATTTTTACTTTAGATGATACATCTTTCTACACTGAGATTACTAGGTCAGTGAGTGAAGGGAATGCAAAGGGTGTTGTTGGTTATCTTGACTTCAACAAGGTTGTTGACAGCTTCTCTCATAACATTCTCAAATGATGAAGTACAACCTCTGTAAATGGACCATGAAGTGAACTGAAAACTATATGATATTCTGGGCTGAAGGTAAATAGGTTTTAAATTTTTACCTTAGAAACTCATTAATTAACACACCTTGAGAAAAAAATGATAATGGAAGAAACCAAAACCAACCAATTTCCAACTCCCAACTCACACTACCCCAATTATCAGTTTTCCCCAAACACCAAAGTCCAAAATTTCTACTAGAATTTTTTAAATGCCTACATTGAGAATGATTTCTGCAATTAAAGATAAAACCCTGAACAAATAAGCACCAGCTAAGAGTTGCTGATTTTCAAATGTACACCTTTTTCCAAGTGCAAAAATGGAAATACTTAGAATAGGTTAAGCCACCTCTCCTTGACTTCTGGGTCTTAAGATCTGTTTATGGAAGAAGCCTATATTTTCTTGAATCTATTTCACCCCATAGCATCTTCAGTGCCCCACCAACTATGGCATACCATAACTTCTGAGCAATTGATTTCATGGCAGCAAGCAATTAAACATACTTCTGAATAAACATTCAAAATATAGAAAAGTTGAGTATTTTTTGGTTTGTTGTTTTTTTGTTTTGTTTTTTTTTAACAGATTAGCAAGTTATCCATTTAGTGTATGACTGTAATAAGGAAATATCAAACAATTTATGGCATGGAATAATAACTACTAGTCATAATCAAATGTTTTGCATACATAAGAAAACAATTATCTGCAGACATATCTTAAAACTGTTTTCTACTGAAGTGCATTCCAATACAGCAGTTTGTGGAGTTATCCTGCCTTTTCATTGGCAGTTTTTAACTGTTATCACTACATTTCCTCTCTTGCAAACAGCAGCTGTCCACACAATACACAAAATTGAATTGTAATTACTTTGAAATGGCAGGATTTTCTTACCCATTTGACCTATGCTGGCATTCAACATATGCTCTTTATTGGCTTTTAAAAGTCAGCCTACTTCCAACAGTGTAAATGGACTACTGTAAAGTTAAGTAAAAATCTGAAGGTACTACTTTATCACAATACCCTTTTAGTAAGCTTTTACTGGCCCCTGATCTTACAAAATGAAAACAACATGAAAATATTCTCCTTCCCTTCTCATCACACTTCCATAAAATACAAGCAACCAAGCAATTTCTGAAATGGCTGTTGGGACAATGACATATTGTTTTTGAATTTAAAACTGTGATAAAACACTTCAAAAAATGCTGAAGTATCTACCATAATATATTTTTCCAGGGAGAATACATGGATACTCTAGTTACAGATGAAGTGTTATTCATTTTTGCTAAATCAGAGGAGTAATTCTGCCAAATACTTCATTTGGTAATATCCTGCATGGAAATATGTCAGAAAAACAAATATATAATAGTTATAAGCAAAAACACCCTACAAGGCAAGGGAGAAAAAAAAATAAAACCTACCTTGGGGAAAAAAGTTATATTTAACTGTTAAGAAGCCATGGGACAACTACATTTCACTTGAACTGATAACACCAGACAAGTTTTTTTGACCACAAACACGTAGAAACTGTCAGTTACTCTGTCTAGCAATCTTTCATCTCTGTAACAAATCTTTGTAGCCACATTTTCAATCCTAAAAGAAGAAAGCAACTTAACTTTTAAAAATGTTTCATTCTAATAGAAATAGCTTCTGTCAGGATTTCTTCAGTGTGAATCCACACTCATATAAATTTTCAAGTGCACGTGCCTAAATAACTGAAGTTCAGTATTGAATATAGCACCTGCCATGTTCAAGAGGATTAGATAACTCCTCCATTTACTGACATTGATTGGAGATAAAATACTGAATGTCAACACTGCCAGCAAGGTGCTCGCTCAGTGGCTCACTCTCATAAACAGAGTGTTTCTGTGTGACCATTTAACCAAAAGAGAACATGAAATCTTTCATGGGGAGCTCCCATTCTCATGTACAGTGTAACCAATGATGTTCTCTGACACAGCTAAGACTGGCTCTATCAGCCTCCCATTTGCCAGCAAGACAGAGGATTTAAAGAACTGGCATCACAAAATTCAATTCTCATTTAAATAGCTATGGTTCTTCCAGCTTTACTATTAGAGAGTGAAGGCATAAAGGCATGCAAGAATCATTTCATGCTCAAAATATATCTATAATTCCAGATACAACTTCAGACATTTACTCAGCTCAACAGACACCTAAATGCTTCAGAAGACAGTAGTCAAAACTGAAGATGGGAAGATGAGCTAAATGGCAGAAATGCCCTTGTACACTTGTGTGGAGGCTAAAAGACCCACCAAACAGAAAGTCCCAGATATGTAGAATGGTACTTCAGACAGTCTGCAAAGACCAAGAGAAAAAGCCAAGGGAAGCCAGGAAGTGGCAGCCATCAGGCCCTGTCTGTTGGTCAGCTCCCTGGCACTGTGCATCTTCTGGACTCCTCAGGCCTTTGCCACACACATATCCTAAGTACAATCTAGCAAACCTGTGCAGTATGAAGATTTCTGGGGTATGCCACCTAGTCTTATTCTTTAAAATTATAAAAAATAATCAAAATTTATTAAAAACTCCAAAACAAGTGGTCAGTATTATTTATAAAGGTCAAAACCACTCAGAAAGTGACCAAGTCAATTTGGCTTCCATCTATGGTGAATCTAAATTCCTTTTTTATGTAGTTCAAGAACTGAAACCAGCAAGTCCAATAGAACTGTATTGGAATAATTTTCTTTGACTTCAGGTAACCATAAGCAGAATTAATACTGTAAAAATAATTTCTGTTTTAATAATCATCAGAGCTAGGTCCTGTTCTGGACAAATGCACAGTGGTAAAACCACAGTTTCTCTTTTAGTAGCACTTTGGGCTTCCTATTCTTCATATTACAATATTCAGTACAAAGTTAAGAGAGACACATGATCTTATGCTCACTTCACTTCCTTCTCTACTGAAGCTATATGAATAAGACACTTTTTATCAGTCATCACCTGCATTTCTAATGTTCAATACAAAAGTACTCTAAAAAAAAATGAAGACATTAAATGTAATGTACTTAATCACTTTGATGTGGAATATGGCTGTTTTAGAAGAAAATAAGACCGCTTTCCTGCATGCATAAACAAATATCCCCACTGGGTTTTCTTCTTAATTGGCACATGAAAAACACGGGTCTTGGAAAAATAGAAGAAATAAGATTTACCCTAACCTGTATGCAATGTTCTTAAATAATATGTAATTTTACCACTTTTGAAAGTGTTAGTTAAGAAAGAAAATTGATAAAAAGAAAGTAACAACTGCATGCCACTGTTGTAGTTTTTCACTGAACTACCAATAACACACACTGAGAAAGACTGGTGTTGAAAAATTACTGCCTGCTAAAATGGATTTAGTACAAACCAGAATGCATAGTATAAAAGAAAATTGATCACTACATACAGAGTGCTATAAATGAGCACAGGGCTTTACAGATAAACATTAACAGGGTTCCTACCCCTTAAGAGCATATAATTGAACTCAAATGGGATACTCTGACAATTAAGGATTGTGAGAATGAGCAGAGACATTGTTATTGCAAAGATGGATATAGAAAGAAACAACAGAGCCTTGCATACTCCCTGCTTGATTTCCTGCAAAAGCCATAATTTGCGCACTGCTATTGTTCTGATGGCTGTATGGATTTATCCAAAGGAAAGACTACACACCTTTAATTTAAAGGGTAACAACTGACTATTAGAATGATCAGGTTTGATATTTCTTTTATTAATACAGAACACTAACAAAAAATATAAGAATTCTGTAATCGATGCAGTTCACTGTCTACAGGAAGGCATTATTTTTCATACCAGAACAAATGAATGTAGTTATAGCATGCATTTTGTTCACCTCCTGCTTGTGGTGGAACAGACTGAAAGCTGTTTGACACAGCCAAGGAGATCAATATAGATGAGAAGACAAATGACCACCAGCTGTGTAGAGTACATCACAGATGCAATACACAAAACCCAGAAGAGAACAATCAGAAATAAATGATGTGAAGTAGGAAATGGTCTCTGTCAAAAGACAATTTTAGAACAGTTCTTTTGAGGGTTCTGAGGCAGTTCACATATTAATTCCCAGAATGAAACTATACGTGAACCTTAAGAAGTAAATAGGACAGCTGGGGATAGTCCTCAGTCATTGGCAACAATGTAAAGTTGAAAAAAAAAAAAAAAATCAAGCACCCGGTGAGGTCGGAGGCACTATAAAAGACAAGATAAGAACATTTTAATGCAAATACTGCAGTTGAGAAAAATTAAGCAGATACTTTTTATAGTTTCAGTAAAAAGCTACTCCCTGTTCCAGAATCCATTCCGAATGCACCAGCACACAAAGAACTGAAAAGACAATCAGAGACTTTCTACTAAATTACATAAAAAGGGATATATTCAATGTTTTCTTCAAGAGTTACATACTAGACTGGGAAGAAAACTCTGAGGGAGCAGATGGCCTGCTTGTTAATACACATGATGACCACTAAAGAGAAAGGCCCAAATACCCCAAGACAGGAGAGGAGAAAGGTAAAGCACAGGGGAATGTAAAACCATCAAACCAACACATCAGGCCTGAGCACTGCAGTCAAATTGTTTAAGAAATACTTGAATAAAAGCTGTTTTGGTGGTTGTTTGGGGTTCATTGCTTTGTTTGGGTTTTTTGACAAACAGGCAGAAAACTTGAAATAAGTAGGCAAGAAGAGAAATATTGATACAGCAAGGGAAAATACTCCTTTTCCAGTAAAATCAGTTTTTACAAGATAATGTTTAGGTACCTACAGAGACAAAAGGAGATATAGGAGTATCTGAAAATTTTTCAGACAAATAAGGAAGTATTCTTAACCATTCATTAAGATGTTGAATTTCAAATATCATTCCTTGACACAAGGGGAAAACCACCTATTTTTAAACATCCTAATTTCTTATCCATGATATCTGAGAAAAGGTGTCCACCCACATGTAACAGTATCACAGTGCAGAAGAACAATCCAACCACCAAAAAGGAAAAAGAACACTGCTGTAGGATCATCCAAAAATCTGCAGAGTTGTCACTTATGACACAGAAGGCAAAAAATAAGGTGAAAGTTACGTATACCATTATAAAACTTTGTTAATATAGCTTTCTTTAATTGTGTGTAGATTTTCACACACTAACTTTTCTCCCTAACATCCAAAAGAAAAGTATTGCAACTTTTTTCATCTGGAAATGGAAAATAGATACGTATGAAATAAACAAAAATTCATCAATACTTATCATAAAGATAAATTAAGCTACAAATAGCATCCCATATTTAATCTGGCACAACAAAGGAATATCTGAAAGGGATGGCAAGGAACAAACAAACCCCCATATGATTAGGCAGCTAATGCTTTTGCAGGGCACCTTCATAAGCATTTATTCTGTGAGTGATGGCTCATCTGTTAGAGCCTCTGGTTTAGTAACTAGGAATTAAACACCATGAGAGTCACATTTAACTATACAGATGGGCAAAAGAAAGCTGTAAAGCAGCAGCAAGAATGCATTACTGAAATATGACACTGCAAGCAGCACAAGCAATGCTCCCAACTGCTGTAACACCAGAACAGTCAGTGCAGCACCTAAACATCAAATCTCACTCTGCAGTTGCTTTAAGCCTTTTCATCTAACATAGGTGCTGAAATAATATAAAACTTGAGGAAAAGCTGGAGTGCTATTTTAACAGGATTTTCAGTAACCCATATTGTACATAATAAAAAGTAGATGATTAAGAAGAAGGGGCTTAGAGGTGCCACTATACCAATATTATTATTCATATATTTGAGAGAGGAAAACTGCATTTGGTCTGTGATTCCAGATTGTCTGATCTCACCACAGAATTCCAACCATAACCTGAAATATTTCCTTCAATGTAGCTGCAGTGTACCACTTGAAAAAAGATTAAAGCAGGTATGACCAATTTCTTCTTTCAGTAAAACGCAGTGACAAGTTGGTAGAAATTTGTGGATTAAAAACCAGAGTGATGAAAGCAATGCTGGCATTTGCTATGTTTTTGTTTATATTTGCTTCTTTTTGAAAAGAAAATTTGAAATATGAGCAAGTTTTCAATGAGTTTTACACAGAAAAATTGAAGAGAACACAATACTTCTGGCTAGAAGCAAATCATTGAGACAAAGAAGTGCACCACTGAGAATAATATACACATTTAGAGGGATGGGTATTGAAATGTCAATTCCTTATGCTATTTAAACATGTAATAAAAGCAGGCTAAACATTTCAGCTTCATTCACAGAATCTGTTTTACAGCATGCCACATAAAGTGAATCTAAATCTATCTCTTAATTGTAGCAGATGCAAAATTAGTGAAGGCTTATCCTTTAGTTATTACAGGACTGCACTCATGTCCATAAATACTGGCTTCAAGTGACAGCTGTATTATGCAAAATCCTCAGTTATAAGAATCCTGATAGAAGCCTCACAGCTTTTATTGGGTAATAAAATGCAAGTCATTCCAGTGGAACCATTAGAAGTAATTTTTTAATATGTCATTAACACTACCTCATAAACTAAATTGTTGATTTGAAAAGGGTATAAGGTAAACAACCCACATTTCCTGGTGGACAATTTACACCTAAGAATGCTGTAGTATAGTATTTTTAATTTTTATAAGGTGACTTTGCTCCTGTTCTTATGCCACACACACTGTATTGGAGGGACTTCTCAAGAAATTTAATTTCTAGAAGTAATGTAACACCCAGCATCGGCCAAGTGCTGAATTTCCCAGCAGTAGCTGTATTACTGATGATAGTACTCCACAGGACTACATATTTTCCACTTCTACAGTGTGTTTTCCATCTGAAGCTTAACATGATGCTGTTGTAATAAGATTTTATGTAAGCATACTTGCCAGTACACATTGTACCATTACTTTATACAGGTTTATAATACCTTTAGGTTTGAAAATATACTTCTTTCCCCCACCAATTATAATTATTTTCATCTTTTTTACTCTTTCCCAACAGTTTTCCAAGTTATCTATAAAACTCTTACAATTAAGTGGGAAATACATTTTCTTGAAATTTTTTAATGTTTTTATTAAAACAGAGTATTTTTCTCAATAAAAAACACTTTGAAATACAGTATTTGCAATACTTCTGCACAAACACCCAGACACAAACACAGGCAAACCTGCCCGTTCCATGCATGCACATACACACAGCCAGAAGCTCCATTTGAACTTCTGAATTTTGTAGTACCTCCAACACTTTCTAAATTGTTTGCTGAATTTAAGAGTCCACTCAATGTAGTGAGTTAGAGAAATAATTTATAACATTTATGTACTTGTTTAGTGATGCTTCTGAATCCCTGTTCCTGCCAACATGCAGCTCTTCGTTTGTACTGTGGCTATTTTAGTGCACTGTGTCTCTGCTAGGAGAGGCTTAATCACTTGAAATCATCTTCCCAGCTGGATACCACAGACTTTTCACCTTTCTCATTAAAAAGTGTGTTACACACCCATTTAATGCACCCTGGTAAACATGACTTAAATCTGCAAGTCGTCCTCTATTTGTCAATATTAATATTGAGTTTAATATACGGGGAAAAAATCCTATGCTTAACTATGACTCCTGAAAACAAGCATAAAACCAAAACAGCTTTATAGTGATGGAGAAAGTGTTCCACTCAACATATATCTTTTAATTTTTATGGTCCAGATCCCACCATTTCACAGTTCTCACCACTAATACAGCTGATTATGGTAACTTAAAATATTTTTCCATCTTGCAATTAAGAAACTATTAAATACTGGGACATGTTAATAACTCTCTCTCATTACCACATTAGAAATCATTATTGTCACCACACAGTATAATGTAATGCTGGATTAATATAGTGGAAAATTGCTAATCATATAATAACATTTCAATGTTTTTATTACATTAGCAAAACTGATTAGGAATAAAGTGCAAATAATAAATAAGACAATTTTACAAGCAAGGAGAAAATTACAAGCAAATGACAGCCCTGAGAACGCTGCCATACCAAATAATATAAATATCAATTATGTTATGCTTCTGGCTAGAATTTAAAATACTTCAGAGTTGCTGATACACAGCACTTTTGGAAATTAAATCTATTCTTCTATGTCTTAAATAAAACTAAAAACTGTTATGGCCTTTTCTAATTGCAATGGAATTTGCAACCAAATGGGAATTATTTTAAAGGTTGGAAACCATCTACAATTTTAACTTCTGTTAAATTGTACATATTTTTAAGCACTAAATTACAGCAAGAAAGTTAGCAGATAATTTCAAGTTTTGGCTAGGAAATAACTCTGTAATTTTAATAATTCCCTGTAGCATATTTAGATACTACACTTTTGACTTCGCATGCATGGAATGGAAAATGCCAACAGGATCCCATTTTTGTTAACATCCAAGTGGTTTTTTTCTAAGAACTTTCAAGCAACCACAAACACTACTTTTAATTTAAAACATCCTTTTTGTAGCATGCAAGTTCCAAAAAGCATGATGAAATATGAGATTACAACACAAAAGCCTTTCCCTTTTATCAGGCTTCATCTTGAATACTCTTTCAAAGTATGAAAGATTTATTATAAATGGATTCATTAGTTATTTAAATATTCTGAACAGTGCATATTGCTTCAAAAGCAGTTAACAGCATGTATTCAGATGCTTCTGCAATTTCTTTTGAAATAAAGAATGCAAAACAATTCTAACACAACTTTTACTAATTCTAGCAAGTTGACTGTAATGCAGCTCAGAGAATTTGAACTTATCTGAATAAAGTATAATTAATCTGACTTAATCTCAACGTAATTTCAACACTTAAAGATAACAGGAGACTTTGGACTTTTATTCATTTCAGTAGATGTTTTAAAAAGTACTCAAAAGAAGAAAACATTGCAAAATGTTTAATTTTCTACCTCTCAGACAATAATACTAACCTAAAGAAAGTGAAATTTTTCTATGCCCTTGCTTCCAGCCTCTCTGCCAGATTCGTATTAAATTACAGTACTAACCGATGCTGTTTCCACCCACGCTACACTTCACCATGTAGCCTCAGTCACTGAGTCCAGACAGTGTTTGAAACTCAGTTACTGTTAGAGGTTAACTCAAGCTCCATGCAATGCCAATAACCACTGTGTATTGTTCCCTGTTGTTAAATGCCCTCTCTTATCACTTGGTTTTAAATTAGAGAAGAAAGTGGATCATGAATCCAGTAGATTGGGAATTTCATTTAATTGTGCAGAAGGGTATCTCTATTTGACAAGACTTTTGTCAAGACTGTTCATGATGAAAATGCATCTCCTCATCAGCGAGACAGACCTGAGCACATCCAAGAGTTTTGCTGCAGATCATCGAATTAGGGTGCTGGGAAATGGCAAAGGACATTCTGAATAAGGGTTTCCTGTACCCAGTGACTGCAAGGACTACTTCAGTATCCTTTGGGCTGATTATTTTTTGTCATAGAATGGTCTAGGTTGGAAGGGACCTTTAAAGGTCATCTAGTCCAACCCGCTCCGATGACCACACACATCTTGAAGTAGATCAGATTGCTCACAGCCCCATTCAACTTGACCTTAAATGTTTCCAGGAATGGAGCACCCATCGCCCAGAGTTTCATTCTATAATTCTAAAAGTTTTCTTCCTTAAATCTGCCACCTTTTATCTGAATGACACTATTCCTTGTCCTATCCCTACAAGGCCTATTAAAAAGTTTGTCCCCCTCTTTCTTACATGCCTCCTTTAGGTCTGAAAGGTCTGAAAGGCCACAATAAAGTCTCCATGGTGGTGCCTTCTCTTCTACAGACTGAACAAACCCAGCTCTCTCAGCCTTTCCTCACAAGAGAAGTCTTCCTCCCTCTGATCATCTTCATGGTCCTCCTCTGGATACAGCACCCCAGGTGGGGTCTCTCAAGAGCAGAGGGGCAGAATCATCTCCCTCAACCTGATGTCCACGCTGCTTTTGATGGAACTCAGGCTTTGGGCTTTCTGGGCTGCAAGTGCACATTGTTACCTCATGTTGAACATTTCTTTATACTTCAATTTTTTTTCTTACCCTATCAGATTTGGCTCAGTTGGTACAGGCTCTTAAAAAGCTGGCTCTTGGAAATCTTTTGATGTTTCATAGGAAGGAAAAACTATTCGTTGACAAAGACATAGCTGAGAGTGTGAAGCATCACAAAACACCAGTGAAATTTCATTTTCTGACAGAGGAAAAGAAAAAGCTTCTCTATATTTTGTTTCTTAAACTCATAGAGAGAACAGTCTTTCTCTAGTAAATACCAGCACCAGGTACTTCCAAGTGTGAATACATTCATGATTCCTACATACAGCTGGGAAATAGTATGTTTTACACTGCTAGGAAACACCGAGAAATGCAGAGGGAGGAGTAATGGGATTAGAGTGCTCTGTAGAACTAAACCCTGCGTCAATTTCTAAATTCCCAACTTTGAAGATACATTCTTGCAATGCCCAAATTAAAAAGAGAGAAATACAGAAAAACCTACCTAAAATGTTAAAAAAAGACTTTTGAAATAAAACTAACTTCAGAATTAATTGTTGTTATTTTCTAGATGATATTTTAAATTTTATGTTCCAGTACATTTTCCAAATGAGATATTTAAATACTCATCTTTCCTTCATTTCAGTTTTATTACCATGCTGGTTCAGCACTTTAGGAAAAAAACCCCAAAGCTCCAGAACTGAAAACCTTACCCTGACATTTACTATATTAAGTTATATTACAGAATCACAGGGTTGGAAGAGACCTTCAAGATCACTGAGTCCAACCCATGTCCTAATACCTCAACTAAACCATGGCATTGAGTGCCACATGCAGTCTTTTTTTAAACACATCCAGGGATGGTGACTTCACCACCTCCCTGGGCAGACCATTCCAGAATTTCATCACTCTTTCCATGAAAAACTTTTTCCTTTTTCCCTTGATACAGCTTGAGAGTGTGTCCTCAGTTGGTTCTGTCATTTGCTGCCTGGTGAGAGAGACCAACCCCCACCTGACTACAGCCACCTTTCTGGGAGTTGTAGAGAGTGATAAGGTCACCCCTGAGCCTCCTTTTCTCCAGGCTAAACACCCCCAGCTCCCTCAGCTGCTCCTCACAGGGTTTGTGTTCCCAGCCCCTCACCAGCCTCGTTGCCTCCTCTGGACGTGCTCGAGTGTCTCAATGTCCTTCCCAAACTGAGGGGCCAGAACTAGCAGAAGTGTAGTATCTGCAGACTAGGATTACTTCCCTCATGAAAGACACAAGTAATGCAATTAAATCCATATCTTATCAAGGTGGCTCATATTTTGGCATGGGCTTTTTACAGTTTATTCATTTTTATCTGAAGTACAATCTCAGAAAAACATTCCTCTGAAAAGAACGAGGTGATAATTCCTGAAATTCACAGGAACAAGGGAAGACTTGATTGTTACAAAACAGATTTTTAAACCAATAATTTTCTATTCCATTGATAAAAGCAAGCACTTAAATTATTGATATAATACTTTTTTTTGTGTCCTGAAAAAAAATTTTCTTTTTTATTTGTCTCAGTGGAAATTTAAGTCTGCCTTGCTGTAATTCAAAAGCATTGCTTCAAAACCAGTTTACTCACATAATCACCAATATATCACTGTTTTAAAATTAGAAGTTTAATAGATCCCTAAATTATTTTGTCATATAGAAGATGGGGGTCTTCAACTTACACAAAGAAAATATTATACCATAAAAAGCCCAACACTCAAACAAGTTGGACCAGTCATTAAAAGCCTGAGTTTACCAACAGAAGCAATGGTATCCTAGCAGGATTCCTCACCTTAACTGCATGGTGTCTAGGTAATGCACCACATGCCATGAAAGATCAGTCAGAGATATGTAACTGTTACAACAACTAGACACACACACACACTGCACTGAAGACCCCAAGTTGGTACACACTGAAAAGCTGTTACTTGTGCTTGCAGGATATTGTATTTCCTATTAAAGAAACATCAACAGTCTTGAAAGTGAAGAAAGCAACATATTTGAACAAAAACATCCATTTGTTTTGTTTCATTATCCAACAATCCTAAACATATGAGCAAATGCAAGTTATGCTGCTACTATGATTAAATAACTCTGCTCTAGTACCACAGATAACGTCAATAATGACAAAGCTGAGTCCAGGCGCATTTTTGAGAAATTTTACAGTATTGTGGATCAATCCCAATTGTAAATCTTTTTATTTCAAAGTTGTTATTGAAGTGTTTGAAAGAGAGGTTTTTTTCTACAGACAAAGTTGACTTTTCTCATCTAGTACTTCCCCCCTCACAATCACCTTCATGAGAAATTGATGGGTGCACATGTAACTTAATATACTGAGAGACAGCTATAGAATGAGACTCTAAAAGGTCAAAGAGAAAGTAGGTGAAATAAAACTGCCTGACAGCATTCTACCAAGTGATGCTCCACTTCCCCCAGAACAAATACTTTTACCTTCTAGCCTAACCACAGAGCTAAATATTTCTGAAGGTTCAACAACAAAAACCAAAAGGCTAAAGAAATCCAAACAACCCAAACCCAAAAGTCTTTATTTTCCTCTTAGTTGCCTTTCAGTCTTGTCTGGACACTTTACTATGTTTATCTTGCTTTTTCCTTGCATCTGTAGTTATTTTACTCCATAGAAAGTATTAAATAAAAATAATTGTTATCATAAGTAGCTTTTGAATAGCTACCTGGATTTCAGTTACCACTGAAAGCTTACAGGTGGTTCAGAAGATCTGACGTCACAAATTCTCCTTGCAAGAAAATTTCTGGAGGCTGATCATCAGAAAAAAGTCTAGGCGATGTTCCAAAATGACATAAAACTCTCATAAAATATATTGCTTTACACTGACTTGCCTGATTTAGCCCTTGTTAGGATGCACACATTAGAGTTCATACCTATAAATGACTTCCCTCTGTCTCTAAATTTGATTATTTATTTCCAGTTGTAATTTTTAACAGCCCCACTGCTTCTGTGGAGGACAGCCATCATGGGAGAGGTAGAGCAGTGAGCTTTGACATTTAGCACCACGCTCTGTAGCCAGTTTCAGTATGTAATAGTGTGCAAAACTGCAGCTTAGAACTGAAACTTTCAGCTGAACCTTAAGTTGCCATGTTCTGGACCAGAAAGCATTACTTTAAGCCTTAGGTCTTTTCCAGGTATATGACTGCTAGTTAGAATAATGCAAGTCTCAAATGTAAGATCTGTATGTGTCACAGTAAGAGCACAGACTTGTAGTCAATAAAAAGCAAATTTTAAAAGCTCTGTCCTAGACTGAAGATCTTAAGCTGTACATAATTTTTAACAAAGTGTGACATTTGAAGCACTAACTTCTAGCAAAGGTTTCATCTTTCCATTGGTATCAGTTCTACACTAAGTTCAGTCCAAATATATTGATTTTCATTTATGTTCAGATTCTTCAGAAGCCTTTGACGCTCCCTGCACTGACTTAAAGGAAATATACAATTATTTCATGTCTGCATACTGGCAATATTCGATAACCTCCTGGGGTTTCATGTGAATTCAAACTACCACGGAGAAGAAACCACAAGTCTGAAAGACTCCATACAAGACAGCTCATGCAACAAAGATGTCACTTCTCATAATATGGAATTACCAAACTTACTGCTACTGACAGTAGCAGCAGCATTCGGATCCCTGAGATGTGAGACAAACACGACTGTGGAAAAGTTGTTTCCACCTCTTCTTTTATTACACCTCTGATTATAACCCTAATATTAGCCCTGTTAAAATTAATGCTTACCCACATCCAAAGCCAAACTAATGAAAGGGCCAAGTGGAATAGCTCCACAAGAATGGCACAAGACGGGCATTTTTTGGAATTGTCCTTCAATATGCTTCTAAAGCAGATTCTTCAGAAGTGAAAAGCTATCATTCACTGAGAAAGATACAGAAGCATCAAGTGTTTTTCTTTTTAATCTTCTCTTACATCTAAATTATATTTCATACTTGTATGCTACATAGATTACTATTGAAAAAAAAAAAAAAGCACTGTCCTTGAAAGAGTGAAAGAGATGCAAATATCTACACTTCAAACATAACTCTATAGTACAGGCTGGATCCTATGTCTGGCAACAACACTCCCAAGGATACTCCAAAACCAAAGCAAAAAAGGAACAGTTTGGAACTGTTTGTAAGGTACTCTTTCCATAAGGACAGTGGAGACTGCTGCTTGTTGACAGAATAAGCAGCAACTGACAAATTCTGTACTAACAAAGAGCCATCAGCTCCTCCCTAAGCAGAAAAACTTTCTAAAAAGAAAACTTTCATGTAATGACATCTTGCCACTGCAGTCTGGGTCCCACTGTTTTAAGAGGAGGCATATTTCTACTGTCCTGACAATAACCTGGAGTGGCTCCCTTGGAAAAAGTAATGTTCCCTTCTTCAGATCAGAACGAGGGAAGATTACAGACTCCTAAGAGGTACAGTGAGCTTGTATTAGAGAACAAATCCAAAGCAAACACTTGCAGAGATCTCAGGGTGAAGAGGAAATTGCACAGAATTTGTCTAGTGTCAGAAGCCATTTCAGCCCCTAGACTACAAAGCAAAACCATCAAAAAAGCCCTAAAAAGAACAGAACAGGGTGAGATTTATTTTAAAACTTTTTTTTTTTGGCTGCCTCACCCGTATAATTTTAAATTATAGCTTTAGAACTGGGAATATTTGGTGTTGTTTGCATGCTCACAACTAAAAAGGCATGGAAAGAGATCATGGAAAGTGGAAGAGGTCACTTCTTATTAAGCCAGACACATTATAAAAGAGAACTTCAATGTCAGTGGTCAGAGAGTAGTTCAGAGCATGAGTTAGAAAAACAATTTTATGTCTTTTTTGTGTCTTTGATGGAACAGATTTATATTTTAATAGGCAAAAGCCTGCTTTCAGCTGACTAAAAGCATCTTAAAAACTAGACACTTTTCATAATGCTAATTAAATAAGAAAAATCTGATAAGAACCCAGGTCAGATGACTGTCAAATTCTTCCCCTCCTTCTAAACCTTCTAGAAAAGAAGAAAAAATAATTAAAACTCATCTTGATATGACTAACAAAATAATTTATCAACATGTCTCAAAGAATGGATAAGAAAAATCACAATATTAAAAACATTACAAGAGTAAAAGAAAAACAGAGAACCCAAAATGCCAATTCACTCCATCATGTTGCAATTAAAAAACAATCATCTCACACATGTTATTGCTTGCTTGACTTGGAAAATACCCAACAACTATACCTAAACATGGGTAATAAAGCATACCATGCCATTCTCCATTTTGTGAAGGAAGCTGCTTTGGAATTTAATTATTAATCTTTAAACTGATTCTAAAATTTAACTTGGCCACAATATTTAACAAAAGCAAACCTGGATGTCAAGCTTGTGCTGCCTGCACTAATTGCTCCACTGAGCTTCTTTTATTTGCAAGAAAAGTATTAGGCTATTGACACAGGGGTCTCTTGGAAACAGTTTCTGATGACCAGGTCAGGGTTACCTATTCTTTTAAGTATCTTAATTCTCAGTATCTTTAAATCTTTGAACTGTACATAAGAGTTAAATAAAATACCACAAAAAATATCTCATGGACAGAAGCCTGCTTTTTTTTTCTATTTGCATATATATTCTGAATTTGTGTGTACAGCTCAGATTTTAAAACAGAAACCTGCTTTATTTTTAGCAGGGCAGCTTTGAGTCATCTAGTCTACAATTCTAACACAGTTAGATTGTCACAGAAAATCACACTTAGTCTACTTCACAGCAGCATTTCCAGCATAAAGCTCAAATTTACATTATGTATGTAAATTTAAAAACTGTCATTGCTACAGTTTTTTAAATCATGTTAGTTCTTCTGAAAAAATTATATGTGTCATACCTAAAGCCATTATCCAACCATACCAGAAACAGGGTAGCAGAAAGAAAATTTTCCTTTGATTCCTGCCAACTTGCTATTATTTGTGACCCATCCGTCTCAGTTCATTCTAGATCTCTGGATCCTAGAACATGCTTAGTGGAAAACAAGTCATGCAGTTTCTTAAAGAATTACTGCAAAGAATTTAAAAAGTAGATATATCTTCATCAATAGCGATGGCAAAATTTGATAAACTCCCAGTTTAGAGGGCCAAGGCTTGTAATAAAAAAACTGACAAGGTTATGAACCTAACTAAACAGGCAGACAAATGCTTACTTGAGACTAATTATTTGAGAATAATTTCTTTGGAAGAAAACCAAAACTTTTTCTATACTGTAAAGTATGTAACTGTTTAAAAAATGCAATTAATGATACAATAATTAAGTATTAGATATAATTGTAGCATAAGTGTATTTCTGCAGTGTTTTTTGCATTTTGTATATTTCCATTTAATAAAGTTTTGAAAGTAATAGCTGGAAAAACTTCACAGTGACTTAAATAGGCAATCCCTAAAAACTTAATCATGTGTTACAATCTTATGTCATTTATAAGATGGGAGTAGGGGAGATTGTTATAAACAGTAGTAGTTAGCAACTTTTCACAGCAATTTTAAAAGATAATGCATATCACCATGTTATCAAGGTACCTGCATTTCATACATGATAACCATTCCCAAAATTAATGTGGGGAACAGTTTCTGTAATTAGAGTAATGCTGAATCTTGGACTACCTCACAATTATCTTTAGGAATAAGCAAAGGATGCAATAATCTGAGATCAAATTCCCTCTCACAACAGTGCAGGGGCCCATGCAGACATAGCTAGACCCCAGTGAATGATGCAGATGAATTCCTGTAATGTAATCCCCCAGGGAGGAAGAGCTGATTTCCTGGGTTCTCAGTTTGGTGACCAGCTCTGATTTAGTAGAAGGAACAGATTTCCATGGCAGAGTTTAGGGGCGTTCAAGCAGCAGCCTCCCAGTCTCTTTCCCAGGAACCCTTGCCCTCACTGCAGCAACAATTCACTGGCTCATGACGTATCTACTGAGCTAGCCTAGGTGACAGCCTGGTAAATTAAAATAAACCAGCACCTATGTTCTCTGTATTCCAGCCTGCAGGTTGCAGGAATTCAGCAGCTGCTACAGAATAAACTGACCCATTTTGAGATCACAGATGAGAACTGCTGAGGCCACACAAAAGTCAGCTCTCTTCATCTGTCACACCCACTGTAGTCTCTATTTGTACACAATGTCTTTTAAAAACTTGAACAATGAATACTAACAATGTTAAACATTAATATCAACAAAGTTCCTTTTTCATTTAATAATTATCTACTATAAACTACGGAATTAATATAGAGTCATGCATAACTTGCTCTATTGGAATAAGATCCCAATACTACCGGGTGGAACGTGCCTGGGCTCATCTGGCCCTTGCTGCTCGACCAGAGGCGGCAACTGAGGTGCCTTTCACCTCAGAGGCACCCCTGGCTGGCTGGATGCTGCAGCTGGCACTTGGAACAAGTCCAGGCAAGCAGGAACTCAGTTTTAGCTTGGTGGAAAGGCTTTAGGCGACGGTGAAGAGGAAAAGGAGACGGATTCTGCCGGAGGGTTTAATCCAGAGCTTTATTCCAGGGTCATGGATCTCTGAATCTCGTAACAGCTCCAACAGAATCCCGACCGCATGGTCCCAGGGTCCTGTTAAGCCCTGGGGACAGGGGGAGGGAAGGGGTAGGGATCCCACCAACCAGGTAGGAGGGGGGAAAGCTCAGGGGACAAATGACACTTGGATGGCCCAATTGTCCCCAGGGCTGAGAGGCATCTTTTGAACTTCGCCAGTCAGAGATGGCCTTGCTGGCCTACTGAGATTGACGGACAGCACTTAGCAGGAGGCAAGGGGAGGGGAAGGGAGAAGGTATTGGCACACCTGGGAAAGGACTGGGATAGCTAAAACAGGATATTGCATCACGCTGCAACATTACTCCACAAAAGATGCAGAAAATCTTAGCTAATCTTAAGAGTTCCAGTGAACTCGCAAAAACTGTTTTTAAAAACCAAAACCCATTTATTTTATTTACAAATTAAGAATATGCGATTGCTGATTTCAGGCTGTATTTTTAAAAGACAAGCTAACCAACTTAATTGATCTTACAGCTCACTTTTACCACTACAAAGACAATAAAATAAAGATGTATTCTTAGGGTTTACAAGTAAGTGTCAACACAATGCTACCATTGGCAGAACAAGAGTAAATCATTTTATTGAATTAGTTCATTTGTCAGACTGTAATGTCATGAAGATGCTCAGTATAATTGGGTGTAGTCATTTCACTTCAGTAGGATCTCTAAACTTCACTCTGCTTATACTGATATGTATGTAATATAAAGTATGTCTTCCATAAGTAAATACCATTCAATTCCACAAAGTCTGCATCTAACTCCTAAAGATGCCTTAGTAAATCAGAGTAGTCTTCTTACACGAAAAATGGAAAAAATAAAACTGTGTAGAATCAAACAAGTTGAATACTGCAGACATTGTTCAGTTAGTACAGTGAGGATGAAGAGGGAAAAATAGATCGTTAGGAACAGGACCTTGCATAGCAAGGCAAAGGATGAAGAATGCAGCTATTACACATAAAGGTCTCTTCCTCACTCACAAGTGAAAAAAAAACCTCAGTTAAAAGCAGAACACAAGCACAGCACTTGAAGTGAATAACTGCCAGCTTTCAGTACTTTATGGGTACAATACAGCAAAAAACTAAGTGGAGCTGCTGCATATTTTCTCATGCTTTAACAAATTCACATTATACAAGAGCCGTATCTTTACCCTTCAGGTCTTGTGACCATTCTGAATGGAACTCCAGCAACATGAGGTAAATACTCTGGTACATTTTCTACTACAGCTGAGATTATAACAGGCCTAATCCATCCGAATATTATTTTGAGGCAAGAAAAATAAAACTGTGAAACTCAACGCACATCAACGAGATCAAATTTTACAAAAGTTTCTGTTTGTTTCTTCGTTTTTTTTTTTTTACTAGACATATGTACCAATAAAAAGATAACCTATAGGCCTACTCTTATGGGTCAGTGAACTGCTAATGGAGCAGTCCTAGGATTAGACTTCTCTATGGGGAATTAATTGCATTATCCCATATCATTTCTTTGAAGAAAGCAGCACATAATGCTAGTCACTGCAAAAGCCACTGCATCACAGTCTGTTCATGTGATTTACAACTTGTCCCTTTGAAATCATGCTCAGGATCCTAAAAAAAGCACTACTGTATCCCCTGACAAATCAGTCCTTACCTCTGTACACTGTTAAAAAGTTTAAGTTAATTCCTGTATTAAATTTCTATTCTGATAAACCACTAGTACCTCCATCATATCCATAAGAAAGAGAAAGGGATATTAATTTATTAAGGCCTACAATGTAAGTTAGCAGTAATCAAAAGTAGAAAATCAGACATACATCCTCTTGGACTGAGCACAAATCATTAAAGGAGAGAAAAGAATGGTTTCAGGCAACAAACCTGTGGATTCAACAAAAAATTTGTAAGGAACTTATACCAATATATTTAAACTTTCTGAAGGAAGAATTTCCAGGAATAGTACCTCATAAAACCTGCACTGAGTTCCTAGCTAACAGCAAGATTGTCAATGTTTGTGTTAAGGAGGAAAAAAGTAGACTTCCAACAGGAAGCATTCCAGAGATGTGCAAGAAACCTCTCTAACTTGGCATTTCAGATTTCCAGGGCAATTAACTCCCCACTGTATCACATCACTTAACATTAATTAATTGCTAAAGATGTAGTTATGTAACTTATTGAGCTGCGAAGGATAAAACAGCTCCCGAGCTCCCAAGGCTTGACTGGCACGCCAAATTAATATCAGTGAAGCACAGGGATTTACCCTCTCTTCTGAGATTGCCAAATCAAGCACTCATTCTCCTTCCAGTGTCAACCAGTGGGAGCAAGTCAAATAAATGTCAGTCAAGCCATCAACCCACTGCTGCATGGAAAGTTTTATGGGGCAAAAATTTCTGACAAAGTCCCATTGTCATTCTGCATACAAAAACATCAGGGGGTTCACATCATGGCACCTTTGGAACCAGGTCCCCTTACTGTGGGTTACAGATTTTTGCTGAAAAGGAGAAATCCCAACCTGCACTAATTACTGCATTGCCTAGAAACAGCTTAATTTTCAGGATAAGATAAATCAAGGAATGTGCTAATTAATATCACTCATATATAGCAAGTGAAAGCTGGCATTGACTCAGGGAAAAACAGAATCAAAAACCAATGAAGTTTGAGTTCCCTCATTCAGCATTCAGGTAGACAATAGCTCAGAGACAGAGTCTAAATTCCTTTGTTGCTTTTGAAAAGTCAAAAAAAGTTTTTACAGCTTTAAAACAAGATGTTATGATAGCTAAAGAGGCATATAAGCTGAGTCAAGCTGCAGGCAGCTGAAATGCATACCCAGAAAGAAACAACTGCCACCATTATATAATGCCTTCTGAATCCATGTGGGTGACTGATGTTTGATTACTCCAGAATACAGAAACAGTTTCTAATCATTGAAATGAGTGACAGTTTTGGATGGATGAACAGAGGTTGCATATGCACGCCAAAGCTCACTCAAACACACTGAAGAAGAGAGAGTTTCAAGGTTCTATCTGAATGGATTTAGCAGCAATGTGATGGTACAACTCCTTTTCTGTTTTTCTAAAGTATGTCACATCCAAAATCACTTTGAAGATCGTCTTCCTACAATGCTATTGATGTTGCTGGCCAGGAGCAAGACCTGAAAAAACAAGTGAATATGGTTCTGGTACATCAGACAGACAAGTCCATGGGACCAGCAGTGAACCACTCAATTCCACACCAAAGTGATGCACATAAGGACATTTATCTTTCACTGCTTAACAGTTACCATGTAACAAAGTCAGTTCTCAAACTGACGGTGGTGTAACTGGAACACTCATTTTTGAGAGGGCAGATTTAGGGACCTGGCATTGCAGTATCTGAAAAACAAAGAGCCACAGGCTCTTTGGACCTTTATTTTCTGACCATCCTGATATTGGCTGAAATTATATTCCCAGGTCTATAAATATACTCAGAGTCATACACAGTTACTTTCCAGTTCACAGAAAAACGCCTCACTATCAGCAGCCTCAAAAAGTCAGGTCCTCCAGTCCACTGCTGCATCTTGCACCATCTGATCCATAACCACATAAACAATGGATGAGCTTCCTTCACTAGCACAAAAAAAGCTTGACAAGTTCCCAGTTTTGTAATCTGAGGGGAAATTTGCTTACATTTTTGCAGAGTTTGTCATTGGGATGAAAAAGTTTTGTTGCTTTATTTGAAATGTCCATGTAGCTCTGAATAAGGCTTTGAAAATCATCTTAGCTACAGCTGAGTAAAAGGTCTGGCAATTTTCTCTAAGACATTCCAAAAAAATCTAGGCAACTCTCAAATGTTACAAAATTTCTCTGACATCTGTACTGATCAGTTTAGGCATTACAGCAGTTTCCCAAGCTGCATGTTTTAATTCTGATGAGGAAAGGCTGTCTGCTCTGTAACAAGCAGGGACACATCACTGATTCAGAAACACGCATGAGTGACAGAACACGCTTGACAGAGTAAGTAGCTCAGGAAACTGATGTCACTGGCATGTGGTACTCCCTGCTGTGACACCATCAACAGGACATCATCTCTGCCATAGTGGGAATAGCCACTGCTGTATTTCCAGAGGGACAAACTTGAATGACCGTTTTTGTTAGCTCTGAGGCATGTTTTGCCACTCCTTCAGCACATACACATCTCATTGATTAGGACTGATCATACAGAGTATTGAGGACAGGTGTTTAAGAAATCGACTTAACTGACTAGTAGTATTTAAATTTTAGTAAGGTATAAATAAGAAAAAAATAGCTCTAAGTCTCAGCTCTTTGTCTGGTCTATCTTATTTTACATGGAACAGGTTTGAGAAGCAGGTATGTGCACTTGCAGGACAGCACATGGCACTGACAGAAGACCACACTGAGAATGCTACCCCAGCATAGCAGAAGCATGCGAGACCTGGCATAGAAAGGAGCACTCACCTCAGGATTTTTTTTTCTGAAGAGAGGGTAAGGTTATTACCCCGAGTTTATTAAACCATGCCAAACAGAAAATCGTTTAGAGACCTTTTTTGTACATTTTCTTAAAAGCTGGATTAAACCACTGAACATATTGGAAACACATGTTTGATGGGGCCACCAAGCCCATATGAGCAGAGCTGCTTAAGGAATGAAAATGAAGCTGCCTAAGGAATATCAAGCGTATGGCCAAAACTAACTCTGAGGAATTTAACATTCCGGTCCAAATGGTTCAGAAAGCAAAAAAGCTACCCCTCTGAGCAAAAAAAATGACCTATTTCCTTTGGGTCAGAAAGATACAGAGCTAAATATTCTTTGCTTCACTAAGTAGGAGGAAAAAGTTGTTTAGGGGACTCGCTTGCACTTTCTTGGAGTGATAGTCCAGAAACAGTTTTTAGAGAAAGCTACTCATTGTGTAAGTGATTTTAAGCACACAATTAAGCAGAAGATTTCTAGTCAATGGCATGATTGATTTCATTAAAAAATGACAGTTCCTGCAAAGTTCCATCAACATGAAAAAATTGAGAGTATGCTTGGGGTGACCCCTCTGATAGCCTTTCCATTATCTCCATGCCAATTATGCATGTTCAATACATTTTGAAGCCTGCTCCTCAGCCAAATCTTGCCTCCTGCTATGCCACAGTCTAATCTACTGCAGAGAAGTAATCCAGAAATTCTCACAAGTGAGGAAAAGATTAAATTCATCACTTATATGCTCATTTATACAGAATGACAACAGGGTGAGGAGGAAACCACTAAAGGACTGATGGATCCCTGTGCTATGGATCTTGTAGATTACATTCAGTAAGTACTGTTTAACCAAGGGCACTTCTTGGCAGAGAGCAATAAACTTTATTTTAAAAGCACAGAATCATTTGCAATGAAGCTACTTAGATGTTTACAAGATTACAGCTCATATTGTTTATAAAATGCAGCTCTGTGCCTGCAAGTATTCTTTATAGATAAATTTTTAATTTTATATATTATTTTTGGATTAAGTATGAAGTGACCCAGTAGACACACGTACTTAATATAAATCCAAAGTTTGGCTAATTACACATATAACAAGTAGTAAAAATTTAAAATACTTCTAAGCCTTTAGAGCATACCACTTTTTAGAAACAAGCATGAATCATTTTTCAAAGCTAAATTCTCATAAGTTCATTAGAATGCTAAAACACACAATCCCTTTAGATTAACAGAACAATTTAATCATAATGGAAGAATGAAAATTTGGATTAATTTACAAGTGCTTGAAATAGAGACTGATATTCAGAAAAGTGCCATACTTCCCTGATGTGAATTCAAAAGTTCAACATAATTTAGCATATTATTCTGTCAATGTTATCCCACATTTAAATGTCATTCCAATCAACACTTTATTTACTCTTAATAAAGATGTACTTTATCTTAAAGCCAAACTTCTTTAAAGTATCTAATGACAGGATGTAGGCTTTTCCCAAAAATGTTGCACAGCTCCAAAATTGAAAGGTTACAATTAGATGGCAAGCAGTAATGCAGAAAGAAAAAGGGAGTTATGATGCTTTTGTCAGGTGTCATTATACAAACATTACTGTGAATTCTCAAGAGTTATCTATATGAAAGTTTCCCCAAAATTCTATTTTACATTTTTCCCTTTACCTGCCAGTCCTACCAATTCAAGTTGAAACATGTCAAGCTACATTCTTCCAAGCTCACATTGCATCAGCAGTAATAAAACTTGTGTAATGAGAATTTCACATATCTACCAAGGATTAATAAACAATACAGGATTCTCTAGCTGCTAAGTGAGATTCACAGCAACATTAGAGTTGCTAGAACAAAAATAAGCTATTAAGAAATAGGACAAAAACCAGGAGCTCCCATTCTGAGGATGAAGATTGTGGCATTCTTTGTAAGTACTTCCAGAAAAACAAGAAAGAAAATGTGCTGTTTGTTGCCAAGGTCGTGTAGTTTAAAATCCAAGTTATAAAATTCTATCAAATTGAACTTGAAATCCAGCACTTGTGTTAGAAAGATAAAACTTCAAAGACTATTTCTTGCAGTTCTAACCTCAGCACTCTAAAACCAAAAGAAATGCTGATAAAAATCATGCAAATACAGCCTGGTCAGCAATACTTGCCCTCTCTGCATGTGTAAGCTATTTGCTTTACATACTTTAAAGTCATGAGCCCTATTAAAAGACTCAGAATTTTTTTTCCTTTCCAGATCAATGTCTGCTGTTAGATGGGCACAGACTTAACTAAAATTACGGAAGGAAGCTGAGCAGTAGTAAAACACTGTCTCTATGAATCTGAATTTAGTTTGTTGGCAGAACCCTAAAACAATACATTATTTATGAACTGCATGCAGTTACATGTATGCATATTTTATAGATTTAATATAATGGATCCAATCATCTGGAGAGATTGCAAGAGCTCAGATTAAAGCAAGATGTCACATATCATATTAGATATAAAGCCAAAATTTAATGAGACAAGTAAAGGTCAGAGAAGCACACTGCAGTTTCAATTTGATACCCCTACACTTCTTGTTCTTAAGCATGCATCACAACTTCAAACATACAGCAAAACTAAAAGTTAGTATAAAGGGATAATTCTAATGCCAAGCTAACAGGAAAGTTAAATGTTGGTTTCTATTCCAGAAATGAAAGGATTGCAATTCAGTCATCCTCTCTAGTCCTAATTTTCCAAAGTATTATCAAGCAATTTTTAGTGACTGATGCCTGATCAATTGAAATTTGATCCAGCAAAGTTATCAACATCTCTTATTGGTGGGTTAAGGAAAAAAAAAAACAACCCAACAACTGTGTCTAATAGTAATACAGCACCTTTAGAAGCATATTGCCTGCATTTTTCACTGATTATCTGGATTCCATCCGTTTTCGTATTGTATTGCAGTCAGGAAAGCCCTTTGTTATTCCTTTTACCCTCTTCCTGTTGTTTACATTCTGTCCCTCTTTTTCCAGTGTCCCAAACTAAAGTCTCAAACAAAAAGATGTTTCTATAAGACTTGTGTTTAAGGCCTTATAAGTGCTCAGTCTGTCGTAGTTAACCATCTTTATTTTGCAGGTGAACAAATTTACATGCAAGAAGGATTAGAGTTGACAAGGAAAGCAGATTGGTAAGGAAGAAACAAGAATGGGACAGTGAGGGAATACAGAATCAGAGCAACATTTGCATTTTTATACTGTTTTTCCATATAACTTATTAACTTTTCTCTCAGTTTTGTCATTTCTCTCACATTCTCCACTTTCTTCACTTCTTTTTGTCACCATTACTCTCCTAATATGAATTAGTATTTCTGAAGCATAATTTGCTGTTAATTTAATCTCATTAGGAAATTACTAAAGTGTTGTCTCATTTATTTTATCTTTTCCATTTTTATGCCTGCTACGTCATTTCTGGAATATATCAATCACTTCCCCCCTGCCCCTTTCATATCATGAGTCAAGCCATGAAAATAATGATTCCCTAACTCTTTCCAGGATCAGTTCAAACAACTTTAATATTCCAGAAAACCTAACCATAACGAGATTTAGCACTGCCCTTCAATACTTTCACATTATTCTTGGTACTCCCTTTCACCATTTGCAGGTATTTTAAGAAATATTATTCCACTGATAAAAATGCTTATATAACACACTTTTGAAGAGTGTGGTATTTCTGAATTTCTGCCACTTTGTCATTTATCCTCCATCCTCTCAATGTTTACTCCAACAGTCTTCTGTATTTCTTCTGCAACAGGAATGTTTCCTTTGCTCTTTCCTTTCCTTTTACAGAGCTTCCCCTCTAATGTATGATGTGACCCTGCTTCCACATTTCATTTCCTGGAAATATGTCTTCTCCATTGTACCTTAGAAGCACTTCTACAAAAAAACCCAACTTTTTTATTGTCCCTCATATGTCCAGACCTTTCTCTTTTTCTGACCCTGCTGAGATACCCTGTCCACAAAATATCTGCTTTGGGCAGTCAACAGGGCAAACCTTCAGCTTTCTGATTTCCACAATGCTCTTCAACTATTGTTCAATCCTGCAGAGTGCCACACTCTCTCCTGCTCTGCTGCAAGACAACACTGAAAAAACACAGAGATTGCCTTTTGTACCTTACCAGCCAAATTCCTCCTCCATGGCTGCACTTCACATCTTTCCTTTCTGTTAACATGCTGGAAAAAAAATAAAATCTAACTCTGTTCTTCACAGCTTAACTGCAATTCTGGTTAATTCTTTGTAAACTTCTAAAATCTTCACTTGCTTTATAGTTTATGCAAACCCCACGATTTAAGCTTCATTTTCTTCCCAGTTTTCTTCGTAATTCCAAACTTCTTCCTATTGGCTCTTTCTGTGATTACTATCTCAGATTTTTCACACGTGACAAATACAGTATTTCTAAGACTTTTTTTTCTTTTTTTCTTAAAGAAACTGGCTTACCCTGCTCAGAAACAGACAGAGACCATTTCTTGAGTAGATGATACTACCTTTGCAGGTACAAAGGAAACATCCAAAACATTTGAGCACATGTAACAGATGATGATGTGTTCATACACCATGAGCAGATGATCACCAGATGATCACCGTACACCGTGTAAGCAAGCATCTGACAGGTTCATTTTCCCTTTTTAAACACAGTATATACTCTAAAGTTTCTCCACCCATTCCCTTTGGGTATTTTTGTTTTGACATAGTGTTTCTTTTCTGACCTTTAAAGAGGGTCTATCTATCTGAAACAAACAATTCCATAACCTTGAGCTGCTTCCTAATTTCTTCCTTTTGTTTAATTTGATCTTTTTGTTTTTGCACTTTTCCTATTACACTGCTCTTTCCACTGAGAGCTCAGCTTTTAAAAAAGCCATTTATCAGACTTCAGGGCCTATTTGCTCATTTCCAACCATTTGACTCGGTAGCATTTCATTGTAGTCAGGCTTCCAAGGATGCCTTTCTTTAACATCTCATTATTTCTGTCCAACTTTTAAACAGTTGGAGTAACCTCTTTTAGGTTTTGGCTCTCATTGCACACATTTTCAAGCTTTTCCCATAATGTTGAGAAATTAGTAAGAGCTGTATTCTTAGGATTTCTTCCCTGCCTCATCTCACAGAGAATCCACATTCACACCAAGTGTGACTACCTTAGCACTCTGAACTTATTTATTGGTCCTTTACTTTTCAGTCACCAGATAAGCTTCCTAAAATAGTGTTTCTTTCTCCCATTACTTTCAACAAATTAATATATAAGTTGGCTCTCTCTAAGGTTACTTACACACTCATTCTCTCCAATAAGCCAATGAATATTGCTGCAAAAACTCTTCCAGAATTTCTAATGTAATTTTTGATTTACATTTCAACTACTTTTCCCCTATCATTCCCTTTTTTTTCTTCTGCTAAAGCTTACAGAATAACAGCTTCTTTCAAGATTGCCAGAATTCACTTTTTTCCTCTCTCTCATTCTCCCATGTCGCTTTTTAAAGTCTTTTTAGTGATGTTATGTTATTCATGCACAACTGTTTAAGCTTCAATCGTATTTAAAACAGAAACTAGGAGATGACAAACCTTCTGGAGACAAATACAATTCCAGATGGCAACTGGAGCTGAATGAGGCTCCCAGCTCTGAGCCAAGATAAAGGAAACATTCACTGACAAAACCTGATCAGTGTAAGAAAGGCACATTGACACAGAAATACCTACATGACACTGATTGAAATTTCATCTATTTCCTTGACTCTATATGGGTTCTGTGTACTTCACAGTATAATTATTGAACAATGCCTGGACTGATAGATTAATGACAGTTAAAGAATGAAACATAGTTTACTAATAAATTAGCCAATGCCACAGAGGTCACTTCAAGGAGAGATGGAATTAAAATCCTGGGCTCTTGGAACACTTCAGAGTTTAGAAACTCAGAGTTTATCACATACATTCACTTCTTAACCTCCCCAAACTAAATGCAGCAAGAGAAGGAGAATTTCACGTCTCTCAACTAATAAACAGCTCCAGAACTCCCTCCAAAAGGTTCCCCTCTAATCAGCTGTCAGGAAAAGGCACCACCTTTACACCAGTGCCATAGGTTAAGCACCAATGATATCTAACAGAAAATCATTCCAATAACTTGAGCTCCATTGATCAAGAGATTTTTCAGAAATATCAAAAGCAAAAAATTGTCTTGACCCCATGGTTAAAAAAAAAAGCTCAGAATGCTGACTATATTTTAAAAACATAACCATTTCAGCATGACAACACTATATACATTAAAACATATGCAACTTTTTTTTTTTTAAATCCAAAATATTTACAAGACATTTGGGGTTTCTGAAAATGAAAACTTTAGTAAGGAAGCAACAACTGGTTTGTAGAAAGGAGCAGTAATTATGACAATAATTTTTTCCTTTTTATGGGGGGGCAAAGGGAGGAGCAACCTTTATTATAATATAATTTTATTTCTTCCAAATGTGCATTTAATGCTATCTGGCAGTCAGTTTTAACTATACAGGGAGCATCAAAGTTAATATGCCAGGATCATTAACAAGAAGATCCTAAGTGTCACTTGTGTATTGTGTATTTTTAACAGAATTTTACATCACCTCTCATAATATGAAAATATGCAGACAAGTATATGCTTGAAAGTGTTGTGACAAAAGGCATACTTTAGTTATAGAAAACCTAACACACCTGAAACTAAATTCATCATTACTGTTGTTCATCATACCCATAGCCAGAAACATTCCCAGAAAAACATAGCCAGAAACAATATTGTATAAAAGAAAGTTTTATGTTTCAGTATTTTATGGACAAACTTTGAAGTTCTTACAGGATAAATATGGTTAGAATCACAGAGCAATGCAGGCTAGACAGGACCTCTGCAATTCTCCAGTCCAACATACCAGTCAAAGCAGAGACAGCCTCAAATTTACATTTGCCTGACCAAAGGACTCATCCTGGTACATGATGAAAATCTCCAAGCACAGAGACTCAACAACTTCTCTGTTTAACCACTGTCATTGTGACTTTTCCCAGTGTAAGATTCCTAACCGCAGCTAGCGACCTTGTCCTCGCCTCTTCTCCTTGCAGCACACATCTTTGATAAAAGCTTTTCATCACTCTTGGTACACTGGAGGTGTAGCTATAACCTTTGCAGAACACTTGTGAAAAGACTAAAGAGCACAACTACAAACAAGTCACATACAACACTACCAGCATAGGCTGAGCAACAGAATCACAAGTAGCCACTCTGCAGTGCTCATGATGAAACAGACAACATAGAGCAGATTCAAACACAACACTTGAAATTATCAATCATTCTTTGCAAAGGAAGAACAAACCTGGGCCACTTTAACGGAATTTTGAGTGGAACCACCAGCATGATATTCTACTTTGAACTTTTTCACAAGTTCTTCAAATCTGTTAAGAAAAAATAGAGAAAAAGTTAAACTCTGCAATTTTTTTTTCCAAAACAAGTAATGAACATTAGAAGTAGATGACATCACATTACTTGAAAACAAGAAATTCACATAGTTTGACTGTTAGACATAAATTCATTTAGAGTTTGTCCAAGTCACAATAGAAAGTATGGCATCAAACTGAACTCTTCACCTAAAAGTTGCGAGTGGAATAAACAACCGAGGGGAAAAATTATCTGGAGCATAAACGCAACTGCAAACTGTTAGAACTGAACTGTTAGACTGGTAAAATATATGCTTGAAGAAAAATTGCATAAACGAAGATATTCAGATGCTTATTCCACCTCATTAAATTTTATATTCTGTTTCTAGCTTAAGAGAGAAGACTGAGGAGATCTGGTGCCTAGTTCAAAATTAACTTAACCCAAACAGTAGTGCTATATTTTAAGATTTCATTTGAAATAGTACTTTTAGACAGGTGAAGAACTTTGATGAACAAATCCAGCAGTATATGAGGACAGAAAAGGTGTCTCCAGGTGAACTTTAAAACCCTTCAAGCCATCCTACTATGAAAATATAGAATTCTCTGTCAACATTCTATATACTACTGTATACATTCAATATACTACTGTATATTAGGTTTGAATACTAAAACAAATATTTGAACTTTTAACAGAAGTGTCTACTTTCATATTTCAGATCACATTTTCTGGTTAAGACCCAGTGACTGTAAGGCACTGTTCACTGTCTAGGATATGTGCTAGAGCTCTGATCAGAGAGCTGTCTCTTCTCAAGAACTGTCTCCTCTCTGGTCACAGGCTCTAGAAAAGGGAACTGGGATGAGGGAGTAATGGAGTCTGCAGGAAGGCTATGCACAAATACTGCTTCATGCCTTTAATTTCCAAGCACACCTCAAAATGAGTGGATTAAACAGCAGGACCAGCAACCTCAGAAGATGTCAGACTCAGAAGTACTCCTGCAAACCAGTCAAAATGTTTACAGTAAACTTTGTTTGCAGATATGAGGTTCAAAATTACTTCCATTACCCTAATTTTAATAGCGTGTATTTGTCTTTAATGCCTATTAACAACAACAAACAAAGCTTGCCCAGTGAGATGTATTCCAATCCATTTTATTGCATTTACCTTTAGCATCATTTTAAGGAGTGACACATCTTTATTTCAATCACAGTGCAAGATAAATGCTATCTACTAACCCCACCCTTTCTCTCCTCCTCACAACTCCAATCTTCTTACATTATGTGAACAACAGCTTTGGGGATAGATTTGTTAAATAGTGACTTGTTTATTTAAAAGGTTTTTATTGTCAATACCATCTTATTAATAAGAGCATTTTTCTTTTTACAGTACTTTCCATTTCAAGTGTTTGAATAATGAGCTACTTACCCCTAGTGAACTACCAATGGGCAGACAATTAGAAAGAATCAAGAACTAAATTACTACATATGCTTTTCACAGTTATCCACACTACTAATTATCCACCAGTTCTAAGTCAAGCAATTGAAACCTTAAATGATAGCAAGTAGCTGAAAGTGGGAAAAAAAATAACAAAACCCAACAGGTCTCTTAACAATTGCTTTTCAAGCAAAGACAAACCATTATGAACCAATTAAGTATTTTGGCAATATTTTTTCTTTAATTTAATTGACATTTTCCCTTTTCACTCGATTTGAATATGTACTGTGCAAGTCACATGGATATTTTTGTATCCTTGTATATCTATAAGCATGCAAGTTGATATTTTAATTATTTTACCTAAAGGAAATTCAAGAAGTTTCCATGTCCACATTATTTAATGGCATGTTAAGCCTTGCAAACACAGTTGAGCAAACTTCAGTTGAGCACCCATGTAAGCATCTCTAAGTATGTGTTCAATAATTGTCTTGTAGTTCAAATGAAGAATAAAATACAGACTATATGAATTTGGAGGAAAAAAAATTGGAAATTGCCATAAAATACTATCTGTATTATAAAAATTTCAAGGTGACAGCTATGCAATCTAATAATCTGAACAAATTACTTTACAATTACTTAATACACTAAGACAAATGATGGTTACACTACTTCAGATTGAACACAAAAACATGTATGTCCTTTTCTTCAAATTAAGATGGTGAAGTTAATATCTCTAAATATCTGTTACATAAAAGATAATGAGTTCATACAGCTGCAACTGAAGTAAATTTTGCTGGTCATTTTCCATGCCATGTCAGAAGGACAATATAAATTCTGTTGGTTTAATCAAAAAGAGCCTGAATTGCATCAAGAATGACCTCAAAATTCAGAATGCTCATCATTTTTTATCTCAAGATGAAGAGTCAGATGGACATTTTTCCCCATGTCAGCAGATGGCACAGGCAGCGTGGGAACTCAGACTTTGTCACTGTATGCTGCCTGCCTGACCCGCACAGAGAAGACTCATTCCAGCAGGCCTCAGAAACACAGAGCTTGCTTTTAGAAAACCTCCCCTTGAAGGAAGCAAGTCCAACTGTAGAAACTGCTCTATGACTCAGGAATGCTGAACAGAGCTGCTATGTGTCCTCAGAACTAAGCTGTTATCACACTTAGGAGAATTCAGCAAAATTAGAACCTTATGAGCACAATGGAATATTATTTTTGCTTCATGTTCTGTAGTTGCTGGCGTTCCTGAGTATTTCTAAGGCTGTGCTGTATCTGAGAACTGTGACCTTTTTTCTGACCTCACAACGTACCATTACCTTAAATAACAGAATAATAAATCCCACAATCGGCACCATATAAAGGGGCCTCTATTTTTAGTACCATGAATTTGTCCACCACATTAAAGCATATTTTAACAAAAAGAAGTTTGCATTTGCAGCAGCATATGTTTTCAGCTGTGGCACTGATGATCACCTCTAGCACTGACCAAAGGGGATATGTTAATGTTTTGCTCAGTTACAGTAAAGGCAATAACACTTCTGTCAGTTGCTTTTTTTTCCCCTTCTTCAAAAGAGAATGTACTCCTAATTGAAGTTGATACTGGAAGGTGAGGCTGTTCACTAGCCTCACTTTTGGCAGAATTAATGGTTATTTAAAAAAAATTATTGGGTGGTAGTTGAAGAAGCTATTACACAAAAGAGCACAAACAAGAATGAGCATATAATCTGCCTTTTTTTTTTTTAAACAAAATACATCTCCTTACTTCACAGGAGGTGGAGGCTGATTTTTAGAAGTCACAGACTCTTCTAACATATGCCATACTGTTACCTCAAACTGGAGACAGCTGTTAGAATTTTCTCCCAGTAAAAAATCACTGCTGACAATTGCAACACCCTGTTTGACTCTCAGACCATTCATAACCTCAGCATCACTAGTCACTTTCTCTGTGTGCTCTTACTAAAATATGTGTAAACCTTACACCATTCCTTCTCATAGCACCTCTCAAAAAAGCATGATTTACTGTACAGTAAAGAAAAATGCATTTGCTGTAATATCTAATCCCTTCAGACACCTGCAAAGATCATCTGTGTCAGCTCCCCCTCTGACCAGCTCTTGCCTCTCACCCCAGCTCTCTCCCTGCCATTGCAAGCACAAGTCACTTCTGTACATTTTCAAGGCCCTGCAGTGCAATGCACTGAACATACCATCCTTCATTCGGTACATTCACATTTACAACAGCCTCCAGGCACAAAGCTGTCAACAAAAATAGCTTTCCTCTCACTAAGCCATGATATCATCCAATGTCCAGTTACTAGAATTTTCTATGACTATTAGCAAAACTACTTTAAATCTTCCTTCAAACTATCTTTCACCATAATGTCATAAAAAAGTCATCAGCAAGGCTGTGTGATTTCCCGAGGCTACTCTCCAGCCTAATAACTGGCAATCCTCTCGTGGATCAATACCCATCTCTCATAACTTGCTTTATACACAAATTCTTAGGGGTTTGGAGCTGGGACTGTCTTCTTGTTACACAGCAACAGATACACTCATGTATGGCTCACCATGGTTCCAAAAATCAAACTGACAAGAAAAATAAGCACATAAAACATTCCCTACAACCAAAAACAGTCAACATAAGGCAGTGGAGCTACACTATGGAAAATTAAAGCAATTCAAGTAATGCTGTTAAGTTTTATGACATAATTTATATTAAACTACAAAAAAATCCTTTTCAAAGAGTAAAATAGCCACAGAATACCAGTCTTACACTGAGAGTGCCCCAGAAAAAAAACTATCCTGATGCATATGTCAGAAGCTACTTATCTGCAAGAAATAGAGAAAAGTAATCTCTTGTTTTTCAGCAGGGTATGTTGCCCTGGATATCTTTTGATATATCTGCTTATTACCTAAGATGTACTCAATAACACACATCAGCAGGAACAACACATAAAAAAATCACCTGCCAAAAGCAGCTAGAGAGGAAAGTATTTTTTGCCCTTTTGAATGTCAGATAACCAGATAATGACAGCCTGAATGCAAGACAAAAATCAGGCTATTTCATATAATAATAATAAAGTCTTTTCAGTGGATTTTATATTTTGTTTGGTGTTATAAAAATCTTCGAAACCACTAAGATGAAAACCTCTTAAATAATCAATAAAAGGTTGCAAGCTGCACCTAAGTCTATAACTCCTTTTCTTTAAAGGTTATGTTCTGGCTGGGGATGCAGCCATTGTTTATACCTCTAAGAGAGGGAGGTAGACAAGGATTTTGTATGTTTTTAAGGTATTGGATGAATTTTAATTAGATTTTAATTAAAAATCATAATTAATGGTGATTTTGACACCTTTGCCAGATATTTATTTTTACTGGCAAGAAGCATTCATATTAAGACATGGCAATAGCTTTAAATGTTCAGTTGTGAGAAGAGCCAGACTAATATGCTGACAGTTGGATGTTTGATCCTTTTACTCGCATTTTTTAAAAAATCTACTTAAATCTTCAAATTAAGTAACCTGTGTCCAATTGCCTATGAAATCACTCCATAAATTAAAGAAGAAAGTATGTAAGAGAGCGAGAATCATATTTTACAACCTGTTTTAATAATAATAAAAGCTCAGTAAAACTACAAGAACAACACCAAATATTATTTCAATCTTTAAGGAAGCCCTCAAGGAATAAACCAACACAAACAAGGAAATAATGCCAAACCTGCATCCTGATTGTTTTGCAGGGCATGGCAGAAGTAGTTATGCGTACATCTGGACAAGGCTGTCATCTGTCACATTCTCAGTTTCATCACAGCCTGGGCCAGTGCCAGAACAATGCAGGCAGCCACAGCGCCAGGCAGATGGGGCACATGTTGTTGAAAGACAACCTTCCCTGGTCAGTGTTAGCAGGCAAGCTGAAGCCCTCATAATCTCATCCTAAGAAAAATCTAATTTACATTTAAGAAAAAGGTCTAGTCTTGAGATTGAAACATGATAATTAAATCAGAGAGTATTATTTTTTTAACATAAATAGAAGGGAGAATATTTTAGAACTAATTCTGTGGGTTTTAAAAAAGTGCAATTCATATTTTTAACTCTAAACAGTGTACTAATTTCTCTACCTAAACTGTACAACTCTGTGTTCTAAGTTCAAACCCTAGAAAGGATAGTTACATATATGAACACTTTCATCCCTAGTCTCTGAGATACAGATATAATTGGTTGCTCTTACTTAAAATTGAACCTGAAAGAGCAAAAATCCCCTTTTGAAATGAAGTACAATCACAGAAGTACATGAGGAAACTTCATAACAGCTGCTTGGCAATGACTGACTTTATGCAGAGCTAGTTCTTCTTATTAGCTTGGCACAGAATTAAAGAGCTTGGGAAGGGGTAGGGGAGCAAAGGGGAAGAACGAAGCATGCTAAGAAGGAAGTATTGCAGACAGGTTAGCACCACAGCCATATAACACAACAGAAAGCTAAATTTGTTAGGAATAGGACTGCCACAATTGAATAGAGCACATCATCATATTTTTCTCCTTTATTTACTGAAGTTCACAGAACGGTGACTCTTCATGGAAGCATTTACTGCTGCAAACTAGAATTTCACATGAAGTATTTTCCTAATCACCTCATCCAAACAAACACCAAATGAAAAAAGCCAGTAATTCCAACCAGGTTAGGATTATGAGTACCAAATGTTATTATATGAAAAAAGAAAAAAATGCATAGGCAAATTGCAAGATTCATAGCTTTGAAATATTTTACCACAAATGTTAGTGAGGTTTAAAAAAATGCACTTAAATGTCAGTTTGATAAAAGCCAAAAGAACATTTTCCACATGTGTTTGCATTTAGGCATATTGAAACAAGATGGAAGAAGTAACAGTCATTCAAATGTAAGGTTAAAACATCAGCTCTTAAGATCATGATTTAAAGAAATTTCTGAAAGATTTTTTTTTTTCAGCAGAGGCAAATTTATGCAAGTGTTCTTGAAACCCACCCCCCCACCCCCCCCCCCATTCCAGACTATCTGGATATCTTCCTCTACATTATCTCAAAAATATAAATGATTACACTCTGAAGTATCAGCCACAAGGCAAGTTTTTCTGTTGATATTCTACAATGGTGTAGGAAAATGAAAACAAACAAACCCCATAACCCCCCACCCTCAACCACTAGATAATTAAAAGAGCACATTTCTGATTCTGTCTCTAAACACTACAAATACATACACTATAGATACACAGAGCACCTTTTCAAGCCTTAAAATTTGTGTATAATATATAATTACTACAACATCCCTCCCTCTATTAAATTTCTATTCAAAATATTTTAAAAAGTTTCATATAAGGGCAGTAATCGAGAACACTATTAATAAAGAAATTGTCAGTTCAGTAATTCACTACAACTGCATGCTTTCCTCCCACTGTCTTTTTGAAAGAAGATCTTCCAAAACAACAGCCAAGACTCAACCACTTTGTGGACACATCTAGGGATTTTCACCATAGAGTTTGTTGCAAAACACCGTAGGCAGAAACAGCCCTCTGCCCTTATGCATAGCCAAGAAGCATCAAAAGGCATTGCAGGCAGGGCAAAGAATGGAGCATTGACCTTCTTTGTCCTTGCATGCACCAAGTCTGTTCTGGAGCACAAAGAACACGGTCATTCCCTTTGTTATTTCTCAGCACCATTACATTTACACTTGCTCCTGATGTTCCCAGTATACATCTGGCAGCTTGTGCAAGAATACTACTTCAAAAAAACACTATTTTCTTTTTGCTTCTCAGAAGTAGCATGGGAAGAATATGTGTTTTATGAGACCTACCAGTAAATTTTTCATGTCCAAATTTACTTCCTAACTAAAAACAGTAAAAGGGCAAATTGTTTATCATATTAAAAGTAGTGAACTTAATCCTTTTATCATCAGTATCTTTGATCTACAATAAAAATGCAGGAACAAAAGACTAACAGGTTTTGAAAGTAAGACTAGATTTACAAAATTAAAAGCAAATTAGAGATCATAATCCTAATTATGCAACAAATATAAGAGACTGCAATAGATGCTTCCCACTTGGCACAGTAGAGACCAGGTGTTAACTGTCAATAAACCTTTAGTGAATGCTAATTGAAACTGCTGTTTCACAAAGCATCAACTTACTCCAGCTCACATCAAAGTGAAAATTTGTTTAACTTAATAAAGTATTTGCCAAGAATATTTTAATATTAAGAGTATTTAGTCATCAAGACATCCTAGACTGTATCTTTGCTACAATTTGGATTATCTAAAGCTGTAGTACAAATCATATTAAACTGTAATGAACTGACAAAAAAACCCCACAAAAAATCCATAGGCACATTCACACATGGTAGACAGAAATGTTTTACTATAGAAATTTTACAGTTTGTAGTTTAATCTGTAAATACATAAAAATTGTAAAAAATGTGTTATGTGCAAAGTTTGGGTTCCAATTTTGAGCCAAAAAGATATTAGAAAGTTTTGCAGAGCTGTTTCAAAACAGAATTATAAACTAATTGTTCCCACGCATCACTCAGATCAAGAAACATTTAATCTAAGCAATATTCTCTATTAACACAAAATCCAACATAATGGTGACAGTTGTTAACCACAACCTAAGCCAATTTTTTTTTTTTGTTGAAGTAATTTAAATGGTTCATGTCAATGCAACTACATTGCTAAAACATCTATTTTTCTTCAACCCTTGTGCTATTTTAAATTCTTTAAATTGGTAGACAGTTGGCACACTTAAACCAGGAAAACATTAAAAATAGATCAGGAGATATAAGTAGACCAAGAAGACAGTATGCATCCACTCTAAGCTCCTATTAACATGCAGTGAACTGTTAATAGTTTTCCTGATGAACAAATGATGAGTGCAGAAAACCCTGCTTAGAGCACAACCATCAGTAAATACCAAGAGATATTTTGTGTTCAGTTCTCTTTACCCTCTCTGTTTCTCAATACAGCTCGGTCTTCAATATACATTAAGACAGTCACCTCCTGATAGTAGGAAAAAACTTGTATGCTATTGCAGGTAAACTGACTCTGATACTCACACAAGTTTCTTTATAGGTTTCTCAACTGTTTTGATCCCATCACTGCTGTCCACAGTGTAGATATTTGTCAAAATTCTAAAATGTGTAATAATAATAATTCATCTTGACTAACCCAGTCCAAGCATTGTGAGTTAATTAGGAGCAGCACACACTGGTAATATCAGAATCACTACACTGGAATGTTTTAAACCATTCTGTAGAATGACCATAGCAATATGAGAAGCTGAGTTAAAACAGTACACATTGAAAGGTCAATACCTGCTAATAATGCAAAAATATTTATCTCAATAAGGTAAGAGAAAGCATTCTTTTTTATCTCAGTACTCCATTTATAAATCAAGGGGAAACCCAAACAGCTTAATAATCAATGGAGTGTAAAAGTTATTAGCTCTAAAGGAAATATCCTTTTGCCACCAAAAAAGAAAGGAGTCTTCAGATGTGTAATCTGCTTTACAGGAAGAAGATGTGTAAACAAAATAAGACACGTGTAAAGACTGTAAGTGGCATTAGAAGTACCAAAAGTGACAAAAGACTTGATACTCAAGCTATTCTTTAAAACATTCCCTTACAGAAGGGTGTTTGGAAGTCTTTTTTATCCTGTCTTTCAACAGTTTGCCCTAAATATTTGCCTTTTTTTTTAAACAAATGAATCATCTGCACTACCCAAGTCTGGAATTTCAATAACACAAAAACAAAGCAACCAGATCAACAGCTTTGATTAGTTACTCTTACATTAAGTTATTTCCTTGAGTGTTGATATTGTCATCTCCAAAACAAAGCCTCCCATGCTATATCAACACAAAACCTTCAAACCTTGAGGAAGAAGTGGAAGGAGAGACCACAAATTGCACACAGAAAAGTAAAAAAAAAAAAAATTAAATACAGTCTTCAGTAGGGAAAAAAGCAAAGATGCTAGTTAATCCTAGAAAATAATGCATAACATTAATGAATTTGGAGTTCTCTCAAAGGCACAAGCTTTTTATGGTGCTCCTCTACTTAGGGATTTTTTCAGGAGATTGCTCTAGATCTAGGGAACACATTCAAATTTTAGAAAGTGTATAATGTTCTCAATTAGGAAGCAACTATATTTTCCTCTCTATCTCTAAAATGTGACTATATTCAATTAAGCTTCTTCCTCAAAAATATTTCACTATTATACCATTACCAGGCTCTTCCTAAGTTTTCCAGGTTTTGAGATTTCATATACATGATAATAATAATAATAATAGTGAGCGCATGCTTATTCTTACAGGGAGATTAGTCTCCATTTCAGCACATTTTCCAGTTGGAGTTTTAGTTAGTTGACAGAGTATCTCCTGCAGAGATTAGCCTATTATTATTTGCTACAGACCCTCTCTGAAAGCAAGCCCATTTTCTCCAGATGACTCATTAACAAGCACGACAGAATGAAGTGTTCCAGCCTGAAATGCCAACAGCTAAAAATAACTCATCCCACAGCCTATGACAAGTCAGTCCGTCTCTTCACTCCACAGGCACCATCCCAGAGGGTCACCTTTTTGGGGGGGAATTAGCATATGCAGTGAACTGGGGAGGGCAGGGCAAGGCACAGGGGCACCAACCTAACAAAACAAAGAAAGAAAATCACAAGCTACAGCAAAGCTACAAGGGGGATAGTACTGCATAAGTAATTTCAAAAATCAATGTTCCAAGCAGCACTTAAAAGACTAATTTCACAGCAGAACAATTAATGGACTGAAAGGAAAAATAGAAATATTTGACACAAGTAAGACAACCCTGTGTTTTCCTCTGAAAAAAGTAATTTTGACTTCCCCTGTCTGCGCATACCCTGCCACTACACTAACAAGACATGTTTGGTGACACCCTGTGTAACTCTTCATGCTTTTATTAAGAAGCTTATGGTCAGCTGTCATGTTGCACAGAATTCCACCAGCTCTTTTGCTGAACAGGATTTCTAAAAAGACAGCATTTTGTCACAGGAGATGTGCATTAAAGAATTTTCCTCCACTCCCAAGAAGGCTGCAATGAAGGAGGAAAAAACTTACCTTCCTATCTTTAAGCCTGCAAAAAAAATTAATCTCTCTTTTTGAAGTACAGAAATAAATTGTGGACCATGAAATCACAGACTAGCTTAGGTTACAGAAAACCTTTAAAGGTCAACTAGTTCAAGTGCAATAAGTGAAGTATCTTTACCTGGAACAGGTTGCTCAGAGCCCCATACCTCACTATGAAAGTATTGAAGGATGGGGCCCTTCTCCTGACCCCTTCCAACAGGTGTGTGTCTTGAGGACCCCAGAACTGGATGAGCACTGCAGGTGAGGTCTCACACGGGCAGAATCCCTTCCCTTGACCTGCTGGCCATGCTGCTTTTCAGGCAGCCCAGGATGCTGTTGGCTGCCTGAGCTGTGTGCCCACCCTGGCTGGCTCACGCTCAGCTTTCTATTTGCTCATGACCCCAAGTCATCCTTGGCAGGGCTGCTCTCAGCCCCTTTTATCCCAGCCTGATTGAGAGCAGGGGCTGCCCTGAAGCCAGGTGCAGGACCCTGCTTGCATTGGGCCTTGTTGAAGCTCATCAGGCTCACATGGGCCCACTTCTTGACACAGCAAATACCACGTAAGTTAATTTCTTTGTCAGGAAAGCCACTGAAGCAAAACACCTGTGCATAACTACCTGGTAATTAACTGTTTCACAGTTACCACTAATTTGATAATAACATTTTCTTCACAAACTAATTCTTAAGAAAAGATTGAAAAAAATGGAGTTTAATGCAGAAAAGAAATGTCTAGAAACAATATGGACAGCTTAACAATGACTCTTCAACACAAATACTTAGAAATGGTAGTTGTATTTCACAGCCCTTCTCTCTAGTCTCAAATACTAGTAATTAAGCCTTTGAACTGAGTGGATGTGAGCATAACTACATTGTTACATAAAATCAAACAGAGGAACATGAGCCACTTCAGCTGTTTAAGCAGCCTTGGTCACAGTTGCACACTGCTTTATTATTGAGAATACTTGGTGCATTACACTAATGTTGGCATGGCTGAATTGCTTGCAAAACCACATTTGCTCTTATGCCCAAGGCTGGCTGGTGTTTGCCACACTACAGCAATAGTAGCCAACTCAAACACATTTCAAAATGTAGTTTTTGCTGGCCTTGTGAGATGATCCACAAGGGAGCATTATTGAGTAGAGAGCTTAAAGATAGCATCACTATCTATACATGGTGGGTGACTCCCCTGTAACCTTGAATATGCCACTCTGTCCACAGGCAAAGTCAATCTTTTTCTAGTAGAAACTCCTTAGTTGTTGTTAGAAACTCCTTAGCATAGGAAAAATGTCTCAAATTGCAAAACTATTTCTCTCTCCAATGTTTATTCATTAATTCTGCAAAAATAGTAAAAATATAAAAGCCACCCTACAAACGCTTTGTGACATTAGGGAATACAAAAAAAAGCAAGTTGAAGAAACAAACATTCTCTAGGTAAGAATGACTGAAGGTTTTCTGCAGAGACATTATTTGTATCAAGACCATACACAAGTCAGTGGCAATGGAAACATATAAAAAACCAAGTTGAACTGATGTACCTTGCATTTTCTCACTTTGTATGCCATGTAATCCTTCAAGTATGAAATTTCAACCAAGGTGAATTAAGACCAACATTTAAACCAATTTTATATATTTAATTTTAATTCCTAAAAATCTAGGCTTTTAAAAATATGTTCTTAACAAGTTATAGTAAAAGTCACAGTCAAGTAATAAATTAAAAATCAGAGTCTTCAGTTTTAATAAGTAGTTTGATATAATGGTGAACCCTAATTTGTTTGCTTTTCCCAGGGAGTAGGAACAAAGCAGCTTTGAATCACAAACAATGCCCTGCAGTCAGTAAAACTCATGAGGTATTAATTTACAGTTTCATCTGTGATCAGTTAAACTGAATGTGAAATCTTAAACATCTTTTAAAAAAACACCACAAATAGCTCAATGAGATATTTTTTCAACAGTGCTTTAACAAAAACCATACATTATTAACTACTATTGTCAAAACAGAGCCAAATGCAAGTTGTATTTCAAGCTTGCATTCTAGTAACTAAACAATTGTGAAAAATGCTATCTTTCAATATCTAAGAAGTTGATACAGAGGTAACCAATACAGTCTTCAAAAATCACTTTATTGACTTTTAAGTCATACAAGAATAGTAATAAAAGCAAAAGTAACATTAAAAATTAAAAACCCCAATTATCAGAAAGAAGTATGTATATGTGCATATGTATAAAATACACTGTATATATGAGTGCATGTATTTAGATCACAAGTCAAACACTTGGAAGAGAAAAACGAATCATGTGTAAAAATTGGAAAAGTTACACAGAAGTTACCAGAAAAGTTACCAGAAATCAATATTCCAGGAGATTCTTCAATTCTGCTGTACAGGAACCTGCACGATTTTCTCTATCTCTCTTTTCATTCATATGTACATATCCCATTTTCCACAGTGTAAGATGCTCTATGCACAAGGACATCTTGTCATGTCAGAATCACCTTCCATTTCATATTGTGCTCTGAACAGTTCTACATAAAAAATGATCATATTGTCTAGGACCACTGGCATGGAGATACCACTGGTTATCAAGACGAAAGAACTGAAGACAATCATACTGCTGACAGCTACTGACACCTTAGTGGAGAAGGCAAAAACTGCCTGTATAAATGTGGATGGTCAGTTTCAGTGTAAAACAAGGCAAAGTACTTCAAATCACCTTCAGGGATAATGAGAAGGCACATCCTCACTGAAAATACTCCCAAAAGCAAAGCCTTGTGTGACATATACAATCATCACCTCGTTACTGGAACTGATATTAACCATGCATTTGTGAACTTGTAGAAAGAACAAGTACATCCACAAAATGAAAATATAAGATATTGCTGGACAAAGATGCATCCTGAAAACCTGTAGTATTTAATACTCAGAGATGTTTCAAAGACCTTTTCTTACCTCTTTTTTCAGTTTAGATCCTACAACAGAGAAATCAGATTTGGCTGGCAGAGATTATTAAGCTAAATCAAGCTACAACAGTGCAAACTGACGAGCTCTAAAAGGCTGATCTGAAAATCTGGAAAAATTGGCTGAATCTGCTGTTCAACTGAATACAGGATTATTTTAATATGCTTTAAACATTTAGGGCAGGAAAATGCAGCAGCAATGGCAATGACAATCAAGGCATCACATACAAACCTCAAATTTGTATTTTCTAAGACAAATAACTATATTTTCCCAAGCCCTTATTGCAAACCATCCAGATTTAAGAATTTAATGCGTGCATGTTATCAGCAGAAATCTTGAATGTGGAGAAACCAAGAGCTTATATAGCAAAATAAAATAAGTCCTGGTTATGGGGGTTTTTTTGTTCCTTAACAGGCAGAATCACAAAAAAAGTATTTTTTCAAATCCTTTGCTTTGCAAATATGCATTTAATCCATAACAGCAGGCCTGAAGATAGCAACCATTATCTATGTGTTCTCTTACTCCTGTTTTCGAGTAATGGTTTCCAAAATATTTTTCCGAACCTAATTGTCTTCCTGCTCTTTTCTCCGGCAAAGATACATGAGAATTTATCATACTGTCCTCCAAGCAAGAAAATTTAACTTCGTTTATTATTCAATTTAATTCCTACCTAGTATTTTATGAAATACCTGTTCAACTCCCTTATTCCCCTTCAATTGTTTCTGAGAAGCACAGAGGTTTTTTAAGTGATCTCATCTGCAGACCTTGTTTTGTTAGCTGGGCTATCTCCTCTATTTGGAAGAATTTTCTATTTGTCTGGTTAATGTCTTTATTTGGTAGCCCTTTTGGAAACCATATTAGCTCTGTGTGACCTTTTACTGTTGAAGGTAAATGCACCCTGCAACTCAAACTTTTAGAGTAAATCCAGGTGGCCGATTTCAGTCGTTCCTAGGCCCTGCTCAAGAGGAGGAAAAGAGAGCGTGCAGACAGCTCCTCACACACATGTCTGTCTCACTGGTAAGCACAGCAGATAGGTTAAACTCCTATGAAGAGTTACATATGGATAATGCCATTAAAAGTCTGAGCAGAATTTACACATTTAATTTATAACTAATCATTTAAATAACATTAGAAGCGAGGCAACTGCATGTATTAGATAATTAGGTATAACATTCAGAACAAGCACCATGATCTGCTTAAATCTATTATATTATCGGTGGTTTCAGCTCGTAACAATAATCTGTTCACAAAGAACTAGTTTCAGTTATACTTCCCCCAGGAAAAATTAAATCTTCTGTAACACATTATTGATAAGAAAGTATTTATGTACACTGTTTGGCCTAGTGACTTCCTTTATTTCCACCTACTTGAATGCACCAATTTTTTGGTTAATACAGTAAATCTGTTGTATTAAATCTGAACCTGATTAATGATGCACTGTATCAAGCTAAGTAGAATTCAATTAGTGTATAATTGATTAGTGTGTAATTGGAGCAGAGCTCTAGATTTACCAACATTAATTAGGACGGCTTATTACAGATAATTTATGTTATCATAATATAAAACAGAAAATAGAAGTACTTGGTTTATCAAGAAAGCTTAACTTAAGATCAGGTGGACATCCTCACAGATTAGAGAGCACACAAACGAATGCCCGCAGAGTTCTTCAAGACACGTAAATCATAACAAGCTAAGTCTTTTAAAGAAAGTTAAATTGCTGATTAACCTTTTACCCTGGATTTCCTAAGCAATTAGACTGTTCATACTAATTTACTATAATAGACCATTCTAACAGAAGAGGGTACATCTCCAAAGCTGCTACAATTACACATCAGATCCTTTAAGTCAGTACACAATATTGCCAGACTGAGAACAGAAGGATGATTATTACTCTCAAAAATGAAAACCAAACCAAAATTGACCCCAAAAAAACCCAAACCACCTTTAAGGTTAAAGTGTACAAAGCATATGCCTTTATTAAAGCAGCAGAGGGAAACAAGCAGCAGCAACCCAGCTACCAGACCTCATCCATATTTGCTTAAAGCTCCTTCGGATGGTAACTCCAGTCTAGACAGAGGGAAGAACCACACATTCCCCTGAGTACACTGCCACAGTAATTATGTTCATTATCTTGCATGCTAACAACAAAGATATAATAATCTACCAGTGAATAATTCATACATTGTCAGGTCCCTCTATGATGTTCATTACTAATGGCACTACTCACAATGCAAGTTAGAAAGCAATTTTTTAAAAGATGCATTTACTATATAAACAACATCTTGAAGTCATTTTTACTTTCTTGGCCATTAACAAATTTAGTATCAGTAGAAATATGGTTGGGTTTAAAGAAATATGGGTGAATAAATAATTTTATTATATATTTAAATTAATATCAAGCAAGAAAAGTGAAACAGCCAGTCGGCAAGTTCACAGATGAAAGTTAAAAAAATACTTTAAGAAGTAAGACCTTAACACTTTTTATTGTAAGCTAACACCAAAAGAAGACTCAAAAAGCTTAAAGAACAATCATTGATTCTCTCCATCCCCTCTCCCAATGCTCACTTCTTTCATTACCAGAATTAAAACATCTTACCACTATTTCTATCTGAATAAAGTATTTTTATCTAAATACTTACCATCTTTATCAAAGAATCTAAACAAACATCAAATTTAAGCACACACATTAACAAAACTGACCTAATTGCCTACTATAATCAATAATTACAGTCTTTGTTCATTATTGAAACTAAATTCAATCTCCATACCTACTATTTTGCCTCTCATTTCCACTTGCATTTATAAATTTCTTTTATTGCATCTGCTGAACTTCGCTTGGAAAAGTTAAAATTAGTGCATCTTGATCTTTTTCAAAAACTGTTTCAGGTTTAGAACTGCCATAACTTGTCTTACAACCCACACATATAACTGAATTCCCTGAGACAATGTACTTAGCTTCAATAACCCGAACACAGTAAGGTACAAAATGCCCTTCTTCATTTTTTCCCACCCCTGCTCTCAAATTCTGTACTAGTCCCTCCAAAATATTGTTAAAGGCTAACAGGTAATCTAATTACACACATTATTTATTCACACAGCTTAGCACCAGTGCTGCTCTCTGCATACACAAGGTATCAAGACTATAGTGAAACACAACAGGAATAACCACAATTGATCATAATGTTCTGATTTAGTTTTTGAACACTTAGGAAAATCCATTCACACTAAAGAAACAAAAAATTAGTTTCCTGCTGAAGATAATAATGAATTAGCCCATGTCAAAAACATGACTTTGGCAAAATCAAACACCAAAATGATGAAACTAATATGAAGTTAATACAAAGCATATCCATCACCCATACCCTTCAGCTCCAAGAAAATATTTAGCAGAAATAATTGGTTCTCAGGCTCCCCCTGCACATTTCCATGACCATTCCACTTCTGCCTTAGTCACAGCACTAAGACACGACCCCCCTGTAACAAAGGGCACCTTCACAAACCTGGGGCTATGCTTGGCAGCATTAAGAATCTAAGACAAATAAGAAAAAGCTCAGCATGCAGACATTCAAATTCAGTTATATAAAAAGAACATTTAAAGTTTAAGAGCACTCTATGGATCAGAGGTCACTACATGAATGAATTAATTAATTAATTCATGCACTTCTTGCTATTAATTAAGTAATCCAAGGTAATAGAATTAACTGCCTCAAGTGGTTAAAAATTTTCTAAAACATAAGAGTATTTGCCAATGTCACCTACACTTGGTAATTCACTATTTAAGTTGCTTGAAGACTGTTACACTCCAAGTTTGTGCAATTTCACTTTGTTTGATACAAAACACTGTGTACATTTCCACATGGCCTACCTATTTGCTGGCTCCACAAACTAGCCACAGCATTAACAGTTTACCCAGAATATTACCACCAGGTGCAAAGGTTTAGAAACAAAAGAGTTCAAATTTTACTTTCACACATCTCCCCCAACTGTTGCTTCTCGGGGTGATTTCATTATCTGACATCTTTTCAAACTTTCCAGTATACTTAACTTCCTAATTTTCCTAATCAGCATTTTCTGAATCTAATATGCTAGCAAGTCGTTCTCACTTATTACACAGGAAAAGCCTTTTATTTTGAAGGTTTTATTAAACAGACACAATGCTTACCAGCCAAATCTTCAAAGCATACTAAAAAAATGAAAGGAAAGAAATGCAATGGTAAAAAATGTGATGGTATGTGGAAACACATTTTAAGAAGATCTCCAGAAATATTCAGGTATGTTTGATTTTTAATAGGTTACAACAAAATTATTCCCTGAACAAACTGTGATAGCCCTTTTATTTCTTTCCCAGCACTGCTGTCACTCCATTATCTACTTTATTATACAAGTACTCATGCTCCAGTTGGTCTCTAAATAAATCATCCTCATGTAAGTAAGAGAAACTAGTTCCATTCTTAAATTATGAAATTTAGATCAATTTTCTGGCACTTTAAATCAATGTAACTAATGGTCCAATTTCAAATCAATTTGATGCATGTAATTTACAATAAGCATGCACATCTTTCGTCTGAAAGGCTAACAAATGAATTTTACAACGACCACACTGTGACTATGATAGGAATTCAAACAAGTTAAGAACACTCACCTATTAAGTTTAAAAAGAAAAACTCAAACAAATCAACAAGAAGATGCAAGCCTCTACCTTCAAACCTTTGAAATTTAGCACATGGGCAGCACATAAAAAGTCAAAGTGCTGCTCTTCACCACAGTGGCCCAAAGGTACTGTCTGTACTGTCCAGCCTCTCTCATCCCCAGAAGTCAGTAATTTTTTTCATGCCTGGTCTACTGACAATTTGATACACACTGGTACTTTTTCCAGAAGTTTAAGAATAGAAGTGATTTCTCTCTCTCTCTCAGTCACCAATGATACAATAATACTCACCAGAAATCCCAATTCACTGATAACTCAAGATCTGGTAGACATAGAAAAAAAACCCCAAAACTATTACAGAGGCTGAGGAAGAGTCATTAAAAAACCTCAAATCCTATACATTAGAGAATCAAGCCTCAGTCTAGATGCTCAAGTCTAACCTCAAAACCAAAATCACAAAACCAGTCCCAGAGAAACAGCCTAGTACTCCACCAGTTCAAGAAAACTGAAGATGATTTAACAGGCTTCAAAGCAAATAACAAGAAAATGGAAATAAAAAGTAAACCTCAGAGAGGACAGTACATGCATCATCTATCAACTTTGTCCTCTCTTCTGTCAAAACTCAAACCACTTTCTCTCATTTATGTCAAGAGTCAGAGGTGACAACTCCCAAACAATGCTGCTTATATCACTCACTACCCGGGTGGTGCAAAAGCACAACTAATCCATGTTTTTCTTTTGCTAGTCCCAACAATTTTTTTTATGTTCTATTGCTATTTAATATCTGTGAACTTTGTTTTACTTAATTGATTTTTCAAGCAGCAATTACTCTGACATCTTAGTACTGCAACTGAAATTAAGAATAGAAATTATACCTAAAAATCCTGCAGTGATGTTAAAGTCTCTATTAAAACAGTTTGTGCTAAGCCTAAATGCAGAACTTAACTTGAACTGCAAAAAGAGGAACAACCAACTATTGCTACTCCAAATCCAGCTCCTGAAGAGCAAACTTTTTATAAAATCTTAACTGTATGAAGACATTCCTAAGCTAACAAACAAGCATTAACAGCCAGTACATGCATTCCAGTCCAGTCCTGACTTCTGTCTTTTCTTTAAATCCAACATTGGTGGTTATTCTTTTCTCAGAACAGTGTGAACTCTTCCACCATGTCTTCACTTATTTTTTTCTTCAAATAAGATAAAAGCTTCAAATGCATTAACAGCTGTGAGCTCAGCAGCAGCAGCCCCACATTTGAAAGGTTTAACAATGCCAATATAAGCATGCAGATAGCTTGTGGATAGTAGTGCATTGCCCCAACAGGTCCTAGATCTAGAACTCATTTCAAGCTCCTATATGTGGAGCCATGATGGAGCCAGACAATTAGCTGCCTTCAGGAGCAGCCATGCAGTGCACAAGTATTTCAGGGCAGCTGTCACACTAGCTCTTGTCTGCTCCCAGAGCCTGAGTTCACAGCAGCTGAGGCAGATAAGGCCTGCTCCTGGAACATTCTAGCTAGCTATTTTGTTTTGTCCAGAAAGAATTCAGTTTATGTGCTCACAGATCACTCTGCAATGGCAAGTCAAGTGAAATAGGAGGGGACAGATGAAAAAATCAATTCAGAAGAAGAGGAAATCCAAACTAGACACTAATATCAAGGCACCTACACAACACATTAGTTCAATCTGTCCAGACAGAACCCAGATTAGCTAAAGGTCTTTTCCTCAAAGGCTAATTCCCTGCTGTGTTTTTAGGATTACACATAACATCCATCTTTCCAATTGGTATTCCTGCATGTAATTCCAGTGAGTCAGCTTAATTAAGCATCCTTCATTTATGTATTAACACTGACTGAGATAACCTACAGTCTACTTAAAAAACAAACAAAAGCAGCATTCCAAGTCTGATTTCCAGAGCTGTAGTAACCCATAGCATTATACATCAGACAATCATGATACTTCCCCTCATCTCCCAAAGCCAGCCATAATCTCACCTTTCCCCTGCAAAGTACACAGAGGAGGTAAGGTTATAGCAGAGTGTCTGCCCCCAAGGTAATGTACTTAGAGCAAATTACTTCCACTCTATCAGTACCAGAAAGAATTAGGCTAACACTGCTTTGCATCCTTGAAGATCAAGCCTGTACCACCTCATTCCAAACCCATACTTGCATGATGAGAGAGCAGGAAGAAAGAGCAAGTCCAAATGAATTCTTTGTTCTGCTAGGAGAAACTGAAACATCAAGCACAATTTGGAAAGCAGTAAACATACACATCCTGGCTAACAGAAATGTGCATATTAACATACAATAGACTAAATACACTAATTTTATATTGTTTAGATAAACATTTAACACTTGCAAACAATTCTTCAAGATAAACACCGGTTGAAGTCTGCACTTAATTCAATCAAATGTTCTTCATTAGGATCAAAGTTCACCCAATTCAACAAAGTTGTTTTAAATAACGCCAAGTATTCAGAGACAAGTCCTGACATAATATGAGAAATGTCTCTACTCTGTTCCCTCTCATTGCATCTTTGGGTGTTTAATGCAAAATTTAACATCTGCATATGTCCTCTCCTACCTCAGTTTATTAAGGACTTAACAAGGAAAAATAATTCATATCATTAATTGTCAAGACAGTGCTTGCAGGATTGGCATTACTTTATCCAACCAGCTTACCGACTTCAGCATGCTTCATCACAGATCAGTTTGCATGCCTTAAACTTCCAGACTGGTTTCATCTTGGTTATCTTCTCTTTTATATTAAAACCCACTCTCCAACAGTCTGCATTTTCTCCCTATCAAGGCTGTTGTCAAGTCTGGGACAACATCCCTAACACTGAAGTTTTTAAGGCAGAAGAGGCAAGCTGTTCCTGGGAGAATGCCAAGATTTCCACCCTCCTCGTTTACTTGTGCATGTGTCTGCACACAGTGAAAGACAGAGCTCCCCCAGACAGGACCAGTCACAGCACAACTGAAACAGGACAACTCCAGCAATTCCATCTTTCAGAAAGACTGGAACAACAAGGTAATAAATGAAAACCTGTAAGACTTAACACAACTGCTATATGGATAACAAATGCTATGGATAAAACTGCTGTATGGATAACAAATGAAGAAGAAAACAGGATATATTACTTAAAAAAACAAAACAGAGGAGCATTATAAGAGGCCAGTTTTCACCCTCCTTAAAATGCATCTATTAAGGATTCTTACTCTTGCAAGACAAAGTGTTTGAATAGTATCCCAAGATGCAAGAGGTGACACAGGGCACTAAGGTGCAACCCTGAGTTCTAACTTCTTTTATATAAGAGGTTGGGAAAATGATAGTTGGGAAAGAAAAGTTGAAACAAACAGATAACTGGAAAAAAGCTGGAGAAGGGACTTCCAATAATCAGTGAAAATTTCAGAATTTACACTACAAAGATGCTGGATCCAAAAACATGAGACCTGTTCAGATGGTATCTTTAAAGAATTGTCTTTATTTATCAAATGAAGCTGGATGCTCTTGGACAATATCTATTTTACAAAATCTATCACGACTACTGTACATTATAAATTTTAAAAAAGACATGTTACTACTACATCTTGATGTTGAACACCCTATCTATATTCACAGTCACACTGACTAAAACATGAGTTTGTGATGTGTTACTTCATTACACTCAGAAAATGAATCCCTAGTAATAAGAATTTAAGTGAGGCAGACCTATGACACACTGAACATGAGAACTCCATGTGGGAATGTACCTTGGATTTCACATTCCTTCAAACAAGGGATCATTCTGTTTCACTATTTCATACAGAAGCTGGACAGCATAGCAGCAGTCACATAATAGAACATAATGACTCTCCCACATGCAGACCAAATAATCAAGGAAAAAAAAACCTGAAAACCTGAGGTGTATCTGGAATCCCATACCTAGCTACGGTGACTCAGAAATTTCATCCCAGTTTATTGACACTTTTTTGTATGGCCTGGTCATTTTTGAGCCTATAGTAAAAAAAGAGGAATTTGAGAAAACCCAGAGGGGTGAATAATGTGAGTTTTTTTCCCCACCATTAAGTAACATTATTTTATAGTGACTTACAAAAAAATGTATGATAAAGCACGATCAATAAAATCATAAAATACATTCATCAAATTCCTTTAATACCTCATAGAGACATGACATTGTCCAATAAACATCCACAGAAGACTTTCAGTTTTCAATTACAAGAACACAGATTCTTGCAGGTGTTTGATCTTGCAGATGATCTCAGTTTGTCCCAGGAGGAGGGACACAAAGAAGAATGCAAAGGTAATTTTCCCATTTTTTTCTTTCTGAAACACATCAGCTTCAGGTATTCAAGAGATGAAGAAACAAAAATATATCACACTAAAAGTAGTCCATCCAGCTTACAGGTCCAAGTACATAGAATAAGATTATCATTGACTAAGATCATCACTTTCAAGCATTTTAGGTCCTTTTCGCCACTAAGCAATTTTTTAAAACTTCAGCCAAGTGGAAATTAAAAAAAAACCAAAACCAAAACCAAAAACAAAAAAAAAAAACCACAAACAAACAAAAACAAACAAACAAAAAAAAAAACCAACCAAGATCTAACTTCCCATTTGCTTGTATCAAGTGCGAAGAGTTACATATTCTATTAAACTATTTAAACAAAATGAAGGGGATTTTCAACTAGAGTTATATCTCTTCTGAACCCTTGATGCAAGAGGAATGGGTCCATTATTCGTAATTTTTTGAGATAATGTCCTAGACAGACTTAGTCTAATACTTCACATCTCTTTTCAACTTCTACCATCCACAACATCTACCTGCTTCAAGGAAGTACAACGTTCAGCCCAACACACACTCCAAGTATGAGATCAATACCACTCATCTCTGTCATAAAAAACCTTTCACATGAAGCTCCAAAGTATGTTGGTCAACTCCTTGTAAACTCCTGCACTTCAGCTTCCAGCAGGGATTCCCTGCATCTTGTCTTGACCCCTCCTGGCCCCAAGAGTCTCCACTGAGACCTAGCACTACTGCAGCATGTCCCTAAGCCTCTGAATTTCTGCCCAGACTTCTCTCAGAAATAATCTGTCAACACTTCAAGCCAGTTCCTCACAGTCTAATTCCATCCTGCCTTATCCCAACCCTGTTCTTGATCAGAGCTCTAGGAAGAGAATTTCCTTCTCTTTGAGAATGTAAGACACATTACTCATATGATTATACACTTACTGTCACCTCAAAAGTTTAAGTTGCCATTGACTATGTCTGTGCTAGATAGGGCTAACATCTACAACAGCAAGTAACGTAAACACAGAAAAAGAGCTCATGGGTTGTGACCGAAAAGTTAACATAAATCATATGAAAAAATTGCATCAGAAAAAGAAGACTGAAATCTATGCCTGTAAAACAGAAACTTTGGGACAGGTTGCCTGACAACAAAAAGAAATTTAAAAAAAACAAAAGCTAGCTACTCTCATATTAGAGAATTCAAGTAATAAAAGGAAAATTAAAACTCCAGGATAGATGTAGCATAAACAAACTAAGGTCTTTCAGGTGCAGACTGAGCAAGCATACAGCTTCTGATTGCAGCAAGTAATGAACATATCCAAGGAGCAGCGTCTTAATGTACCTGATGAAAGTAAAACTGCTTCTAATAAAGAAGCCTGGTTTCTTAACAATGCATATTCTGTATTGGCTGTATCAACAGCCTTACTTCTCTGTCATGTTTTTGAAGTCCCTTCAAAGTACCTTCTCACCCTCATTCTTCTCCCCACCTCCTCCAGCCCAGCTGCCTGGCTGGTGGAAAGGGAGGACCCACTGATTTCTGGTTCCCTGCATTGAGGTTGACTGAGTAATGCCCATTGGCTGTTCCAGTGCATCAGGCCTGATCCCGCTGCAGGAAAAAAAGTCTGTGTTCCACCCCGCTTTCCCTACATGCAAGTCCCTTCTTTATCAAGCCCCTAACTCACTGGAGACCTTCAGTAACTTCTTATCCTACACATTTTCTCTCCCCTGTCAAACATGGTTCTGATATTGCCCACTGAGCTTAAGAGTTATTAGAGACAGACACAGAATAGCTCAATTGGTAAAAGAGACAGGCTATAAATACACAAGAAGGTGTCTTGCCAAATCTCATAATTTCTTCTGAAGTCAAGACTGACAACAGCAATAGTTTGCTTAGGTTCTAGGGACTTTCTTTCCTTTCCTCTCCTCTCCCAGGGCTCTAAAAAATTTACTCCAATTGCTCCAGACAGATCAAAATATGTGAATGAAAATGGAAGGGAAAGAGAAAGCAAGCACAAAAAAAATTTTTAAGGCAGCTTATAAGAAAATTGAAGTATGTTTTCAATTGTTCATAGCATATTCAGCATATTCAAAGATGAATTTCAAAAATTTATAAAGCCATTTTAACACTCAAATCTCTAGCTTATCAAACTGCAATCTTTAAAAGAAAGCACACCTTTTCAAGTAGTTATTTACTTCTTGAAATGCAAATTTGTAAGAAGAATTCATTTTCTCCACCCTCAAAAAAACATGAAGGGCTTTCAAAAGCTGATTTACCTTCTCATTTATACAAGGTAATGCAGTATATTTGCATAAAACAGTCAAAACTTTTTTTTTTGTAATGTAATAGGTAGCTAACTATGTAACCCCTGCCGTTTTAAAAGACAGTCCCCTCGTTAGGAAACCGTTCAAAGTGACAATTTCAGTAACTCAGCATCTCTTTCTGGATAATTAGATGTATTATGAATATGCAGATTTCACACAGCTGATTGGCTTAAATGTATCCCATTCCTCAAGAACATCACCTTCCCTACAAACAACTGTATTAGCAAAGGCAGGCTGTCATCCAAACTTGTTTTAAACATTCATCTGCAAAGCTCAAACACAGATCACAGCAGACAGAATACCTTTGCCCAGCCTTCATGAAGTTACAGGTGGAGGATGACTACTTTACTACTGGTGACCTCTATACATAGGACTTTGTTGCAGCAGATCCTCACAAAATCTTTTAGGGGGATAGGAGTGGAGATTTCATGCCATCCACATTATCACAGAAAGTAAGTTAAATAACATAACAATAGCACCATCCAGTGGCAGTATCTTCCCTTTGAGATATTCATCACTCACAACACTTAGCATGAAGCAACTTTAAAAACAGGTAAGCAGGGTACTTCCACTTGTAATCCATAGTTTTTTGAGCAGCAGCATCCAGAGAATATAGGGGTCTTGGTAGAAAATGCAGTACTAGCAAAGAGTTTGAAAAGAGCAACTGCACATACAAATAATTGGGGAAAAATACTGAAAAAAAGCAACAAATATAATTGTCTAAGTTCGTAAATATTGCAACATCTGTAATTCTAGTTGATTCTGATACTGAAACTTTCTAATATGTTCATGAAAGTTTAAAATACTTTTACCTGAACTAGGCCGCTCCTTATTGCTTTTTAGGCGGAAAATTATTCAGCGTCTTCTCAGTATATACTTTAAAATTAAAGACCCATGCAAAAAGATAAACCTGGCCATTTCCACTAAAAAAAAAATATTTGAACAATGGTACCCTGTGTATTTTACACCTGCTTGTTCCTCCCTCCAGTTTTTTTATTCATATTAATTTAAGATTTTCCCTTCTATTCACTTGCTTGATGTTCCGTTTCCTCAGAATAAAAAGTATTTTATATTTTCAGTAGCAGAGTGGTAACCTTTACTCATGGTAAGCACCAGTGGCAGAGCCAAAGGAAACCCCATAAAACAATAAAGGGGAAAAAGGCTGTTGCACAGTAATTGCCAACTGCAATAACCAAGCAACAGAAATAAAGAAAGTACTGGTTTTAAGGACGTTTTCAAAGTGTTTTTCTCAGAGTAGACAGTAAATAAACAGTCACAAAGTTTAATAGTTCAGTGTCCAACCCTTGACACAGGCATATCCTTCCAGCTTAGGAAGGATTCCCATAAAATGTATCAACCAATAACACTGTGTATTTGGACAACTAAGATGGAATGATTTTCCCTTCATTATGAAGTGGGATATTCACACTGCCAAGTTTTAACAAAGCTCCTGTTTGTTTTTAAACATTCTCATAGCTGCTGCTTGAATTCTAACCCAAAATTTTTTTCTTAGAATTCAAGAAATCTGTGCAGGACTGTCAACAGATGGAAATTGGTAGGCTTATTCACTGATGCATGCAGACTGATATATTACTGTTGTTGAGTGCTAGAAATGTTAGCTCAAGAGATCGCCTACTTATAGAAAAGTTCTTTAAGTTAGTTCAGAAGCTTTCAACAAATCTGTGAGAAAATTTGTCACTACAGTTTAAAATCACAGTGTTAACTGCTGGAGTTGCATAGCCTATTTAAACACTCAATTTAAACTTAAAGCACCCAACACATTTTTGTGCTAATACTGAATTTCCCCAAATATTTTTTCCCATAGGAAAAGACTGTGATTCTGCCCTCCAATCTTTGATAGTCCAATATTGGACCTGAAATACATGGAGGACAAGTAAGACAGGAGAACATATATGTCTTCAGGGTGTTTTACATAGATATTAGAAATAAGAAATTGAAATTAAGTAATGCCATTATATTGCCACTGTCTGTAGCTCTCTTGTCACTTCCCTCACAACGAGAGCCAGTGACATCAGTTAAAGAGACAAGATCAGGCCAGGACTGACATACTGGGTGCAGGGTGGTTCAGACGCTCAAGTGGCACAGGCAGTTTGTGTCCATCACCTCCCACCCACCCCTGCACTCGCCTGTGTAAGGTCTGTGTGTTTCAGCTGCTCAGCAGAGACACTGGCATCTGCAGCTGCAACTGCACCAGCTGATTCATGTGACCAGAAGGTAGCACCGAATCCCTTGCAGCAGCTGCACTCCATCTGTGATCGCTGGTTGGGGACAGAAGCTGCAGTGTGCGTCAGTTGCTGTTTCCACTTCTTGTAAACAAGGGTCATCTGATCATACAGCCACAACAGCACCAGGGCAGGAGACCCCCTTCAGAATAAGCAGATGGCTCCATCCTTCAGACACACAGCTCCTGCATGTGCAGCAAGTTTCCCATGCAATTTAGAGCCAGCTACATTCCCTGTTTGCTTTGGCCACAAATCCATAGAATTACAATCTTATCTGGTACAAAGCTTCAAGAACAAATCAATTTAGATGTCTGAGAGACGTTTACATGAGACAATGATTATTGAACTATACAAGTATGTAGATCAGACAATATTTCCTGGCAAGTCTTCAATACTATTCATGAGCAAGAGGAAAGCAAAACAAACATATCTCTCTGCAAATGCAAAACTGCACATCCATACCAAACACATATCTTTAAGACTGCTAAGCAGGAGCTTCCAGATGTCCTGATTAAATCAGATGGTCAACTTGATGCGACCTCTTTCATCACACTACTAAAATGGCTAGATTCTCAATATTTTCCTCACACTACAGGCTACTCTGTCTGCTCTATGTTTTTTGCCTGTAGGGGTGCATGGGTGCACAGAACCTTACCCTAGCCAAAATACATGTGCACATTCTCTTTGCACACAGCCTTGTCCTATATAGCTGTCCTGGCTCCCCTGCTCAGAACCACTGCCTTTTTACCCCCCATTGCGCATTCTGTAATGCATTCTGTGCATTCTGTAATCCATCCAACCCCCTCTTCACTGTTATGGGCAATAGCTCTCTGTTCCATCCTGCAAGCAAACCTTTCAGTGGGAATGAAGGAGCACACCATTACAAGTAATGTAGTAAGATTGCACTGTCACCACATGACATCTTACTATTTCCAAAGACCCTTAGAGACAGCTAGACAAATATCTGCCAGGAATGACAAAGATGCATCTCTAGCTGGATTGGGGGATTGAAACTAAATGATCTCTTGAGGTCTCTTTCTACAGTTCTATGAAAGGAAAGGCAATTAATGGACAGCTACTAAATTATTTTCACACAAGCCATTTAATCTGCTCTGATAGATGACCACCTTTAAAATAGCAGAATTCACTATTCTGAGCACTAATTGGTACTCTTGGGGCTAAGCTTAACTCAGAAAAGACTGAATGGGCAATAGAGACTTATCTGTTCTCTCAGTTGCTAACAAACTCTACAGCTTATTTTACATTTTATTTGTGGTGCTTACATCTCTAAATGAGGATACTTTTAGAGCCAAATTAGCAAAGAGAGTGATACTGCATTAACTGCTTTGGAAATGGAACATCTGATGTGATTCTGCCATTTTTATAATAGGGTAACAAGCAGGACATCAGTGGGCATTCTCTGGCAAGTCAATTCTTAAGAGCTTCACTAAAAAAAAAGACTTCAAGTGAGAAAATTGAAGTGCCAGCACAGGAAGAATTTATACCATGTTATTAATTGCACACAAATGTCACAACAATAAAGCTCATTACCTGATTATTTAGGAAAAATGCTGGCATTATATCCTAATTATGTCTCTTATGGAATTATGAAAAAACAATATGCAATAAATACACATACTTTATTGATGTTAACAGAGCAGTCAAACCCAAGTGCCACCAATAAATAAGTTCTATTCTTAAAATCCTAAGAGTTCACAAAAGCCTCAGGCTACTCAAAAATCAAATGAAATGTGCCTGCATTTGAAAATTCAGTTATGGTGTATTTTCTATTACAGTAATTTTTTCAGTCACTAAAATGCAAAAACATTGGAAGTTTAAATTTTCCATCTACTCTCAGGATCATCCAAAAAATTACTAAGAATTAAATAATGAATATTTTTATTCTCTTGGGCATTGACCATTGACTTTAAGATAATCATACCAGCAAGACATTAAAAACCAGAACAAAATCAAAACTGATTTTAGAGAAGAGATGATTACACTCTTATTCTGGGTTTTGCAATTTCACTTAACCAGTTAACACAGCAATCTGAACATGAAAGATGTTTGTGGTGTGAATGACACAAAAAGCCCTCCCAAGCCCCACCTCACTCAGGTGTATCTCATCTCAAGCTCAAACTGCATGCACGCGAATTTGCATCTCTTACCTCCACTGGTTTTAAGGAGCCTCAGTGAAAGCAGTAAGCCCCCTCACCTCAGGCTTAGAAGTGTTTAAGCAAAAAGATAACAGTGCACTGTCAAGTCCTTTGAAGTGGTTAAAAGCTTTAGACATTTTACACCTTTTACAACAGGTTTCAAAGAGCTGCCAGCGAGGTGGCTGCTGCTCAAAGCACCCCCTCAGCTGGTGGCACTCCCAGCACTGACCGCACCCTTTGCCGGGGCTTTGGAACAGCGCCTCCACTTCAACAGCTTTGATGTTATGTCACTAAAATCAGAACAAAATCAGAATTAAAACGGGATCTGCCAACAGAAGATTATCTGAAGGCTCTCCTTCACACGTAGTATACTTAAGGCAATAAAATTAATGTAATTCCACAAAATGATTGGGTGGGCATTAGCTTTTATTCTGATTCTGGTGCTATGACTAGAGGACTGTGAGCAGAATACATGTAAGAAATACAGTAAGAGAATAGAATAAAAATCCCATGTTAAATTCTCACTCTTTGTTTTAGAATATGCAGTTCTTGCTGTGTAACTTGCAGCTTGAAGTTAAATAATTACTCTGACAGCTCAAAACCATGCCACAGCCATCTTTAATACATTCTCTTTCTAAAAGACACTAAGACAAAGTATCTTCTAGGCTATCAAAAGGTCCGATAAATAAATAATAAATTTTAGGAATTTATTATTTATTTATTGGACCACACTTCATCAATACCAGGAGTCAGTGCTGTTGAAACATGAACACCATTTTTTAACAAGTTGTATAAATAAGAAAAGTGCCAACAGAAATCATGAGGGAAGTCATCTTCTGGACAGTCATGTCTTAGTGACTGCCCAAACTGCATTTATTGGAAATGAGCCCCAGCAGGACAGGAGGATGCAGCCATCCTGTGCTGTCTGTGAAGCCTTTGCTCTGCACGGGGTGAGAGGCAAGCTGAAGTGCTTTACAGGAGTTCAGATCACTTGAGCCTTCCAAGTCTGAGAGTTCAGTTCAGGGCTGTGGGTTCTCTGCTCAGTTTGTGCAGGGGGGTGAGCTTAGGAATAGACAGCAAAAGGAAAAATGTTATTTCCTTGCTTTAAAGCATGTATGTCTAGTACACACTGAGGAACAGTAATCACCATCAGGAATATTATCAAAAAGAAAAACAGAGTAACCTGGCCTCATTAGCTCACTACACAGAGGAACCAAATAGGTGGTCCATGTCAGTCCACCTACTCCTGCAAAAACTGTCAAAGTAAGAAATCATTACAAGAGATCAATTTAATTCAATAATCAGTACTGTGAGGGTTCCTGTAAGCAATTAAATTTGAGTTGGAATATTAGAAAACATCTTTCCCTTGAAGGATCTTTTGATATCTCTTCTGTACCACCTATGATAAGGCTGTGGTAATCAAAGCAGATGACACAAGAAAACCTCTACTGAAGGAAAGAGAAGAAAAATTAATATGTGTGATTTAGAGCAAGACTACAGAAGAACAGTGAATCTGACATTAGGAACTTTTAAGCAAATAAAGTTCAATCCTTCAGCAGCAGTTTTTACACCTTGTATGTGACGTACATAAATATTCTGGATTCTCCCTTGGCTTTCATAGCCATCCTTCTCTTTCCCCTGCAGCACTCCTCCTTCCCACTACCATGGAAGTGTTGTATCAGATAAGCATCTCAGGCTACAAAACCAAGCTCCCCAGAGGAACATAAGCCTTGCTCTTAACTGCCAGCCATGGCTGTTATCAGAAGTTTTCTTCTATTTTACATCAAATAAGCACTCTGCCATACAAGAATGAATTGACACTGATTTCCAGGAGCCATTTAACAATAGAGACTATTGTAATAGGGCCTTTATAGCCACATAGCAAAGTTGGGCTTCAATGTACTGTACACAGAAAGGAACATGAACAGAGGCAAGAGGCTCAATTAAAACACTGTACTGATACATACACAAAGTGTTAAAATACTGATGCAATCTGCTTACCACCCTGAACAAGTATTGTGCAGATTACTCATTTAACATCTCCAACAGCAGGATGCAATATGACATTATATACTAAAACTAACTTGAAAGTTTTGATTTTAAATTTAAACATATGTAAAGACTGCTCCATGAAAGAAGTTACAAGTATTTCTGCTATAACTTGGTACCTTAACTTCTAGAAATTTTATGCAGGACTGCTTCTTACCAAGAATTTCACAAGCTGATTTCTATACTGCTAATTTGCATTGGTGCTGTAATTCAAAATAATTGCATGAATGGTGGACATCCAGAAAAAGGAAGGGAAAAATACAGAGGGAGGAATCTGTAATAGCAATTCTGTAGCTAACCATAAATCGTTCCTTTTGTACATCTGACTCAAGCTTTTACATGTGTACACAGAAGTGACAAAACAAGAGAAATCAAACTGCAATTTAAAGTAGTTTCTACAGAGGGAGCCAACAACTCAAGGAACTGGATTAAGAAACCATTCCAGATCAGTACAGAGTTCTTCCCATCCATCAAGATCATTCCTTACAAGTTTCTCAAATATAGACAGCATATCATGCGGATTCTTACTCTACAGAATTCCCAAGTACTTAATGGAAGTTTAATTAAAGAAGTGCTTAATTACATGTCATGGAACAATCAGAGTCAATATATACAGAATTTTATTTGCTTTGGGAAAAAGTGACAACTTAGGAGACTAGTTCATTCTAAATTACTCTTTATTTGTTAAAAAGAGAAGTTTAAGAGTTTTCCTCTGTAAAAACTCTAAAAATATTTGATTTTGTAAAAGCGAGTATCAGTTGCACAGTTGTGATTTTTACTGAAGTTCTCAGACAAAACTCTACACTAGAAGATAGGTCAATATGATACTTGATTAAAAAAAAAAAAAAAGAGGAAGAAATCTAAAATAAAGTCGTGTAAATGTGGGAGCTGGCAGGTTTTTTCATTAATCTGAGCACCTTGTTATAACTGCCATAACAGTTTTCCACATTAATTCATTGCCAAATCATATTTCATAATATATATTAATCTACTCAAATGTAATTACAAGTGAGGCATATTATATGGAGTAACTCAACAGCTGTGACAGATTCATATATCACCTCATCCATACAAATCACATATATTGTCAGCATATGTTGAGAAGGCCAACAAGAATTAAAGCTTCACATTCCTGATATTTTACTCTCTCTTCCCCCTGCTTCCACAAACAACTCGCTACCCTCTTTTTCGTCTGTAGGGGGGAAAGAGGATGGATAAAAACCCAAGGTATTTTAGAGAGAGTTCAGCCCAACAGGACAAATCCTGAACCCCGCACATGGGGAAGGATTTCTGCGAGAGCTACCGAAGACACAGTGCCCCCTCTAGTGGCACAGAACACTCGGCTGTTCCCCAAAGCGTTACAGGGACAGCTGCATCCCTCTGGTGACCCAGAATTCACGACCCCCTCCCTGCAAGCTGAACTACCAATGACACACGGCTGCACTCTCGCTGTGCTTGGGGTCGAGTGCCTTAGATTTGTACTGAAGTACTGGGATGGACAATGACCAACACGGGGTACTGCTCTCAACATTCCTGTGACATGCTTCTAATCCCTTTGAGATCCTTGAGCTCTCTGACATACCCAGACTACTTCTAAACCCCTCCTGTAGATTTCTCTACTCTTTCCCAAGCTATAGAGGCCCCCTGTAATCCCCAAACATCCCTATTATGATGATTGACCTTTCCACTTAAATATATATACTGCCTAAGCAAAAACAGAAAATATGTACACACCACCTCCTGCCAGATGTTACAGGTAAATCAAAACTCCATCAGTCACCCAAACAGGTTGAGTCCCTCTCTCCCTTGTTCAGCTTCACTGTGAAAAATAGCAAGCATGCAGGTAAGAATGAAATCCCTCTCAGCTAAATGAATCCCCCTCAGCCAACTTGCAGCAGAGCAAGACATCTGCTCTTTCCCTTCTGACCAATACATCAAAAACTGACTGAAGAGAAAGAAAGCTGATATTTATCTTCTTCCTCTTCCACACTTCATGGTCTTGATCTTTGAAAAAGAAAGCTTAAAAAATGAGAAACACAATGAGGATTCCACATTTCTTACTCTCTCTTTCAACTAATTTTCAAAAGTGTCCCATCACAGCCAAAACTGCTTAAGCAAAAGTTTATAAAACTGTTCAACAAGGAGTCAGTCAAAGCTTCACTAAAAGAAGTGTTCTGAAGCATTGCTTACAGACTCAGTGGTACTACTGAATTCCAAACAATGTTTTTAAAACTCACAGTGACTGTATTTCAGTCACCTGTATTCATACAAGCTAGTCGAGCTACCAAAATTTGGCTTACAGCCCCTAGTTTAGTAAAAGAAAATATTAGTAAGAAATCCCAACTCCTCTGTCAACACTTACTCTACATGGTGAAGATGAACTCTGTATTAAAGTATTCCTACTTTAATATCAAGACAACTTCCATCACACCCCATCGCTGGCTGCACCTAGCCTAAATTTATTCTCCTAAAAAACTTTGATGTGGAACCATAGTAAAAAAAAGAAAAATCAGTCTAGGCAACAGCATACACAAGTCTATACTTGCTAATATGACCTTCAGTTAAAGCCAATCAGGCCAATTCTGAGAAATAAAAATAGAAACAACTCCTGTAAAAGAACTATACAAAGGGTCAGGAAAAATATTTTTGTTTGTCTCAGAGTTTACATTTTCTTATTTTTCTCAGAAGGACAAACAATATATGCGACATTAAGGCCTCACCTTATTACGTCCAAGTTTCCCCAGCAATCCTGCAGGACTCGGAGTTGAGGGGGATTAGCTGGGTTAGGGAAGGTGGAAAACATCTGCAGGACATTGCTTGAGCCACAAATGCTCAATACTTCCCTTGTAAAACACCAATGCAAACAGAAGATACCACCTTTGTTATTCCCTCTGCAGAACAGCAGACTCCCCACTGAGAACAAGTGCGTTGCTCATCTGGTTCCCTACAACATGGGCATGGCTTGGCTTGATCACCACCAGTGCTGATGGCTTTAACTAATCTGCTAATTTGAATGGAATCAGGTTGAGCTGTGGGACAGTACCCTCCACCCTTCACAAGGTATATTCAAAAATTGATTGGGGTGGGGAAGGAGTAGATATTTCCAGCTAAATTCTGAAAAGAATGCATATATGCCCAAACTTAACAGCTTTAGTGCTAATAAATTGCTGTTAAACAAAAGAAGTGTACACAAAATGAAAAGACAAATTTAGAAGGCTGCTACAGTTGAAGTGCATTGTAAGCAGGGGGGGAAAAAGGTGATCTTTCATACCTTAGTGCTTAAAATAGAAGTTAAGCACGATGCCATGCCTGTAAACCAACGCCACTCTTAGTGGCTGTACTTCTCTCTGTAGATAACTAAGACTCAAGGACTAAAGGATCAAGCCAAGTCAGGGTAGCAGGCTTAGTTACCCCTTTGGAGGTCAGGAATTCATTACTGAACAAAATTTACATTTTTATGAACAACACCTATACTGAAGTATCTCTGAGAAACTGAAGGACATTTGACAGTTAGATAAATCACCATGATGGATTTTAGATGAAGAATGCCAAAAGAAATCTTCTTTACTACTAGGGAAGACAATATAAAATCTTCTGACATTTCAAAGACTGAAAGATAAATTATTTCAAGTAGGAGGATTTTATAACTGAACAGTAATATGTAGAAACTAACTTTGTATTTGACTTTAAAACATTACAATAGGGTCAGGAGAATACCTTAATTATAAGGGCACTGTACCTAAAAATAAGTTTAAAATCACTTCATCAACAGTTACCCTAGTGTTAAGTGGTCTTTCATGTTTCTTAGAACTGGCACTTCTTTAAAATATGAAGGTCTACTTAAACATCAGAAAAGGTTAATTAAGTACCTAACAACTCATCTATAACTTAAATCAGAGAATTTAGCTTGAAGGGCTAAAAGTGCTCTGAAGTTCAACAATGTGCAATCTGTTGTGTTCACATGTCCAAGGAGAAGAGTACACAGCATTAGAAATGTTCCAAAGGTCTCTCCTGAAAACAACGTGACACTGACCTCCAGGAGTTTTTCCCTGGTCAAGTATCCAGTGACATTCAAGATGACAAGATCAGTGGCAAAAGCATGTTCAACCTCTTTCATTATACCCACCAACATATAAATAATCCCAGGAGCTAATGCAGTGTGTACAACAAAACACTAAAGAAGGGCTTCTGTTGCAGCTGATCCATGTAAATCTTGAGTTTTACTGAACTTTCTGTATTCAACAAAATCTAATAAATAACTAGTTTAATAACTAGTTTAATAAAATTAGTTCAATCCTCCATTTAAGAAGTGACTATGCTGTAAACATATCAGTAACAAACATGCAATTTTCCATGTTTGTTACTGATATGCAATATACCTATAATAAAAAGCTAAAAGATAAATACTTCAAATGAAATAACTCACATCAAAAGGCTCAGTTTAATCAGTATCTATTGAACAAATAAAGCTTGTGTACACAGTACAACTTGTACTGTCCAAAATACAGACCTGCATGTGATTTACCTTGTGTTTAACCCCTCTGCATTTTCTCTGCAGTACTTTTAACACTTGTAGCTCATAGCATCCAAAATGAGTTAATGGGTTAATCAAAGCTATGCTGTCCATAAGTGTTCTATCACTAGAGAGTGTGCTCTGCATAAAACCAATCTTATCATTCATCAAAGGAAACTCATGTTGCCTGTCTCTTGCCTGGAGCTCGAGCAGTTTCAATGTCACAGGTACATTGCCATGATGTACTAACTCAAGTTAAATATCTTTTTCCATCTTCTAAAAGAACATGGGACATTTGGTTAATAATTAAATCACTAAAACTTTTGGAAAAAAAATATTTTCCAGAGGAATTAGATCCTTGTTACCAGAATACATTTTTACTGTTTGAAATCTTTGTCCTTTCTAAAAACATCCAAAATTTAATATGGGAAAACTTGACACCTATAGATGTGAATTCATCTGAAACCAGGTACATTACCTTACACGAGGATAAACTCCATAAGTCTTCTGGTGTATCATGAAATAATGCAAAATAATGCAAAATAATGCTAATGTAGTAATGGAAACAAACAGTTATGTGCAAGAGCCTAAAGTTTAAAATAGTAAGGAAAAAAAGGGGTGTTATTTTTATATCTAAGCATGTAGATGAACACAAAATGGACCAAATTCCCCAGTATCTCTACCCTGAAAGCGAGAAATGTGAAATTAATCCTAGAAATCTGTATCTAATTTAGAAATGAACACAGGCGTTTAGGATGAACATTTAAATGGTGCATTTAAATTGCATTAGTACCAACTGCAGTTAATTAAAGAATTTTTAAAAGAAATTAATGAAAAAAGATTTTAAAATCTCTTTTTGTAACAATTAGTCTTCAGATAAGCTTTGCAATTTACAGCAGACAATACTAAAGAGCAAAAGCTCTTTTTTGCTTCAGGTATTTAACAATAAGACATGTATATACATTAAAAAGTATATAGGTAACACACATGTATATCATCACAAAAAAAGCTTACAGTTCTTTGTGCTTCTCCTCTGCCAAAATTTGGTCATTTGGCTTCAGCCCATACCTTGGGGGGAAAAAAAAAAGAGAAAAAACACAAAGCAGTTACTCACATGAGAATATGGCCATAAAATGAAGTTTTACAGTTTCAAATTATTAAACTATGTGTTTGCTGATTCAGATACAGGTATTGCAAAGACAGTCACAAAATTTTCTAAAAACTTATAACATGTTTATCAAAGTAAACTTAACATCACACAAAATTTTGCTTTATGTGTTGGCTTCAAACTCCACTGGACACTTTGGCTGACACTATCTACCAAAAATCACTGCATTGCATACCATGAACCACACATTAATCTTATAATTTGAATCTGCCAAAACATGAAAGGGAAGATTACAGACAATAGAAACACTAAATGTGGCTGTAGTGTTTCTCCCTGTACCAAATAAAACTATTAAAATAAATACCAAAATAATTCTGTAGAAAAAAATATACTTTAACAACAGGCTATTTAGGGAAACTTCTGCAGCCCATACAAGCAACTTCTGATAAAAGTGAGTGCTTGAGAGAAAGAAACTTTCTTTGCTAGCTTAACCTAATAGCTGATTTAACAGAATAGGTTGCCAACACTGCCTGATCAGAGGGAAAAGAATGCAGTCTCTGCCAGGACAGTCTACTGCCAGCCATGCTGCAGCCTGCACTGTCACTCACTGTGCAAAACCTTTAAGGGGTGACCTCACTTTTGTTCTGCATCAGAGTCAAATCTTCTGAAATCTCAAAATAAATTGCTATAGTATTCTGTGGGGTTTGGGTTTTTTCTCTTGCATTTGGTGGGGTTTTTGGTGGATTGGTTTCTAAGACAATCATTCATAATGTAAGGAGCTAGAAGTCAAGTGTCCATTGGACAACTCTGCAAGCAGCTATCTGCTCACACTGCTGAATGTTCCCACTGTCCCTTTGTCCTCTGTGTTTGTTCCTTGTTCTAGACAGCTGCAGAACCGTAAGTTATTCCTCCTGAGGGAAGATTCTGGTTACCAACAACTACACTCAATCTATCTTGCAAAATTATTTTTGTTTATAACAAATAGGCACAATATCCTTTCTCTATTCCTTACAGCATTTTCTGATGATACTCTGAAACTCCTATTTTCAGCATCCATTGAAAATGCAATGCTGGACTGTCGCAGACATCTTTTCATTAAACACCCTTCCCTTAGGATTTTTTCCTCCTGAGAAGCTGAGAGGCCTCAGGAACAAAATGTAAACAATGATTATCTGCTGCTGTGAAATGCAAAAGGTGGATCTTTGATTGGCCTATCTTGGATGTTTATAATTAATGGCGAATCACAGCCCAGCTGGCTCAGACTTTCTGTCTGAGCCACAAACCTTTGTTATCATTCTTTCCTTTCTATTCTTAGCTTAGCAAGCCTTCTGAGATGAAACCTTTTCTTCCATTCTTTTAGTATAGTTTTAATGTAATATATATCATAAAATAATAAATCAAGCTTTCTGAAATACGGAGTCAGATCTCCATCTCTTCCTTCAACATAAGACCCCTGTGAACACCATCACACTGGACCAATGCTGGACACCTTCAAGCTCACTAGTGCTCACTGCACTCAGACATACAGGACACTGACTGATTTTTATTGTTTACAAACACAGAGACTTCCCCAGGTTATTTGCTACAGTGTCATGCTGACTTGAATCCATTTATCCACTTTACTGCTAAATCCTTGGTGTAGACACTCCTAATCAGGATACAGTGGTTCATCCATGTTCTCCTTCCAAGTGCAGGGCTCACGTTTGACTCAGGGTAGGCAGGGTTTCCTGTACAGATTCAGGTCACTGGTTTCAATTGCCCAGTCTTCTTCATACTTTACCGTCCTGTCAGTCTTTAAATACACCAATTTTTACTCTTATGATCTTACATTTATTTCCAACTTAATGTTTTCTGTAATCAACAGTATCAGGCTCTTTTTCTTACATGAAAAAGGGTCTAGCCCAATACCAGTCTCTTCACAATGCTGCTACACCTCTCCGATATCTCCATTTGTCATATCTTAATATGAATTTCACTGATAGCAAATACTCATGTATCAGAGAAAATAGAGTGAGTTACCAGGAAATTCTAAAAGGAACATCTTTCAGAAGTCAAAGGACAGTATCTCTTCTTATGAAACTTGCAATCTGACTTAAAATTAAATCAGGTCCATGTCCAAAGGATTTATCTGTCATAGACAGATACACTAATATGCAATCCATTTTGCAAATGGAGATCATTTTGCCCATTAACAATTATATCCACAGAAAGTCACAGACATTCTTCATTAAAAATTAAGCTGTGTGCTTTTCCTCTACCAGCAGTCAGACTACGTCAGCTTCAATTGTATACAATTTTCTCTGCTGAGAAACAAAATCTATCTTTAGCTTTTCAAAGCTTCCAGAATATTTGTTACTACACTTTTTTTTTTTTAACCACAATTTTATCTCTACAGTTATTTAGAGGGGAAAAACTCAAACAAATAAAACCTGTCTTACTCAGCCTAGTAAGTCAGCTACTACAGAAATCATGTTACATAAGGGGAGTGATGTTCAACAGATGTGTGATTTTGGGCTATGTTACTGACATACCACAGAGGGGCTGGGAGGGACACAGTTGCTACCCCTAAGGTTTGCAGAATGCTTCCTTTGGTGAACCTCAGCTTACACAATCTTTTTCACCACCAGCACCTTTTATTACTGTGAAAACAGTTTTCTTAAAATATTCTTCCTTGATCCCTAAAGACATTGCTTTGATAGAAAGTTGTCAAAGAAAATTTCCCACAAAGGGACATGCTTGTAGAGTTCAAATTTTTATGAGTACTTTATGCATTAAGACGTATATCATATTTCATACACAGCTGCTGAACTATTTAATAAATTTTAATGTGCAACTAGCACAGTGAGCAGCTTATGTAATATTTTCCCAACATGTGCTTCATAGGCAAGATTGATAAAGACCAGTTGGGTCTTCCTAACTAATGAAGGTTAGATTTGTCACAACTTCTCTAAATAACATTTAGGAGCTAACAATACTAAGTGCAAAACTGAAGCCAAAGATAAGCAATCAAAAAATTTAAAATAAGGACATCTAAACCCTCTAAGCAACCAGAACAACCAATTGTGTACGTATTTAATTGCCCGATATTAAACTAGTGAGTAGAAGAGAGCCGTATATGCTATGGAAGTAAGCAAAAGAGTGATCACAACTTTCTTTTTTTCTATTCTAAAATTCAAAGTTCAACAAAAAATTCAATTCAAAGTAGAAAACAAAATAATTATTATTCTTTCAACTATCCGGTAGCAAACTGTGATAGTTTCAAAACATTAATAGTCTCTTCATCACTGCTTGAGGTCCTATTTTAAAAAAGGAGGCTTAAGAGTAAAAACATGCAGAAGGGTCTAAAGCCTAACCATATAGGTGCCAGAAGACACTGCAGCACCTTTCAAAAATGATACATTGAAACCCTTTGATTTGTCCTTCACAAACATTTAATCTATGGGAAGAGCAGCCAGTGTTCCAGATAGCCTAGAGAAAGGCAGCTGTCCATGAAGCTGGGCAGCAAAGGGCTGGGCAGCAAAGGGCTGGGCAGCAAAGGGCTGGGCTGCAGCGCTGACCCAGCGCACAGCTGTCCCTGCACGGGGCTGCGCAGCTGCCGCTGCCCGTACAGCACCCGGCCTCCGAGCATCACCGCGATGGCTTCTGACAGCCCCGCTGCACGGGGCAAGGGGCCAGCTCTGAGAGCTGCTTCTTCCCCAAACTCAGCTCCTCAGGAACTTTCTAAAGCCATAGCACCTGGTTTAACCTCTAGATGTCATTGTAACGTGGCCACTCCAACATACCCTACTCTAAAGCTAAGTGTCCCAACTACAGACAGAATTGTAGTTTCTCTTAGCACCTATCATCCATCTCTAATGACAGTTTAAATTTTAAGTTTCACAGTGCTATACAATAAATTTTCCAGTGTCAAGAGAATTCTTTCAGACAGTATTCTTTCTGACACTACAAAAAGACATGTTTACACATGTAACTTACCAGGACAAATGATCAATCTCATGTGCCTGTATTTCATCAATAAACAAAGGCACAATTAATTATAAATTCACAGCTATAGAAATCTCAAATATTTTTTCCTCTCCACAAGCCTGGAAATAAAGTAAGGGATCCAGACTAAAACATTATTGCAGGCATTCTGAGGACATGGTGTTGAAGAAATTTGCTCTAGGTACACCTAAATATACTCTGAAAAAAATGCTATGGCCACTTGGAAGAGGTCTATTCCAACAGCTAGAAGTACAACTCTGACCAGTACATTCCATTTGGTTACAGTGGTAAACAAGGTGCTATATTCTTCACTTCTTCATGCACATTGAAGAACTTGCCCAGCATTCACCTGCAAGTTTATCATCTCAATTTCAATTTCTGCCAAAATGTATCATTTTTATTATATGCTGGTTTTTCATTTTTTAAGCATACCAGAACTTCCAAGTTCAATTTCTGTAATGTATTTTAATGATACTTCTAAAACAGTAATCCCACAACTCCAGGATTTTTTATTTCCCAGCTTCTCATACAAGCCAGTATGAAAATTCATGTACTTAGACAGTCGAGAGCAATTTTACAGAAATATTTTTAATGCAACAAACAGCCATAAAGTACGGTTCCTTTCAGGCAGCATCCAATTTCACAAAGCCTTGACCAAATTAAAAAGAAAACGCAGCCTGCATGAAATATGCACTGGTGATAAACTCCAAACATATAAAAAATTCAGATCTTCTCTGTCAAAAACTTCCTGAAAAGATGGTAACATTCACCTGTCCAAAAGCCCAAAATGAAACTAGTGATGAGCAAACAGGTTTAAAAAAAAGGCAATATATCTTCATAGCTTTAAAATTAAGTCAACTTTCAAAGTTTTTTAGTTGAATCCACCAATCTAAACAAAAAATAAGTAATAATTGCACAAATATCCAAGTGAAAATCAGCACACACACACACATATATATATATATATATATATATATATATATATATATATATATATGCTGCTTGGGCCAGAAAAGCCAAGATTAAATGTACACCAGGATGTACGAAAAACTGCATATGTATGACAGTAATATTCTGATCACTATTTTCAAGAGTACTTGTGAAGAACAAGATCCTAGAGATAAAAGTATTTTTCTAAGCATTAACCATCAATGTGAGTAGTGAGCAAAAAAACCCCTATATTTAAACTATGTCCATGACAGAAAGCTGGGACAGTAAAGCATTCCAGGAAGCCCAAAATATATATATGCACAGACATTGCTCTGCTTTGGTTGATGTACAAATAAATACAAACTTCTTGCCTCAATACATGGCTCTGACTAACCCTGCTCACCTTTAAACGCACTTGGGCTTTGCTATTCCATAAGCTTATTGTATTTGACATGCTTTGCTGCACTTACTGCTTTAAGTATTCCCCAGATTGATTAAAAATTCAATACATGAAAGGGCAGATTTCCAAAGTGTTCTTTGAACTTTGCAGAAAAGTCATCAAAAAAAGGAACAGAGTGTGATTTCTCCATCAGACACCTGACACCCATTGGCTGCATTAACTGGACCAGACAAGTAGATTTTATTTATACTAGGCTATGCTTCATCAATAAAAGAAGATACCTGTTAAGACAGAGCTCAGCAGACGCATTTCTTCATAAATTTTCAAAGAAGTCATAAGGAACCTTAAGGATTTCCCTATAGTCTTATTATATTTCAGATTCATTTAAAGAAGGTTGCATAAGAATGATTCAGCAATTGTGTTACTTCAACTTCCAAGTGATGTTAAGGCTACCTTCACTGGGCTAAAAAAAAAAGGAACCACAGTCCTTTTTTTTCTTCTTTTTCATAATTATTAATCTTGTCAAAACTAGAACAAGGCATCTCTGGGACATTGTATTCACATGTCCTTTTTCAGAGTATATTGACTGATTTCTGTGCAGTTCTCACATCGCACGAGATCATCAGCCATGTGTGAACCTGCTACAACAGGGCATCCCCACAAGCATTTCCAAGCCAATGTGCACAGCGAGCCCAGCTCACAAAATATTTCTAATGCCTCAGATTTATGGGGGATGGGTACAGAAGGTCAGCCTGTTTCTCAAGTTCCATCTGCAATTTATCAGACAGAATAAGTAATGCTGCCATAAGTGCTAATGCCATTTCTTCTGACTTGATCTATACAGAGATCAAAAAGCAGTAAGGAAACTGCTTTTCCTACAGTAGTCAAATAGCACTTGAAGTATTTCTGCATTTTTGACAAGGCTATAGCTGCATAGAAAGTTCAGTTAAATCTAATGTAGCCTTGCTCTTCCCACTAGCCCAATAATCTTTCCCATGCACACAAATACAATGTGAGTATCATGACTTGTACGAGTCTGGATCATTACTTTGAGCTTGCTAAACCAGATTCTAGGGCTGTGAATTTTCTAAATCCAGATAAAAACAAAAAAATCCACAACCGAGACCACACCTGGTATGTAAGTTTAGCAGCCCAATTCATCATGGACCAGATGAAAGCAGCTAAACCAAATTAAAGTTTTCTGTAACAGGCAGATACAAGGACCTTAGTCCAAATATTTAAGACATGTTTTTTCCCTCCACTAAAAAAAAAGACAGACCCAAACAGTAAAGGCCTTTGATTCGTATTCTGAAAAGTCTCACTGTCTTGCCTGACTTGCACTGTTTTTACTCCAGCAGTTTAATACATTTACTTTTTTTTTCCCCCTGTAGATTCTACTGTTGCTTAGTCTCCTAGTTTCACCATCTGAAATGCACCACACTCTCCATCCCTGCAAAGTGTCTTCCCCTCTTTAGCCTCTCTCCTATTCTATACCAGGGCAGCTGGTCCTCCCTATCTTTTCACATTCCTTCCTGGCCTCAAGTTGACAGCAAAACAGAGACTTTTTCTACACTAATTTCTGGGTTCAGAGACAGCTCATCATTATTCACTGTTACTTAAGGATGATCTTGTAACAGGTTAGACCATTTTAGAACAATTTCTTACTGAACAGATACTGCTTTGTTGACAAATATAAAAGGCCAGATTGCCATCCCTGAAAAACTGAAAGATTAAAGACAGACTGTACAGTAGCAATACAACCCCTAAGAAAGCATGCTTCCAGAAAAAGGTTTTGCAAGGGTCCATTTATACCAACAAAAGAGGAAACTGCTTAAAACACCTTTCAGACATTTCTTTGGGAAAATATTAGAACTGTGAGACAATGCGTGAATCAGACTGATTTCAACATGGATCAGTGCTAGACCCAACACTATGCCACAAATCCATGAGTGATCTGGCCCTAAGTACAGAAGATACTGATGAAATCCACAGATGACAGGAGACTGGCACAGGTATGTCATGACAACAGAGCATTGTAGCAGACAGAGTTCAAAATACTAACACATATGAAGCCAAATAGGTAAATTAAAAGCATAAATATATGGGTGGGGTTAAAGGCATCGCACAGAGTAGTAATCTGGGGAGAGGGGAAATGGGGTGTTATGAATTGGAACTAATTCAACCTGAGCTTCCAACTCACACCGAGCATTTAAGACAGCAATGAACTTCTACAATCCAGAAACAGGAACAAGCAAACAAACAAAACAAAAATTAGCAAAAATACTCCAGAGTGAGCTGTTAGCCTAACTAATTATTTCATTTTCTTAAATTTTCAAACAAATAAAGTTGTAGCTAAAGTGTTCAGCTTCAGAAGAAGAAATGTAGGCAGGATTAAAGCACACACTAGTGGTAGTGGGAAGGAGACTTGAAAAAATAGCAGCAGAAGGTTAAGATACTTCAACCTTAAATTCTATACAATGCAGAAAACAAATTACTTCAGAAAAAAAATCAATTACTTCATATTTAAAAGGAAATAAATTACTTTATAGTTATCAATGACAAAGAATCAAGTTCAGTTTGGGAAAGGGCATGTACATTGACTGGCAGAGAATTGCACTGCTTAACTAAACAAAAAGCATCTGCTTAGGGAAAAAATTAACTGCAACTCAAACCACAGATACTGGGCACTTTATTTAAAAAAAAAATCCAGACTTTAATCCTTGCTATGGGAATAGATATGTCAGAGCTGAGAGAATGAAGGACCACCTTGGAGAACACATGGAGCAAATTTCTAGTGTTTTCCTTTTTACTCAGTTCCTCTCCACTATTATGACTGGAGTATTTTTTGCCTGCATGACTCCCTATACAAACCTCTCTTCTTCAGAAAAAAAAAGTTGGAATTTCTGAGTGAGAGGGATTCAAAAAATATTAGCAGAATTTTTTTAACACATTACTTATTATGAAAAATGGATTATGGATTTAAATGTCAACACAGAATTAGCTTAAAATGACACTACTAAACCTCAAAGAAAAAAGAAATGCAGTTATTCATGTCATAAATGAAAGCATAGATTTTGTCTTTCCCACTTAACGCATGGATATGACCACTACTTTGAATATAAAAATTACTAGGTCCAGTTTTTCTGGTGTTCTTTTCTTTCACCCTTGATCAATATTTTTCTAGTTGTTTCTGAATTATTCAGAGTAATAAGGTAAGATGCCCCACTGATAATATGGTTTGAAATCAGGACTTTAATCAGCTATTAATATTGTAAGACAGATTTAAAGGGCTTTTGAAATTGAAGTCAAAACAATAATAGGTTTAAATGATTAAAAGGGATTAAGAAAGCCAGGAAAGTTCAAAGCCTGTTAATCACCAGACTGCGAAAAACTATGATCATTTAATAGGGTCAGCCCTATCACTCTGGACTTAAGCATATAGAAGTGGCCTTGTCAAAACAGTGTCCTTAACTACAAACTAGGGAGATAAAAATTTAAGACAGCTAAACACTTGCTGTATAGAGATATAGATGTTTTTAAAATTATGACCAAAAACCATTTTTCTGACTACAAGTATCTTTTTAAAAGCTGTACACACTCGGTACATTTTTTTTAAATTGGTACTCTGAATTCTAGACTCATTGCACCAGTAGAAATACATTTTATTGACTTTTAGTAACTTTATCAAGGGATAAAATATTAATTCAATTTGTGCAGAACTATAGGTATTCTCCTTACAGACTGAACTCTTAACATACTCAATTTAATTATTCCTTTGAGCCTCAAATATTTAAGCCACTTTAGTTTTCCTAGTTCTTCTTGCATTGTTCCTGCTCTGAAATTATCATCTAACATTTACATACCTATTTTCTTCAACCAGAAATAAACACTCATTTGCAGTTTAATTCATTTTGATTATAAATACAAACCAGTTTCCACAATCATGCCTTAAAGTTTTACTTACATAAAACTTACTAAAAAACACCAACTAAAGTAACATGTACATAATATAATCTGGAGGGTTCCTTTTCTTTTCCTAGTTACCCACAATTATTTGCTATTATCACCTTAAAATTTTTTTTTCAGACCAACTTGTACCAGTTCTACAACAGATCCTGGCACCACTAGTACTGAAAATCCCCAAACACTTCCCCTGCCCCTGAGTAGCTCTGCTTTGAGAATCTTATACATATATATATACACACACATATACATATATATATATCTCTAATTCAGAGAAGGCACAGTAGTGTGGTTGTTAATGTGACCCTCAGATTGATATATTTCTTCTAAATATTCATGACTTCTTTTAAATAAACACTACCGTCTGCCATATATGAATAGCACTGCCAGCTACTCAATTTACACTTGAAAACACACTCTTCATTGCCTCCTCAGAGAAGGTAGACTTATAAAAGGCCATCAGGATGAATTTCAATAGGCTCTACACCTACAATAAAATACCTGTTAATACTCTGGATACACTAACAAACACAATAACGTTACGTTGCAAACATACAACCATGCTGGGCTCCATTAACACAAAGTACATTTCAGAACTGAATTACACCTCTGTCCCCATACTAGATCTGTTCTATCTCTATCTCCAAAAAGAACAAATGAAAACAGAATCTCTAAAATACAATTATTTTAGTGTCTCTAGTACAAAGAAATACATGCCACATCAATAAAAATCAATTAAGACAGAGCAAAAGACATTTATTCGTCAGTGACGAACTCACAAACCACAAGTCAGCCCAGAATATTACCTTTAAGCAACAAAATCTTCCAAAAGGAAGGAACTGAAAGTTCTGAGACTGTATTAAATCTTGATTGATATTAAATATTTAACTGTCTTCAAAATGCTAAGAATGGACCTTGTCGTCATTCATAGAGACACAGAAAAAGACTGGTGCATCCTATTTAATAAAATACACATTGTTCCTATTTAGAAATTATAAGGAAACTAACAGCAAGTCTTACATATCAGTTAAAACCTCTCTTCTTTCTTAAAAAAATATAGTTTAAAATGTATTCCATTTTCCTGTTAGACAACTTTATCAATGTGCTTCTGCTTGTGACAGGCTAGGCTGAAGTACTAATTCATATTATTGCTGCAACCTAAATGAGTCTCAGTGCTGTCTAAAAGCTGCATCTCTCTCATCACCTGTCTCTGCACCCAAGGGCTTAATACAGGATAGTCCAGCTTACAGAAATTTAAATAGTAATTGTCAGGGAATTCATTTACTTTAATTTGCCTTCTCTACAAATTAGTTTAACACTGTTTACAGCAAACAGAAAGCTACAGACAAATGTTACAGCTGTGAAATTTCAGCCATGCTCAAAGAACATATCCAAGCCAATATAGTCATCAGCTTTCTAGCAAAAAGTAGCATGGGGAAAATGGCAGAGAAAGCTTTTTTACTGCACTGAAAATTTTGATTTTATCCTGAGAAATAAATGAGCAATACCAAGATGGAGAGGTAGGGCAGTGTTCTTGAGAGATTAAGTCCTTGCTCTGCTGCCACTGGGGCATACCAGGAACTGCAATTACTCTTTCTGAGAAGAACCGTTCCTCCTTTTTGCCTCAAGACATGGCCACTGCTCAGTATATATTAAATTCTTCACCCACAGTGGGACCTGCAGCATCAAGTCCAGACGTGCAAGGGTCTGGCAGAGGAAACAGACTGACTGAGGTATTTGGGCAGTTCCTGTCACTTTAGGCCCAGGTGAGTGTTTTGTCTCAGGACTGGTTGTAGAATTACATACAGAACTTGACACGCCCTGAGGATTCTGTTTGGAACTTTGGCTGCTGTTTAACACTGCCTCACATAACATCACAAGCACATTTCAAAACAGCTTCAGTGAAACACACTGGAACATATTCTGGCAAAAATGGGAGTTAATGCAATCATATTTGGGGAAGGTCTTTGATCTCTTGTCTACACAGTAACTATACAAAATAAATTGTATAGGAGACATGTGAGATTCTGGAACACTTTTTCGCTTTTACTGGGAAATATGAATGGCAGAAATCAGAAGATTTACATTTGTAACTGTAGTTCTTGTGTCAACACAGACCAGAATAGGTATGCTAGCCTGAAGCCACATAGGACACCAGGCTTAACTTAATATTCAAAGGTGAGACTGCATGCAGCCTTTCCTTGGAGTGGTCTGGAAGTGAATTTGGGTATAGTTTAATCTCTAATGGAGGAAGTTGACTGTACACTTCCAGACTACAGTGACAGCCTAATGTCAAGTAATCTTTATTGCCTACCTTCCTACCAGTGAGAAGTTTCTGTTATGTAAAAAGAGTAAAACCCAGCCTCAAGACTGAAGAAGGAAATAGCTTCAATAATACGAGAACTGAAAAAATGTTCCTGGTAATGTTTGTACTTCTGTGGCTTCATGCTAGTGTTCACTTGGTACAGCTTGTCACATTAGACAGAGATTTGCTCCCCTTCACACCTTGTCCTGTGCACCTCAGATTCTTACATTGAAACTTAATCACTTTTGCTGTCACAAAACAAGGGAAGAAATAAAAGGAAAAAAATTTACTGGGACAATCTGCTAAAATAATCACCAAAAATTGTTTAGCCACTGCTCCCCAGTATTCATGTGCCATAAACCCACAAATCTCAAGTAAAACTAAAAAATGAAAATAATTTGTATGCTAACACATTGAAGAGAGGAATCAAGGGTTTGTAAAATGAAAATAGTCTTTCCCCAGCTCTGCATTTACTCTGAATTTATAAGGGAACTGCAGGCTTTGTAACATTCTGAAGTCTACAATACAAAAAGATCTCCAGTAACTTGGAATATTGATGATTCTGCCCTGACAAAAATAACATAAAACAACACTCGAACAGCTAGTTTACCCTACTCCAGCTCTTGGCTACGGGGAAACAAGAACACCAGTAATTAAGAGGAAGATGGGCTGCCTCCACCCTTTCCCTGTGGCTATAGCAGAGACCACAAAGGAAACAGTTCCTTTTTTTTCCTCCAAAAGGAGCAGGACAAGGAGAAGCACAACACAGAGCAGGCCTGGGCAGGGTTCTGTGCCGAAGAGCAGAGGCACAGGATCAGGGATCTTCAGTGGCATAAGCACCTCACACCTTAGCTTACAGTTAGTTACCTGTAACACTGCTGTGGTACCTGCACTTTGCTCAGGAATAGCCCGATGTAATAGCAAGTTACTAACAAGAAATGTTAACAGTATTTAATTTCAAAAGGAAGGACAAGTCTTTCTCTTCTTGATAAATGTAACGTGGGAAGAAAAACTGTTGAGATTGCATATTGCCTCACCTGAATGAAGCAAAACTAATCAAGTAGTAATGAGCATTATAATTTACTTAAGTATCTCATTTTTTTGAAACGGAAGTTTTTAGAAAGATGAAAATATTCCAACCAAAATGTTATCACTAAAAAGCCATCTTTTCCAAAAGACAACAGATCAATTTCATTTAGAGTAAAAAAACTGAGACTATGTAAAATAATTGCTACTTTTTGACTGGGCTTTTTTATTCTTCAAGTCACAAGTGATCAACCAGCTACACTTTATTACTGGAGCAGAAAAAACTCCTCTAATCTGTACTATGCCATTGAAAATTTTGGATTGGACAAGCAGGACAGGAATGGAAAACAATATTAAAATCATATCTTAGGAATCTGTAATTAAAATAATGCCTGAAACCATATCCAGAACATGAATCACAATGTTTGTTTACTGTATCCTAAATAAAAATCTATCTAGTAATTGTGCCATCTGGAAACTCTAATATGCAAGGTTTCTCAGTAGAAAAAGCAAGTAACACTTTCAAAGAGAAAGTTTTACCATTGAGTTTAAGATGGATTCTGGTTCTCTACTGACAAGACCCAGCTTTTTCCATCAAAGATATCATCAGCAAGGGTCTTTTCATTTAATATTATTGCCTAATTAAAACCAGAGACACTTTGTTAATTCATAGATCACTTCCACTTAAAGCTTCTTGTTTGCATTAAAGATGCAAATTGAACCCATTCTTTCCTCATTTGCCGTGTAATGCAAGACACAAAGTTTTGTTAAACAAATTTTTACTTGTAAGCAAAGGGAAAATACAGATAAGCTCTGTGTGTGTGTGTGTATCTGTCATGTGCTTAAGGTTATTCTAAAGAATACAATTAGTCCATTAAATAGACATTCTACTGACATGCATTAAATCTGTAAGTCTTCTGATGAATGGGAAAAATAAAAGAATAATTCATGATTTACAGTTCATTACTAAACAAGTACTTTTTCAAAAGTGAAAACATACAATAAAGAGAAGAGTGGAATATTTCCCATTTGTGAACATCTTACATTCTATTTTACAGGTAAATACATAATGACAAGCTCCTCTATAAACACTGCTCAAGCCCTATATACCCTGAAAACTTCAGCTCTCCATGCAACACTGTTACTCCATAGTAGATTTTTCAAGCAGCCTTTCCTAATGGAGCCTAACTAAAATCTTTCACACATGTAAACTACATATTTAACTAAATGCCCTAGGAGAAAGCATTAGGGCTGTAGAAAGCTTTGATTATGTTGTCAGGAATACTACCAAATTTATAGACATATTAGTATGAAGAGGACCTTCTTAAGACAGCTATCATTCTAAGTTTTTGCAAGCAAACACTGGAATTTTTATCATTTATCAGCAGTCAGATGATGCAATTGGGCTCAACAGTTTCAAGCATGTTCTATGTTCAGACCTTGTGACTAATTAAATGGACTTCTACAGATACAACTAAAACCACAAGGTAATAATATAGCACTCAGCTATTCAGCCTCTCTGCCAGATGAACCGATGCAACAAATACATTCAGGATTAATCTTTCCCAAGAATTACTGAAACAATGGAACATCATACACCAAATTATCATCTGCAAGGGGAAGAAAATACAAAAATTTTGTATTTTTCAGGGAGATCTCAGGCCAAATTTTCTGGGAGATTTTAAAGTTTTTACCATGTACTTTACATACATACCTTCATCACTGTACAGACTGTACACACTAAATCCAAAACACACAGCACTGCAACACCTACTAGAAAGAGAATTAACCCTGTCTCAGCCAAAACCAGGACAACAGGTAACACAACTCCTAGCTCAAAGCAATATAAAAACCCATTAACCTCTCCCAAGGGCTGAAGAAGCACAGAATCTAAGTTAACACATTAATGAAACTGAAAAGGCTGCAAGTCTGAAGGGGGTAGGGGGTCCCCACTTAAAAAAGCAGCAAAGCCCATGTTTGCAGGCTGTGCATTTCTGGATACTGCAACTTCCAAGTACAGAATTGCCATTTGTTCTTCGCATTTTTCAAGCTCACTTCAGCATGAGTTTTTGGGGAAGGGTTTGTTTTGCATTGAAGCTGAGTTTGGTGAATAGAGAATCACCTCTGGTTGTATAAAAGCTATTTAGACCCTTGGCCACTTCATGAGAGTTAACTGGATGAATGGTCTTTTGATGTTTGTTTTTTTTTCTATGGGAAGCTACAAAGGCTTCTGTTAGACAGGAGCAAAGGTAACAAACTGAAAATGCTGAGAATAACACAAGCCACAGTTCATACAGACTAACCTAAATTTAACACAAGTAAGCACAAGTTTTTCGTAATTGTCAACTGAAGCTGCTTCACAAACTTTTTCTTAATTTATAATCCACATTTCCACAAGACTGGAAAAGGGATCAAATATGTACATCTTCTTACTTTCATCACAGCAAACACTTAAATAGCTTCACACAAGAATGCTTAATTTACCAGATGTTAATGCTGTTCTAGCACAATAATTTGTGCTCAACTAACCCATCACCTTCTGCCAGTACTCTGCAGTGAGGAAAGGTAAAGGATGCTCACACATCTTGGCATCTCCAGGAATGACCCAACCACTTCCAGTGCTACAGTTAAGTTGGTAGCACACTGCAGGAGATCCACATCCATACTTGTGAAATTATGGATCACAATGACAGCATTTCTTCCTTCACTGCAAGTCTTTTCAGTGGTTACCACCACTCCAAAGACCCCATTCATTCTTCCTTCCCTATTTCTTCAAACCTGTTCTTTCCAGTGAAGAGGAAAAAGAAAATAAACCCACTTCTTGATTTAAAGATAGTTTGTATTTACACCAGAAAAGGCAGGGAAGAGAACTAAGGAACAGATGGGAGAGGGCATGAAAGTTATATAAATTCCAACACTGAGCATTCTAAATTAACTTGTGCAAAGATTGCCACAGACCCTAATTTAAGGGGAAAAAAAAAGACCTAAAGAGAAAAATACTTGTCTGGTTCGACAACCAACAAGTAATCACACAGAAACTTGTAATCCTGGACCATGATGGTGACAAAATAGTCTGCAGGTTTTAACTATAATGGAATTTGCCAGCCCAAGTAGTAAACATACCTCAACTCATGAGATCATGGCTCTGGTCAAGAGCCCAGAAATTAGAGTGAAATACAGCAATATGATTCTTGAAACTTGCTGTGATAAATAAAACATATATCCTAATTTTCCCCTATATCTCCACTCCTTTTTAAGAGCATAGGCTGAAGGATATTTCCATGCTTTTACAGATGCTGGCAATTACAGATATTTTCCTTGCCTTCCCTCTGATCAGTCAGGGAAGATACAAGGTTCCACATACTGGGAAGTTTCAGGACTGGCACAATAGTCCTGTCAATGTCGATTTGTCAACATTGATTCTCTTCTCCTCCTCAGCTCATGCAGCCATAGACCCAGCAAGAGAAGATTTAACCATACCATGAACACACATTTCTCAACCACTGAAGTGCACCTGAGGTGACAAGTAGTGCCCAGCTCTCTATAACCTAAAAATTAACTACAACTAGGTAAGCTAAATTCAGTGTCAAAAACTGAATATTTGCAAAACAGAGCGCTCTAGGGAGAGCAATGAAACACATGCAACCCCCAGATTTTAACAGCGGGACATTTGAGTATTTACAGGAGTAAGCAATACTGAGTTTAGTCTTAAAATGTTATTGGCATGTTAATCAGAATTTCTTTGCCCATTTTAGCAGAGTTTAATGTAAGTAGTGTAGATTAAGTTATTTTTAAATGCCTTTTGGAGTTAAAAGGTAGAAGAATCATTCCTGTTAAATGTCATAGGTAGAAGTGAGTACACCAAAAGCTTTAATGAATACCTGTTAGCAAAGTTATTTTCATAGATTAGCATAGCTATAGTTAGCAATTCACCCACAATGCATTAATTCTTCTTCTATTCCTTCCCCTCTCACCCCTAAGAAGATACTTGCTCTTTGAGTAAGTGTCCATATCTTGATAAATTAAACAAAAATACTCTTAGGTAATGGAGTTGATGCAGACAAAAAACCAAAACAAAACCACATTTCTGATATTTCTTTCATGCAGATACTAAAAATACCCAAAGACATATGGTGGACTATATTTATTTTAAGACTTCTTTCCAGCTCTGTAAACAGAAACTAAAGTGGTTTGTGGTATCACCAGTTTTCAACAGTGCCATCAAAGCTGCTAGCACTTTTGCAGATTGTCTCCCTGAAGAGAGGCAAGAAATGGGACCCAGAAATCTCAACAGAGGCTAAAGCTTCTCTGGCTCAGGTAATGCCAGACTGCTGATATGGTCTGAAAAGCTCAGATGGGCATGGTCAAATTCTGTCGTGATATAAATTAAAACTGCCTCTCCTAGAAAAAGCTTAAAGCCCTCCAAAACTTGTCTAGAGAGCAAAAGACTTTGGAGATCAGATTAAACCAAAATCCACTTTGAAAGCCAAGTATCAGGGTTGTGCTAACCCAAGCCAAAAATACCCACCGAGCCCTCCAACACTGCTCAGTTCCTCAAACCAGTATTACAGGGCAGGAAACTGTTTAGAATCTGCAAGGGGACTGCATTATATATTTATTTTCAGGTTTATTTCTAACATGCATTGTAGGCCAATTAAATATTGTTAAAAAGGCCATGTTCTATACTTCTTTATGCTGCTTCAGTTTGCACTTTCTTAAGAGAAGCTACAAAAATAAGCTGTTTACAGGACTCATTTTAATACTCTTATTTCATTGACAATATATATTGATTAAACTTGCAACATCAAGTCCTTTATTCTGAACAAAGGAATTCTTAAAACTGACTGTACAAGAGGTGGATAAAGTAACAGAAACACTGTAAAAATTAAATGTATAAAATTTTTATGTGTGTTTACCTAAACTTTTCTTGTTTGCCTAAGCTACCTTCTCAAGTCAGAGAGACTGGCTGGCCTGACAACACCATTAAACATTCCCACCCAGCAGAAGAGGTGAGAAACAGACTCAAGGTTGCCAAGATACCAAAAGCTGACACTACATGGCTAGAGACGGGTGCGGGTCTTGCTTGAAAAAAAGAGAAACTACAATGAACAACAATTTCTCTTTAAAATGCTTCACAGTCCTGGAATGTCTATGCTCTTGCACCTCCCTGCAGCATTTGACTAGATAACTTTATTCCAGCAGTTGTTCTACAGCTCCATTTTCTATTTTATCTCTCTTCACAAGCTGAGGAAGGGTGGGATCTGATCCCCATTTCAGAAAGTATTGCAAAAGGTAGTTGGACCTGGAGTAGAAACACTCTTTTTGGTTTGTTAAACAGACTTCTCTGCATACCCTGACAAACAGGGAGAGGGATATCAAATCAGGTGCAGGAGAAGCTAAACAAGCTCCTCAGTTTTGAGGCCATTACCAGAGCTATCACACCATCAGCAGGCTCCTGTGAAACTGCTGGGGGAACACTGCTTATGGCTTTCAATAATGCAACACCCCATAAATGCATCCTGGCAGTAAAGCAATGCTCACAGAGCATGTGCTGCTCCAGCACATAATTTAATTTGTCTGACAGGACTCAAATTTGAATACATAAGACTTCTAATTTTTAAATTAAATTAAATTCTGCACATCACATCACATCCAGTGAAAAGCACAATGCACTCCTGAAGGATTTCAGTGCTGCAGTAGAGATCCCATCATCTCTTTTATGTCAGCAATTTATAAGGATTAGTTGGGGAGTATTGTTGGGTTGGGAGAAGGGCGTTACTAATTTTTAGAAACTGGCTTTCAAGTTATTTCAGTGGAAACATGAGGCACAGAATTACACCAGATTAATTCACTTTTTTTAATATTCAAGACATAGACCTGATTTCTAAAGTTCCAGGTGTTTGAATTTGACACAATCCATTACATTCGTGTCTTTTATTTCCAGCTTACAACACAGAGGCTCTTACTTAAACAAATCTTATGATAAAATATGAGTGATTAAATATTAATGACAAATTATTGCTATTAAAAGCTGCAGAACAAAATATTTGTGGCTGACAATACACATTCAAAAATAAAAACTCTGCACCCGTTCCTTATTTGATGATGCAAAATTTAGTTTTGATGCAACATTTCCATTAACAAAATAAAGAACTATTAGAAAAAAAATTATTAACACTTGAAAAATTAAAGAAAAAAAATTGCAAGCACTCTGAAAGATCAAATCAACTTACAAAGCAGAGAAGAAGTGGCAACAGCAATAAAAATTGGAGGTCAAGCAGAAAGATTTAAAAGAGCAACTGTATTTTACACCTCTGGAAAAAACAGATGTCTAAGCTGATTCAAGAACAAGTAAGCTTAATGACAATCCAGCAATATGGTTATATGGATGGTAGTATAACAAGTAGGCTTAAGCAAGATAATAGACAACCTGATAAGAAGCAGTCCTGTTCCTTACTGATAAACGGGTATATTTTTTTTAAAGGTGTATTTGCACAACTTTTATGGTGTGTTACAGAAATGGCCTATTTACCCCATAGACATCACTGAAGAACAGTACAGTTCATAGTAAATCAAAAGTAGTACATGAAGATTCATACAAGAGCTACCTAAATCTTACTGAAATTGATGATTCCTTCCAATTAAAGACTAACAAAGACAGCATGAGGACCCTAGAATAAATTGATGAAACAACATATGAAAACACAGAAGGTTTTCATAGATAGCACCACCACGGTTTCAGAGAGCAAAAACAATCAAATGACAAATACTGGCTACTTCCAGCACAAGGCCAGAATCCCAGAGATCAGCCTAAACACAGCATTATACAGGCAGGTAGCCCACCATTTATTTATAGGCATAATTCTGGAAACAAAACTTTCATAAAAAAAAAAAGATATCAAGCCTTACTTGTCAAGGAAGTCCTTGTCCACAACTGCACAGATATCAAGCAGAGGATTTCCCATTCCAAACAGGACATTTTCACTGTAAGAGAATCAAGTATTTCATGTTAGTTTTGCACTGGTTTATTGTTTCTAGTACATGTAAAGACTTTATTAGAGAGAAAAACAAAAGAATACACATTTTGCCCAGCACAGTAAATACACTGTGACCTGGCATATACACAGAATCAAATTTGAGTGAAGTACCATCCTACAGTGATCTTTGAGCAATACACACATTATTCTGTTAAACTGTCACTTACTCATATAAAGAATTTAAGCTGCATGCCATGTTCTGGAGTTTTAAAGGATGACATTCAAGTTGTAATACCAAATTTTAGATGGGGAAGAATCACACCAGAGTAATACGAATTTCACTAAAACCTCTCAGTTGTTGGGTACCAACAAATAATTAACAATTTAAGTCTGTTCTACTAAACTGAAACAAAGAGACTACGGATTCTGCATTGTCAGCCATTTTAAACAGTGTAGCTGTCTATTGGTATGTTGGATGTACTTTTTAAGCAATTTGACATTCACTTCTTTCATGTAGAAAAAAGATATCAAAATTACTGTACACAGTATTCTTGAGACAGATAGCTTTAACCTCTTTTTTTAGATTAATTCAGAAACCATGTGTTACATTTTCCTGAATAGCATGTACTTGGGTGATAATGCAGTAATACCAAAGGATTAGCTATGTGGCCTAGTGTCAAGTAGGAGTGAATGCAGCTGTTCTCTAGAACTACATCCAAACCCATCACATTCCTTGCCAAACTAACACCTACTGTCTCCAACCAGCAAGGCACACCATGCTCCAGCTACCAAAGGTACCTTCAGTATGACCACATACACAGGTTGCCCAGGTTTTGGTAGCCAGGGGCCTACAGGGGTGGCTTCTGTGAGAAGCTACCAGAAGCTTCTGCCATGTCCGGCAGAGCCAATCCCTGGTAGCTCCAAGATGGGCATGGTGCTGGCCAAGGCGGGGCTAATTAGAAATGATCGTTACACCTTGATGATCACAGATTTCAGAAGAAGGGGGGGAAAAAGTTATTGTGCAGATGTAATGAGGCCAGAGAAGAGCAGGGTGAGAACATGTGAGAGAACAGCTCTGCAGACACCATGGTCAGTGGAGAAGGAGGGGCAGGAGGTGCTCCAGGCACCTGAGCTGAGGTTCCCATGCAGCCCATGGTGAAGATCACAGTGAAGCAGGATGTGCCCCTGCAGCCCATGGCAAAGATCATGGTGAAGCAGGATGTGTCCCTGCAGCCCTTGGTGAAGATCATGGTGAAGCAGGATGTGTCCCTGCAGCCCTTGGTGAAGATCATGGTGAAGCAGGATGTGTCCCTGCAGCCCTTGGTGAAGATCACGGTGAAGCAGGATGTGCCCCTGCAGCCCTTGGTGAAGATCATGTTGAAGCAGGATGTGCCCCTGCAGCCCTTGGTGAAGATCATGTTGAAGCAGGATGTGCCCCTGCAGCCCTTGGTGAAGATCATGGTGAAGCAGGATGTGCCCCTGCAGCCCTTGGTGAAGATCATGGTGAAGCAGGATGTGTCCCTGCAGCCCTTGGTGAAGATCATGGTGAAGCAGGATGTGCCCCTGCAGCCCTTGGTGAAGATCATGGTGAAGCAGGATGTGCCCCTGCAGCCCTTGGTGAAGATCATGGTGAAGCAGGATGTGCCCCTGCAGCCCTTGGTGAAGATCATGGTGAAGCAGGATGTGTCCCTGCAGCCCTTGGTGAAGATCATGGTGAAGCAGGATGCGCCCCTGCAGCCCATAGAGAAGATCATGGTGAAGCAGGATGTGCCCCTGCAGCCCTTGGTGAAGATCATGGTGAAGCAGGATGTGCCCCTGCAGCCCTTGGTGAAGATCATGGTGAAGCAGGATGTGTCCCTGCAGCCCTTGGTGAAGATCATGGTGAAGCAGGATGTGCCCCTGCAGCCCTTGGTGAAGATCATGGTGAAGCAGGATGTGCCCCTGCAGCCCGTGGAAGTCCACGGGGATGCAGAGATCCCCCTGCAGCCATGCAAGAGACCCAGGCTGGGAAAGGTGGATGCCTGAGAGGGGGCTGGGACCTCATAAGATGCCCATGCTGGAGCAGCCACCTGGCAGGGACCTGCAGACCCATAGAGAGAGGAGCCCATGCTGGAGCAGGTTTCCTGGTAGGACCTGAGACCCTGTGAAGGAGCCGTGCTGGAGCAGCCTGTCCTTGAGGGACTCCAATCAGTAGAACAGTGACAAATGTTGCACTGTGGAAAACATGATTAATAACCTTGATACTAAGACACAGCAAACCATGCTTTAAGTATCCTAGTTTTTGTAGCTTTAAGGACAATCCTTTAGAGCTCATTTCACTGTGAATAAAATGTGGAAGATGCTGCTTGAGACATGTGCTTGATGCTGCTTGTGGAAGATGGAGCCAGAAATCCAGCTCGCTCCTAACTGGAATAGTTAACATCTGCTTAGTAAAAACCTGTAAGACTGGCTAAATACTTTTGTCAGTGTGACAAATAGCACAGTGTTTGAAATAGCATACCCATACGTTACACCTGGCTAGAAGACGAGAGTGAGAGACAGACGACAGCTCAGGAGACATAAGGATAAAGGGGATTGCAGTTGAAGTCACAAGACAGAACATTCACCCTGTTGTAAAACCTAAGTGTTGCATAAGTAGTATATAGGACAATGAATGAAGTCAGAAGTTTTCAAGTGTTGAATGCAGATTTGTTCTAAAGCTATATGTTCCTGTACTTAATGTTTACCTGATTCTCACATGCTGTAAAATTCTACACATCAATAGATTTATAACTACACTTTAAAAAAACCCAAACAAACATATAATGGATAACTTCTGTATAAGACAAGAGCCAGCACTTTAATGGTCAGTATGCCAGAAAACAGCAGCTGTACTTACAAAAAAAAATCTGAAATACAGCTCACATGCTGAGGTCACCGCCTATGAAGAAGTTACCACGTTCAATGGAAAAGCAGAATAGAAGCTACCCAACATTCAATGAGCTGTGGGCTACAGAACCTGCAGGTAAATGTGCTCAAAGCAGCACAAGAGCAGCTTTGTGCAGAAGCTCTATGAAGCCAATAACATGTGCAAACTCCTCCCATGTCAGCAGCAGCAGGAACCAGAACTTTCAGTGCCATTTAATCCAGGCAGCTCTTTACATCACATGTAAGTCCTGCTCATTCCCAAGCCTTCCTTCACCCACAATATTTTATTATCATCTCCATTCAAGTATTCCAGAGGCTGTATGTAGGGCACCATTTGGAATCAAGTTTGAAAAGCCAAGGTAGCTATCATTAGATTAGTAAATGTATGTTTAGAAACATTCCACTGAAACTCCTGGGCAAACTCTCCTCGAATTCCGTATGGTTGTTTCTCACAACTAAATGTAGGACAGCAGAACTTGACAACATTTTAAACACATAAAAGTTTGAGTAGATTTAACATTGATTTTGCTGAAGAAATCAAGTTAAGTGTCATAAACTGTTTATCTATTTTTGCAAATAATCTAAACACATAAGATAACATATACTAATCTCTAGCTCTGTGTCTTCAACTAAAATGTATTTCTACATTTTTGGTTCTTCCTAGGTGTTAAAATTATCTAAGCCCTAAGATATTAGAACTTCTGTGCTTAAAAATATGTATTAACATTCCATTGGAGAAAAAAAAAAAAGAAAAAAAAAAGAAAAATCCATACACTCCACTTGTACTGGGGACTGGAGTTGTATTTTTCCTGAACTGTCACTGTATTTGATAAAAATACCTTTATGGGCAAAACGGGAAAAGTCTAAAGAAAAGTCTAAGTCACAAATTTTTAAAAGTCAATAAGCAGGTATTTAAGAGGTTGGACTCCATCTCAGAGGTCTTTTCCAATGTAACTGATTTTGGGATCCCTCACTGTGATCAGCATTTTCTAATACAAGCTTTCTGACCAATTTGGAAGGTCCTACTGTTAAAGAGGAAGACTTGACTGTGTAAATTGTTAGCATGTTCAACCTGACTAACCCAACACTGGCTACATTTAGTGCAATGCAAATCACCCTTCCCTTCTGGAGGAGCTGCAAAGTTTCCACACTGTTATACTATGGCACTGCTTGTGGCACTACATGAGGTACAGCAACTACTTAGTTTCAGGTTGATCCTCAGTAAAAATAAAAAAAATATATAAATCTCATATACTCTGTAAAGCCACCTAAGCCTCTGTAAAAGCATAAAATAAGCCAAATATTTATGATTCTGGAGAATGCTAAATTTACGAGTCTCCAGAGTGAAAATTTGAGATATTAAACAGTTATATTCTCACCAAGTTGTTTGAACAGCAGATTTGAACCTTAGAGGCCTTATGTTTGCTGTTCAGTCACACTGGACATCTGCAGTTATTAAAATTTCAGTGATTATTTCCAACCAACTAGAGATAAAACATAGTGAGGAATCAGTAATAATTTCCTGAAGTTTGAGATTCCACAATACACAGGTTATTTGGGAACACATCTCTACCAGAGAACACACTTTTGTATTCCCCTGCCTCCCTGACTCCCCTCAGTCCCTTCTCCTTCCCTGCAGTACTGGGATCATTCAAAAAGGATGTTCTTGTTTAACCCAACTAACCTACTGCAAAAGAACATCTGGATCAGTTCTTCAGGAAGCAGGTGATAAATCCTTCACCTGCACAAATTAAGGGCACATATCATTGACTATACAGTCAGCATCTATGTGCATACACGTACAGACACACAAAGAGTACATATATATGAACAAGATTTATACTTTCTACACTCCAAACTACAAATAAGATGTTCAAATAAGAGGTAGAAATCTAAAAGTTGTTTGGACAAAAATACACCATCCATCTAGCAGGCAAAACTGAAGAACAGTAACTACAGAGAGCTTTGATGTACATCACATTCACATTCTTAATTACTGACAAGCTGCAACGAATTTTATGAGTTTGGCTTTTAACTTAGGACTACATGAAGTGTGAGTTGCAATCACAAATTCAAGCAATGGAACTCATTAAGTATAAATAAATCTTCATCTGTTAATTAGGTGTTTTGTTCAGACATTACTAATATGACTGATTTTATACAAATGGCCAGTGTTTCACACCTTACTCTTATCACAAGTGGCAGAAGTGATAAAATGAAACCAAACTAGATAAAAACAAAACAACAAACCCAAACATATAAACAAAAAAGAACGCAAAACATCAGTACTGAGCTATCCTTGAACCTCATAAGAAGCCAACGAAATTAACTGCAACTGAACGATCTGGAAAGCTGTGTCCAATCTCATGCTCTACTGCTGCAGGCATTTTTTAAAATATGGTCCTGATTGAAGTTGGCTGCTGAGCATTAGCAGCACTATATCCAACTATCACACAATATTGTTATCATCCCAGGCTGCTGCGCACTTCCGTGGAAGAGCAACATCAAAATATCAGTGAAAGCTTATTATTAGCTACTGGCACGGAGACAGAGGAATATTTTGGGCCTTGGGATACTGGCAACTCAGAAAGCCTTAAACATGGCTGAGACATTTGGGTGTGCAATCGCATGGCAGCACGGTGTGTGCCTAGTCTTCCTTTTACAAATTTAAGAGATGGTCTTGTAAGATCTAAAATATTAGTATTTCTAAAGGGTTTCACTATGCCCTTGAAAGTAAGGCAAAAACAAGGCATGTTTTAAGCCTGTCCTCAGCATATCCATTTCAGTTTAAAACCCCATATAACACAAGATTCGAACTTACCAAAAGTCATTTTTATGTTTAGTTAAAGCAAAACAGCAATAGTACCAGATTTATAGCACTTGACTAGCTATAAGCTCTTAACTAAGAGCATCCCTCTCTCATCCCACATACCCATGTAACATCATTACAAGCAGGACAATACTTACATCAGTAAGTAACTCATCTAACACAGAAGTACCTTAGAACTATTATCCCATCCTTCCAGAGTTCAGACAATTTTCTTGCATCACTGGTCAGCAAATCACTTTAGCATTTAGACCTTAAACACATAAGGTGGCCTGCTGGACTGCTTACATGCTTTCCTGACGTGGGTCTTAAGCGAAGACAATATTTGGCTAAGCAGTTACATATTTACATACTGACTTAGAGGAATATCTTCAGTGAAGGTTTAATTTATTATGAAACTTTTGTAGTTTTCTAAAGTGACACACTCACAGGCTCCAACTTTGAAAACAAGCCGAAAAGCTTTGGCCTTATGTAAGCAAGGCTGCCGCAGAAAAAAACTGTTCCACCACTACCCAGCTCCTCACACAGCTGCACTAACTTCACAAGCCCCAGCAGTGAAATACTATTGCAATTTCAAAGTTACCGTCTCGGTCAGAAACGGTGTGAGTGAAACCTGATACACAGAGTTTGGAGGGTGGAGAGAGAAGATGGGAGAACGGCCTTGAATTATAGAGGCAATTTGATAATTATTAGGCATTTCTTTAGCAGCCAAAGGCCCGATCAAAGGCTACCGATTTACCTCACAATACAACCCCATCTTGAGATGAAGTGTTTGGGGGAGAAAAACTATTCTCAGTAACTCCTTTCACTGAATGTTAAGTTACGGGGGTTTGTCATCCTCCGGGTTTGCTGACAGGCTGATATCACCGCAGTTCCAACAGCCTGCCAAGAGCCTAGCCCGCTATTAACACCCCTCTTCTCGTTATTGGGGATTCTTTTAAAATCTAGTTGCAGTGAAGGCAAGCTACAGCGAGGGTTTAAGGTTCCAAAGCGGCTGCCGGAGCCCCTGGACACGCATCCTCCCACGCCCACGGGCGGCACCCCGCGGCGGGCGGCGGCCGCCCACGCCCAGGCGCTACCTGTGACAGCGGCACCGCCGCCGAGCGACGCCGCACGCAGCCCCCGGCCACCGCCCCGCGGATCAGCGGAGCACCTGCGGGCCCGGCCCGGCGCTGCTCGGGGCTCTCGCTCCCGGTGCCGCTGGGAACCGGCATTGCCCAGTGCCGCCGGGAGCCCCGGCCGGGCGCGCCCACCTGCCCGCGAGAAGCCATCGCGGCGCCCCGGGAGCGCTGTTCCCACGGGGCTGAGGGGCCGCCGGGGCACCGGCACAGCTCTCCCTCCTTCCTCGCCCCAGGGGAGCGGGCGTGCAGCCACCAAACCAACTCGCGGCACAGGGAGAGGGATGGGACGAAGCCGCGCTGCCCCGCACGGTGATTACACAGCGGGGAGAAGAGCCCGGCTGCGGCGGAGCATCGCGCCGGGCGCCTCCGCCCCGCCAGCGGGAGCGCATCAGCACCCGCCGCCCCTTCCCCCGGGATGCGGGGCTGTGCTGCGGGCGCTGCGCGGGGGCTCGACGTTACCTGAGAGTGGCCATGGCTCCACGCCCGCCCGGCCGCCCGCGGCAGAGTCCCCTGGCAGCGGCACCGTCACCTCTCCGCCCGGCGCCCGCGCCTCAGCCGCGACTGAGCGCCGGGCAGCGCTCGGCCGGCCCACCGCGCGCCCCGCCCCGCCCGCTCGCGCGTCCCGCCATTGGCCGGGCGGCCGGCGGGGCGGGCCCAGGCCCTGCGCGGCGGCCGCGCGGCGCGAGGAGCCGCGGGGCGCTGCCGACGGGCCCCGCGCCCCGGTTCGGCAGCGCCCGGTACCGAGCGGTGCCGCCCGCCCGGCACCCCCGGGCTCCTCGACCGCCATCTTTGGTACGGGCGGAGAGCGCGCGCCTCCCACACAGCTCCTGCTGCTGCCCTCCGCGAGCCCCGGCGGCCAGCGTGGGAGACAGTGACAATTGGCCAAGGGAAAACAAAAAAAGTTTAGCGGCGGTAGCCCCGCGGAGGTGCGGGGCTCGAGCCGCACCGCCCACAGTAAAGATGGCCAGCGGAGCCCCTGGCAACGCTGCCCCTCGGCTGTCACGGGGCCGTGGGAACCGAGGGGACACCCCTGCCCCGGCTCTGTCCTGGCCGCGGGCTGACGCCCGCCCCGACACACGATCGCTGCACCCTCGACACGAACGCGTTTTCATTTTTCTTTAACTGTGCCTTGGGTCAGCGAGTGACCCCCTGCGGAGCCTGCCTTCCCCCGCAGGCGGCGGCCGCCGGGCGCGGGGCCGGGCTGCCGAGCCCCGGCGCACATCGCCTCATTCCAGGCTGCCGGAGCGCCTGGCAGCCACCTGTGGAACGCAGCGCTCCGGCTGCCCAGGCGGCCAGACCACAGGCTGGAAACACGGGAAGAAAAGGGCAGCCCGGCATTGCTTACTGCCTTTTCTTATTCGCCTGACACTGGCAGAACTGCCGTATCAGAAAGAGAAAGCCTCGCTTAAGCCAGGTTTCTATCGTCACTCCTCATTTGGCTGTCAAAGTTACTGCCACATTGTGCAGATTTGGCACTTACTTTGTTAACTTACTAGCACCAGAAGCACTGATTCATGAAACTGAAGCCAATAGGTTGTTTTTGCCAAAAATGAATCCCACGTTGTTAAGTACTGCTGTGTCACCTCTAACTAAATATTTAAACTTGACAACTTCATAATCCTGTGGTTATTAGTCCGAAGTTTCCCTTCCTTTCCATCTACAAAATGGGAATATTGTACTCAGAAAAATTAAAGCCAAACTTTCCATCTATTTCTAATTTTCCTCTCAGAGGAGATGATGCCAAAATATGACACACCGATGAAGGTCAAGGACCTGCATTGTCACATGAAAATAACAGAAAAAATTATGCTCAATACCTGATGTAAGACAAATCTCCTAGGTTCTCTAAATCAGACACTCGAAAAATAATCACCACTTATTGAACTTATCACAAAATTCTCATTATTGACTTGTGTCAGGGGTCCTGAAAAGTCTAATAAGAGTAGGAAACTAAGAGTAGGAAACTAAGAGTAGGAAACTAAGAGTAGGAAACTAAGAGTAGGAAACTAAGAGTAGGAAACTAAGAGTAGGAAACACATCCATCCTCTTACTGTTATTGTAACACAATGTGTAAGAGGTCCTCAAATCCTGAGGGAGGATTCTGAGCTCTATTGAAATGCAAATACATACATACATAATGGTTGCATCTTCTGATTCATGTTGAACTATTTATTATGTCCAGTTTAACAGTTTCAGTGCTTAATAGCCAAACCTCTGTTTTGTAACCTAGAAGGTGGGGGAAGGAGGATCCCAGCACCAACAAATATAGTAATAGCTACATAACTTGTTATTGTATATAACTATAGAATGCAACTGTCTTCTTGGTTCTATCACTGTATTCAAAATATTAAAAACCTTTTTTTTAAAAAAAATCTAGTTGTAGATTCTCTCATAAATAATTGCCTGATTTTAACAAGCACATAAAGATATGTAAAGAAAAATAGATGTATACACGAACTATATCTACAGTAATTTGCAACATACAACTGCATATTATGAATAGCAAGCTACAGAGCAAGAGGCCAAATGAGGTACCATCAAATGTTTCTAAATTTTACCACTTGAGCATATTTTCTCTAAAAAATATTAACGTTTTTTCATGGAATAGCATGTATGACACCTCAACAGCAGTCAATAGCACTTTATAAGCTTGCAGCTCTTCCCTGTGCCAAATCATTTTGGCAGTGCTATCACATACGCACAGGTTCTACTGCTACTGACATCGAGACACCACCTACCCTACTACCACTTATCACTGGGCTTTTAGTCATTGGCCAGGGAACTGCTACACATCCAGACCGAACCCTAGTCTAAGGAAGTGGAGAAACAGCAGTCAGAGTATTGCTGGAAAAATGGTCAGTTATGACTTATAGTCATTCAGAGATGAACTTAATGCCTGTGCCCCGAGTTCAACTTGCAGTCCCACCATGTATGTGCTGGGCAGGCAGTCTGAGTTTGCCTTCCTCACCCCTGACGTTCCAAACTCCCCCTGCTTGCATGGGGCAGCTGACCTTGCCTTCACATGTGATCCGGCCTCAGAAATCCCTGAGAGAAACATGAAATTTACAGCTTTTGTATCTATCTACATATATAATGTCTGACACAGTCTAACCACTGTGCTTTCTTGACCGCTGTTGTTAGTATACAAAAGAGAAATCTTCATGACCATGTCACTTTCTCTCTATATATAAACAACTTCCTTGGGTTATTTCACTAAAATGTTTCCTTTCAAGGACACTATTCAAAATGAACTCCACCCCTACCTGATAAAATAACAGGCAGGCATATGAGAACATTTAAAATTGTACTTTAGTGAAGTAATCCATGAAACTCTACACATTATATATTTGTAACTTGTAACCAAGAGATAGGCAATCTAGGCCTTAACCTTGGACTAATGTGTTATGTTTTACACCACAAACATTTGGTATAAATCTTACAGTTTGCAATATGTAAACAAAAAGTTCTCTATTAACCCCCATATTTTCACTCAATTTCTTCAAAGTACAAAAGTAAGGTTGATCTTAGATAAGCTGCCCATCTGTTTCCAAGACAGAAGGATGATCTTTTACGCAATAGCCCCAGCAGACATTATAAAATGGGACTAGTGAGCAGCAAGTCCACAAATTCTCTTTCAATAACAGCATTTTGCAGAGCTTGCAAATATCTTCTATTATAACAGTTGCTTTGGAAACTTTTCTACAGAGAGAATTTAATATCTTGCAACATAAAATAAGATGCATTTTTAGCTTGTATGGGTTCTACTTGCAAAGTGTTAAAATCTTTTATTATTTTTAAAATTCTGTGACATCATCCCATTTTTTTCATGTAACTTCACAGAGTGTTCAGCTGTAAAAGCAAAGGAAAGTCAATAAATCTGCTGACTCTTCAGCATACTGCAGACATCCATACTTTCTTTTATTTTATTATAATTAAATAGCATAGCCCTTGAAACAGTTACAACTGCTTTGTACCACTGAATGTACAAGGAAGAAAACCCCACAACAACCTTTCACTGTAAATGAAATCCCAAGGTAGCATAAAGCCAGCAAGTAGCTTTTTCTTACCATATCCTTCAAGTGCAGAACAGCTTTGACTGTGGTCAAATCATCATCATCATCATTATTATTATTATTACTGTTCAAAATGGAAAAAATCCCTTTCCCTTCCCTGAAATCTGAGTAATACCCAAAGACTTCTCTTCTTCACACAAAATGCATTGATATTAGATAAATAATAATATTTTGTACTACTATTATACATTATATGAATAATACATTTTTAAAAATCAATTTATGTAAATAAAAAATGAACAGCCTTGAAAAAAACATAGTGTTCACATTGTATCTGCAAATTCAATTTACTTTTTTCAAGAAGATAAGATTTTCCAATACACTGTCAGCAAATAGTAATTAATGACCTTTAGATAGCAACCCATTCCCTGCTTCTGAAACTGGTTTTGTGAAATATTTGTGTACCATGCCTGTGTAAGTAACTACTAAAATTCAATATCACAACCTTGTATCACAAGCCAGAATTTTGCTTCCAAGATTTCCACATGAAATATACCTTAGCAATAGCAGAGTAAGCCAAGGTCTTGTGCTACAGAATTTCACATTGCTACACTAACACCATAGTCAGCTAATTCTACATTCATTTAAGTCTCGTTCCTGGGCACCTTCCTTGTCTGTTCATAAGCAATATTAGTAGATCCAATGAGGTGAGTAATCCTACACAAACTGTTCCTTTAGTTGAAAAAGAAGGGACTCAAATCTCAGGAAAACACCATTTCAAGATGAAATAGGCCTATTTACACTGGCTCTTCTCTCCCAGGTAATCCAGCTTGCAAGCACCCTCAGGGACAGGACTAGTCCCAGTGACTTAAGGGAAGCAAGGACTTATCCCAGCAAGGCAGAGCTGCCCCTCTCTGCAGGGTATTGGCCAAGGCTGTTATGTCTAAACTGCTGCTGCGGGTGTGACTCTGCTGGCCAGGTGGGCTGCAGGTAACATCAGTAAGGAAAGACAGCCTGTGGTCCAGAGAACAAAGAGCCTTCCCACAACCTCCTTTTCCTCAGGTTACACACTCCCTACAATAAAGCAAGGAATTACTTCAATTAAAAGGATGAAACACCACAGCAACCTTCTCCAAAACAAGAACACAAAATCGTGGAAACATGACACATGCTGTGCAAAATCCCAGAGGATTACATCAAAGGCCAGGTGAAGACACTTGACAACGGTAATTTGAGAGTTACACATCTGAACAATGGAAAGCAGTGCCCGCACCGTAAGAGCACAGGAGTTTCCATGCTGCAAGTTATTCCGGTTTTGGATGTATTTCTGTCAACACAGCTTGGAAGGGAAGGTAACTGCTGTTACATCCTAAATAAAACAAAATTAGCAACGTCTGTTGCTAGTGTCCTCAAGAGCATTTGTCTGATTTCTAAAGCAGACTAAATATTCATCTGAAGAAAAAGTCTATTGCTTTAATTCTGGGAACAAACGCGGCAAAGTGCTTCGGTTTCAGATCTTTCTTTGACCTGAGGACATTACGAGCACCAACATGGAAAATGTTACCTGTATTTGCAGAAATAGGAAATAGGAAAGTAAGAAAACTATAAGCCATGAAGACAAAAACTGAAATGAACACAAATAGGGAGCAAGGTGAAATTATAAACAAACAAACAAACCCCAAACCCAAACCAAGAGATAAAAGAGAAAGAAAAATTATTTACTAAATTCTAACTGAAAGCTTAGTCACAGATAACTTAAAATATTCAGACTCTTATTTCATTTATAAAGAATTGATAAAGGAATAAGCTAAATTAAAAGTCAGCTTATTAAAAAAAATTTAAAATGCGTGAAATTAGCAATATTTTTTACAGCCACTAGTATCAAGCTTTCTAAAATCTAGTGGAACAGTAATGACAAAGGACTGCTTTTGGTAACATTCACAGAGTATTTGACAATTTATTCTTAAAATGAAGAGATGTCTAATAGCAGAAGAGGAAGAATACTGTACTTTTTACTTTTAGTATGAACTATTTGCCCAACTCAATGCTTACATTGTCTTCTAGATAAACTGATTTGTTCAAACAACTAGCCACGTCATGACTATTCAATCAATACAGCAGCTGCAGAACAGCCAGAAGGTCATCATGCAGCACAAGGGATTTGACAAGTTTGTGCGCAGAAGGAAAAATGAACATGCCTATTTCTATACAGACACGTACATATAAGTTCAAACATTTCTACAGAAAATGTCCAAATTCTTTCATCACTGTACCAGGCTGCTAACAGAATCTGCTTGTGTTTTTCACAGACTTCCCTAACAAAACCAAATATAAAAGGACACAAATCCTTAGTAATTCTCCTCTAAAGTAACACCTCATGATGTTTCCAGTAAGTTGATGCTGCCACTCCATGACAAGCCATTTGCAGTTTTGCAAGCCCATTTTCTGTCCAAACAGTGCAGTTCACACACGTACAATGATATTCTACTTCACACAGCAGAGATGCAGTCAGAAGCCCGAAACAAGGCAGCACACATTGATGGCCTTGCCTAAAGCCCATTGGTTTGTAGTAGGGATTTGCAAGCCTCAATAAAGACAATGCAAAACCTGCCGCCCAGCAGATGAATGTCAGCACAACACATTGTTGGGCTGGGAATGCCAGTTTGGGTCTCGGGCTTTGTGTGCTGCTCACTGGGTGGCAAAAGCCAGCCATCCTACACTGCTTTCAAACAAGTGTACCTTCCTGAACCCAGTCAGCTTTGCCACCTCGTGAGGGAGTTATATTTGCTTTCCTTTGTCTGAAAAGATCCAAAGGGTCAAAAAATGTATCCATGAAACCTCTATGAAGCCACTTTGAGAGGATAAATGTGGTACAACTGCCTTTGTTGAATCCATTAGACATGGTCTTCTGAAGAGACTGGCAAGCCTCAGACCTACATGTTGAGAAGAAGGAATCGTTCTCTATAATCTCAAATTCTTGCTCTAACAAGTATAATGTTATTGAGCTCCAAAAAATTTTAAGTGATTTTTCACTTCTTTTCTAATCTATAGAGGAACTGTTTCCAAGCCTATCTAGCAATGCTTTACATTTAAACTGTTTCCAAGCCTATCTAGCAATGCTTTACATTTAAACTGAATCTCGTTACAAATACAGCCAAGTCATGGAACCTCGACCAGTCTGGTACTTTCTCTAGTGGCTTTTAAGTCCCACAACAGCACTCAGCCAAACACGTTCTTGCCAATGAGTGTTGAGGTCTGCTAAATCTAGTCCAACCACCAACTGCTTCATGAGTTCAACCTGTGGCAAACAGCACACATTAACTTTATTTGATCACCAGTTAATTACGGCATTTCTCCTCTTATGAAACAGAGCTGGAGCCTATTTATACTTTGGCTTGAAATAACTTGCAACAGAATTAGCATATGCAAGTTCTAACAACATTCCTCATGTTTTATCTATCATACCTTACAGAAGTAGTATTTGCAGTTTAGTCAGTCATTACCAGAGCATGTCACCAATGCCTTTCATTCCACTGCTAACAACCTTTAAATTTTTAACTCAGTACCAATAATATACTCAAATTTTAAATTTTTCTCATGTTTCATCTTAAAATGCTGTTTCCTCTAATAAACTTTATTAACAGAAACATTGCAGATGCCAGTTTCTTGCCTCATCTTGCTTTAAGGGCCATGGAGATAACTGTTGTTTTTTGACTACAACTTTATCTTGCTGTCTGCTATTTATTTGCTTTCAGAGCTCAGCCACATCTTCCCTCTTCTACTATCTGCAACTGAGCTTGTCAACCATTATTAAACTTGAAAAGTCACTTGGCTGCTGAAGAAGTATCCTGACTTTGACAAATTTAATAGGATTAGCTCTTTCAATAAGGACATCAGTACCAAAAAAGACTGTTCTCATCTCAGTACTAAAGTACATCCCCTTTATACTATATTTGAGTGAGTTATTAGTTAGCAGTTATCGCCAAGATAATTTTGGACCTTTCAGGGCTTATGCCATTAATTCTCTTCATACACTGAACAGTTGGAAGGAAGTTAGCTAGCTTACAATTATATTCATATCTGAATAATCCTGAGAAAACAAACTTGAAACTGTACCAAAAAAACCCCAAGCTGCTCTACAGCTCTCAGTACTCAGAGTTCTCATTTTGACTGTGCATCCTCCATTGAGAAACCTTACATTTTTCTGCTATGACACTTACAAATAAATTACTTATGTCTGTGCAGGCCATCATTCAGATGGGATTCAGTCAGCGCTATTGTACTGTAATCACAGAAATGAGGAAGTATAGCAAATCGCACAAATTACTTCAATATGAAAATATTTTAAAATATATGGTAGGTCTTAAAGAGAATGTGACTGTTAACGCGGATTTTCAGTTTCCTGTCCAACAGGGACAGAGACCCTCGCACGAGTATTACTCGGGGCATTTTTCAGAGGCTGCTTCCAAAGGGGAGGCAGAAGCATTGACAACCCCAGCTGTGCTCTAGTTCGGGGCCATCGCTGCGGGCAGCGTTCCGTTCCACCGCACCCCATCCAGATGCTCAGCAGCTCATTCGCACTGACCGCCCCGACCCCAGGGCACAGCGCGACCCCCGCGCCTCCCACCCGCCCCTGCCTCGGCTGCGCGGAGCCCGGTGCGGCGGCGCCCCCGGGCACCCGCCGGGCCCGGGCAGCGGTACCGCGGCAGGAGCCGGGGCAGCGCGGCGGGACGGCCCCGCCGCCGCCTCCACGTGCGCCCGGTGCCGCGGCGGGGCCGCCCGCACAGCCCGCGCGCAGCCCGGCCGAGCACAGCCCGGCGCGGCGGGACCCTGCCGGCGGAGTCTGACCGCACCGCGGCGGCGGCACGTGTCTCGCCCTCCGCCGGGGGCAGCACCAGCCGCCCTCCGGCACCCGCAGGGGTTGCTCGCGAAGCAGCGCCCGTCCCGGAGCCCGTTACCTCAGCTGCTGCTGCTTCTGCTCCAGCTTGAGCTTCTTGGCTTGCGGCTCCCCCGCTGCCATCTTCGCGCTGGGCGGCGTGCGGCGCGCTCCGCTCCCCTCGGCCCGCCCGCCGGCCCCGATCCGCCCCGCCGACCGCGCCGGCACCGCCACCGGGGGGCGGGGGCGCCGGGACGAGCGTACGGCCGCGCCGGGCGCCTGAAGGGGCGGGGAGCGGAGCCCGCGCCGCCCGCCGTCCCTGCCCAGCCGCGCGCTGCCGCGGCGCCGGCCCGGGTGGGTTTAGCGCCCGGGGGCCACTCCCGTCTCCTGCCGGCCGCCGAGGCCGAGCGGTGCTAACCGGTGGTGAGGGAGGCCGTGGCAGCGGGGCCGGCGGGCCCGGGGAGGGAGGGGGCCGCGCTCGGGCGCTCGGCGCAGGCAGCGCCCCGGCCGCCCGCGCCTCCGCCGGGGGGCGGCCCCGCGCCGCCGCTGCCGGGCCTCGCCGCCATCTTGGCCGCTGCCCCGCTGTCCCGGGAGCGGGACGGGCCGTGCCGGGCCGGGGGAGGTACGTGGGGCGCGGGGGGCCCGGGCCGTGAGGGAGTGGGGCGGCGCTGCCCTTGATCGGGGGGACGGGATCCCTGCCAGGCGGTAGCCGCCCGTGCCCGGTCCCGGCCGCGCTGGTTGGCCGGAGTCGGGCAGGGGCGACATCCCCGGCAGTGGTGGTACCGGGAGTCTGCCCCCAAATCTGAGACTTTCCGCTTTACTCGCCTCCGTTTCCGTTGTTCGGTGTCTATTTAAATACAAAATCGTTGCCGTGTTTGAATACCACCCCCCCCTTGCCGTTGTTCTGGGCTCTGGCGGAGGTGCGGAACCGCCCGGTAGGGTCGGGTCCGAGCCCGGTAGCGGCGGATCTGCCCCCTCACGCTCCGAGATGAGGCGCAGCGTGAGGGATCGGGCACCGGGCTGTCCGGCAGCCAGCGCAGGCCTGCGGAGGGGCGATGTAGAGCCCGCAGCAAGGCCAGGCCGGGAGGGGCAGGGCGGCCGGGGGAGCGGCGCTGGCTCACCTGGGTCCATCTTTAGCAGCCCTGCTCAGCCACGGTGTTGCCACTCGGGCTGCTCCTGCTTAATTAGCAAGGGCCCCTGTGACTGCGGATCCACATAATATGCGCTGGGAATAAACCCGTTACCATCCACCTCTATGCACTGCACAGCGCTCCTGCCCTGTTCAGCACCCAGCGGTAACTGAGTGGAGGTTGACGCTTGTCTTCTTTTGTTTCAGTTCAAATCTGCTGTGAATTAGTAATGCACTTACCATCTTTTCAGTATATGATGAATCGTTCATACCCATTAAGTGTTAATCAAACTGGAGGAATAGCATCACCATTCAGTGTAGCTTTTCTATAAACAACCAGGCAAAAAAATCATACCTAAATGATGAAAAATTGTGTTCATAGCAGGCAGACTGCAGTATTGGAGAGGAAAAGGTATTTTAGAAGAAAAGCAAAACCAACTTCAATTACTCATGTAAGGAGTAAAATGATGGAAACAATGTTTTACAAAATAACTGACTATGTCAACCATGGGAATGTTTCTGCCCTGGCAATTTCCAGTGGGTTTGAATCATACATAGCTTCTCATTTATTTGTTAAAGAAAAAATAAAAGAAAAAAAAAAGAAGAGGAAATATCTGAGTGATATTTCTCTGTAAAAAAATGTCTCGTGTTGCATGCTAACTCAAAAACACAAGCAAACTTGGGTTTTTTTGGGGGAAAAAAAAGGACAAATAGATTCTTTACTGCCTGTATGCATATATCTGAAAATTCCTTGCAAATGGCAAATCAAACTTTATGAATACTCCGTGTGCTTCCATGATCAATTTTGCTGGATTTATTCAGAAATTAATTTTTCTCTTGTACAAGACAGTTATGCACCAGCTAAATCCCAGTTATTCTCTCATATACAGATTTCCTTCATGAGGAATCTTTAATAAAAACCTTGTCATGAGGATTCAGAAAACAGAAATTGAAGTCCTTGAGGTAGAGAAGTCTGAACAGTAGGAGATGAGTGGTAGTGGCATTTTACAGCTGTAATAATGGCAAGAAACCAAATTAAAATTTGTTTAAAATGTGAAGTTCCTTCCTCTTATATCCCTTTAATTTTCCCCCAAATTACAGCTCCACATATAACTTAAAAGAATACAGTGAAGATAAGTTAAATCTTTTTTATGCTTATTTAACATAATGTATGAAAGGCAGCCTTTTAACGGGAGCTGCTTAGAATAAGAGTATCCATGAGACTCATTCATACAGGATAAAAAAATTAGGGTGCTGCTTTGCTCTGTCCTCTTGGAGGAGAAGGAAGGTACAAGAGGTTATGTGCCTTCTTTCTGCCCTCTGTGTTTGGACTGGTTGGGACAGTGCACACACGTTGGGAAGGGCTGCCATGCACAGCAGTGTTCCAGTGATGCTTGCTGGCTCTGATGGAGTGTTTCAGTAGTGCATGGCTCTGGCACTGTCCTTTCTGGAACCTTGAGTGCCTCTTCAGAGAGAGCCTGTGAAGGACAGCAGTGTAAAGCTAGTAGCACTGTTGCTCTGGCCTGTCAGACTTACTGCAGGAGTGAACTGGGCAAGCATGGTGGAAAACATCTTCACAAAGAGCTGCTGACTTGGGGCTTTGATATCCCTATGATTGAATCCTGCTGCCTTGTCCATTCAGAGTTCTTCATGGTTTGGCTGGAATATGAGCCTAATTATCAGTATTTTCCTGAAAATACTATGGACACTCGATATGTGAACTGATACTCGCTCTATTTGGCCCTGTCTATTCACTGTCCTGCTTTCAGAGGATGAATTTCTTAAGTTGTCCCTTAGTAGTCCTAAAGCTACTGATTCACATGTAAGTTGTGTTCAAATGCTCCATCTCCATGGGAAAATGCAGTTTTAGCAAAGAATTTTTAATTGTTTTGGTGTGGGTTTTTTCCTAAGAAACTCTTCTTTTTCCAGCAAAGCTTTCTGTTCTTGCAGGTCCCAAAGGGAACTGCAGTTATTCAGGATCAAATATTGTTCGATTATTCAGAATCTAATATTGTTCTGTTGACAAGAGACGGAACTCTTGCCAGCAGTTAGAAGATTTATACTGAAACTAAACTGAACAGAGGCGCCATGCAAGTGTATTATTGGATAGCTCATCAGACAGTAGATTAAATGCTGCACAAATTCTCATGCAGGCTGTAATAACTACTGGTAAAAGCACAGAGGAAGTTGCAAATTTTGTTATGGATACCAAACACTGATTTAAGTCAATTTTAGAGTATTCTCAAAGGACTGCTTCCTCTTAAAAGCAATTTCAGAAAGTTACTAACAGTGTTTGAAATGAGAGCAAAGATAAATAAATATATGCTGAACATCTGGGAAGCAAAGCATTTAGTCTTTAATAGGGATGATCTTGCTGATAAAATATGTCTGAGTACTTGTACAGACACAAGCACTTCATGGTGTTGAGTAGATATGAAGTTTTGCTTGACTAACAGAGGGGGACAACAAGCAGTTCTTAAAAAAGATTGCAAAAATGTTTTTACTTTGACGTGTAGATACCTAAGCTGTGAGCATCTTATATGTAAAAAGATTCATGACACTTGAGCAGCATCATTAAAACACACAAACAATAATAGGAGCATAAAAAAACCCTGTGAAATTACAGAACATTCATGTTTTAGTAAACCTGAGACTTACAGATTTATCAACTTGAATCATAGCTGCTAATGAGGTGTCATGTTGGTCCTGCCAATTAAACAATATTTCAGAGCTGCCGTGTTGGCTGTCTTGAAAGTGTTGTTCAGGTGTTTAATGGGACTTCTCTTTACTAGGTTTGCTGGTTTGAAAGCCAGTGAATGGGGTTGGGGAGGTCAGGAACACATTTGTAGCATATATTGAATTTATAGGAAAAAGCTAAAGTGCTGACTAGCTGATTGTGACAAAAGTACTAGCTTCAATAGAAATAGAACTGCCTATTTTAGCTTATTTCTCCAGATTACTTTAAGCATTTGATTACTTTCCATTCACTTGTCACTACAAGTTCATTTCCACAAATACATAACAGAGACTCATACAGTCTACCACCACTAATTCTTCACCCTTCAGAGCAGCTATGCCTAATTCAGGGAACATTGAAGCTGTGGAATACTTTTCTAGTGATGGTCCTATTTGGAGTATTTTCAGTAATTAGTACTAGCTATAAAGGGCACTGCAGAGGTCAGTGATTGATTCCTCACTTCGTGGTTTCAGAGCTTTGTAACTCAGCTCAGTGTTATGAAAAAGCAGCTGTTGACAGTATTTCTGCATTAATTACACTTTGGAGTACTTAATTGCAGCTAAAGACAAGCATGTGCAATCAGTCTTTTTTCCCATGCTCGCAGCCTCTCTCTCTTGCCAGTGAGCTCCACTTTTGTCTTGTGAGCCTGCTGTGCCTTTAGTCCAGATGTTTCCGTGCCAAGAATTTGAAAATCAGTAACATTGCAAATCCAGATTTAGTCAAAAAGAAAAGTTAAAGATGTGGAAAGAGCTCATTGAAGGCATCTTAGTTAAAATATGTTTTTCTTCTATGTGGACTTCAGATTCTGGTTGGATGGAAATGACTGAGATGAATCATGTGGAGTTTTGCATGTTAGATGAGGGATGGGAAGTTTGTGAGAAGAAACTGCAAAACTGCAGGGAGCTGTTTGTTTCTGCAGAGCCTGTAAGGTGCCTTGCAGTCAGGCAGTAATATGAAAGGCTGTCAGTCTACTGAAAATGAGCTTGAACACTTTGCTTTGGCCTGGATGCAAATAATGATCAATGTACACCTTCAGTCTGCTCTTAGGGAGGACTAGAAGCAGAGAGATGGGAGGCATGTCCTATAGAATAGTCCTAGAAAGATCTTCAGTGCCTCACATAGAGTGGTTTTATGCTGACATCTCAAAGTGGTGTCTGTGTACACTACTACATGGAGAAGAATCTCATGATTCCTGAATTCTGGTGATGTACTTTTGCTACTGTTTTTTAAAACTTAGGAACTTTGTTTCATGACCTTTACCCTCAAAGTGCTGCAGCTCTTAACACACTTTGCTGTTGACTGACTGGTGTGAGGAATTTTAATGTTACTGGATTGATTTCTTATGTTTAGCATTTGTCAATCTTTTTTGCTTTTCAGATCATGTTCTGATGAGACAAAAAAGTCAGGTACTGCAAAATTAGTTGAGGGATCTCTACATGTCTGACATGAAATCTGGCACTCAAAAATAGAGTAACAGGGAAAAATCTTCAGTACTTGGAGCAATATAAGTAATTTTTGTTAAATAATAGTTTATATATCTTGTAGTGATATTTTTGTAGTGTTACCAGTTTTAAGATATTCAACATTAAATGTGTCTTTAATCAGCTGGTGCCAATTGTTTGACAGTGTATGGGATAAATCAAATTACTGAGCATTGTGTATAGTAGACTGATGTCCCCAGTGCTCTAGGAGTGTCTTTATTCTAGTCAGCTCTGGGAAGTGTACCAGCTGAGCTGCCCCTTGACTGACAGGGCAGGGCTTGTGCCTCTGGAGCTGCCTGCTCTGCACTTAGGCTGCAAGGAGAGAGCTTCAGTTTTCCAGAGCACTTCAAATTAGCAGCAAATTAGCATACTGCTAAAACTTGTGAAGGAAGAAAGGAGTATGTGAGAGGATTTGAAGGGAAGTCTTACTCTAGAAGCAGAATATGTATCATGGGAAATTCTGTAATCCTGATCTTCCTACTTAGAAGATAGGGTAGGCAGCCAGGGGGGATTTTACTGCTCATATTCCATAGGTACTACAAAGCTGTCATCTGCCAGGCGTGGTCCCCTGGATCTGTTTGCTACTCTGGTTCACCACAAGGCCACACAAACACTCCTATGAACACAGCTGGTACCCAGGCAGCTTGGGGCAGATGACTAAAGGAAGACACTGGCCAAGTGCTACCTCCCCTTCTGGCTACCCACGCCCTCCCTTGATTGCATATCAAGTCATGGTCTAATATCCTCAGTGGAACTTAGGGCAAAAGAAGGGGCCCTGCTATTGCAGTCATTTGGTGCTTGCTGTGATTGTGTGGTCTGCTGCACAGCTGTGCTTGTTAAAAGTATATTGTGACAAATGCAGACATTTCTGATCTGTAGATGAATAGAATCTGGATGAATGTTAACAGAAGCACTACAAACACAGTCACACGTGTCTGATACTCTTTGTCAGCGAATCATTGGAAGCTGCCTGCTGTCCAACATAGCTCCTCCAGAGCAGGCTGTGGATCAGCTCCTCTGCAAGTGGAGTCTTACCAGTGCTGCTTGTACTGGACTCTCAGATGCAGTTTTGTGTGCATTTAATTGGAAATGGGTCTGATATTTGTTAACAGATAAGCTATTGAATCGATTTTAAAATGTACAGAGATCTATTCTAAGCTTTACAGCTGAGCACCTTCGTATGTGTGGGCAGCCGTGGTGACGAACAATACTGACATTCAGTGGTTGATTATACTTGCCACCCTTGTGTGACTGTCAAGGAGATTTTGGAAGGCTTTAATGTTCAGTGCTGGCTAAATTCAGAACATGTTTACTAGAGCTGGATTAAAGCAATTGTGTCAAGGCTCCTTTATAAAAATCCTGTGCTCACAGTATTAAAATTTTCTGGTTTTTTAACAAACTAAATTAGAGATTAATTTGGTCCAGGAGAGAGATAGTAGAAACATGCAATAGCACTTTGTAGCTTTGTTTCCTTTCCCACTGTTAAGCAAATTTGCAATCACAGTTTCTAAAAGAACTTCCCTTTACATTCCCTATTGGCTTAGATGAATATTTTTGTCCACCTTTTGGCTATTGGGGTTTTTTTGTCAGCTACCAAAGACAGCATGCTCTTGGCAGGAGGTATCTGAGACCTGGCATGGCCCCAGTGAAGATGAGCACGTTGCTGTCATGGTTGTGAAGGAGCAGCTGGAGTTTAGAATTTGAAAAGCTGGATCTTGGCTCTCTTCCCACATCTGCTGACTTAGGTGGAGGGAAATATCATGCTGACAACCTTCCTGAGCTGTCCTTTTTCACTGTCTTTGGTGAGCTTTGGGAGACGTACTTTTGTTTTGTGAACATCTGGCAGGCCAGACCATTTTTCATTGCTACAAGTGTATTGGTAGATGAGTACTACTCTGGGTAGTTCAGATTCAGACATGGCAACACAAGCTCACCCTGGGTGGATCTAAGTGCTTATTCCAGTATTTTGGAATGAGATTTAGTCATACAGTGTTTATACTCTTAAAATCTCTGTGGGACTGGGCCATGTGCATCTAGATGCTTCCATGCTATTTTTAGTGTTCCAGAGTTAACAGAGGAGGAGCAAATTTTATCTGTGCTTTAGGACAATATCCTGGGCAAACATAGTAACATTAATGACAGCTATGATGGGTTTTTGGTAGGTGTCTTTGGCTTCTGTTGGACATGCAGAGATCATGGTGGTCTTCCTGTTTCAAGGTGCGGACACTCAATAATTGTCTGGTCTCTTTCCAGTCATGTTTGAATTCCTCCAAAGGCTAACTTTCAATTCTGGATCTCCACTGCTGTTCTCTGCACATTTCCACCACATGCCCTGTGCCAGCTCTAGCACTCCCTGGCAATGAAATATCTTGCATTAGGAAGCTGGTCTGACCAGCAGCTCCTTTTGCTGGGTCAATTTCTGGCTAGACTATTTTCTTAATGTAGATAATTGCAGAGCCACAGACCTACTCAAATCAATACCTGAGAGGCAGAAGGGAAGAACAGCAATGCCAGGAGCAGCTTCTTCAACTACAGATGAATTTATGTTTGACATTGAATACCAGGTTAACTTCACCTTCAGAAGCTGCTGGGGTTACAGTTTGGTTTGTTTTCTAAGCCCAAGTTTTAACTTATTTTTTAAGAGGATCATTATATGCAGGTCAGCCAAAGCATTGTATCTGTCTCATGTAAAGGCTAAAGAGATAAACTCGAGTTTGCCAGCATTTGTCTCCTCTCTGGATTTGTAGATCCAGAGATAATAGTCTATTCATTTTAGCAGCTACTTAGTTCACTTACTATTGCATTGAAAGTTGAGAAATAGACTTGGAATTCTTTTTTTAATAGGCACATAAGCTTCTCACCCCATGAATAAAATGAAGGATCAGTGGCTGAGGCATGTTATTTGTAAATGTTTAAAGAGATAAGAAAAAAGTTACATTCCTTACCTGCAGTTCATACTCCCCTTTTACGTAAGTGAGTTTTTAAGTGGAAATCATTTTATGTAAACATATTTCATGCATGCCAAGCACATTTGAGGCAATTTTATCCATTAAATCAGATTTAAATGGCTAGTTTTGTGTACTTTTAATGAATTCCAACCCTTTACCCAAGTGCAGCTTGGCATAGACCATAAGACTAATCTGCCAGCAAGTAAAAAGCACTTTTCTAGTTCAGCAGCTGAAAGCTGACAAGCTAAAGAGCTGTATCTTTAAGATAGAGCAATTCTAAGTTAAGGGGGCAACTGCCAGGCCAGCTGCCATAGGAAACTTCTGTACAAGGAACTCTTTCATGTCGGCAAACACGTTTGAGCGAGTGCCAGCTCATGGGAGTCAGCTTTTCTTAAATAAATAAATTGCAGATACCAGATAGGGATGAAAGTGGAAAATGAGGGTGCTTTCTTCATGCTTGCATTATGATATACATTAACAACTTAATCCAGTGGCAAATATTTTTTGTGGAATGTTCTTGTAAATAAAGAAAATGGAATTCAAAGAACAGCAACAAAGTAGATATTTTTCCTAAATTCACAGTGCACGTTAATAAAGAATAACCATCGTAAGAAAGGGAATCTGGGATACGAAATGTCAATCCACATATCCTTTTGTTTATTTTAACTTCTTTTAATGTGTTTCCAACAGAAAATGATCCACAGCCTGTTTCTTATAAACTGTTCTGGTGATATCTTCTTGGAGAAGCACTGGAAGAGCGTTGTGAGCCAGTCTGTCTGCGATTATTTCTTCGAAGCTCAGGAGAAAGCTATTGATGTTGAGAATGTGCCTCCTGTCATCTCAACTCCACACCACTACCTCATCAGCATCTATCGGGATAAAATCTTCTTTGTGTCTGTCATACAGACAGAAGTGCCACCACTCTTTGTAATTGAATTTCTGCACCGAGTAGCAGATACTTTCCAGGTCTGTCACCATTCAATGATTTTAAAATTCAGTGTCTGAAGGAGGCCTACGGGGAAGCCAAAGAGGGACTCTTCATCAGGAACTGTAGTGATAGGACAAGGAGAAATGAGTACAAACTGAAAGAGGGGAAAATTAAGCTAGATATTAGGAAAAAATTCTATTCTGTGAGGGTAGTAAAACAGTGAATGGAACAGGTTGCCCACAGAGGTTGTGGATGCCCCAACTGTGGCAGTAGTCAGGGCCAGATTGAATGGAGCTTTGAGCAACCTGATCTAGTGGGAGGTGTCCATGCCCATGGCAGGGGGGGTTGGGACCACCCCTTAACATTCTGTGATTCTATTATTCTAAAATGACTTCAAGGGATTTTTTTTTTGCATAAACTTCTTTTAGAGAAAGGTAATAAACCTTTCTGTGACTTTTCTGTCTGCAATTTTTAAGTCAAGCACAGGTTTATAGAGTACAAAGGACAAAAGAGGTTTATTTTGTGCACTCACAAGCACCAGAACCCAAATCTGACTTTGTAAATGCTGGGTTTCTTTTCTGTAAGCTTTTGTACTATTAATGTTATGTAGATGGGAAGGAGGAGTATGTAGTCGGGCAGCATGCACTCTGTAGTGAGGAAAGGGCTGCAAAGAAGCCACTTCTCAACCAATTTCACAGATACTTTATATAAAGGAAATGCTGTGAAGATTGAGCATTGCCAAATGATAGTACCTTTATTTTACAAGAGTCTTGTAATTGAAGATGTGTTAATGTTCACAACTAGTAGGACCTTTGTAACATAAACAGTAGCACATCACATTACATTATTTCACTGTTCATGCTTGTATTTATTTTCAGCTATGTGATAAATATAACATTAACAATAGGATGCTATCAGACTATAGAAATGGTCAGTTTAGGCACTAAAATGACTTCATATATTGGAGGGTTTCTGTAAGAAAAAACTGAACAAACTTCCTTTTGCAAAGCATTCTAACAGGAATAAAAATCCTCTCTTTTGTAATCTCTGAATTTGTTTAGGATTACTTCGGCGAATGTTCTGAGACAGCAATTAAGGACAATGTAGTAATTGTGTATGAACTTCTAGAAGAAATGCTAGACAATGGCTTTCCACTGGCAACAGAATCTAACATACTGAAGGAGCTGATTAAGCCTCCCACAATTTTGCGCTCTGTTGTCAACTCCATCACAGGTATGAAAACATGTCATTTCAGCAATGAGGCTGTTTTAAAAAAAAGGCCCATCATTTCTAAATTTCTAAAATTAGCTAAAAAATAATATATTGGTGTGAATCTGTAAGGTGAGGGCACTGTCCTGCCACTTCTCATCAATAGGAATCGAATGAAACAAGTGCCTCCTTATTTGCAGTTTACGCCTCGCCCCTTTACTGTCCTCAGAGGCACTGCCTGGTTCAGCCACAGCTGCTGAAGTCCCTCAGGAGCAGCAGCTCAGGACACAGTCAGGACATACTGGAGACAGGTGCTCTGGGATTGGTACAGAGCTCACCCCAAGCCTTGAATAACTGAGGGGCACTGGAGAAGGTTAAGCATTTTATAAGAAATCCATATAGAAAGGTATATAATAGCTATGTAATAAATCTTTGATGGGTGGGAATAGATAGCATGGAGGGAAGCAAACAGCCTGTCCTCATCTCCCACCCTGCCCCCAGCACCGAGCAGCACATGGATTCATATGGATTTGATTTTGCAACTGATTTCGGGCTGTTGTAAATGGGTCTGTCTTGCAGTGAGGAAGCCAAATGTCTGTCAGCTGAGCTGGTGGAATCTGCTTGTCTGGCAAGCGGGTGCAAGGGAGGTGAGCCATGAGTGTCACGTGGGCAGAGAGATGCGAGACGGTCACTGGTACATTGTGTTAGAGAAGGGACTAGTCAGGCTGCAGGCCACACACCTAATGCTCAGAGGAGCTGCTCTTTAGGGTAGTAGGTATGGTTTAGTCTTTGAGTATAAATCTCATCAGTTTTCATTTCTGTTATTTGGAGTTTAGATAGGTTTTTTACATGTGGATTGGAATGCTAGTATTTACACTTATGAAAATAAATGTTTTATCTGAAACCTTATTAAAATTTCCCAGGAGCCTAAAGTGCCTGCCCAAGGCAGCCTGCATCTTGTCACTGTCAACAGTTCAGCACTGAGCAGGTGGAGACAGCAGCCTGAGAGGTCTCCTGTCTACCTGGCTTTGCAGTACTACTGCACCCTGCAAGGCTGCTGAGGGACAGACAGCAACTGCTCCTCTTCAGAGATGCAGTGGGAGTGAAGAAATGAGTTATAACTCCCCCCTGAGTTATAGCATATACAGGGGTGGACTTTAGGAAGGGGTTTTTTTGAGTAACTACTTCTACTAGCTCAAAGGAATTAAAACTTCTGTTTTCTGCCTGCCAGGCTAGGGCTTGCCCAAGCAGGTTTTGTGGAAATGATACCTGCTGGCCACCAGCTTCTCAGTGAAGCTGTTTCATATGGCAGGACACACTACAATGTTCATTGTGCTAAAGGGCACAAGTCAGCATGAGCTGTGGCCCTATCCCAAGACCTACTTCTAGCAGAGGGAGTTGTTTCCACTGTGCTGGGATTCTGGCATCAGCCCCAGAAGTGATAAGATTTTTTTCTTTTTCTTTTTAAAGTATCATCAATTTACTTTATAACTCAGGAAGCCTTCTACTCATGCTGGGTGGTATTGAGAAGCAGGAGGCAAGGGTGAGAGCAAGGCAGGCAGGGACAGTGGTATCATTGGTCGGGAGCCCAGGAGTTGAGGCAACAGGTCAGGGACTGGATCAGATGATTAACAGGTCATCTACAGCTCAGTGATTGCCAGTAACATCCATCAGAATGGGACAGGTCAAGCCAGAAAGTCCAGTCTGGGCCAGGGTCTGGATCGATTTGACACATGCTCAGGTATAGACATGGCTGTCATGTTGATAGAGGGTAGCTCAGATGGGTACCAAGGGTGAGACCCTCAGCCTAACACCAGCTCCAAGCAAAGATTGTAGGAGCCCTCCCTAAGGCTTCTTACACATCTTTCTTGCTAATGACCCTTACCTGTTAATCAGCCCTGAAGTCATCCAGCTAAAACTCTTAGGAGAAGGGGGAAGCAGGCTTAAGGCCCTCACAGGGAGCTGTCTTGTCTTGAATTAGTGATGAAATTCTCCAGAAGATCTAGCCCCACATCTATTCCCACTCAAACCTCCTGCTGACTTGAGTATTGTATTTTGCTGTGCAAGATGTAGTCTGAAAGCTGTTAAGTCTGGACACATGGCTCCAGTGCCTTCATGTCACCTCACAAATAACACTGAAGGGTCCAGGCTCTAGCCAACAGTACCTGGGGCAAGGCTTGCCCTGATTTTTAGTTTTGGCAGTTGAAACATTCCTTTTGTAATTAATTACTGATTTTAAGTTCCTTTTCATTTTTAAGGCAGTAGTAATGTGGGAGACACACTTCCCACTGGACAGTTATCCAACATTCCCTGGCGCAGAGCAGGAGTAAAATACACGAACAACGAGGCCTATTTTGATGTCATTGAAGAAATTGATGCAATTATAGACAAATCAGGTAAGATGCCTTGCAAACTGAAATTTGTCTCTCAAGTGTGTTTACATGTAGCTAGTGATGTTTTAGAGAGAATATAGTCCAACCTTGTTATTTTTTTGCATATGTTTTATATACATGCATTAATATCTTAGGTAGAAATATTCAATTTAAAATGATGAGCTTAAGTGTATTTCTTCAGTTCATCTTTAAACAGCATCATTCTCTGGGCCGCTTCAAGAACATCCACAAGAAGTCTGTTTTCTGTTTGTAAATTGATTATCTCATAACAAATATAAATGGGAAAAAAAGTAGTTGAAATGTGATGAGAAAATTATCTCCCATTGCTCCTGCCAACAATGTACTGTAGTCCTTGAAGGCCCTCAAGTGAGCAAGACAAAATTCTTCATTAGCTTTCTTCTGATAGCAAGCTAAACTTGGTGCAAAATAGTTGCACAATGTTGTTTTCCTTATATTTAAGGAGCCAGATATTATGAAGCATAATAATACTCCTTTCTTTTCTGTGAATGAAACATATAATTTTCAAATACAGAAGTCTTTATTCTGAGATTTAACTTTGAGGAGGAACCTGATAACTTGTATGCCAAGAGAAAGAAAAAAATAATGCAAAAAGAAAACTGCAAAGCTGAGGGCAAGAACCTTCTGTTTTGTTCAGTACTGGGGCCAGCAGTAGCAAGGGTGAAGACTGCAGGACACTTTTTTGTGGTGGTATGGGGCAGGGAGCAAACCTCTGATTATTCATTCAGTGCTGCTGTTGTAGCAGTGTCAGTGTTGGTTTGATTCTGTACACCACTTCAGCAAATGCTTTGGCCACTGTTGAAGTGGAGAGTCATAAAAAGCCATTGTGCAGCTCTTACTCTTCTCATCTTGAAGCTAAAAGAAGGTGGCCCTTACAGGGCCCTTATAGAACATTCTGATGACTGTGTTGCTGTCCTGGCTCCTTAGGATTTCCAGGAGTGGTGTGAGTGCTTAGTCTGAGAAAGTACCATGGTGAATTTCTGTGTGTATTTCAGGCCAAATCAGTGTGTACTGAGTGTTCAATTTCCTACTGAGGATCTGCTGCAGTAGTCATAGCTACTCTTTTCTGCTCTGTTCCCTTGGGGACCAGCAATGCAAGAACCCCTCTTTATAGCCTTCACCAAGACTAAGGCAGATAAGGTTGCTCCCCTAGAATAGGGAGGTTATCTTGTTTCATTAGGGATATGGTCGACTGCTTTAACCTGAAACAGGATCACTTCTTTTCAAAGGATAAAGCCACCATTTCTCCTTTCCCTTGCCTAGATAAGGCACTTTCTACCTATCTTCTAAAATTACTTTTGCATGTGGAGTTAATTAATTAGTCCAGCATCCTGCTTATGCCTTCTTATACTTAGAAGATATTTCAGGAAATGAGCATTTCCTGGGTAAAATGCTTGGTACTCTTGCTTTGGGGTTTGGGGTTTTTTGCTATAGATTTATTTAACATCAAGACGAATATTTAATTTCATTGTTAAACATCCTTTACTTGTGAAAGCCAAAGTTAGCACCAACTTACTGCATTCTGACATTAACTGTTTTGATATGCTTCAACTTCCTTGCACCACTACACCACTTGCTAGTTTTCTGGAGACCAGGGACAGGGATGAAAGACAAGATTCAGAGCTGGTGTGTTATGAAATTCTTATTTGCTTATTGCTGGCAACCAGTTCAAGCACATCAAGTACAAGTCCTGTGTAACAGCTGGCATGAGTATCATGAACCAGTTTGGAACAGGCTGTTTGCTCTGGCTCATGTATTTTAGCAAGCTGCCCAGGACACAGGTAACTGGAATGACCTTTCCTAGCTGGGCTTGGCATGCTGTTGAGCGTTGTGCAAATCTGTGCCCTCTAGCTGCACTTCACCACATCTGTTAAGCCTTTCATAATAATGTTAAGTCAAGTGTCTTGTTTTTCTCTGCAGGTTCCACAGTCTTTGCAGAAATCCAAGGTGTTATTGATTCGTGTATTAAGCTCTCAGGAATGCCAGATCTTTCTCTGTCTTTCATGGTAAATTCAGCCTATATTTGGGAATCTTAATTGCTCAGGATTTATTTTTCTTAAGGATCAGAGTTAAACAACTTTAAGATCACTATCACCATTTCATGTGCTACTCATACGAAGTAACAAGTTATATTGTAGAAGCTGCATTGTTCAGTAGTTGGAATGGCTTTTGTGTGTACATAAAAATACCTCATAGGAGCTGCTGTACTGGGTCAGGTCAGAAATCCATCTAGCACAGTAACATGTCTGATAATGGCTACTCAGAGTCTAAGAAACATGGGTAGAGTTCAGTAGCTGGCTCAAACTGCTGGTACTTGATGAGATTCCACTTACCATTGTGGCACTCCTTCCAGAACCCACGGCTGCTGGATGACGTCAGCTTCCATCCGTGTATCCGCTTCAAGCGCTGGGAGTCTGAGCGGGTCCTGTCCTTTATTCCTCCCGATGGCAACTTCAGGCTCATCTCCTACCGCGTCAGTTCCCAGAAGTGCGTTTCCATCCAGGCACTGCTGCTTTCCACCTGAGGAACACATTCCTCCTTGTAAAGGGGGAATTTGCATTGTTCTGAAATGTGTGTGCTCGGGTTTTGTCTCAGCTGTTGCTCTGTCCCTACTCAAAGAAGAAAACCATTTTTCATTGACCTGCAGATACTCAGCAATAGTTTTTCAGGGGAGTAAATCACACATGATATAGGGCTATTCAATTCTAGTAACTGTTGTTGGTGCTAAATGCTTTATGAGTAAGTCTCTGTGTACATGGAGGACTTTGAGCTTCATGAAGAGATTAAAGCAAAATAGTCCAAACTTCAGATTTTGAAAACTAAAGCCTGATTTGACTAGTGGCTCTTCTGAGATTTGGCTCAGTGAGATTACTTAAAAAAAAAAAAAACAGCAACCAGATGAAGAGAGACTAGGACAAGGTATTTGGACGAAAAGAAAGAAAATATTTTTTTCCTGTTATTCTCTGCTGATAAAATCATTTCAGCAATGATGCTGAAGACCAAAGTATCACTTCATTTATCACTTCTGAAACAAACCAGTTCTAACTTGAACACCTACCAGAAACATAAGACCCATTTATGAGAAAGTGCTTTGATTTCTCAAGCAGAGAAGTAGCCAGGATGCATTCAACTACTGTCTTCTCTTTTCAGCTTGGTGGCAATTCCTGTATATGTGAAGCACATGATCAGTTTTAAGGAAAATACTTCTTCAGGAAGATTTGATGTTACCATTGGACCAAAACAGAATATGGGGAAAACAGTAGAAGGAGTAGTCATGACAGTTCACATGCCAAAGGCCGTGCTTAACATGAACCTCACTGCTACACAAGGCAGCTATACATTTGACCCAGTTACTAAAGTAAGTCATGAATTTTTATTTATTTAAATATTGAAGATGGCATAACTAAAGTCACCCCTATTGCAGAATACTGGAATAGTGTTCCACACCTGTCAGAGAGCTCTGTTCAGCATATGTTTATGAATTAAAAATTTACCTTTAAAATTTGCTTTTTCAAACTTAGATACACACCAGCTGTGATTTCTGACTTTGATAGTATCCTTTTCCTTCCCTTCCCTCTCTTTTCACCCTGCTCTTTCACCCACTAATATCATTCCTTAGTGGATGCAGCACTATTTTGCCAATAGTTTCAGCCATGCTATATTTTGCATGTATGTTGTGGAAACATATTTTTCTAAAGAAAATGCACTAGCCTTGAAAATGGGCAGACAGAAAAACTGGGAGCAGGAGATGAGAAAAAATTTCTCTTACAAAAGATCTGCCTATAGACACACAGGAAAATAAAGTGTCTGAAAAAACATGTGTTGGGCTCCTGATTCCTTGCCTCTGATCTGGGGTTTGAGACATAAATTTCATAAAGCTCCTGAAGCCTTTTAGTACCCAGGAGCCATTTTGCTGCAAAGCAGTTTGAGCCAAACCATTCTGCTGGCTCTAATACCCTGCTCTGAGCTTTCTGCTGCCCTTGGAATATCTCAGTCAGCAATTCATTAAAATTGTTAGGGAAAGGTCTCCAAGTAGCATTTTGTTTCAAAAACAATAGACCTTCATCTTTTTAAAAGAAAAGCACCAACAAAAAAAACTCTCTGCAGAAATAAATTTTACTGTGTTTTTATCAAGAGTTGGGATAACTAGATGAATTGAAACTGCAAAAATTTTTTAAAGCACAGAGAATTGGGGTCTTTCTGCATTTATGACTTTATGGTAAGAACAAATGAACCGCCTCGTGTGAGTGAGTAAAGGGCCTGCTTGGTTCCACATTTCTCCAATGAGTGTAGGAATCAATGGCAAACAAGTGAGCCTTGAGAAAGTTAGTCTGGCTTAGACAATCTCCTTTGGTCCAGTGCCTTACTCCTACCCTCCTCATTCTTGTGTTTGTTTCTATGGTCCCTGTGCTGGTTACTGTCTTGGTTTCATGGATCCAGCTGACCCAAACAGACATCAGGCTCAGTTATCCTTAGCAAAGGGAACAAGATGTTCTCAGTGCATAGACCCACACTGACAGGGTGAGAAAAAAGACCCCATATCTACAGGAGCCCTCTCCCAGCCAGTGAGGTAATTCTCAGGGCTCCCAGGCTACTGTTGGTACCCAGCCTGCAAACGAAAAGCTGGACACGAACTTGACCTCATAGGTTGTTTCCCAGAATGCTACTACTACTATTCTCTCCTTCCTGACAAGGTGCTAACATGGGATGTGGGCAAAATTACCCCTCAAAAGCTACCAAACCTGAAGGGTATAGTGAACCTGCAGTCTGGAGCCCCCAAGCCAGAGGAGAACCCAAGTTTGAACATCCAGTTTAAGATACAACAGCTTGCAATTTCAGGTGAGTGGGGGGGTATTACATGAATTGGTGCTGGCAGAACGAGCTGGTGTAGGAAATGAAGTGGGAAGCTGTTAATCATTTAATTGGAGGTGCAGTCTGAAGTCAGCTTCATCAAAATGATAAAGTCTGATTTACCCAAACCTGACAGTTATCCTTGATGGAAGATTTCTTTGCTGGGAATTGTGAATTCCCAATTGTTTTGCTCCAGAAAGACTGGGAGAAGTATACAGAAGAATGGATTTTTCTTTGTTGACTGGTGCATTCAACATGCAAACATATCCTTTTAGTGAAGATTGATGCATGATGATTTAGTGTGCTGCTCCTGACATGCTTTAGCCTTGTACCACTAAAGCTCTTTCTAGTGGTCATAAGAATGCATTAATTTTGAAGAATGCCCTTCTTATTCTTTCCTTCTGGAGCTCGTTAGTTTTTCATCTTTGAAACAATTTGCAAGTAAAAGCAGAATGAAGTCTATAGGGTAAGTGCAAAAGTAAATTTAAAGCAGACAAGGCCTCAGTCTGCAAACACTTAAATCATGTGAGTTGTCCCTGTGTAAAGTGCTTCTCCAAGCAAGCTTTGCAGGATTAAGGCTCTAACAATGCAAGAACTCACATTCAGAGAGGCAGAGGAGGAGAATGACTGAAGACAGTTGATGAGAGTTGGTGGTAGTAGATGTGGTACCTCTCTGGATAGGTACCAAGCTATGGTCTTTTTGGCCCCTAGACTATTTGGAGTAAACAACAGCTCCTGTGTAAGAACAGAATCCTGCAGTTTGCTCCTGAACTAGTTTAAATCTTACAAGATACAGCTGCTCCAGTGGCTGGACACCAAAGATAACAGACCTGTGAGAAAGCACAGAACAGCCTGAAGCTGTAGGTATTTAATAGCTACTGGCCTTCCTCAAGGAATAGCAGAGGCATTGCTGGTTCTTGCAATTATGACTTGGAGTGAAAAGAATTCTAAAACTTGTCCTTTGCTTCATCTCCACGATTGGAAAGGAGTGCAGTGTACAGGAGCTGTGGAAGATAGACTCGGTTGTTCCATAGTTCATCTCTTGGAAGGAGGATGTTGGCTTATGGAGTAGAAGAGAAACAAGGTGCTGCCCTGCCAAGACAGCTATGATTAGGTGACAAGAACATTCTCATCTGCCACTCCAAACCAGATGAACTTGTGAAAGAAAGGAAAACGAGCTTCCTAACCAATCCTAATGTGCTTTCAAGACAGCCAGGTTTCTATCAGACTGCTGTGATTCCTGGCATTCTGCTTTTAACTTTGTACTTGTCTCTGTCTTTTTTCAGGACTGAAAGTGAATCGCCTAGACATGTATGGAGAAAAATACAAGCCTTTTAAAGGTGTCAAATACATTACAAAAGCAGGAAAATTCCAAGTCAGGACATGAGAAGATGCTAAGAGGAAATTCCCCTTAAAAAAACTTGACTGCTTAGTGACTTATGTTGGTTAGGTGCCAATTAATTAATAGACACTGATTAGTTTGGGATCAAAGCATTTGTGCACAGCAGCTCTTAAAATGAAAGCATAGCTTAGTTTTTCTTAATATGGCTTTAAAATAAGGTACTTTTTTTCTATTACACTTTCACTCTTTTTTTACTGAATTGTTGTGCTGGTGAATAGTTTGATATGGGCAACCCACAGAATGTTGCAAGCACTACACTGCCAGTCAGATACCAAAGCCCTGAGGTCAAGCACATTCTGAAGGCCAGACAGGCCACTGGAAAAGTCTTCTGGTGGCATGTTTTGCTGCTGCAGGCACCCGCAAAGAAAGCTCAGTTCCATCCACAGCCAGCTGCAAGCTGGCATTCCACAAAGCAACATGTAATCCCTTCAGAAACAGAGAGCAGCAGTGAGAGGGGCAGGGGTCCCCCCCAGGGCCTGGGACATTGCAAGTGTCACTCCAGAAAAAGCTTCTGATGAAGTAAAAAATAATTTCTGTCTTGTTTACAAGAAATCGCCTTTCTTAAGAAGCATTTGCCTTAATCAGCTTTCATTTCTGCCAGCTGCAGATGAGCTGATAAAAATAACATCCTGCATTGAATCTGGGAGGTGATTGTTGCTTCAGTAATCCACTTTCTTTCCATTTAATCCCATCATCCCCATCATTTTTTTTAAGAATACAGTTGCAGAGAGCAAGATCTATTTTTTATGTGAAGCCTTTGCTTTGATTTAATGTTCCACTTGTTTGAAGTGGATGCCACCAGGTCTGTGCAGTGTGTACCTTTGAGCGTAGCTTTTTAGATAGCACAGTAGAAGCGTCAAGTGTATTTAATGGTTGTGTGCTTTAATGTTCTGAAATAAAGGGAACTCCACTGCAAATACGTCTCACCTTATGAAATGTTCATGCTCTTGTAAACAATTCATGGTGCTCTTCAGCAGGAGGCATCTGATACACTATTAATCAATGACTATTTGCTATATCTTTACTGAACTTGAGCACTGTGCAGCTGCTTAGAGTTTTAAAAGGCTGTTAATAGCACAATAGGGAAGGTCCCTTTCATAGTTCTTATTTTTAAATGGAGGACAGATATTTATTTATGATATTTCAAAGGCTCAACAGTCAGAGCAAAGCTGACTGAACTTCTTGTTATACACCAACAAAACCATCTCTCTAAACCAATACATACTCCAGAGTAGCTATCAGGTTCCAAACCATGCATTTGGTCAGTATTAATTAAGGATGGGATACTGGAGACCTTTTGTTTGTCTACCTGTTTGGCTTACAAATTAATGAGTAGGTTCTGGCTTTGGTTCCTACTCTTCATCTGAAGCAAAGTCACTTAATCAAAATTTCAAATACTGGGACAAAAATGATCAGTCTGGAAAGAGGAGGGGAAATACATCTGAACCCTGGCAGCAAGTCAGTAAGGAAAGAAATGGGCATACAGTCTCTATCTGTAACTTCAGTAATATCATTAGAGTAAACTTGGCCATAAACAACCATTTTGAATTTCTAAAATTACAGTAGATAAAACAGCACTATGAAGAACCAGTGTTCTGTGTTTCAGCACATGGCATCCTTCAGTTACTGTACTTGTAGAAGAAATCTTGTTTTTAGAGCTAACAGGTAATATCCCAAGCTGACATCTGAGCAGCTGGAGGTGCTCTCTGCATTAGCAGCCTGGAAATGCTGTCCCATGGCCTTTCAGAGCTGACACCTTTCCTGAGCCAGGACATACAGAAGTGTCAGAGCTCCAGTCCTGACCCCAGCACTGCCTCCCACGTGTGACTGAAGAAGTCCTGCCCACCCCAGGACCTCAGGCACCAGGGAGGCTCCCACAGCAGGGGAAAGCCCAGCTCATCACCATGACTCACTGTCAGCAAGAACCACACTCACCTTTAGGAAATCAGTCTAGGCATGCAGATGTGTTTTGTCAAGGAGGTGGCTGCAGGTGTGTGAGGCCAGAACCTTTCTTGTACATGTGCTGGTGCTCTCTGCATCTCCAAACACAAGATGCTCAACTGCAAAAGGAGGCCTGTGTTCCTGTTCTGTTTGAAAAAAATAATGTACCAGCCCTTCTCTGAAGAGCAGAGTTTAAGGAATCAGACAGAATCATTAGCAAGGAATTACACTGCAAAGTCTTGATCTCCCCTTCTCCTCATGTCCAGCTCTGGGAGTGCTGACAAAGGTGGTTGTCTGTCAGGGTCTCATCTTCTTTCAGATATGGAGAGGACTGTGAAAAGTACAAAACTCTGAATTTTACCAATTATTACTAAATACCCTGGGACTATGAGGCTGTGTTTGGTCCTACAGTACCAATAAAACATTGGTTCCAACAAGTCAGAACACTGTGTGCTGGTAGAAATTTTTAGTAAGAAAAAATGTTTATAAGATGTTCTTACAGTGATGGAGTGAAGGAAATACAACAGTGGTTTCATACTCACCACCCCTGCATTCACTTTAGGAAGTAAAATTCACAATAACAAGATGCTGGTCAGAGTAGCAGTTCTTCCCTTGACAGGACCAGGCCAACCCCATTTTAAGTTTTCACAATACAGCAGATCACTGTCAGGTCTCAGGAAATCTCCTGTTCTCTCCCACTAAACATAGCTTCCAGTAAATGCTTCAATTACTAGGTTGGACAGGCACAAAAGACAAAAAAAACTTTGTTTAATCTTCTCCTGTTTGAGAAACTTTGCACTTCCTTTCTGTTCAGAACATGTAGAAACAACTGTTCTTTTGCTTTAGCTTTTTGCTCTTCTTGTTACAGCATCATCCACTGCTGTTATCATTAACACTCAGAAGCTGATTTTTGTACAAATGCATTTTTATTGTTTTAACAGAACCAAAGAAAGGTTGAAAACATTAGACTATACAATACATTTTGGTTTATAAACAAAGTTTTATAGTGGTAAAACATTTCTAAGTGACATTCATGGTCTTGTTCAAATTTTTGCTGCACATCAGGTCTGAAGACCAGTAGTGTTCAAAAATGCAGAAATTGCATAAGGTGGTCAAGTATCTTGGCTTCTATAAATAGTTCGAGAACTTAGAGCAAACATTCTGAAGAATATCAAAGGCAACCATGATTCATAATTCTCCTGCAAACATTCCTCAAGAAACAAAAAGTGATCTTTGGCATAAACAATTATGTATTAAAGGCATTAGTAATATTGCATTAATATCATTCAAGCAACTAAACAGTGATGCTAAAATAATAATAATTAAAAAAAAAATCTCACAGAGAAGCCTGGATGGCAGGAGCAGGATGAGGGGATGTGAGGAGCATTGAAAAGCAATACAGGAAGACTATTTAGAAAATCCCTTTAAAATAATCCCTACATATTCAGTGTTATGTACTATTAAATAGAAATTACTACATTAAAATTATACTAAAGATCTGATATAAACCAACCAAATGCATCCAGGTTAAGGCTCTGGCACCCCTTCCTTCCTCTTCCTGTTGCAGGTAACTGCAAGAAGAGAGTACTAAGGAAAGATCCTAAGTACCAAATATTTCATGATACCCAGACACAAGGAGCAAATTGAAGAAGAACACACGCCTTCTCTTGCTGAGGTCAGTTTGAGACAGTTGTATTATCAACAGTTTAACTTCCCTTTTTAGATAACAGTGCAATGAAGGGGGTGGAGGGGACAAGGTCCAAGCACAGAATAACTGTGGCAGGCAGGTAGAGGACAGCTGAGTGCACTGTGTCTCTTCCTTTGAGCTGTTAAGACTGAAAAGTTTTTCCCCAAGGACACTTCTATTCAAGGTGGTTTGATCGTCCAACAATTCTCAGCAAATTAAGAGGGTATTATGAGGTCAGCGCTGATTTGGGCAAAAGTCTGCAAGTATTCCTTGCAAATGTAGAAACTCATTTTCAAACAAGTTTTCCTGTCCATTAAATGAACAGGTATGAATATATGTGTATATATATATATATGAAGGCAGATTCAACTATGGAAGGATAAAGCATCATAAGTCTGTTTTAGTAAGGGGAGGCGGTTTGAGGGGGGTTTTATTGTGGTCATTTTATTTGGAATTTTTTTTAAAGATATAGTAACACTTTGTTCAATTCACTTGAAAAAAAGATTTTGAGACTCCTAACTCCACAAGCAGTAAAAATAATGAGGTATGTGCAGCATTAGGAACCACCATTTGCTGGTAGGCACCAGCTTACCTAAAGAGGGTTTCATGCCCCTGCAGAGCTCAGGTTTCAAGAAGCTTATACATTGTTAGAAGAGCAGTGAGGCTAAAGGTACTTATAAACTGAATATCTTTATCTTTTAATTTTCACCTTGAGTGGCTGGAATAACATTAGATGGAGGGATAAGGGAAATAAGATTAATTGCATGTGCTCATTTGGTTTTCAAAAAAAAAGAGCCAGCATGTGGCATCTGGTCCTGGATATGCAGCTAAGTTAACAGAACCAGGATTTTTCAGCTCAAGACATTGCTGAATTGAGCAAGGAAAGAGTTCCATGATTTAAGGTCTCCAGCCATAAGGCTCAAGCTGTCAACAGTGTGCCACTAACAAAATCTGCAAAACCTTTCAGTACAGTACAAGAGTTCTGGAATGCCTACCTACAGGGTGACAGGAGGGGAACAGAGACAGCTCCAGTTTCTGGTAAAGTACTGTTGCCAGGCAAGAATCAAAAGCAAAAAGCATTTCAGACATGGAACTTTAATCCTCAGTTTACAACTGTTCTGCTGCCCCACCTTCCCTCTTTTAATGAAATACCCCACACCTTCCATCATTTCTGCATGGTTTTAGAATAGCCAGATAAAGTCCTGTTGAGAAGTTGAATGTTTGTGTGTCAAATGATTGTCCCTAAAAAACTGCCAAGTAACCAAGTGTCCTAAACTCTCAAGACAAGCTTATAGTGAGGTCCATGTTTTATATCATCACATGGAAGTTACTGGAACATACAGTGCATAAATGAAATGTGCTTCTGGGAGTACAGAATTCACTAAGAGAATCTTGAAAAGGAAAAAAAAAAGGAAAAAAATTAAATATAAGAACTGTCTACTGTTGGCAGCAAATTAGAGGTGTTGGATATCAAATGTGTTTCAAAGACACTTGAAATGCATTATCTTATAATTCATACCCTTAGAATGGGGCATTAGCATAAGCTAATCTTAAGCTCATGTATACAGCACCTTCTGCTGTTAATATATCTCTTGTGTTTCCAAAAAAAGGCATTTTATGTTACAGAAAACAATACTAATGTGGCAAGTATTTACTGATACCATGGGGTCTTTCTGACCCAGCGAAGAGTGAATCCAGCATCTGTTCTTATCTTAATGGATGCTGCTTCAGCTTCTCTCACAGTTTCCTTCACAGACTGCATGAGATTCTGGGCATTATGAACCAACATCTCAGTTGCCTGTCAAGAAAAAGAATTTCCAATACATCAGTAAATACCATGATTAGGACAGTAGCATGTAAACTCTTCGTGCACAAGAACTCCCAGTACAATATATTAAGTCTGCTGCCTGAAACTATGAAAATACAAGTGAAGTAACTGTCTCTGGGAACCAGCATTATCCTGACTCAAAACAAAACTTTGCCATTCCTCACTGCCTATTTGTGCAAAATCTTAATACAACCTTCATGTCTCTAAGTAGAATAACCTCCCTCAGAAGCCAAAGCTGCGAGATTTCTCCTGAAAAGATGCATTTGGAAGGTAACTGAGCTGCTGGGGACTCGAGATAATGCTGGAAAATAAACGTTTCCCCTGGAATCCACCCGAGGGCGCCCCTGCCCCTCCCAGGTCCAGTGTGCGGTGGCGAGTCCTTCCCTCCGCTTTTTACTGGGCAAAGCAGGAGATTACCAAGTTGTTTGTCACAAAATTGGAACCCGAGTAGCTTTTTGACTTGTTCCTCTATTAAACTGTAGCGTTTGAGCCAGAAACCAAGGTCCTGTACTAAATTATCCTCCCTAAACAGCTGAGGTGAGCTTCAACATCAAGTTCCTAAAACACATCTGACAGAACAGGTTGCATATTTGTCCCCATAAAAGTGATCAACAATTCCATGCTACCATCAGTCTTTACACCTCTTACCTGTTCCGACTCTTCATCACTGATATTAGTTCTGCCCAGCATGGTAGCTTTGACAGTGGAGAGAATTTTCAGCTGCGTACTGATGGTTGGGATTCGCTCACAGACCTAAGTAATAGGGATAAAAACCACTTCATATTGTGAATTGAACCAATACATTAAAATGTTTTATTTTCTTTTACTATTAGAATATGAATGAGCATAGAGGTGCTCCTACACCTTCAAGACTATCTGATAAATATTGGTAGAATATCTGAATCTTATTTTACTTGCTTCAGGAGTATTTAGGATGGAGACAACATTATTCCGTTCTTCCTTTCCTTTTAAATATCTGCTTGGTTAAGAATAGCATTTTATATATATATATTATTTTTTTTTTGCCTGACACTGAAAAACTTTAAATTGTTGCATTTCTGGTACTATTCTTTGATACAAAGGAATGAGTAAATGAAATACAAAAAAATGCTGACTTAGGACAGATCAGTATTTGTAGCACAGTATTTTTTCAAAAGTTCTTTTGACATGAAATTCTAACTTTACAGAATATATGTTCACATAAATATATACATGTATGTATGAATGTGTATATATATATTCCCATGGGATCTAAAAACACAGACCTTGACAAAACTTTACAAGCCAAGGGAAGACACCCATGATTTCCTGGCACAATTCCTGTGCTCACCCCCGCTGAGAGAGGCCCAGCAGAAGCAGCATTGAGCAGCTCCCTGGTTACCTGCAGGAGGTTGGTTCTGATGCGCTTGTCCGTGCACTGCTTGGCCACCTCCTTGGCGAGCCGGGTGACCTCGTCGGAGGCCTTGGCGATGTCCTTGGCGCACTGGATGAGGGCGCGCTTGTTGCCGCTGCCGCCTCGCACCAGGCGCGACATCTCGGCCATGAGCAGCGCCATGCGCTTCGCCGCCGCGATGATGTCGTTGCCCTGCACGGAATGACACGGTCACTGCTCCTGCCAGCACGGCTCTGCTCAGCAGAAACACTCAAAGAGGTTAAGGATGGAAGAACCACTTGTGAACACAGAAGGGGTTTCTTCAAGGAACAGGGAAGATCTCTACTAACAACTCATTTCTGACATTTTTTTTTAACGCTCAGAGAAAAAAGCTTACTTCAAAACTGAAAAAGAAGTTGTAAAGTGTTAGTTTGTCCATGGAATGAGTTACTGCTCTGATGACTAGATTTTAGGATAAAGCATGTTATTAGCATTTGAAACTCCAGATTTTCCCCCAAAAAAGACTTCTTATAAAGTTAAAAAAAATGTGCTAAACAACCTGTTAAACCAGTTGTTGTCATAACAGTTGAGCATGGGATTTTCAGTGGCATCTGAAACTGAAGTTGGTAAAGCAACAGCTATGCTGCTAATAATGCCAAAGGATAAATGGAAGAGAATCCAACACATATAACTTTTGTCACCAGTAATGTGGAAGTGAGATGCAACTTTTACTTTTTTTAAAATTATTCCTTGAAAATAAATCTTCTTTGATACAATCTCTCTGTTTAAAATAAAGCCTCCAGGAGAGAAGAACATCGATTATCAAAAGATAATCCAGTCATACTTCTTATATTAAAATCAAGATTTCTTGTACATCAAAATTTACAGTCACAGCAATTCATCTGAGAAATATTTGATATGTGAATTAATTGCGACCAAGGCAAACCCATTCCTTATACACTGTTCCAAAGAGAAACCTAGTGCAAGGGAAAACAGACCTAACTGATTGATTGTTAGTAGTCTGTCAGTACATTTAGTGTATTTATCTTATTCCCTTTCATAGAAACTTGTTAGTCACAAGAGAACTATTTGGTGCTATGAAGCATTCCTACTGTGTGGATGAAATAGCAGCAGAGTGAGTTTAAGTATTAGTACACCATTCCCCTGGAATAATCCCACAGATAATGACCAATGAAGTTCAGAGCAAGGAGTACAAAGTGAGAACCCAGCTAAACCAAGGTATCCTGTACCCTGTGCACACACTTCTGTGACTCACTATGAGCAAGTTCAAGATGATATCCCAGGCATTTTACACATACAGTGACCCAAACAGCTGAACTATTCGTTACCGTGGCCTATTAGCTAAACAGTTTGCTACTATAACCAGTTAGGATATAAATGACATAACACAAAGTTTTTCCATGTTTTCACGTAGAAGGATCAGTGTCTAACAAGTTATCCAAGCACCAGAATCTGAAAAGGACAAGAACATTTTTAAAGCCCTTTTGATTAAAATGGTTTAGTATAACTATCTATGTAAGTATACACACACACATACATATGCACACTCCCCTATAACTTTTGTTTGTTATGGGACACCAACCTTATTTTTTTGCAGCATGCTATGAAAAGTGCCCAGTCTTGCAAACATTTGTGCTTAGACAGAAGACAGACTACTTGTGAATGTCTGAACCTCGTTAGATTTCCACTGGTTTCATATAGACAGGATCTCAATTCAACAGCTAACAGCATTCAGTGCAGCTTCTTCAGAAAAGAATTCTCTCAAGACCAGCATTTGCAATACAGCCCAGTGCAAGCCAGCAGTCAGGCAGTCTCTTCCACAAACACTGCCATACAAAGCCATTCCTTGTTGGAAGGGATGTTAATTGGCGGCATCAATTGAGGCCAAGCACAATAGACACCTTAAATGACTTCTTGAATTCTGTAACTCTGCTGTATCCGGAAGTCATTAGGAAACCATTAACCACGGCTTCCCAGGTAGCCCACGTGAATGGAAAAAGGAACCAAAGGGGAGGAAGACAATCCCTATTAAAATTTGAAAACTGCCATAACAAAGAAGACCAGGCAGATGCAAAGAGAGAGGAAGTCTTTGAATATTAATAAGTGACCCCAATCAAGCTTCAATCCGGCACTGACAAACAGATCTAGCAAACTTGTGAAGCCACTCTCAGTCCTTAAAATGAAGTGCAGACACACTTATTCATTCAGGATGGCGGGGCCCAGCAGGGATCAGGAGTGATGCAAATGTGTCAGCGTTCCAAGTGGCCGGATGCACGCGGATCAGTCCCGGGACTCAGGAGTACCTTACTAGACCACTTGGTTGCTTCCCGGTGTAGAGACTGAGCAGCAGCCAGAATGGGCTGGTTAACGGGCTGATTGGTTGGCATTAACAGCAGCTCAGGCTCGTAATCATCTTCAATGTCATAGGGGAGAGTGAATTCAACATCTGCATCATCCTCCTCATCTACATCTACACCAGCCTCAGCCGCTTCATTAATCACAGTCACATCAGGCTTTGCAGGTGGCAGCAAGGGTGGAGAAACAGGGGACAGTTAGTACAAGAAGCAGAATTTGGTAGAAGAGCACAAACTGAGCAGTTTTAGTGACCAAAACATCCTCTTGGCCTCTCAGGATCTGACAAGGCAGCTAGGATCAGGTCAAGGGAAGGAGGGGAAGGAATAAAAAATTAGAAGGAAACCAACAGTTCACCTGTGAACCAAAGTTACCAAAAATATTAAAAAGTTACAATTCAGATATGCAGCAACATTTTCCATCTGAGCATTCAGCTTCTGTAGACAGAGGCTGACCCACAGAACAACATTTTACTGGCAGGTCAACAGTGAAATGAATGGCTTTTCTGTCTCAATGGAAGCTGTTCTGACTGCACAGGAGCAGGCACAGCAGCAGATGACTGTGGTATTTGCGCAGATACAAAGTTTTGTATGGAAGCCCATTCATATGTGTGATAAGAGCAGATACCAGCAGAAAAGCCACTGACATTGCTTGCTGTAGAGTAAAAAAAGGAGATGGGATGGAAGACACTGTAGAAGCAAATACTGAGGTACCACACAGAACATGTAAAAGAGCAATGCAGGGTTCGAAATAGAAGAGGTGATGTTGAATGCCATGAATACTGTGAATATGACATATGACAGTTCTTAAAGAAGACTGAAATGGAATTAATTAAAAAAAGAGGATTATGAAGCATATGATACTATTTTGCCACAGTATGTTGTATCCATTACCTTCAAAAAGAAAAAAAAGAAAGGGGGTTCAAGTGAATTACATTAGAGATGTTCTCAAGGAAGAGGTGAGAGTTATAACAATATAAGCATTAATAAGACAGCAATATTTCAATACAAAAGTAGTCTACAAGTTAACTGTATTTCTTCAACTAAAGCCAAGTGTGATAAAAGTAAAGGTACCCTTACCAAAAACTGTGCATTTGCAAATGTGTTTTGCTTAAGATACAGTTATAGGGAAAAAAAAAGTCTTTGTCAACAACAAGATACAGGAATTTTGGATTGTGATTTGTTGATTTGTAAGGCCAAATCAACTTGCCTTCAAAGGCAGCTTTTATATAAGTCTTAATCTAATAAGTATCCAAATCGAAATTGTAATTTAAAAGTATCCAAATATCCCTCATTTTCTGATTTATCCAAATGAGGAGGGAGCCAGGGAAATTAAAGCAGTAGACATTGTTCAGCTGGTGTTCCATGAGAAAAATGGAGCACATGAAAACTCAGAATCCACTCAGTGAAGAGCAGCTTTTGTAAAGAAGAAAAAAAAAACAGATTTTCATTCTTAGAAGAATGAACAATGTTATCAACATATTTTAAAGCTTAAGTACTTGTTCACCCACCCCTTCCACTTTACTACAGGTAAAATGCCAGTAGACTGTGATCAGCAAAAAGGCAAAAGACAGCTGACACACAGTCTGTTGGGACTTCATATAAGCAAGACCTTATAGTTCTGTTTTTCCAGGGCTAGCCCATATTCCTCAGTAGCACTGTCCATCAATCCCTCTTCCAACCAATCAAGTGAGTTCAGAGACTACAGAAGTGTTTTTAAAACTTCTTCCCCCAAAACAGACTGTGAGAATAACTGAGCTCCTATTGCTAAAATGATACTGCTTAAAAAGAATTAGAAGGACAATTGGCAGGTGGTTTGTTAGTCTCAAATGAAAGCAATGAATACAGTGTTTTATAATCTTAAGTCACTGAGCTTGAAGATCTTTCAAAATCAGCAAGGAGTTTTAAGGTCTGCTGCTTGGCTCTGCACTATTTAATGTAGAATGCATATAGTATATATGCATATATATAGTATATATGGTAAAAGCATTTTGTTACCTACTCTGTATTGTTAAATTCAGGGATTCCAACAGGGATCAGTTCTGGGATTCCAACATCAAAACACTTTTAGGAAACTGAAATTAAAGCTTTTAGCCTCAAAATTACCTTCTGAGATCACTAATACATTCCAGTACTGTCTCTTTAGTAATATAAAAAAGTGCTTGGTATATCTAGAAGTATGGGGAAAATAGAGCTTTGGATTTTGGATAAGAGACACCCAAAGAGATTTGCAGAAACTTTTTTAATTTTATCTGTGCTTCCAAAACAGATGTCCCTTTAGCCCAAAGCACTAAAGTTAAATTTGAATAGCTTACAGAATCATCTCCTTACTCACCATCCAATTTAGTGCAGAAAAAGGGAGAGATTAAAATAGCCAAATTCTGTCCCTTAAACTTACACTTGCAGAAGCCTAAACATCTGAAGTGCTTTCTCAGCACTCAGCTTCTGCCAGAGAAAAAATGTAGCTCTTGGGGAAAGGAGGGAGAAAAGCAAAGCAAAACAAAGTGATATTAGCATTTATGAGACCAGCAAATTCACTCTTCTTCATAGCACTGAAATGGGAAGGAAATTCAGGTTTTCAGCCTTAACAGGAAAACGTGACTCACTCCAAAAAAAGAATGAGACCAGGCTACCAATATGTGGTCATTTTCCCCATCATAAATGCATCTGATTAACAGCAAAGTACCTTGCAGCTTCCTCCAGAATTAAGACAAACCAGTTCATGATTTCTGCAGCTGGCATCTGCAAAGTCCCTATGGACTTTTGCACACAGACTTTTCAAAGTCAATTAAATATAGCAATCAGCTTGTCAGCCTGCACAAGCATGAGTATTAGTGACTCTCTAGGCAATACCAGCACCAAGAATCACAAGCAGCTTGGCATACAGAGCATATTTGTGTTCCCAGGACTATGGTAATAAAGCAGTCTAGCAATCCTAAGTATTGCCTGACTGACCCTTGTTCACTCTGATCTTGAAAGGGTTTCTAATTCCTCCTACACCAGTGTTTTTACTATTTAGTCTGTGAAAGACACTGTCTTAAGATGAGACACACTGATCCTGAAAACAAAAAGAGAATCCTTTTAGCACAAAACACTTAGAACAATTTCCTACCTTGCTGGACCATTTCCGGGCTTCATCATGCAACTGCCTTGCAGCCATCATCATGGGCTGATTGATTGCTTCTCCTGCCTTTTGCTCTGGGAACTCTTCATCCTTTTCTTCAGGTGGTGGTGGCCTGGGCGGGGGAACCTCCCCCTCTGGCAGTGGTGGTTTTGGAGGAGCGAGCTCATCAGTCAGCTGAGGGAGGCAAACATCTTATTGAGAGCAATGAAACAGAGCAAAGACTGAGCAAACAATGGTGTCATGGCAGGACACGACTGCATGACCTCAGGTCTTTTTCCAAGTGCTTCCTCTTAAAGAAAATACCATGTCTTAAACTTTCCTTTGAATGCTGGATTGATATTTTTTAGACTTGAGGCTACTTGTATGCATGGCTGACCAGACAATACCTTTTATTTCTAAGGAAGAATAATATACTTAAGTAATTTAATGTAATCCACACATCAATGACAATTGTCTATTTTATTACCAACTACCTACACTTACATGAAGGTGCTCAAGGTCAGGAGGAGGAGGAGGAAAATCTGGTTCCTGAGGCTGGAAGGCTTCTCTGACTTTGGCCACAGCTCCCAGAATTTTGTATCCAGAATCCAAGAAACTCTTCTGCAAACCTGAACAAAAATTCCAATACCAGTTTAATACCAATTTAATAGAACTTGGTAATACTTAGAACACTACCCCCAAAAATTACTTCTCCAATGTACTGTGCCAAGTACACTTACATATGTATTTAGAAACTACCAAATTGTTTACAGCAGACTTGCATGCTTGAAATGTTAGTGTCACATGCAATATGCATACAATAAAGCCTTGGCTGAATAATAATCACTATCAAGAGCCAAAGTAATTCCCTGAACAACTTTTAGAATCAAAAAAACTACATAGTATTTTCTGCTATAAAGTAGTATTACTTAAAACTAGCAACAAATGCTTCTAATTAAGAACATGAAATCGCACAACATATTAGAATGCTGAATCCTTTTCCCCTTGAATATGCCAAAGGCCTTTGATTGCATTTTAGAACAGCAGGATGCAGCAGTTAATGGTGTGAGCTTGATTTCATCATTCCGAGATGTAGCTGTACACCATATTTACATAAAAGGAGATACACAGCTGTATAAAAAAAATGAGCACTACTTCACATCATCTCCAGTCAATAAAAAGCCCATTTTAAATTAGCTGACAACCCTTACCAGGATCAGAAATGTTGCCTGCCACAGCTTTAGCATCCATTACCATGGGTGATATAGTTTTGCTCAGCTCATCAGAGGCTGCTTTAACAGCCTCCCGAAATTTGGGGTCTTCGGAATTTTCCACCTCCCGCTTTGCGACCAGCAGGATGCGGTTTGCTCGCCTGGCAATGCTGGTGGCACCAGCTACCAGCATCTGAGGCTGCATGTTGGCCATTGCAACTTTACATTTGTCCAGGTCCTTCTTAATGGCCTCTTCTGATGCATCCAACAGAGATTTAGTATCAATGGCTTCATCCACCAACCCTAGAATAAGAGTTCAATACATTAATATTCTAATGTATTCATCTGTGGAAAGGGATATTTGGTACTCCAGAGATAGTTCAAAACCAGAAAAGTATTTTAACACTGGGGTCAGGGGAGGAGTAGAAGAGGGCATGGAAATCAGACCAAAGTACTACTGCAGTTTAACTCGTGATTCTGTTGTACCTCTGTGACAGTTACCATGGTAAGCTTGGTAATGACATCCCAAGCTCTTACTCCTCTACCATGGAATGTTGTTTCAGTCAAGAATTGTCTTAAACAGAATATGCAGCAGAGATTCTTTCTTCACACCAAATTTCTTTAAGCATATTCAGTACTTTTTGTACTCTCCTATTCATTCCAAAGGAAATATCCCTCTTGCTGTGCTTTTTACACAGGGGTGATTCATAGTGACAGTGAGATTTAAAATACCAAGGATTTAATTACTGAGATGAAGGAGGAGATAGTACAGTCAGCTGTTCAGCAGGTCAGTGCGAAGGATCTACACTTGGGAAGGACTGAAACATTTCAGTACCTCAGCAGGAGCAGTAGCTTTGTCTTATTCTCTGTATTCATTGAGCTGTTACAATATTTTCAACATATTTCCTTTCCTTCACTTCATTATCTGTCCTATTTCAACATGCCAAGATTATACAGAAGAAAACCTCAAGTTGTCACAGTGATATACTGCTAGAGTAGCAACTGCAATAAAAAATGATGGTATTCTGATTTTCCCAAAAAAGAACTAAAGCAGAATTCGCTCCTCTCCAGCTCAGTATCAGCAGATAAGAAGCCAGCTATTTTGTATATTCTGTAACATACACATATTCCTGGGGTGAGAGAGCACATTCCCACTTCTCTTAATTTATTTTTAACCAATCATTATTCTTTGCATGTTTCATCAATCCAAACAGCATGGAGAAAAATCTATACAAGCTAGTTAGCCACAGGTAGGATCTTCAACAAAAATTCCTACTTTACCTGTCATTTTCTCTACATTATCAATCCACTGGTTTTTCATGGTCTCAAAATGTTCATAAGCAGCTTGATTTCCAGGATTTCTCAAGAGGATACGAGCTGCTGATACTACCTGTAAACAGAAGACATTTTTAATTATCAGTACACATCAACATTATGCACATTCTTGAAAATGCTCTTGTTTTTCAGGACTAGATGTGTAGCTCCACATTTGAAAACCTAGTTCATTAATTCTAGTATCTAGCTCCTTGAAGATCTACCATACTTTGAAATTAGCTGACATAAATACTTTTTTCTGCAACTTCAATTATGTACTAATTTCTTATAAACAACTCTTGAAAACACTAAAGTACAATACTTATTACACTACCAACATTTAGATAGAAATTTATTTTGGAATAAAAAAGGAGCATCTTTCCCCTTACATATTTTACTAAGCCTCAAAATCATTTGGTTTCAAGTCTAAGTCACAGACACTTCTGTCCAAGCGTTGAAAAATAAAATGTGTCATTTGATCTTTTGTTCTACTTTTAGTATCATGTATAGAAATATTTGCCATTCCCCTTTTAAGAGCATCAGCACTATGTTCTTTGTTGGTATTAACAAGCATCAATCAACAACATTCTCTTTGAGAACAGAAGCATAAGGAAAATTCCCCAGAAGTCATCCCCAGTCCTTTTAACAACCCTGCAAACCCACCTGTGGGGTGAGTTCCCTTGCTGATTTCACTGTTGCCTGAATGCCCTCCACAGTAGTTTTATTGGCAGTTCCAACTGCAGCTGCTTTTTCTGCTGTAGCTCCCAGTTTAGCAGCATGGTTTTCAAAGTTTGCTGCTCTTTCATCAAATACCTAGTTGTCAAAAGAGAAAAAAACATTTAAAAAAGCCCTAACCTCCTTATCAGAACAAACAATTGCTTCAAAGTGTCAGAAATACCTTCGTAACATCCCCACTTAACTCATCCTGAGAGGATGCAAAAGGACACAAAAGCTTTGAAGGCATTTGGTTTTTTTAATCTTTACATTACCAGACTTTCTTCTTTACTAACTCAATGGGACAACTAAGGAGATGGCTATGCACTTTATAGCTTCAAGGTAGGAAGTTCAGTAATTCCCGATGACTACTGCTGCAAGAAATACTCTATTAAAACTATTTTAGCTCAGAGATTCACCTTCAAACCCATAATACAAAAGTAACTATATTTAAAAGATAAATAAGGGGGTTTACACTAAAAATTGACATTGGAAAAAAACTGCCTCCTTTTACAGTGCTTAGATATTCAAGAAAGAGTAGTTGGACAAAAAGCTATCCTGCCACAAAGCTGAATTCTCCAAGGCCTTGGGAATTATTTTGATCATGTAGCCAAAAGCCAGAATAGCCAAATAGAACTGCCAGACACTGCATTTTAGGTACTTCATGTGCAGCCAGTGGCTTTCAAGTACAGGAAACAATATCCAGCAAGAGAACAGGTTTAGTCTGTTGATTAATTCTGGCATGAATTTGACTATTGTAATCAGCTTATGTAATGCTGGGATATAAAAATCCACCAACTAGTGTGTTAGGGATTTTTGCACAAAAATTTTTCAATGTGATACCAGCAACATGGGGAAACATTTTTGCCATTTATGAAGTCAGGGACAACACTGTTTCCTGGGTTATACAACTCACAGTCTCCAGGAGTCTGGAGAGGTTTGCACAGTAATCTTTATGTTGTCAGAATTATTAAGCATGTACCACAAACTTGAGAAAAATTACCAATTCATTTTTCAGAGCACTGATTTATTTTTCAAAATAACAATTCAGGTAAAATTAAACAATAACTGAAGCTTTATATGGAAAGAAAAGACCACCTGGGTATACTTGCCTCATCTCTGTTGGGAGCATCAGAGGGAGCAGTGGCTGCTACAGCTAACAATTTAATAGGAGTTGTGGTGTCACTAAAAACATCAGAAACTTCCTGGGTCATTGCTTCTTGCATTCGTGCTTTAAGATCCTTAAAAAAAGTGGAAAATTATTAGCATATGATAGAGGGATATTAAGTTGTAAAGGTTCAAATCCCATAAAACCTTCTCTTGCAAAAAAATGCCTGTTCCAATGGCAGATATTAAGATAAAATTACCTTAGAAGTATGACCAATTAATCACCTTTTACATAATTTGAAATATACACAGCTTACATACCACTCCTTGAAGCAGTCTACATTAAACTCTACACCTACATTTCACACCCTACATTAAACTCTTCTTGATCAGGCCTAATCTCAAGCCTAGTCCTCCTCCCAGCCTTCATAGTCAAAGCCCCCCTGTAGAGCCTACACCTATGACTGCCTAAAGCCCACATAGCAGCCCCCGTTGCCGGCTCCATGCTGCTGGCAGCCCTGCTCCTAAAACTTGGAGGCCATGGTATTATACGAATCACAGTCCTATGAATGAACAGCATTATTTGAGACCTTGCCCCTCAAATCTGCAATGCTGGCATACTCTTTTTTTTTAAGACAGACTTAAATTTTCCTTCTAAACTGTTCATGTGAAATTAACCCCCATGGCACAATAACAAGCCCTTTCTAGAAAGTCTGCTTTAGCCACCCAGCTAAAGCAGCAGGTCTGTAGCTGCACTGTTGTTTCTATGGAGGCCTCACGCACACAGGGCTGGCAGAGGAGCCAGGGGTTTCAGCGCCTGCCTGCCCAGAGCAGGTCCTTACCTTGAGCGAGTCCTGGAGCTGAGCAGCAATGGCCCTGGCCTGCGGGGACTCGCCCTCCCCGCGGGCAGCCAGCTCGGCCAGCTGGGCCGAGAGCTGCTCCACGCGGTCACACTTGGCCAGCAGCTCCTGCCGGTACGGGCCCATCATGACGTTGGCCAAGCGCCGGCCTTCGGCAACCAGCCCCCGGATGGCTGCCTGGCCTGCAGGGGACAGGGGACAGGGCAGTGACACGCAGGGGGACAAACACCAGAGCCACCAGCAAGCACCGCAAGCCTACGTGCACACATCACAACTCCTGCGTTTTTAACAACACTCCCCTAGGCGGTAGAGAAGATCTTGCACGGTTTATCACTGAATAATTACAGTTCAAAACCACAGAGGAATTCAACTGTCTCCAGTTTTTTTTTGCTTAATTCAGCAACTCTGGCTAGAGATACATCCTTTTTAATTAGAGTGGTCTGACAAAAAATAACCATGGCAGCTGTCAGGTATTTCCACATAACTAATCTGTTGAATCCAATGGAGCACTTACAAATTTCAAATACTGCAATTCATCCCCTCAATAGAAGATGAGCAGCAAGAGGGAAAGAAAAGACAATTAGAAACACAACTTAAAAAGCCAAATGCCCTCTCCCAGAATTCCAGAAGCCATAAGTAAGAAGTGTCAAGTAGTCTGGATTGCAAGGGACAGTGGGGGTAGGGAACACCTTACAAAGCCTCCACAGTGTGTCGAAAGCTTTTCCATAAAAAAATTATTTTTAGCATGGGTAATTTCCTTCATTCACTTACAGATACTTCCTGCTCATTCACAAGAATGTAATTCTCTGTTCTTTCAATAATACAATAGCAGTATTCTTTTAAAAGAACTCATCATGTATTAACTCCAAAGACCTACTGAAGAATAATTTTAAACTAATGCTAACCCATAAGTAATCCAAGTTTGTGATCAAGCTTTAAATTACCTAGGAACTTGTGACAGCATCAGACTATCCAAGACTCACTCAGCACTGCTGGCATCTTTCATATTCTTAATTTACTTTTCTTATGAGTATCCTGCCAAGTGCCAGCAACTCCTGAACCAGAGTTATATGCTCATCGAGAGTAAAATGAGATTATCAGATCCCCTTTCTCTTTAATTGTTAGCATTCTCCTCAGATAACCCAGAAACCATACAAGAAGTGATACTTCTAGGTCAGGTTTATGAGTGTTTTTCTCTTCTCAGAAGGACTTAATTACTCAATTTGCAGGAGTAGGTATAAATTCAAATTTGAGATACAATATTTGCATAATAAGGAAAGCAAGGAGCAGTCCTATTTTTGTTTTCTCTACAGCACGTGTTCTTCCATTCTTTAGGAAAGAACACAAAGAGAATCACGGGCCAGCATAATTGCAGTCAGGACTTAGCTCTAACTCTAAGTCTCCACACCAGTGAAGATTCAATGCATCCTCAGCATCTCAGGAGCAGTAGTTTCCACCACAAAAAGTGGTGATGGGTTTGATTCTAAACCTGGGGGGGGGAAATCATAGAGGAAACACTTACCTACTCCCCTATCAGCAACGGTGGGATTGTCTATCCACCTCTGAGCTTGTTCAATCTTGCCCTCCAAATGGACAGCTGCTTTAACTGGCCTTGTATTTGCTACAGCCCTGTTTGTTTTGGACTGTAAATTCTGAAGTGATGTAGCTATTTGCTTAGCCAAAGCACGGGCCTCAGGAGAGTCACCTTTCCCACTAAGGATTTAAAAATAAAAAAAAAAACAGTGTAGTCATAGAAAGATCATTTACAGATGATCTTAAGTTCAGCAAGAAGACACACAAAAAGATCTCAGTATTTTTAAATAAAGTTGAATTTGACCCTTGGGTTGAGACTCTGAGGAGCAATTCTCTGCTGTGGTACCTGGACATTACGTATGTTGAGCACAGCACTGAGGTGGGGGAAGGCATAGACTGGCCTTGCCAATACTGGTGTAAGAATTGATTTCCCATTTCCATGGCTGTCTTATGAGCAACTGCAATCATGCCATACAGATTACAAGCAGAAGAGTAAGCAGCCACAGAGCAAAGGCTATATACAAACCTGACAAAAGGTAGCACATTAAGACCTACAGCAGCTAAAGTTCAATAAAAATTTGATTAAAGCATCTAACTAATGAAGCAAGAAAAACATCTATTGTTATATTGCAACCAGCCTTAGGTGAAGATGACAATTTGTACAATAACAGTTTCTTTCTCCTCTTCCATTCTCTAGCAGCCTCTTTGCAAAACTGATACAGAAATAGAATTTCTGAAAGGCTTATCTTTTGTACAGTTTGCAGTTACAGCTTAGAACACTGACCATGATGGAAGTGGTAGATATTCCACTTTGATATTTAGTAAAGTGCTTAGCAAAAACCAGTCATGACACCCATCTGCATAAACAAACTTAGATTTCCCTTTACCTTGTTGTTTCAACAGTACAAACAAGCTCACTTTTGGCTTCAGTTTCCTTCTCAAATATTCCATAGGCAATAGAAAGAAAATACTTCCATGTAATACATGTCTGGTTACCTTTTTCTTAAGGAAGCCAGTGCAAGCTAGGCTTTGAGATAGAAATCACTAGGCTGAGTAACTTAAAAGGGTTTATTTTAATGATCAATATTCTGATCTTGCTCAGCATTAGGAATGCACAGGAAAGTCATTCAAAGAAATAAATCAATGGTGATGAAACAAACACTTACTGTCGTCGCAGATCTGACAGCTTGGCTGTCAAAGCAGATATCTCCCCCAAGGAACGAAGGATGTCATCTCTCTCTTTAGGCTCCTCACACATTTCTGCAACTTTCCTTGCCTCAGCCATAATTCCCCGAATATGCTCCTCCCCTTCACTGCCCCCATTAGGATCTGCAAGCCAATTCTTAACAGAAAGAATGGTGTTCAAGTGAAGACAAAAAGTAATGTTTATTCTATACATGCTTTTATAGGGAAAGAAAATACCAATAGAGCTTTCAAAACTTTATTCTACTGCCTCATAGTTTTTCTGTTTTGAAAAAAAAGTCAAACTAGATTAAATCTACCCAAAGATTTTACATTCTCTCTCTCCCCTCAATATTTGCCAACAATAATTTAGAAGTAAAATTGAATCACTGTCTTTAGAAACTGATGATGTGACTTTCAGAAAAAAATGAAAACATGCTCTTGAGCCCAGGGTGGTACACAGAGCTCTTCCTATAAAGTCCCATTACCATTTCATTTGATGCATATATAATATTAATGTATCTTTATCTATTGATAATAGACACATATAACATTTAAATAAGGTATATCATTTCATGATAATCATAATCATCACTGGGTAAGAGACTGACCATTGAGAGATATTAAGAGTAACAAAAATAAAGGATCAATTGAAAGAAAATGTAGTTTCATTAACATAATTTCTTTTCTGTCATTAACATACAGTTCTAAATCCTGAACTCCACTCCCAAAACAGAGGCCAAAGAAAGGGCTCTGGTTTGATCCACAAATAAGTCTGTTCAATCTAAACCTCTTCTATTCTTTTGTTTAATAAGATTCATTTATATGCAAATTTAGGGTATTCCATAATTTTAATTTAATAACCTTGAAATTTTTAGCAATGCCAAGTAAGTTACCAAAAAAGATCAACTGAAGCAAAATTCACCGTATGCTGTAAATCACTGAATTTAAGATTTTTCTTTGTTAAAGCAAGTATCCCCTCTATGTTCTTCCTGTCAAGTAACTGTGTTTTGTTTGGAAACAACTACAGTAGTTCAGTATAACAGCTGTGAGAGTGGCAATGTTCTGAAGGATTTACTAATCACTGGTGGTACCTGAGCAGCATCAATCTTCTTAGCAATTGCCTGCTTGGAGTTGGTCATGGCCTCCAGCTTGCGGGCTGCGTTCTCCACCTTGGCAGTGAGCAGGTCCAGCCCCTGGGACACCTGCTGGGCTTTCTGCATGGCCATGGGTGTGGCACCCTGTCCTCTGCCCGAGACAAAAAGAGCACCACAGGTTCAGCTCAGGACTGACTAAAGCTATTTTCTAGTCAAGGAGCAACAAAACCTGTTTACGCTTATTCCCAGCATTTATTGCAAGAGATATAGAACTTAATCAGATTTGGTTTCCTCCTTAAGGAAACAAAAAATAAGTGAGGAACAGAAGTAGAGATAAAAACTAAGAACATATTTTTCTCTATTCCAGAATGTGACCTTTAGCAGTCTCAGAGGAATAAACATTTTTTAAGAGTCAAAAAGTAAAGCTGTTTAAGGATACAGTTCCATTAAAGTACTCAGGACAAGGCCCCTTTTCTCTCATTTACAGACTGTTGCAGAGAGTCAAAATCTGCAGGAGTTAAAGTCTTCCTACATCTAAGTGATGACAGCAAGTAAATTAAAAAAATAAATATGAAAATGTCTTAGCTGCCTCAATCATGTGACATGCAAAGTTCAATAGAATTTGCCAGTGAAGGATAGATCACATGTGGTAGTTGTTGTTTAACATCCCAAAAAACACCTGAAAAGTAGAATATCCATGTATCTTACAGTAATTGGAGTATATCCTCTTTGGAGAACAGACTTAAGAGGAGAGTTTAAAATTTCCTTTCTGCCTAATTTGGAGGAAAGTTACGTGTTAGCAAGCAAAGTCAGAATCATCTACTTGAGCAATTCTAATCATCATATTATGTAATTAACATTTCTCCCATTAAAACATATTCTCATCAGAAAAGAAGAAATTGAAGTAAAAAAGGCAAAATACAGTTCTGGCCTGCTTTTTTACAGGTTAGGAAGTGACAACTGCAGAGAAAACATTTCCATAGCACTTGGGAAGCGCCCAGCCCCAGCAGAGCTTTACCTGGCCCGGAGGTCAGCCACCTGATCTGTCATCTGCCCCAGGGTTTTGCACGTGCCCAGGATCTCTCTGCGCTCTTTGCCTGCACACAGCTCTCCTGCTTTGCCAGCTTCATCAAGGATCTGCCTTATGGCCTGCTCACCAGCATCCCCTGAGGCACAGGGTCAGTCAGTACAGCAAACAAGACATTCTGTGACATGTATGAGAAAACTCCCGATATCACCATGTCACGTGAACTGCATTAGGTTCAGCTGGGAAAGCACATTTACCAAAAAGGGAGATATACACCAAAAAACAACAATTCACATCCAACTTTTACAACTGTATTAGTTTGGCTTTGATTTCAGAGGAAGTCCATTTAATAAGGTCTTTTGACATCCAAATGGAACAGGCCTCTATTGAGTTTTATTTACTTGAAAGACACAAAGGTAAACAAACCCCTTATATAAGTAAAGGTGATTGCAATTAGGCATATTTATGGCAGATACTCATACTAAAAAATTTATGTCAAGACTGAAAGAAAAACACTTAAAGAGATTCTGTTAGGGAAATCTCAAGTTATGAAAATTTGAAAATACAAAAGAAGGGATTTTAAATATTAGCCATGGCTACAATTAAGTACTGTTCAATTCCTAACTTTTTGGGTTTACTGCTGGAATGCAAATTAAGAACATGTATGTTCCACAGAATACATATATTTTAGACAATTTAGAAGAAGCAAAGCCTTCTAGGTCATTAGACACAACTTGTTAAATTCCCAGTATCTAAAGAAAGGAATAAATACAGGCACCTTCAGAATGATCCACTATGTAAGGGTTATTAATGCTTAAAGACAAATTTGTCTTAAACAACAGAAATAATGAGACCTTCAAAAATCAAAATACTTTATGCTGTTGTTTGTGTTTAAATATTACCTGGAGGTGCATTTGGATCTCTCAGCCAACCTTTTGCCTGATTCATCTTTGAATCTATTAAGGCTAAAGCTCTTTTCATGGCTTCAGTGTCCTTTACAAAAGAGAAACCAGCAAAATGATACTCAAAACAAAAATATCAAAGCACAAATAATCATTGCAACCAAAGCTGACAAAGGTTCTATAAAGCAGAGTCTACTTATAAAAACCCATTCGTATAAGCAGCTCAAAACCCATTTTCAAACTAGCAGGTCAAAATTGCTTCTTTCCAGTTAGAACAGACATTTTCATTTCACTCAAAATGCAAAATTATGCATGCAATTTTAGTGGTTTTTCTATTTCTTTATTCACTAGTGCTTTAATTTCCAAAGTAGGAGCTCTAATAAGCACACATCTTGGCGTTAGTTCCATTTTACATCAGGGCACATAGAAGAGTTGTGATGTAATTGGAGTATCAATATCTGGTAATTGGCCAGTGAATCTTACTACTTACTTCACATAAGAGGCTGCACATCTGCATTTCTCACTTGCTCTACTGCTTAAAGTCAAACAGTTACTGTTTACAGAAAAGTAAGACTACCAGCTAATTTCTGAAAGTCTCAGATATAGAGCTGAATGTCCTTGGACATAGACACATGTATTTACAGGTGATTGTTTAAAACTCTGAACCCCTCTGCCAGGATCATCAAAGAAGCTGTTTCCTTCACTATTATGCCACTACTATCCAACACCGCAGGCTGCAGAGGAAACAACCTCCCAGTTATGATTTCTATTCACAGTCTGCACATTGTTCATGTGCCATCTCTCCACTAGAGGCCACAAGTTTTCCATCTTACACAAATGGAAGGACAATGAAAACAGTAACATGTACCTAAGTAAGAAGTTGCGGAAAAGACAAAATAGCTTTTTACCACACATATCATAGAAGTGATTTGAAATGCATCTAAGATCCCATGAATGGTATAGAGATGACAAAAAGAAGCCTGGCTCTCATATAGCATCTGAATCAGACTGCCCATGTCCAATGCTTTTGAAGAGAAGCCTACTACCATCAGTGATCAGTATCTTGCTATAGCATGTGCTACCTTGACAACACTAAAGAAATGCCACATTTTGTGGAGTTGTTCATTCTGCATGCTTAGTCTCAAACATACAACACTAATACTCTGGCATTTTTATTCAGGCATATTAGTCTGTCAGCTATTCATAAGGTGCTATAATATAATTCAGCAAGCAATTTTGTAAAATGTCATGCAATGCAGCTGAATATTTTTAAAGGCTCTTCAATCACAGCCTGAGAGAGAGCACCAAAAGCAGAATTATTTTCACCTAGATGACTGGGTCTCAAATCTAGAAACTGGCTCTCCAAACTGAGTTTGGACCTGTTTGAAAAACCTTCCAAAAGGTCGGATATGCAGCTAGGGGTGGGAGATGGACACATTATTTTAAAACTTATCTTCTCTATAGCTCAATAAATGTGCATTCAATGTATGCTACGAGACAGGCAAATATTCATTGAATATTCAAATGTATATATAAATCTTACTACCTATGAAGGTAGGTGTTACTGTTTTCTGTTGTTTATGTCAGGCTGAAGCTACTTTAGCTTGAAATGCTATTTCAGGCCTGTCTACCCAGAAATAATTTGAAACAATTAACTGAATTTTTAAAAAGGCAACAGATGTTTCTTATTGTGCCAATGCAATGGTAGGAGTGGGTGGAGAAAAGCAGTGTTGGGAAAACTGTCTTTGCCCCTCCCTTTTTACTCTCACAGGCTTTGTGTTGTCTCAGCTGCCTGCAGAGTTGCAGTTTCAGCAGAATTATACAGAAACCTCTGAATCTGAGGTCTAATATCTGAGGATAAAATCATAGGTGCTGCAGATTTTGCACTCATGATTTTGTACTTGCCAGCACTGCCCCAGCAGCAACAGAATCCATCTGCCCTGTCATATGGAGTTACACAACTGGATTGCTCTGCAGGGTGAGCCTGGCTATCCTGTGTTCCTCTGCATATGTCCCCTTTTCCTATTGAAAAAAGTCTGGTAAAATCCTAGCGTAGCAGTTGAAGTGTTTCAAGACAACTGCTCTTAAAGCACCAATTCCCCATCTACACAGCCCAAGGAATCCCTCTCAGCCATAGCCTGATCAGGAGTTTTCATTGCAGTGAGCTGAATAACGCAACAGAAAACTAGAATGCATCCTTAACTAGGGTTGTTGGTACAGCACTTTTGTGTCTGCCAGAGCTGTGTCTGGTGTCAGATACCTGGCAAGCAAAAGGTACAGCCATACTGAAAGGTCTGGACTCACCAACCAATTCAGGCTATTAAGAAAGAAGGAAGACAAAGGCAGGAACACTCCATCTAAAAAAACACAGCAACTTGCTCAAGGTCTCACTGCTTGAAAGTGTCTTGACAGTCCCAATTTCTCTAGCTGTTTAAATATTTTACTCCTCCCTTAAACAGCTAAATATATTTAAAATGTAACTCTTTGGGATTTGCCAATGGAATATCGTTTGCAAGAATGATTTTTTTTTTACTACTACTGCTCTTTTGCAAAAAAAAAATTATACAATTTCATCAGCAAAAATTTATTCTTTCCCTCCTCTCCCTGCCAACAGTTCGTCTGTTACCAAAAGGAAGTTTATTAACAAAATCAGCACTATTGCATTTTCAGAAGAGGTAAACTTATTTCAGTTAATCAAATTAAACAACTAGGGCAACACTGTCTGAAGGGAAAAGAGCAATCTGGATTTGTTCCAAACCAATTCCTAAAGCAAATATTATTGAATACACTTCCATGCATCATTTCTGCCACTACCAAGAATTTCAAGCTTATTCAGGGAGCAGGTAGTATTGGCTCTGCAAAATAAATCCTACACAATTCCTTGCTGGATGTAAAACACAAGCTCTGACTCAATAGAGTGGTCTAGTCTAAGGATATCTGCATTTCATGACCAAAGAAGGCAATGCTGGAGGAAATAGGCAAAGCCAGTGTTCTGGCAAGATAGATAGCTTAGTCACCATTCAGGGTTCCATCCTGCAAGACATTCGATATCTCTCAGCTTCTTACAACTGTTAACTCCCTCCAATTCCATGGAAATGAAAGATGTTTGGATTGAGTATTACTTGAAATTCATTTTAAAATAAACACTAACAATACACAAGAGAAAATTAAATTCCTCTGAAAAGCAAAAAAATCAAGGAAAAAAGTTCAAAGCTATGAATGAAAAAATAGATACAATTCTTTTCCCCAGAATTTAGTCCAAGAATAGTATTTCAGTTCTAAAGCACCATACTATTTTTAAAATCCAGTGTAAACAGAGATTATTGCAATCCAGTAATAGTAATGTGCAGAGTCCAGAAAGACCAACAAAATAATTTACCTACAGCTACAACTACAAAACCTACAACTTTGGCTCCATACCTTGTTCATTCTCCACTATCTCTAGACAGATTGTGATAACTCAAGGTATTTTATGTTTATTATTCTATCTTGAGTTATTTATGAAGTCCAACATCAGCAATAGCATGTACTATACAGATAAAAATTCAAGGCTGGGCATCCCCAAACACCTTTATTTTATTCCAGAAAAGCATGGGGAAAATCTTTTCTTTCACCACCAGGCACAAAATGCATGCAACAGTGACCTCAGCTACAACTAAACAGCTCCTTCATCTCCCTCCTAGCAAAATAACAAGTCAATTCTTAGATATGTGTGCAAATACAGGATAATGTCTGTGATAGGTGGCTATTAGCAAACTAGTTTCTGCTTCTTCATCCCACTGCATTTTTCAATTCAAATGCTTTGTCATCACTGTTTGATTAATACCCAGTGCTACAGTTCCAAATCATTAGGATATCTTAATTCAAAAACAAAATACAATTAAAAAATTCTCAGTTCAGAACAGAATGATACTTTGATTATACTAATCCACACAACATATTTATGCATTAAGCATAATGACCAATGTTTTCCATGAGGAAATACTGCTAATACACCAACTGTTTTCTTAATTAATTCCTTTATTAATCTGCCTCACCAGCAGTATGAATAAGAGTTTCCTAAGCCAAAATTGCCAAGTCCTTGCAATAGACATTTTTCTTTACCACAAAAATTTCCACATTTGTTGTGTAAAATAAAATAGTATCCATATTTCATAAAATACAGGAAAGCTTAAATCCAAAAATAAAACTGAATTGAAAAAGTGCCCATGCAAGACTGCAGTTTTATGCCTAGACCTAAAGAACATGAACCATCTGAAATGAAAGAAGGCTATGGGTAAAACACTATGGAAGAGACAAAATTCCTGACTTAATAAAGCTTTCTGGCCATGCAGAAAGCTGATTCCTGCATGACTGGACCCTTTATTTGTCACTAGAGAGACTCATAAATTAACATAAAAGCATTCAGCAAGAATGTGCTGTAAAATCTTGCCCTAACTCTAATCAGATTCAGAAAGAGTCTTGATGCAGATCAGCTTGCAATTACCATTCTCAGTGACAGCCAATGCTACACACAGCTAGACAGAGCTATTATGATCTTTTTAAAATTGTGTGTATATCCATAAGTATAAATGCCAGTGCCACAGCTGGCACTCAGAGAAGTTGCACAGCACACAGTCTACACACAGCACAAAATCCCACAGACATGCTTTTTTTTGGGTTTAGTACAAGGTAGAGGTGGAGGGTGTGGAAGAAAGCTTACCTTCTAAAGGTGAGAAAAGGGTAAGAAACAGGACAACAAAAACAGAGATGCATACAGTAATCATAATAAGGAAGTGATAGTGACCAAATAAATCAAGAGGCAAACTAAGGGTCAAGTGCCAAACAACATAGGCCAAAGTGATTTTATATCTTGGTTACATCAATGTTAGATTTCCTGCTAGACTCTGCTTACTAACCAGTCTGGCTTCAGGTCTCAGTAAGTTTTCCATGATATTTATGCTTATTTGTTGCTCATATTGTTAACCTTTAAAAAAGTATCCTCAGCAATTTACCTCCAAGTCCTCAAAAATAACTTGGCAGGAATTTCAGTTATGCAGCTGCATTTATTTGTAAGCCCAGAACACTTATGGTTCTGTCTGTCAGACCTGCTTTACAGTCTTCTAGACACTTCAGCATCACTTCAGAGCAGCAATTAGCTCCAGGTTAAGTGGTTGCAGTCACTCACACAGCTCAACACTGAGGTGTAAGAACCAATCCTGTCCATAAGCCACTTTCACAGGCATCAAACTTACCCAGAAAGCCTCTTCAATCTAACAGATTTCTTTTTGAGATAAGACAAAAACCTGAAATTTACTCTCATGTCCAGACTAAAAATGGGGCAGGGAGAAACAGGGCAAGTGTTCAAGGAGGAATTCCCCAAAATTGACTAAAATTTCTCCGTTCCAAGCCTTTTGCACAAGGAATACAACAGGAGCCTATCTTTTCTGGCAGGATCTAGAAGGAAAATCTCAATCTCACTTATGAGACCAGCTGAATGAACAGTTACTTTTATACCTAACTATCCTATGTCAAAAATTATTATATAGGGTAATTATAGATAGGGAAAATATCCTTCTTTGAGTGGAATATACAATATTGCAGGACTTCCTAATGATGCTGAAACTAAAGCACAAATAAATCTGTCTCCTGTTACACCACTGAGTTGCAGTAAACCATCGAACTACCTTCACATGCCACACTAGTTAAATTTTGCTTATTTAGAGAAAGCTAAATATTTCATATTTCAGTGGTCTCAGAAGCACAAGTTTAAAAGGGTAAAACACAGTAGACAAAAACTAGACTTCTACATACAAATGTTGATATGAAAATACCTTGCTTGCCCAGGCATCTTCATCCCAGGAAGTGAGTTGCAATACACGAATTATTTCGTTTATCTCAGCACTCATTTTCTCTACTGTGAAATTGCGATTTTTCAAGGCCTCTTCTATTCCCTGGCTTTTAGAATTTTTTGTGGTTACAAAAATCTTCATAGCTGTGGAAATATCAGAGATTAGAAAAAGGTATATGCAAGACCAATCAGTGGTCAAGTTGACCTTCTACTGTATTTATATGGAACATTTCCTTTTGCTTGGACCATTTCTTCTCAAAGTAATTGAAGTTTTAATACAAGAAGCACAGTTACTTGCAATAGATTACAGATGTCGAGATTATTCTTAATTAACATAAAATATGGGAACTCCAGTTCAAAACAATAATTCAGAATGGTATTAAAGAACAAAGCAAAACATACCTGAAATAAGTACTGGCAATAGCTCCTTGACTGTATTCATGGAGTTTACCAGCATAACCCTATGTTCCTGATGAGTTAATTCCTGTTGTCGCTCGTCAATCATTTTGGCCATCTTTGTCATTCCTAAAGATTGAAGTAATTGAACATTAAAACACTTGAGATTTCAAAACAAGAATAAGGCATAATGATTGATGAAAACTATAATGAAGTTTAAAACTTTTATATTAGCAGCTGTTACTTTAAACACATTCCAGATACTTCAGAGAAGTCACCTATTCAAAACCTAGCCACTTTGTGCCAAAACAGAAAGACTACTCAAAATTCTTGATTTAAAAGCCTATCAATAAAAGAGGAAAATACTTGAAATTACAGGTTTAGGACAAAGTCACTTAATGAACACTGGAAGCTGATTCAAGGGGCAGGAGGAGGGTGTCATCTTTTCTGTTAAGATTTGATCCATGGCTTAAGTGAAGGACAGAAAAAGGAAATGTCAGGATTTTGTTTGCTTGCTTGGAGGTTCTACCAGAGGTCAAGAACTTATTTATTTACATTTCATATTTGCTAGAAATACTTTAGTACCCTAGAAGCCTGTAAAGAATTACATTTATTCTAGAGCAATAGCTAAGACTTGTGAGGTTTATCACACAGTGCATGTGGAAACTTCAGACACAGCTTCACAAAAACTTAAGATTATTTAAATTGGTGCTGTAGTGCTCCTACTCTTTCTCCTCCAGGGTACAAAACTGGAAGGAAGCTGTACATTCTTTGGCTGAATTACCTTTCTGCTGGTTAGCATCTTAGGCATCTTAATACTGTTTCATGATATCACTGAAAGTAGTAGGATCCTCACACTGAGAGCACAGAGAAGCAAGCTGTGCAGAACCACATTTCCTTTTAAATGACAAAAGCCTTAATAGGTAATCATGTTCCCCTCTCTAGTTCCAGAATAAACCCTATAAGCACTTCCTTGACTTTAAGTGTACCTGCTGATACTCCTGTTATTTATATGGTACTCACATGAATGGTTAAGTTCAAATGCCCATTAATATAACTACAAGGACTCTGGGCTTTACATTTTGTGGGCATGGGCTGCAGATGTTGAGCAGCAGCCAGCTCAGACAAAGACAGAGCTTCTACAGCATTCCAGAAGCACAAGGCTCACTATTTGTTCAGAATACCATGAGTTTAGAGAAGATTATTTACAATAAAGATAACAAGCCTATACTTCACTCTAAGAAACTAAGACACTTACCCAAGACCTCTGTCATACATATGTAACAGCAAATTATGTATGTGAGGTTCAGTGAAAAGAGCCAAATACTTGTAACTGAGCCCAACAGAGCAAACTGAATTTAGGGAAAACTTCCATTTCAAAGATATGTAAAACAATAACCACAGAGAAACTAAATGTGTATATACCAAGTTGAAGAAAAAGTTTCAGGGAAAGAGAAGATTGCCCTTTTGTTTTATCATTTCCTCTTCAAAACAAGGCAAAAACTATTTAATTGAAGGCAATTTCTGATGGGAAATAGAAGTTTAGAGAACACTATACCTCCATATGGAACTTCAAAGTTTTTCCACATCTAGAAACAAGGTCAAGTATACACGTGTTAAATAAAAACAGGATAATCTACAAACATGCTCTGTGCCATGACAGCTCTTAGTCATTTCATTTATCACCTAGCCACATTACACAAGTATTTATAAATATAAAGCACTAACTAGATTCCTGGTGGTTTTATATAAGCATTCTTTAGTTCAGTGTAATTTTAATTCCAACATCTTCCTACACTACCACCACCACATCTCGATTTTACAGAATGCATTTGTTAAATACTTCAGCTACTTCATGCTGAAGCTAAAGCATTTGAACTAGCAGATGACATAGATTAATGGTAGGTTTCCTCTAGAGCAATAGAGAGATAGAGACAGCAGCTCCTCACTTACCCATCACTTCCACCACTCGAAGTGTGAGTTAACACACTGAAGTAACAAGTAGAGAAGGAGCATCAAAGAGCAAACAGAGAATTTCCGTAACAGCTGGGCTTTTGTATCATACTTCAAGACAGCTATTTCTGCAACCTCATTAAGATGTTAACATATGACATGTAGCATATATTATTCCAAGAAATTCCTTCTGGGCTTAAGTATCTCAGCCAGTGCAGACATTTTATCAGCTTAATGGATTTTCTATCTGTGAGTGCTTAGTTACACAGCTTTTTCAATTTTTTTTTTATCCTTACTAATGCATGCTTACTTCCTTCACAGTACAGCAAAAGTACAGTACATATCATTCACATGCACTTCTCATTTACCAACATCTTCTGCATTCTTAAAAGAGACTGTGAAGAAGAAAGAGTCATTCTTCCCAATAGAAACTTCTAAAGCAACTGCTTTACCATTGTCCCAGTGTTCAAAACTTGGGCGAGGGAGATGTTGGCAGGAGAACAAAGCAGTAGAAAAGACTATACTTAATATATTTATGAAAGACTGGAGCAAATCAAACCTGGCCCTAAATTCTTTGTGTAAGTCACCAGATCCTCCATTGTCTCTACCACTTCTGCCACAGTCAAATATTCCAATATTCCTTTGCAGACACGGATGATTTTACGGACCTAAGAGAGAAACATCCCATTATTTCTTAGCTCAGGCTAAGACACACTTGCATTAGAAATGCAAATCTGTTATTAGAACAGTTTAGTTATAGCACTTGCTAATAGGACAAATGGGCAATTATAAAGGTCTGAGATGCTGAATAAGTTACCCAAATTCCATTAGTCAAGTGCTGTAGTGGCAAGCCAATATTTAATCAGCTTTCCACTACTCAGCAATGCAAAATCCTACTTCCAATGTTTTCACTTTGTATGATATACAAAGGATAGCATTGAGAAAATGGGTTAGAAAGAGCTTCATCTATGTATGCTGTCATGCTTGAAGCTTTTCATTGCAATTTCATCAATAAAATATTTGACTTAAATAACAAAGCAAAGCTACATAGAAAGCAGACTTCAGGCTTTCAGAGGAAGTAACATTTACCATACAGCTTTACATATGGATACAGCATTACCCAGCATTCCAGCAGGGAAGATAGATCCAACATCTTAAAACTTTCCAGAAAAATCTGTGAAGGCTGTATTTCATTTACCCCTGGACCTCTGCCTCAGTTTAACTTTTTTCAGGCTACATTTGATTCCCCAACAGTTCTGTCAGTAAATATCCTAACCTCTGAACCACATTACTTCTGACATCACTACATACAATTATGTAAGAACTAGTTAATTGACATTTAATTTGTATCAACCACTTGCAGTGTTTAGCACCTAGAAAAGACCAAAGCTTCCTCTGAAACTCATTTCAGTTTGTCCCAATGTTAGTTTATGTTGAAACTTAGCACAGACGTGTGCCAACCTAAGTACTTGTAAAAATCAATCATTCCTGACTAATGGCATTCTTTTCATTAACAAGGAGTTGTCAGGTGAGTCCCACAAAGCATTAAATTCACAAAAGTCAATTCATTTCCTAAATAGTAGAAAGAGAGATTAAAAGCTATTAACTTCCTTGAAAGCCCCATAACACTTCTATTAAAAACCATTTCAGAGGAACATGCTAACATTGCCATGAGATGGTTAAATGAGACAAGGATACCATGTTAGATTACTCAGCACAGCAAGAAGAGCAACACAATTCCATAGGTTAACAAATTGTGGCAGAATTAGGATTGACATCAGTATTTCTAACAGCATGATCTTTCTTATTCAGAAATAAGCAAGACTGTACATCCCCAGAAAGAGCATCAAAACTTTGATTTGTAACAAAAAAAAAATTCAAACATGAGGCATTTACATTTCCTTGCAACTATGGTTTGGTGGGGTTTTTTTTGTACATATGAGGATGGACAAACAGCACTTCTGAGTCAGTTTCTGGCTAGTGCAACAGCCAAAAGGTAGCAACTGTTAGATTTATCAGAATACATCTTCTGATGCCTGACTAGCCAGACTGTCCAAATTTGTATTACCTCCCATGCCACAAGGCCAATTAAATTGCCAGAGCTATTGAGCCAGACAAACATGTTAGAAAATGGCCCAGGGCTTCTCAATGAAGGGATACAGAAAATGTAAGGATCAGTAATGGGTAAAGTGAAGGGAATACAGAAAAGCATCAGGAAGGTATCAGACAGTTGAAGAGATCTGGCCTTCTTGAGCAATAATCACCTTGAGTTTAGGCAGCACCTAAACATTATGTCATGCAAAAATGCTCCTAATGAAACAGAGCAAAAAGTCTTAAGCTCCTTCAGACAGAAAGGAATGCAAAATATGTTTCCAATCAAACTGAAACGGTCAAAACCTCATTAATCTATTTAATAGTTTGGTTTAGCTACTTTAGTTAGGGGGACATTTTAATTAATAACACTGCTGTGCAGGCACTTATGTCAGTCAGGCTGGGATTCCTACCTCTGCTTCATCGAATGTCAGGAGCAAGTCTGATGTTCCAGAAAGGATTCCTCTTGAGCCATCAATGAGATAATCTCGAGCTGGGACTGAGTAAGGGTCTGCCTGCAGCATCTGGGCTGCCCGCACCAGCTTGGTGCAGGCGTTCTCCACTCTGTGGGAAGCCAGCAGACAACAATCGCTGGTTAGCTCCTGTCTGTGTGACCACAGGCTTGAGAAAATGCTGGATTTATTTTTAACTTTACCATTTGAGGCACCACCAACAAACTGATCATTCTACACCTTTATAGTTAAAAAGGCAAGAGTATTTATTGTATTTTTTCTAACAAAAAGTCACCAGCAACCATACAATCTAGTTTTTCAGAAGTCACACAACCTTCCCACATAGGGAAGGTCTGAAGTACCCCTTACAGAGCACATAGTACAGTGCCATTAAGGAGAGATCCCAACCCAGCCAAATACCTTACATTCTTCATGACAAGGGCAGGGAACAAAACAATGATTCTTTTAGGACTTCACAATCAAAGTAACTGTTAACTTTTATCAGCCTTGTATAGGCATTGTTCTTCAAGTAGCAATTCTTATTAATAAATATTAAATGACAGCTACACATGAGGACAAAATAACAGTTTTAAGAAAGACACTGTGCTCTGGTCATTGAAGCTGTAATCCAGGTCTTCAGAATGTTAACACTCATGGAAAGAGCATTTTAAATAACCACAAAATGCAGTGGTAAGGTACAATGTTCAAATGCAGCTGGCAATTCCAGACATAAAAGCAGAAAGAAGATTTTGCAAGATATTACAGTATGTAAATACAGTAACACAAAAGCTACTTAGAATAAGAAGATAAGCTCTGAAATTAGATTCCATCAAATAATTTAATATAACAATTTTAAAATATCAAAAATTGGAAGACTGAAAATGTTTTGATTTTATTCTTTTGTAATTATTTTGTGATGGCTTTGGAGAATAAAAAATTCAGACTTCCCTGTCATGTTAGCTATGCTACTCATGACTGCACTTTCCTCCACTGTCTCCCACTTCATTTAAGTGTAGTGTAACACATAATGCTCTGTGCATGTGAATGCCATGTGCTCATTCGATAACATGAGGTTCCAACAAACATAAAACACTTTTACTACAGCAATGCTACCTCTTATGACCACTTCTGCATGCTCGTCACATAGCCCATTTTCTACTGACCACTTGGGCACATTCTTTTACCATATGTATTAAAGTGCTTTTGGAAAGTTATAGGTAACCCCTTTCCTCCTCCCCCCATGTTCTTTGCTAACACAAATATTAGAACTTAATGGTTACATCTAAATTTAACAAGTATAAATAAGACATCCACTACAGGAAAACTCATTTTTGTCCAGAAAGTAAAGTTCTCAGCTAACAGCTCCCTAGAATAGATCACATTGGACCAGCTACATTATCATAACCAGCTCTTTTTGGGAGACATCTGCTCAGTGTATCAGATGGCAGAGGCTCCTAACTGAGCAAGAAAATGCCACAGGATTTCAAGGCAGAAAGTGGAAATGGTCTGCTCATCACTATGCAATGCACTTAGTTGTGTTATCAAAGTCAACTGACTTCACTAAATTACACTTCCGTGCCTGCTTCTCACATTTATTCTTTTCAACTCTGCCAAGAAAGGGATTAAACAAATCACCTATTCAGCAGCTCAGAGCTATAGGCTCAGAAATACTTAATTTCCTACAGTTTAATTTCATGGTTGTCTGTTTAATACTGATAATTATCTCAAGGCTGCCTTTCTCATTTGTTAAGACAAGAATTAACATAAATGCATGTTACACCCGAAGCCACCATAATTAATGAAAATAGTGTTTCTAAAGATTTAAAGTTTTCTTTTACAGTTTTTAGGGTTGAACCTCTTAAAGGCAAATGTCAATTTCAATAGTATAATGCCTATTTTGTATGAATTTCCCAATGCACTTAAAATGCTTCAGCAGTGTAAGCTGTGTACAAGAAAATCATAGTGGTCTTTGAAAATCAGACACATTTCATCCAAAGCACACATGCTAGGGAGCAAAAGATTAGGATTCATTTACTTCCATGAAAAAACCAACCAACCAAAACAACACATATGACCAAAGCCCCTAAAAATGCAATGAACCACTTGTTCTATCACAACAATCAACCATGTTCAGAAGTTTCAAATAGAAGTTTATTGCTATGGTGAAATTTCTAATCTCTGTATTACATTGCAACTTGAAAACCCAACAGCGTATTTTAATAAAAATGTATACTTATTTTTGAGGCATAATTACAATAAAGCTATCTTAACAGCAGCCAAATTCTTTGTGGGGAAGACACTGGTCACAATATTTCTAACCATACAACTTTGGGTAGCCAATCTACTTAATCACTGTTAAATGTATTCCTTACAAAACATGAGGGGAAAAAAGTAGCTTATGCTAAACTATCATTCTAGTTTTTAGGTTTCAGGATTGACCTCTGCTTTTCCCTGAGTTTGTTTTCCAGTTTAACCACTACAGTTTAGATTACTTGCAGTTCTAGAAATATAAAGTAAAAAGCAAATCTTTTATGTTAACAATAATTTGTTAATACAGACACCAGCAGTGCAGCTACAGCTCGGCTACCAAAATAACATTAACATAGAATAGCATTATTGCTTGATTTGTTAAATGGGCATGAAAGTTAAACAAATTTTTATTCTCAGTGTAAACAAATAGTGTAACCCTATTCTTTGCCTAGAGACTGCAGTTCTTCACTTCTCTACAAGAGAAGCTTAACAAGTAATAGGAACACATTGCAAAACATCTGATGTAAATTATATGCATTAGTTATACTCCCTGGTGATTAAGACAATTAAGATAAAGAACTCAGCATTTTTTAGCTCTAAGTCAACAGTTCCAATGTGGTTTATGTCTGTAGCAAGTGAAGGGATGCATGGTAGCTTTTCAGCAGCCAGCAAGTTATTTTGCTGCTCAATCACACTCCTACTGAAAAGCTTTACAGATTACCATAATATATATTTATTATGAGCCTTCTATGCCTGTATCAAGTCTTTCAAAATAATAAACACACCTCTCCATCCTCCAGGACTGGTGATCCCTTTAAATGGAGGAAATACAAACAGGGAATGCAGTGCTAGCACATGTGTACTGCTTCTTACCCATCATCCATGCACCAGTACAAACTCTGCCAGAGCACTCCCTTAAAAAGGAATGCCAATTCCTGAACTAATGCTTCAGAAATAAAAACTCCCTCTCAGGAAAACAAAACCAAAAAAAAAGACTCTCATCTGTCTCAATTCTTACATCTAAATTCTGTCCTTTACAGCAGTAGAAGATAAGGCTCCCTTTGTACCTCACCTGTGACTATGATTGGTCCCCCACAACCAAGATACCCAGGACAATATACTCCCCATGTTAACAAGAAACTGTTAACTTCTACTAATTCCTTTTGATATAAACTCTAGATTAACAAAAACCCACAAATGGAACATGGTATCATTCATAAAATCCATTGCCAATTCCTAACTCATGTTACTGCATCTAGGACTGTAAGTACTCTGTAGAGTGGGTGTCCTTACTCTGACAGATACCTTTGGTTCCCATTTTACATTGTATCACAGCTCATGCAGTCATGAATTGCTGCAGAAAAAGTTCTTGCAGCCAGCATAAACTGGCACCATTCAGCAGTACTTGTGTCACATTTCTACAGTAATTTAATTATTCAAGTCATGCACAATTTGCTACATTTTGATCAAAGGCTTAATACAGTATAGCAATTTGAAAAATCTCTTTTCCTTAATCCTTTACTCATCTAGGTGAAGAAGAAGCTGGAAATAAACTAAAAATTCCACATATCCCAGAAAATGAGCACAATAAAAATTACATGTTTGCATACAATCACTCAAGGAGTTAGAAAAACACTTTGATCTCATTTCATGAAATAAACACTCCCCTCAAAAACTCAAACCCCCCTACAGCCACACAAGATCACACACCAGGCACACAGCATGATAAATACTGCAGTGGATTGTATCAAAGGCCCATTTAGCTCAGCATCCTGTCTCCAATAGAAGCTGCAAGTAAAAGCCTAAGGAAGGTTAAAAGCAGGATAAGCATTTATCATGCTTCCTCTAAGCACTCTCCCATCCTTCAACTATTTTCAGTTCCTGGGACTTCCTGCAGTTTGTGTATTTGACCCAGAATGGATCCCTCTAAGTCCTTAGCTATTAACCTCCAAACCCACATGAAGAGTTTTCACAGTACACAACTAGCTGTACAAAGAATCTCTCTCTACTGTTGGCTTACAAACTGCTAGCTTAAAGCAATTCCCCCATTAAGTTCTGCACAGGAAAAACACAAGTTTTTACCCTCTCCATGCAACTCCTCCTTCCTTAGACATTGTCAGGGCCTCAATCCCCTCTGTCACTTTTCCCACTTTCAGTCTGTTCAGCTTTGCATTATAGAGAATAATTCTATGCCTTTGTTCTCCAAGCCCTTCTATGAGCTTTTCCAGTCCTACTACAACCTTTTGAATCTTGTGTGACTACCAGGACATGCAGTATTCAAGCTGCAGAATAAAGCTATATTGTGACATTTTTATCTCTCATTCTTTGATGAGAAACATAATGTTTACTTTTACATTATGAATAGGTAAGGATGCTCTCACCAGTCTTTGCTCACTATTGGTAATGGTCAGTTCAATCATCCTATCTGCCACCAGACCTGCTGCTCTCCCAAGCATGCATAATTTCAGATATTTAGAAGTAATTTAATCCACACTTAACATCAAGTCACTTCAATTAATAAGGTACTGTAATTTCCCAGAGTCATCCATTAACCTCTCTGGCCTGCATAAGACTTGTACTTTTCACTAAGGACTTTTGCCTCCCAAATCAGCCTGGTCTCCAGAACACTTATTAACATGGTGAAAAACACAATCCCAACCAAGAGCTCCACAGTTCTACTGATTTTCTTCTGCCATTGTCAGGGTTAACCATATAATCTTTTCTTCCACTTTCAATTTCCCTTCTCATACAAAATTTTTTCTAACTACCCTGCAGCTACTTCACCTTCTTAAAAGCCTTCACCTTCACCTGCCAAGTTTGGAAATCAGTGTGTACTGTATTAGCTGGACTACCCTTTCCCCTGTTGGCAATATTTCTAAGAACACCAATAGATTTATAAGGCAGAATTTCCCTCCACAGAAACTGTCAATTCACACAAAGCACACTATATATAGGTGAGGTCTCTCTGTTCTCTAATACAGATTTTCCAATAATTTATTCCAAAAGTACACCAGACCTATACATCTCCTGTTCCCCGGATTTCCCTAGAAGTTTCTCAGGCTGTAGCATCACTTTGATAGACATACTGGTGGTCTCAAGTGACAGACTACTTCACTAATAATTCAGCTATTTCATTCTTGAACTCATATGCTAATACCACCTGGTCCTAAGCATTATTTTAATAATTCATTTTGTCACCCTACAATGCAATAAACTAAATCCTTATTCACTGCCTACCATAAAGTATCTCCTTAGACATCACCTCCCTTCTCCCTTTTATTATTTTCCCAGTTGTCTCAATGCTTTCTTGTTTTGACTATCTGCCTGTTTGGTGTTTGGAAATAACAGTAAAATACTCAGAAATTCTGTATACACTGGACAATGCTAACAAAGAGGTTCCTATAGGTAGTAGAAAAAAGTTACTTCAATAGAGGTCTGTCAGGTGGCAATAAGCAGCTTGGAAATTCCACAACAAGGTGTGATGGATCATTTTTAAGGCTTAAGGCAACAGAAGGAGAAAGTCAGTTGTCCTTTACACCAAGACATGGAATTAAGAATGTCTGCTGTAAGGGGACTGTCTACTACACTGTCTGCAGTAAGTAAGCTCTTCAAATGTCTTAGATTTCCAGGCAGTTATGCTATCAGCTGCCTATACTGGCAAATTCACATTTTCCCATCAGCCAAATAAACAGAAAAAGACTGAGATACCACATTGTCTCTGACACTTTAGGCAAACCTACAGGAGCACACAGCTAAGTACCATTGTTACCCTTATTAATTTTTGTAACTATTTTTAAAGGAAGAAATACCATATATATGGACTTATATATACAGAATGTAACAAGACAAATCCCTACTGCCAAAGAGGTTGTTCCTGACATTAGAACAGGTTTCCTGTACACACAATACAAGATTTAAAATAAAATTAGTTTACTTGATAAATGCTGGTGGCATATCCCTTTTCAAGATCTGGTCTTCTGTTGTCTGCACAGTCTCTTTTCCAACCTGCAGAAGAAAACAGACATACTTAAAAATCAAAATTTCAATGTCAAGGCCAGATAAAAGCAAATAGTGAAATAAAAAAAAAAGGCACTTTGTACTAATGACAGCTCCTTTCACCAGGTTCCTGTTGCTGTGTTTACTTTTGAGATCACTATATACTGTGGTCAACTTAATGCTTCAGAAATCCTAAGTTGTTTCCTATCAACATCTCTACTAAATCAAACGAGGACACACCAAGACACTTCTCCCTCTTCCCACTCTCCACAGAAACAATACTGTTTTTTTCCTGCACTTAGTTGTAAAAATTTAATCACAAAGGTTTCCCTCTGTCCTGATCTCCACAAGTCAGAAATCAAATTCAAAGATAAAAAAATTTACCCCCCTTTTGCTGGCAACTTAGTCTATTAGAAAAATGTAGTTAATTACTGAGAATGCACCCCACATCCACACCATCCTTTAGGGAAAAAATAATTATGCAGAAGCCAATAAAGAAAGAGAGTAAGATCTGGAGCTTTCTATACACTAGCTCTTGTGTTACACAATAGAAGTCTTTATAATTGGTAGCTGACTCTCTGAACTGTGAGATCACCAACTTGACAAAATATTTCCAGCTCCTTTGTTCGCTGTATTTTCCAGCTGAATAAGCTATTCAGAAAGGCATCACAAAGCAGAAGGTCTTTAAATCAGACACCACTTTGTGTTAAGAGCTGCCAGACCTGCTCAAGCTAGACAAGATAGCCCTGAAAATCCCTGATCAGCTGGTGCTTAAAGATTCACTGGCTTTGGACAGAAGATGCAGTGTGTCAGTATGCACAGCACTTGCCAATTCCAATGCTGTACAGCCTTCCAGAACCACTGGAAGGTTCTTTGTTTCCTTGCAAATTTTTGCTGCTTGCCAAAAACTCTCTCCCTGGTCTGCTCCTTTTCAGAGGAACTTCACAGAAGTCCATTGGCCTAGTATTTTATTTGCTTCAAAGACATTGAGCCTAGCCTGCTTTTTTTTTTTTTCATCTATTAGTACTACAATCACAATTAGTCACACGGATATTTAAAAGTAATGAAAGCGCAAAAAAACTTTAAGATCTTGAATTCTATGGTAGATTTCTGTCTCTTGTGTTCACAGCAGGTTTACAAACAGTCATGCACTGTCCTGGTGCACAGCACTGCAGTGTTGCTTTGGCTACTGAACTTCATGGCAATGCCTCAAGAGCATGATTCTAAATGTATCTCATGGCCCACCAGAGAGTATGCCTGCTTTGTTCTACTTATTTCCATTGCACCCAGGAAACACATCCTTTATATTTCCCACAAGCTTGCATGGATAAGTGCATGAACATGATAACACAAAAAATTGAGTAGTTCTCAGTAACTCAGTAATCTCTGGATTACACGTTGTTAGACCGAAGATTCTCACCAGGTGAAAATGAAGAACAATACTGTACTTACAAGAACCATGCCTTCAAGATTTATTTTCCTGCAGCTGTACCAACCTGCATTCAGTTGAGTATACTGGAAAAAGTATAACTTTAAAGAATGCAAAAAAATAAAACAGTGTGGGGGGCACTTCAAGTTGACAGTCATTTTAGCAACTGTTATTTTATATTGGCCAGGTATATTAGACCATACAAAAAGCATTTAATCACTCAATCTAGAAAGGACAAGTCTCTTCTATAAAAGGCTGGATCTAGGTTCAGGAATCAAAGAAGCATATCAACTACTTATAGGCAGATGTATATCTACTTTATATGTCTAGAGATGCATATATATATATATATATGTATATATATAGACTTTTCTGCTATAGCTAGCAAAGTAGCTATATAGCCATCTTTAATCTTCAAATAGAAGTAACATATAGGATAAAAGTCAACTCCTCTTCTGTTGTTTGGGGGTTTTCTGTGGAGATTTTTGTCCTCAAAAAAACTGTCCTAAACTCCAGTGACATTTCTCTTCCAAGTCCATCCATATCCTCAGCACTGTATACCACAGAAGGCACACAAGATTTCAAGGAGTTTCAATGATGCATCAATTAAAAATATCCACTACCTTTCTAGTAAAAAGGACTTTCAACCTTGTTTTAAGCACCAACATAGAATGTACTCCTGAACTTGTTTAAATAGAAAACCTTGTTTGCTAACCTTTCCATTAACTGCTCTTTGCAGTTGTTGCCAAGGTATAGAAATGGCATGTAAAAAACAAATGCACCCCACATAACACTTCACAGGAAAAGTCTCAAAACATAAAGACATATTAATGAGTGAAAATATACATCCTCAAAAAAGTTTAGTGGGTTTGCCATTCTAGCTTTGTGGTTAGAGGTTTCTGTTGCTTTGTTTCCTACTTAGTTTTCACAAGATCCTGTTTTTTTTCAGATTGAACTTTACATGGCCTAAGCAAGTTTTGGACACATTGCAGTGTAACACAAGGTTAACAAATACCCTCCTCACAGTCCAATACCAACAAAATGAGGATTTTTTTTCTCCTTGAAGATGTAGTATCTACATTCCTTATTTCAGGCAGGTAGCTTGTCCAGCTTCATGCTAATATAAAACAATCATCTGAGAAACACATTTTATTTCTAGCCAACAGTACACATGATTCCTGCTTGGGTTTTGGATATTCTTACCTCCTAAGATGATCTTTCCTTAACTTACTGGGAAGTGACAGACAGATAAAGAAGCTTCTGCTATTACAGTGTTGGAGTGGCACTTAGTCATGGTTCCAAAGAAACTGCCCTGACTAACACACTAAAATAACCATAATTTCAACACTGCACATTACAGAGTAAGGGGAACTCTCAAGCAAACCTGACCAAGACAGTTTCCTTGTTACAACTTCTACCCCATACTCATTTCCCAACTCTGCAATTTGGAGATCACAGACAAATCAGATGAATAAAGAGTGAGCTACTTTCCTTCTTGCTCCCGGCTCAAAAAGCAGGGAACAAGAGGCAGACAAGTCAAGAAATTTAAAGGAAATGGGACACACAAAGGTCAAAGGGCATATATATATATGGCCACTGAAAAACTTTCTAGGAATGTAGCTATAAGCAGGAGGAAGAGATTGTGATTTCCTGCTCCTGCTTTTAACCTTGTTTGCCAGTCTCCTGCAAGTCCTATTTGCCACTGATCAGTACAAACCCAGCATGCTTTAGGCTTTCTGATGTGGAGAATTTTCTTCATGGAAAAGAAAGAAAAGGTTTTCTGGCCAAGTTTCTTCCTTATGAGCAGTTTTTTGTCATTTCTGCTTCTACTGCAGGAAAAATAAGACAAGGTCCCTTGCCCAACTTTCTTAGCCTGCTAGACATAGCAAACAACAGCTGCTCAGTGAGAAGGAGAAATAACTTCATCTTCTGTAATTCTATGAGAGTTTGTTTAAGCAGACAAGCACCCAGTAATATCCAGCCCTTTTTACTTGTGCAGTTTGAAAGTAAAAACTGCACATATCACATCAAATAAACCACAAAAATAATTAAGATGGGAGTCCAAAGTTTATTGTTTAAGGGTAATTTTATTTACTTTTTAAACAAAGATTCCTCTGAATGCCTCTGTTGACAATACTAGTTTGACAATTTGCCAAATGCTGCAAGAGACATTTTCCTCACAGCTTATATGATTTCCTCTGTTAAAAGGGAAGATGACCTTAGAAGAATTAGTTCTTGCAATGTTCCAGAAGCTTAATTTAAAACATCTGTCATTTTAGCAAGGAGCCTTAAAATATTCCTTCACCATCACCCAGTGAACACAGAACAGCCCTGGCTGTTACCCCCATGGCTCCTCCAAGAAATAAGCTGCAGTATGAGTTTTGCTTGACAAACCCAAGTGCCACACAAAGGGATCTAAGTCTGTATGCTGTAAAAGCAGCTTTATCAGAGGACAACTCAAAAATCCACTCCCTGGTTTATGCATTAGTCCAAGTCTTGCTTTCAGAAAGGACTGTGACAATAGTAGGAGCATTAAATCTCAAATAAAAAAATTTTTGTTCACCAGTTCAGTCCTATCAAGTTCCCTGCAACTTCTTCACAAATTTCTTTAGATGTCTATCCTGAAAAAATAAAATTAAGTATTTGCTTTAATTCTACAGTTACAACCGTCCCTACATTGCACAGCCACATCTATAATCCATCTCAGAATTGAATTAACCAGTACTTTCCACACATCCTGCATCTTCAATTAAAACTAACCTAGATATCATGACTAGGAACAAAGAATCAAGTTGAGCTAGAAGCAAGCCAAAGTCACACCAAATTTATTCTAACTCCTTGCTGGCATAGATGAAATATATTTCAGTCTGGACTGAAAAAATAAAATGTGGGCAGAGAGAAATAAATCCTCATGACAGAATTTTCAATTCAGGTTCCATATTGAGGGGTCTTACTCACACAAGACAACATAAGGAAAATGATGACTGAAATTTATGATATCCAATTGTGAATCCTATACCTTTCAGAGTTCATTCCTTGTACAAGGCTTGTCCACTGAAGGCCTAGAAAGGAGGCCCTTTATCACACACTGATTCAGAGACCAGCTTGTCTCAGTAACTTCAGAAGTGGCAAGGGCTCAGTAAGTACTTTGCAATTGTTCAGTTTTCCTTTTGTGAAACCAGTCATCAGAGCCCAATTACACTGAAAGTTTTTTGGAAGAAGCTCTGGCAGGAAAGAGAATCAAAACAGGACTTGGCTGTTTACCTTTGCTCTTATCAGTCACAGGATTTTGATTGCAACCCCCACTGGCATTACGTACACTGTCAAGAAGATCCAGTTGTTGGTATTCCTTCTATCTCAGCTCTTTTAGAAATACAGGTGTTGGAGTCAATGTTTATCATGCCCTAACCCCTAGCTGCCATAATCCATGTGGTAAATCAGTCAAAACAGGGTTGTGTACATCCTGGCATAGCAGCATAGCACCAAACTTTGTCAGACACAAGTCAAACAGCTTTGGGGTGTATCACAAAATTACCTATCTTATCTGAATTTACAAGTCACTCAAAAATTATCATATACAACCAGCTTCCAGTAAAGACAGGACTTTTACAAACTCCGAACAGAAAAGTCAAGCAATGGTAAAGTTTTTAGAAAAATCAAAGTGAACAGGTTTACAGGTCACTCCTCACAATCTCATCCTTCTCATTTAATACAACTGAAAAAGTGAGTCTTAAGCTACAACTATTTTTTTTCGACACAAACTTTTGTTTTTCCTTCAAAGGCTCTCAGAAGCCTTTAAAAAAAGCAAATTTCCAATCTCTTCATCATTCCGCTCATCTTGCTTTGAATTATAAATTGGATTGATATGTCAATTGCAATTAGTGAATTTACCACTGCTTTAAGAAACTTTAGAGTTTTCTACTTCTCTGTAGGTGAACAGGCCTATATCATTAGAGATGGAAAGAAGTCCAAAGAAATGTGCAGCTGAATTCTCCTCCTGCCTTTAGTTTACACCAAATGAACACTGCACATATCCCAGCAGTGAGCCAGTCCCAAGTCTGGCTTGAAGCCAGGCCCAGTGCTAAGGAGACTGGTGAATCAGAGCCTATCCCCTGTCCTTTCAGCCAGCATGGAAGCTGTGTCCTTGCTCCTGGTTTTCTCATGATTGCCCTGCAGACTGCATTCCACCCATAGCAGGGTACAATTCCAAAGTCATCTGGCAAGCAAATTAGAACACACCAGCCATCTGGTCCCCAGCAGCAGCAAACTGACTTACCTGTCTGCACTGATGGTAAAAGAAAAATTTAACTGGCTTAAGGCTAAGGAAATCCTGCTGTCCACTTAAAATACAGAACTATGAAACAAGAAGCATATGGAAAACAGAGAGCAACATCATTTGGATACCAAAAAACTTCTTCATGCTGCTAGTACCTACTAACTCTGTTACCAGTACAGAGCTGAGGCCCGGATGGTTTGGCAAATTACAGGATTAACTTCACAGAAGTTAAGTAAACACATACTGATTATGTGATATTTTTAACAGAACTATTATAATTTGGAAATTAATTCTTTCATGAAAAGAAGAGTTTCTTTTTCCAAACCAATACTTCAAATTAAAATTACTTTAGGACATTATAACTATTTCAGCCAAATAACATAACTCATGTAAGTAACCTCTAACCCTTGGGCATTTACAAAACTCACCAGGAAAAATAAGATACAGCAACTGTAGTCTAGAAATTAGATTGAGAGCTGCTAACAGCTACCTTTACAAGAAAATCTAAAGACAACACCACATACCAAACAGCATTGCAGACTCCAAAAGCTCTTCCAGCTCATTTCCATGTACTCACATCTGTGATAAAGAATTTCAGAGCACCTCTTAACACAAATCCTGCTGCATGTGTATACACATATTAGGACTGTACTAAAAGATAACTTAGCTCCAAAATCATGTTTTCTCATTATTCAGATGCTTGTCTGAAAAACAAGAAACCAAACACCATGATTCTGTTGGTAGATTTACACCATCTTTGACAATGTGCTAATATCTGCATGCTGCAGAGGATTTGGTGGATGAGGAACTCCATCATGCCCCAGAAACTCAGATGTATCCTGTCCTCCCAGCATTTCAAGTGTTAAGTCAAGTAGAAGCATCCAGAAAGTTTACTAATCTTAAAGCTTTTTGGCCCTGTTGGCAAGAGAGTAATAGTAAGAAGTGTCATCATAAGAAGTGTGCAGATCATATCAAATGAAGGCAGATTTGGCTCCAGATACAGCAGGGTTGCCTATAAGAAACTGTGATTCTGATACAGATAAATATGTACTGCAGCATCTCTAAACCAACCCAAGTTATAGCTACACATAGAAAATAACTGAGTCCACCCAGTTTGTTTTTTCCTTCATCAGAAGGACAAACTAACTTATTATTGTTCACAGATCACAACATAAGTTAGTTTTCCACTTACCCACATGCTGGCACAGATATTCAAGAAGCTAAAAAAAAGCAAAGACAAAATGTGTTTTCTATTACTTATTGAGTAACTTTCAAATGTAGAACAATACTGCAGTTTCTTTCTCTACTGTCCTGCATCTGAAAATTACTGATGTAGTAACTGACTGTGTCAGCTACAAGGCAGATATCCAATAGAAGTGCCTAATTTCCCTTTGCCATTTAATTAACTACAAAATCTGTTGTTACCTTTTATAACCCATTTTACTTTTTGAAAACACTGCTGATTTGACAGGTATTGCTACCTAAATGAGACATTTAAAAATGTCACAGCTGATAATGTAGGATGGCTACCAGGCCCTGAATTTTAGGATCATCCAGTTGTTATGCTTGTACTGACTTCTGAAAGCCAGACTATTCAACACTGATTTTCCCTCTTGCACAGAAAGAGTGGTACCACTTCCCTTATCAGCTCTGTCCTAGAGGATCAGTGGTTCCAGAGAACAGATTTTTTTTTCCTCTAAGTTCATGGCAGAAATGGTTCCCTGCAGGAAAACAGAATAAGAAAAAAAAACACTGATCTAGAATTCCTTTATTGATAAAGTAATATTTTTCACTATGTCTTTAATATATTGAAAATATCTTCACATGCTCACTAATATATGACTCAAGCAACAGAAATTCACAGCATTAAATCTTTTGTCATAAGCTCTGCAACACCAAATGTATCTTGACCAGCATGATACATGCTACACAGAGTTCTATAGCAATTATCCACCTTCTGCAGCACACTGGATAATTTGTCTTTTATAAGTCTCACTTTACTTGTCTAACAGCTATTTCTAGTGTACAGAGTTCATGGTGTAAATTATTGCTCACATTTTAAATGAAGTCTTCTAATTAGCTACAACAGTATCTAGTTACATTAAAGAGAAATTAAAGAAATGCCATGCTATTATGGTTTTTTTTACTCAGAGAAAAACTGAAGTGAAACCTACCTAAAATTTACTGAGGTTCCTGTTTACCATGCTTTGACTTTCTTGAGGAAAAGGGAGCATTTTATAGGTGTGGCAAAGACTCAAAGACCACGTCACTTGCTACAGTTAAGCCAGTGGTTTGGCAACTACTAGGCCATCACAATCCATTTTTTGTCATTGTATTGTATTTAGAGCAAGCTAAATAAATAGTGACCTTCTTGCTACTACTGCCTAGTTCCAGAGAGACCCCATTTATTTGTTTCTGTTATTCAGCACAACTATTGTGCTGCAAAAGCTGCAAAGACAGCTATGCTCATGAAAGTGATTATTACTGTAGTCCAAACACTAGTCAGTTTAATTTGTTAGCTCACCTAAAAACCTGTAAGGGTTATGCAGTAATTTGAAAAAGCAATACTTGGAAAAAAACTTCTTTTAAAGTGTAAAACCAGAAGCTTTTGAAGACTTAGCTGAAGGGCAAACAGACACCTGTATACACACTCAGAGGCTGAAATGTGAAGCACCTTTTGTGATTTATCTTGACCAAAGTTACAAAAACCCCTAGGATTTCAATAACAAACAGGCACACCAAAACAAGTTAAACTTCCAGTAACTTGCATCCGGGTGCTTGATGCATCCATTTTTTTCTAGTGATAACTCTTTAGATAAATATTCAGTGCATCACATAGCTCAGAATTAAAAACCTCCTCTAATCAACTACATGAATGTCTGTTAGCAACTTACAAGGTTTTTCACTCAGTTATGTATTACTACATCCCATTTTGCACTGAAGAGCTTAACCATTCCTTGCCCATGAACAGACAGGTATCATACACATTTATAACAAGTCCATTTGTTCTAACTGGAAGCTTGTGGTCACCAGGAACCAAATCCACCCCAAAATGCTCACAGCTCACAACATATCTGTGTCTCACATGTACTGACTATCAGTCTAGTCAAAGTCAGTTTCTGCTCCTTCTGGCAAGTATTTGTACGGGTGAACAAAACAAAACCTGCATAAAAGAAGGAAGCTTTATTAATGCTTCCCTCCTCTAAAACAGTTGCAATGTGCAGCCTCTTGAAAATTCAGGAAAAGTTTGGAAGCCAGGAGAAGCAGCAACCCAGCTGAAATAAGTTCTAGATGACAGCTTCTAACAGCTCCCCTGCTTGACAGGAAGAGTCAGACTTCTGACACTGAAGAGCTGATACCTGGCAAATAGATGAAAGATGAGAATGGGCAAGAAGTTGATATTTGATATGGACTTTCCTGGCTCAGCCTTTAATAAGCTTCCATTTTGATGCACCCATTCAAAAAGAAAGGCTGAGAACATTCATTAGTTTCCCATGACACAATGGCTTAACTAAGGTGACCAGAGTGCCTCTCATCTCTTCAGGGGTGAGAACACACAACCATTTCTCATACTGCTACTACAGCACTTCTGTGACTATACTCATTTATGAAATTAATGGCCATAGCTCTTTTCTTGCATGCTTTTCAGCATTTAAGGAGGGGCAGGCTTGTGTTCTAGCTCATTCTAAGGTTCAGCTACTAAAATGAAGTTCAAATTGAATACCATTGTATTTTACTATTCCCACAAACACATGTTAAACATTGAGCAATGAGACCAGAACAGCTGCAACATACCCAAACATTTTAAGCTGCATACACAAAGATATCTGAACATAAAGCTTGTCAAGTTCACCAAAGCAGTACTTTCTCAGCTCTGCTATTCACCATTTTATTTATGTACCATATGTATCTTAGGTCAAAGATTAAGCATGATACTTGCTGAAATGAAACCTTCTTAAGCCATCCCAAACACTCAGTTTAGTATGAAAACTGCTTGCCTATACTTTTCCTCTCACAGACTATAAGCTCTAATTATCTTTCACTGGTAGACACAGACTGAGGAGCTGAAGGCAGAAGTGCTTTGCTGTTAGAAACAGGAAAGAATTGATTGGGAATGCCAATGACAGGTGGAGTAACCATTAAATGGTGGAATTAAGAATCCTGAAAGGAAAAAACTAGACAAATCAGAACTTGAGCTTCAGAACCAACTTTAGCCTCTTCAGGGACCTAACTGGAGAAATCACATAGAATACAGTCCTAGAAAGAGAAATTCTGGAGAGCTGGTTCATCCTGATGAGCAGGAAGACAAGCCCAAGTGGCAGGAGGCCTGCCTGAATGAACAGTGCTCCGGCTGGAGGAGCAGAGAGCTGACCACACAGGGATGGGGTCCAGCCCAAAGTGTATCTAGAGCTGAACCTAGTGAGGGGCATGAAAAACAAAAAATGCTTGTGTAAACACAGCAGCAAAATAAGGACTAGGTAAAATATGGGCCCACTATGGGATAGGTGTGGATGTCTGACCACACCACAAAAAATTATGTACTCAAAAATTTACTTACCTCTGTCTTTTCTGAGACTATCTGCCTTCAGCAACCTCAGGTCCTAAAATAATCAGAGTTTGGCACAAGGAAAATTTACATTTGCTATTCTGTGGGTGTAACCATTGATTTAAAATGCAATGCAACATTATTACAATAGGTCTCTTCATAAGTATCCTAGGCCAACACCAACAGAAACAGCTTGTTTCTTTCTCCATTCTTCACTGGAGAAACCCAACATGAATCATCAGTTTCCTACCCTACCCATGAAGTCAGAATACTAGGAAACTGTTCCAACACTTGTTTTTTCAGTGAGACAAAGTTGATGATGATGAAATCTAACCCTAAAAGTCAGCAAGCTGACAGTTTCAGAAACTCTGGAATGGCTTTGATAATGAAGAGGTTTTTGGTTTTTTGCTTTTGTCCCCCTTCATTAGCTACTATTGTTATCCATTGTTCATTATTCATGTTGTAAAAAGCTCTCCTGAAGCATCAGAACAACACTGACTCCTGAATAGAAGATATGTTACAAAGTGAGTTGTTCAATATATTTTGACACAAATGTTTGGTTCTAGTCTCAGGATATGGACAAGTACAAGTTATACCTCAGTACACTTGAATTATTAGGCAAAGAAAGCAAAGGAAAGGTTTGTGCCCTCTATTGATTCTAGTCAGTTATTCATATCCCCACAGAAACACTAGGGCCTGATTTACTCCAGGGACAAACTAGACCCACTTCCAAGCACTGTGCATGTAGGGTCATGCCCCCATTCTCCCCCCTCCCAGCTCAGTTTTGAGCTGCTGGGATGCTCAGTTCGTGTTTGAAGAAATCCTTATAGGTGAAATATCTGTAACTGAAAAGAAGATCCAGCCTTCATTTGATCATTTCATCTGCCCATGCAGCAAGTCATCTTGTACCCACCAAGCATCTTCAGAAATAAAGGTAGCTGCAATATTCATTCATCTGGTCTATTTCCAGATGGTTCAATGCAAGTTGTTACTCTAGACTCCAAGTACAGGACAATATTAAGAGTTAATTCTCTCTCACCTCTTGTCATAAAAATTAAGGAAGAAATTATACATCTAAATATTACAATTAACGTAGTGGATAAAATTTAACAACTATACAGTTACCAAAAAAAGACACTTCATGTTCAAAATCAATAACAACAATACTGCTATGGCTGTGTTTAAAGATAAATGTCAGGAAGGCTATCAGTTTGCAAAAATTAAGAACTGTGGCTGCAGTGAAGTTCTGTATCAAGAACTGCTTGTCAGCATTTGAATGAGCAAGTGATAGAATATAATTAGTGCCACTAAAAGAAAAAAAATATTATATTGCAATACTTGTAAATTAGTCTGTGTTCTGAAGGTACATATTTCTGACCCATGTTTTGTTTGGTTAATTTTTTATTAACCTCTAAAAGGAATTCCACATCCACAGTCCAATATCACTATGTGGAGAAAAGTATCTTCTTGTTTCAAAATACAAAGCAAAACTACATCACTCTCTAAAGTTACAGAACATCAGGAAGAATAAATGGCTAAAAAACACTGGTCCTTAACATGGGTTAACTCTTCCCACACTGGTGTATTTGACTTATGCAGAAAAAAGCATTTACTGAGTTTTTCAAAGCAGGAGTGGTATTCACCAGATTCTTGGCATATGGAACTTTTTAATCCAACTGCCACTTAAAGACTATCCATGCCACAATAATAGTCTCAGTTTTTATGGCCAAAAAAGCAAGCTGCATATGAGGACACATTTAACAATCTCTATGTACATTTAAAGGAAGAGAGAACAAAAGATTCCTTTTAAAGCTGATGGAGGAGACTGGAATAAATTAAGTACCCAAACACAATAACAGAACAAAGATTATTCCATTCAAATCAGAAACTAATTAATCACTTATGTAAAGATGATTCCTAACAGATAAAAGCAAGAAAGAAGTTTATTATGTGCTTTTGTTATTACAAAGTTGCTTTCTGTCTGATTAATCACTCTTCTCCTAGCTCCTCCCATACACACACCCTGATGGGGTTTATCCACTTTCTCAGAGCATATGGCCACAGTTCCCAGAATGGTAAATGATCCCTGAAGAAATTGCTGTGCACTGAAGAAGGATGTTCTAATAAAAAAAAAAAGGGAAATTATTATTATTATTTGTAAAACACTAATCTCAGTTTTCTACTACTCACAGGTAAGACCTAGAAAGCTGTAGTGAAAAGACATTCTCTCATGAGATCTTCAAGCTTATTCTAGTGTTCATTCACCTCTCATTAATTTTGAGCTGTGTAGAGTTCAGATTATCTGCTCTTTTGACCATTTCTTTCAGCTTCAAAACATAACATAATAAACTGGAAATAGGGAGGCACAGATCTATACATATCCCATATACATATCCCATCTATACATATCCCATCTATACATATCCTATACATATCCAAGTTACGAACATCAAGGAAAAATGCAAAAACCACAACCTCCTTGAGTCACCTTTTGTGCCGTGTAGAAATTCTGCAAGGCAAAAAGCTTATCTTTTTCCTTTCTTCTCCATCCTTTTCCAAGATATATAAACATATTGCAAGCTAATTTTTCCCCTCAAAAAAGAGAAACACTAAGCTGCTCACAACAGCTCACTCCTGTCTTTGTAGCCTGAGTTATGGGCAAGTCAGCTATGCCAAAAGAAAACTTAGGATGATAAAGCTGTTTTACCATCCACTCTCCTCAACACTCTCCTCATTCCAGGTGTTACCTGTGTATTTGACTTTTGCTGCTGGAATCATGGCAAGGATTTCAAGGCAGGCTGCATTCTTCACAATTTCATTTAAACAGGTAATTTCCAAGCTGGTGGCTTGCAGGTATCAGTAGACAATTTACAGCCTGGCCAGGGAAGATGGATAGCCCTTTCCAAATGGCCCTACAACCCCAGGCAACTTCTCACCTGTCAGAGGCCCTGGATGCAGGCAGAACATGCCAGTGGCTTCAGGTGATAGCTGCTTCTTCCTCTGCTGAGACAGGACAGCTGCTATAGCTACAGTGAATGCAACACTCCCACTGTTAACTCTTTTGTTTAGTTTAAACTTTATTTCTCTGCCAAAGAACTGGTATTAATTCCATCTGTTTTAAGAGCTATCTGGGTACTTTTAGTTGTGCCTAGATGGGGTGGGCTTCAGCTGGTGGTAGGTTAAGGAGACCAACCTCACAACTTTAGGAAGTCACAAAAACTGTTGACACACATGACTTTGACCCAGCAGTACAGGGTCTTGTTCCCATGAAGTACAATCTCCAGTCAAGCTTAATCTTACTCTAGACTGCTTTTATTTACATTTTAAAATAGTACTTGGCCCAGACCTACTTAAAGGAAACATCTGATAAACTCTGACTATGAGACAGAAGATTTATAATTTAAGAGAGCCTTCCTGATGATTAGCCTGACCTAGTCAGGCCTGACCTGGCTAGTCATGGTTAGTAGCTGAGATACAGAAAGGTGTCAGTAGTGTTTCATAAGCCTCCAAACCTCAGTAAGTAAATAAAGTCATATCACAGCATCCAACAATAACATCTTCTTAAGAAATGTGGCCATCAGCAATTTAATAGCAAGTAAAGCATTTTTTTCCCCATTAAAAAATAATCTATTAGAAACTGGAAGCATATAGACACTTGTGAAGCAGACTCATATAAAAAAGGACAACACAGAGGATGGAATGGCAGAAGTTGCATCCTCAAATAGACAAGCACTGTTTTTTCAGAGCAGATCTCTGTTATGAAAGATCTCAGTCACTTTACTTGTTACCATTAGTGTCTTAAATCTTCCATTATGAGATTTCATAGGACTATCACTTTGCTCAGATGCCCCAAGCTCTATGAAAAGGAAGGACATGAAAACAGGGTAAATCTCAAGCAACTGGTCTCAGACAAAGCAGGTCTTTTAGGCCATTGACCTCATTCAACAGCCCAGACTCTGAAAAGCCAACACCTCCTTGAGCTGCTGCGCCTGCTCCAATATTTTAAATTGTGTGCTTCCCAAGTCCCTTCTACTACCTTAATTTTCATGCAGAGAATTACAACCCAATCTGTCCAACTCAGCAGCTTCACCCATGGTATTGTTGGCACTTGGCAGAGCAACGGCAACACTGCTCTGAGGCAGCTCTGTCTGAAACAGCAGAGAGAAGTGACCAGAGCGGGCTCTGCCTGTACTGACAGAATGCCAGGAGCCATACAAAGCACTGGAGCTTACAACATCAGGGTAGAATTTGCTTTCTCTGTTTGGCAATAATATAACATTGGTCTGAACATAAATGCTTGTAAATTCACTACTGCCAAGTAGCAGTTTTTTTTTCTCCTCCATGAAATAAAATCGTATATATAATGTGTGTGATTGGTCCACCATTCCTGCATTATCATCAGCCATTCTTGATAAAATCCCTATTTTTAAAATAGGCTAAAAGTCTGGTGAAGTATAAAAAAAAACAAACCAAAACAAAAGAAAAACAAGAAAATCAAACAATAAGGAGGAAAAAAAAAAGCCTGAAACAACTAGAAAATCACCACATGGTTAATTTCCTCCCTGGGAAATTTGACTAGTTTGGTTAATTTCTTCCCTGGTTAATCTTGACTAAAACTCAAAATTTCATTTCACTCTCCTCTAAACTAATAGGATATTTAGCAAGCTCAAAATTATTCCATACCTATTAGCCAGCCTTGACTATTACCCACCACTTCTGCTGGCTTACAGTGTCACATCTTTTAGATAAAAGAAATACCAAATGCCAACCTTCCTTCCCATAAGAGGCACACATCCACTACAAATATAAGCCAATACAAACATGAAGATTTTCAGTTAAAAGAAGGACCAATTTAGTACATTCATAGTCCTGTGGTATCTGAAGCCTCTCCCTCAAATTCCTGTCTCCAGTCAAAGTTGATTCCCATGCAAAAAAGCTTCTGATGTTACCTCCACCTTACATTTTTGCACGGGCAACAAGGACTTCACCCCACAATTAAGAAATTTCAGCAAAATGCTTCAAAACAATTTGAGACTTATTGTGCAAAAGCTACTCCCAAAATAATCAAGATACAGTAGAAGCAAACTGTCACATATTGGAAACATAATACCAAGTCTTTCTTTGGTATTTTAATACAGCAATGACTAACTTGTAAAAGATTTAGTTATTTCATTAACTTCAACAATGACTTGGACTATCTATTCTCCAGGATTACTTTACAATTAGTTCCTGACAAGGCAGTATCTCTAGGATAGGTCCACTTGAGTGTGCAAACTTTACATTAAAAAGGCATGTAATTTAAGATGGCTTCAGGCAAACCTTGAAATACAGCATAGCCGTTAATGACAGAAAATACAGAAATGCATGCCAAAGGAAAAGTTCTCTTATAGAGGTCTCTATAAGGGTATTTAGGAGGAGGACCCCCTTTTGACTCATCTAATAGACCTAAGGTAAGACTCTCATATCTATCAATCTCTATTCCACCTTGAATAGTGTATTGTGCTAGCTCCATCTCAGGAATATTCAAGTTACTGCACATAGGACCTTCCTTATAGGCATATAGTCTTTTCCTAGCCCATTTCCCCTCACAGTACATCTTCTAGGCCTTCAACAAGAATGGGTCTCAAAACTTCAAACACTGCTACCAGCAATTACACAGAGACATAAGTTAGATCAATTAAATATTGCATTTTCCAAATGCAAAATCCCTACTATAGGCTAGGTAGCTGAAGAGTAATGCTGCTGTATATGAAAATTTATCACTAAAAAACTCCCTGCTCCTCAGTACTTTTCTTCATGTACATTGCAATACTCACACTACACTAAGAACCCTGAGCAGACAGCAAGCAACACAACGAGCCAGCACCACATTACTCTCTTGGCTGCACTGATAACTCCATCTTTGCTGTCACCTGGGAAGCCACCAGAAGGCTCGTAATTCGAGAACCTGTCTGCACAAATTCTCCTGCTCCTGTCAAACTGCTGTTTCATAAATCACCTTTACACTTCAGAGCAATGCATTGAAAACAGAGATTCAGATAGGAATAAGAACTTTAATTCTGTACTTTTCCTAATATAGACAAATCTGTATTTTCACCGATCAGGGCATCCTCCTGGTAACTACCACCTCAGATTACACCACTCTTACTAGCTCTTTGTGAATAAACACAGAAAAAATAATTCAACAATCATTCCTTTTATCAAACTAGCAGGCAAGAAAAGAAAAACAGAGGCTTCCAAAACAGTCCAAAATGAAAGAAGATCTAGCATTAGCAAGCTGCAGAAGGAAACTAAATCTGTTCCTGTATTTCTCTAATAAATGAAATTTTATCAGATCAAGTTTCTTTTGAGAGAAAGGTGGGGTGAAGAAAATAGTCATACAACCCAGTGTTACAGGGTTAGCTCAGAGAAGCCAAGCATTATTCCCACGTCTTCCTTTCAAGGAAAAGTATTTCATACACACAGGCTTCGCACCCTTACAGCCAAAACACCTATTACATCAGTGAACTGCTGCAGAACAACTGTTCTTCATAAAGAGATGAGTGTCTGCTATAGTCAGCAAGAAGCACAAGTATTCTAGACAGTCTGTAATATTTATAGTCACGGCGACCAAGAGACCTAGTTACACTGTAGTAAACTGCAAAACCTCCAAGTGGCAAGTTATTCTAGCAGCAGCCAGTAGTACAGGCCAAAACATGATTAACACATCACATACATTAGTCATCTTGACAGCTTCTTATGCCCACAAGTCTCATGATTTCAGTGCACTCAAACACTGGTTAACAGTGACACAGTTTTTAACCTGCATAGCTATTCATTTTAAGGCAAAGAGGCAGCAAGAGGTGCCTTTCCATTTATTAATTTACTGGCAAGAGGTATTTTTTGCTAGGAATTACTTCAGAATTTAACAGGATTCAAAATGAGCAAGGAACATGTACTCAGTATTTGTAAACAAGCTTAGCAAAGGTGCAAGGTAAGTATTACCAGGTAATTCTTAATGCAGTAGAAGGTTAAGCAATGTCACAGTGCTTTCTATATCAAAGAAAGTATTTCTGCTTTGCAACAGTTCATTATTCTTTTGTTTATTATAAAAGTGTTAATAGGACTGAAACATTTCAAATGTATTAGTCACTTGCACTTCTCACACTGCCGTGTCCATACTGCAAGTACTCAGATCTTAAAGAGACAAGCTATGCATAACCCCTTTCAAGAGGTCGAAAGAGTCAGGCCAAATTTCCGTCACCTTTAGCTCACCACAAGCAAACAGTAACTCACACTCGAGGCTAAGTAACAAGAACAATTTACAGCTCCAGACTTTGCCTGGAAGCCACAGGTCTGTCCCGCCTCAACTTCTGCAGTGATAAGGAACGGCCAGCCCTCACCGATTTAAAAATGAAACCCAAATGCCTGGGAGGGTTGGGCTTTATTATTGGTTGGGTTTGGGATTTTTTGGATAGGCTCACGCCAAGTAAGTATTTTGCCTTTTATAGCGCATACACTTAAAATAGGAGTTTCCTAGGCAGCAAAGAACCACGCAGCGTATCAGAGCCATCTGTGAAGCACTTCGGGGTGGGTATGAAAGCAGCAACTACCGCGCTTTACTGCACTTTAATGGGATGCCGCTCCTCAGGTGGGCAAAGGCTTCTCTTCGCTCCGAGACGGCGAGCAACTCGCTCTTGGGACAACTCACTGCTCCGCTGCACGGCTCCTCCGCTGGCCGGAGCGGGAACAAACGACGGCGGCTTGCAGGCGGGAGCCGCAGAGGTGCAGACAATCTTCCAACTTAACCCTTTCCTAGGCCCCAGCACCGCGCCCAGCCGGTCCTCACGGGGCGGGGGCCGGGACACCTGTCCGCGACAGCCCGGGCCGGGCGGGCGCCGCCAGACTCCCAAGCTGGCCGCAGCGGCCAAAGTCGCTCCCAGAAGAAGGCGCGGAGGAGGCGGACCAGCCACCGCTACTCACCCGCACCAGGTTGCTGACAGCGGCCTGCACGGCCGACACGGGGGCGGTGAGGTCCGGGATGGCCTTTCCGTCCACCTCCCCCTCCTCGTGCATGATGACCAGGTGGGAGATCTGCTGGGCCACCGGCTCCAGGATGCTCTCGATGGTGCGCGTGTGGAAGACGGGCATGGCGGCGGCGGGGTGGGGGGGGCCGGGGCCCGAACTCAGCACAAACTCCTGGCAAACTCTGTCCCTGCGGGCGGGCGCCCCACAGAGAAAGCCGCGGCCTCCGCGCAAAGAGGAAAAGAAGGAAGAATAAGAAACCAAAAGCCAACTCCAAGCTCCCCTCGCCCCAGAGCGGAGTGCGGCACACGGAGAAGCAGCTGCCGGCTCAGACTCGCGGAGGCGGGACTCGAACTCGCTGCCCTCCTGCCACCCGCTGGCAGCGCCCACCCCACACTGGCGCCGCTCCTCAGCCAGGCGGCGGCTTTTCAAGCGCCACAACCCGCCCCGCCCGCGGCTCCCGCCCCTGGCCGCCTTGCCCAATGGCCGAGCCGAGGCCGCCGCTCCCAGTGGCGCAACGCCGCGTCCATCAACATTCCAGAGCCTCCTTCCCCTCCACCCCCCGCCTTTCCCGCACCACCCGCCTTCCCAACCAAGCTTGGTTGCGCGGGCGCTGGTTTCCCAGCGTCGAGATGACGTCAGACATTCTGGTGTCCATATAAGGAGACGATTAATGCCAGGGTGCCGGGATCGCGGGGGGCGAGGGTGGTGGGGTTCCTGCGCCACGCCCGCTGCCGGAGCGAGTTCGCTGCTTTGGGCTGAGGCGGAGCGTGACCGCCTGGCTGGGGGCGTGGGGCTGGGCACCGCTAGGACGGGAGTGGCCGAGGAGAGGCGGCGATCCTGGCCGGACCCGCTGTCCCCAGACTGCCTGGGGCGCGCCACTTCGTGCGGAGTGTGCGTTCTCTCCGCAGCCGGCTCTGCGCGGCCCGCCCTGGGCGCGGCCCTAAACGCTTCCGCCCACACTGAGGAAAAGTGGCGAGAGGCTGCGGGCGCCGATTCTCGACCGCGCTCCGCTTCGGGTGGGGAGGGCTGTCCCTGCCGTCCCGCTCCCCGCGCGCCTCCCCTCGGCGGCTGAGGGGAGACAGCGGGACAGCGCTGAGGCGGCGGCGGCCCTGCGGGGCAGCACGTACCGGGAGCGTGAACCTCGGCTCGGGTTTTACCGCTATGACTGGTGGTAGCAGTGGGAGCTTGCTTAAATACTCTTAGGTGAGCGGTATGGTGTTGGGAGAAGGAGTACAAACCGTAGTCAGAGAGGAAGATAAATCCCCACTTTCCGTAGCTCCCGTGTGGGAGCGTGCCTGCCGGTCCCAGCACGGCTCGGGGTGAGCGCTGCCCGCCCTCCGGCGTGTCCCGGGCACGGTCTCTTGTGGCACTGGCAGCACTTGTGGTAATAAAATAAAATGTGGGTAAGGAGTTACGCTCTACACTTCCTACTTTCTTTGATAAAAGAGCGCAGGTTCAGATTTGGAAAGTTATTGCTGGCTTGTAAGTGGTTTTATCCTTGCGCTGCTATTTTAAGCTATAAATCAATGTCCCTATCAGACTAGGTTGCACTCTGAAGTGGTCCAGAGCAAACAATGTGTTTTCTGTGCAGTGTTTGAACACAGCCACTCCTACCAGAAGACACAGGGACGTATAGAAAGAGCAGTTAAATCAGTAAGGCTGGTGTGAGCTCAAGGATCTCTTTGTAACTTGTACTGGTGTTGTCACTGTTGGAACTACTGAGACAGCTACAAGTTGTAGGCCTAAAAAGCTATGAAAAACAGGTTTTGTGCAGGGTTAAAACACTTAGCAACGCCTTTAGCTCAGAGGTTTTCTTTTTGTTTTGGTTTGTTTACTGTTCTCTTTTTAGTATGATGGAAATTGTATTTCTTTGCGTTTATTGAATCTCCAGTAGTGGAAACCATAGTACTAACTTCCATGTTGTACAAGTCTACTTGGTTTGGGAAGAGTAACAGATAATCAAATGATGCTATTAGCATGCAAAACATAATTACAGTATCAGTCTTTCAGCAGTAAGGAGTGTTTTAAGTTACTTAAACTGTGTCCTGTAAGAGTAGCTTATGTTGTTTGCTATTGACTGTATAGCAGGTACCATTTTTAGTGTATATGTGCCTAGCAGTACCTCTTTCACATGCTGTGGATCAGTGATAATGAGAATAGATAAAAATCCTTCTGGACAGCAGTGTGCAGGATCTGGAAGTTGCAAAAAGCAATTAGTCCATGTGTGATAATGTGCTAAATTCTGTTTTATAGAAGTATGCAAACTTAATAAATCCTATTTATTTAGTCATTTGTGGGACTTGCACATTAGTGAACCTCTTTGATTAAAAATAATTGCTTTAGATTTAGGATTGTGTGTACTGACTTATGGCTGAAATATGCATGTTTATGTATATGACTTTAAGGAAAAAGTGTTATCTGATCATTATAAAAGGCTGATCTGGTAGCTCAAATAGGTCCACTTACTACAGGCAAATTAAAATACAGAACAGATGGAAATTTTTGGTGGCCTCCTGGAACTTTTCCTGCCTACAGGACCAAAACCTATACTTGTATTTGGGATGTATTGGTATTAAGAGTTTGTTTCACTATTTCACCTATATTGGTGTAATTTTTGCCCATACAAAATTGAAATTTTATTCTTTGCATTATTTGACTGTACTGCATGTGCATCGCTGAAATGTCCTCCATGCTGTTGGTGTGGCTGCTGAATTTTTGAAGCCACATCCAGCAAAATTCCATGCAATTAACAGCAATAAATGTAACACTGCTTTTCTGGTTGTTGGGTTTTTTTTTTCTTTTGGAGTATGAAATTTACAAAGTTTTCTCTTTCCTTTGCAGTATTCACAGCTGTCACATTGATGTCATATGAGTAACAGCTTTGAGGCAGGTACTTTTTTCAAAAATTTCTGTTTCTTACTATGATGTTGTTTCCCCAGGTTCTACATTAGTTATTAATTCATTGGGTCCTAGTAGATTGTTAGAAAGTAATGATAGATTTGATATTTTCTGTTTATAAAACCCAGGATGGAAACATGTGATTTCTTTTGTCCTCTTCCAATATGGTATTGCACATCAAACAAAACAAACAATGGGATGCAAAATCTCCTTTTCTTTCTACACACTCAAATTGTTAGTGTTATTAAGAAGTAGTATCTGTTATTAGTATGACAATGGTGACCAGCATCTCAAATAAGTTAATGTGCTTAGAGTGAAAGGAATAGCTTTTAAGGCATTCTTTCTGTGGGGGATAGAATGTAAGAAAATAAAGATAGTGCAGAAGGTAGTCTCACCCCTGAGGAGTTGCAGCTGTACTAATCACCAAAGATTAGGAACAGGCCTGCCCTTAACAGGCCACAGCTGTGTCCCATAAGAAGATGAGTGCTACAAAAGAGTGGGGTAGCTGGGTGAGGAGAGTGTTGGAGTTTGTTGGCTGTGCTGTGAAGAAGGAGTCGGTGCTGTGAGGAGCTGCCCATGAGAAATCACTGAGAAGGTATGGAAGATTTGAAATAAGATGACAACATCTTTCCATGTCTTTTATTATGTCATACAAACTCAGGTGAGTGCAGTTAAACCCAGTTCTGCAGAAAACCTGATGTCAGCGGACTCTTCTGCTTACAGAAATCTCCATTGTCGTTTGGGACATACTATCTCTGTGAGCCAAATGAGCAAATAAAGTCTTCTTTTTCCACAGGTCTTTTAACAAAGCAAAGAAATTCTCTCTTTACTTCCACTGAGGTGAGATGCATGAATACAGAAGCAATAGGTGGAAAAAGGCTTAGGTGGAGAAAGGGAGGACACTGTGTGCTTACAAAATGTGTCGCTGCAATGCAGCCTCAGCTACAGTGTCTTTTGGAGGGTTCTGTATCCCATTCTCAGGGTACATGGCACTGCAGCTGCAGGTGGTGGGAGCAGTGGAACTGAGCTATTTGCAAAGAGCTTCATGAACCTGCAGTTATAAGGTATTGTGCTAGTATTAACACTTAATGGAAGTGAATGTGTCTGATTAGCTCAAAGCACTAGCCTCCATTTTACAGTAGTTATTTTCAGTATTAGGTACCACAGCAGAGAACAATTATGCTTTCTAGGCAAATACACTTGTCTGTGATTAATCACTTTTCTCTGGAATCATCTGATCTTGTTCCTTTACTGCACCAGTTTCTAACTTTTCTGAGTAAAAACTAATTATTTAGCTACCTGAGGAAATTTACAGGAATGTTATTTTCATAAATTGCATAAACTGGATTGTATAAATGTCTTCATCCTATGAAGAGTTAAGCATATGTTGAAATTTAGAGTCCATATTATCAGCTTCTGGAGAATTGGAGGCTGCTGTCGGTCAGTGGACATTCTGCATTTCCCTCTTATCAAGCATTCACTGGGTAATCTAAGGAGTAAGCAATGGATGATTGAATTTTAAGTTAAAAGGTTTTTTTTTCTTTCTGTGGTAATGTCCACCTTAAACATAAATTTTAAATTTGTCATGAGTTTGTTGTAGAACAGTATTACCACATTGATAGCTCTAGTGTGTAAGTGACTGGCACAGGAGGAATAAATTTCATGCCTAATAAATTACAACCTTGGAGAAAGAAAGAGCAGATTACTAAGGTGTTTGACAGTGTAACTTCACCACAATGGCCTGTCAATGTGCTTTGCCATTATTTAGATAACTTTTGCCATGAAACCAGGTTAGGTTCTGTTTAGTTCTGCATCTTGGCTGGCTGTGTTCTAGGAACTGCAATGACACCAACACTTCAGAATTTTTATACACTGGCTCACTATCTGAGCTACATGGGAGCAGCCTATTACAACTGGAAAATTTACATCACAGTTGTCATCTAGCTCCATAATATAAACTTTGTTTCATCATACAACACCACTTGGTTCCCAGCTGCCCTTCTATAGCTGTGTTCTGTTGCTGTGCAGACATAGTGGGGCTTAGGTCAGCAGAGAAGGCTGCTACCAATTCCCTGTCTCCTGCAAAGGGTTTCATGCTAGAAGTTCTGCTGGGAAAGCGAGTGCAAATGTAGTTAATTTTTTTCATCTTCTCAGTTACTGTGTCAACTGCACTGAATCCAAAACTTTTTTTTAACTACACCACATTCTGAAGCGGTTTATTGTGGAGTAAGTATCACAACAATTGTAACAACAAAATTCAAGGAATGCTTTTAAGAACATGAAACATGTAGAAAAGAAAGGTAAGCATAATAAATACATATTTTTGTGTATTTATTCTAGAAATTGCTAACTAGGAATGAGGTTCAAAAAAGCATTTTTCAACTTTTCTTCTAAAAAATTGCAGGTGAAAATATGTACATGCAAAGAACACATGATAGTGTATGTGCAGTTAAAATTATAGTCTCTTCCCAGTAAATGCAAACAAAAAGTCTTTCTACTCTTGTGCTACGTTACTATTAACCTACAGCAGACTTTGGTGTTTCATAGAGCAGCAGGTGGTTTTCAGGAGCTTGACTCCTATACTGGCTCAGAGCTTGTCAGTGTAATTGACTACCTGTAAACAATCCAAGTGCTTTATTTACAGTGGGTGACCATTTTAATAGTCTAAGCATTCATTTTGCAAATAGGGATTTTGGCTAATATTTATGGTCATTTCTACACACAGACACAAGGAAATTGAGGCAAATAAAACGGAGATGTCAAATGTGTTTAAGTTAATACTATTAAACATCATGTGGATGTTCTTGTTTGGCTTTAAATGGCCTTTGCTGCTCCGTGATTCCTTTTCAAGTACAGGCTTTGTGAGAGCAGTTAACTCAGCTGTCATCAGGCAGTTAACTCAGCTGCTGCATCTACCAGCTGAGATGTGGCAACCAACTTCTTGTATGGGCTTGGTGTACTTCCTTTAAAAGAGAAGGCTGTTTTAAATTACTCCTGTTGTTCAGTTTAAGCCTCCCCTGTTGTGCTTTGCTCTGAAAAGGACAGATATCTCAGGTGAGATGCCAACAGTTAAGTTCTCAAATTTTTTATCTGCCTTGCAAGAACACATATTGATACTTAATCCTTGATTAATTATTTTTGTGTGCAGATAGGTTCAATTTCGTTTCAAAGACCTCTGTATCCAAATCAGCCTCCAAGATGATCTAAGCAATACTTGATTTTTTTGGGAGCAGGGGTTCATGTTCATCAGTGCCTCTGCAGACTTTTTCCTGATTTCTAATTATGTGTGCTTCTATGTATCAACTTCTTTTCTAGTGGTTCCTTGTGTTGGATTTGACTTACTCAAGTATTAAAGCATGTGTGTGTTGGGAAGTGTAAGTTTGGTCTGAAATTTTAAGTGTTCTGCTGCTTTCTCGTAAGTTACTTATTTCCCTACTACAGGATTAACAGGCTCAGGGAGTTCTGCAATTCTGTGTATGTTCAAATTCACCACGAGGTCAAAGCCTTTAGACTGGGCAATGCTTCTTGAAAAGCCACTGGCTGAAATTAAGAACTACTACATGGAGTAATAATGAACTCTTTCTATATATGCCTGCATGTGATTGGTTTTTAACTGCATAATTGTAGAGATATTTAATATTTTCGTAGATTCTTTATGGCATATATAATAATCTGGTTTAGTGTGCAAGCTAAAGATTTGTATCCATATATTAGTAGATATAAGAGTTTACTGATATCAACAAATACTAAATGGCCCAATTGGGCTTCAAAGAGAAAATGGTAGATAGCACTTAATTTCTGTATCAATTTATAGACTCCCTCCATATACAGTGGAGATGGAAATCCACAGAATAAATATACTTTTTGATGTACTTTTGAGTTTATCTGTGTTGTATTCAGTAATACAGATTAACTAAAACTCTTCCAAGTGTCTCAGAAGAGCTTCAAGTAATTACAATAGAGAAAGACAACCAAATGCAAAAATACTTCCTTCTTCCTACCTCCTGATCCTGAACTTGCAGTTATTTTCATATAAATGGACCTTGTACTTGGGGAAAATTCAGTGGGACTCATTGTAAGATTGATTTGTGAACCTTTTTGTTCTCTGGTCCACATAAAGTGCAGTGGCATTACAGAAAGACAGTGTGTATTCAACATTGGCACTCATGATTTTCAAGATCATTAGGGTTGTAGTGAGAGTTTTATCCCACTGCAAAGGGAAGAATCCAAAATGACATAGATTCATGCTGGGCCTGAAAAATCTGTTGTCATGGCATGTGATTTGTTTTAGAATCTCTTCAGTCTACTGAAAACATCTTTCTTTTAGTCTCCTCTACAGCTAGATTCCTAGCTATTAAATATCAAACTGTGACTCTTTTATCCATAGGGAAAATCCCTGTGCTGTGCCTTGCTTTCCTGTAGGTGTCAAGTGTTAGTGGCATTTTGCCCCATACCACAGGTGACATTGCCATGTCAATATTCAGAGTTAGGAGTGAGAGGTTCATAAATCCTGTCCTAAAGGGGCTTGTCTGTAAACTGTTAGTTCTGTTAAAATGTCTCAAAATAATTCCTATTTAAGGCATTATATGCAATACAATATCATATATTCAGTGTACTTAGAAAAGGTAACAGTTGATTAATAAAATTTTTAGTGTTTTTTGAAATTAGGAGCTATTTGGGTTCTGCTGTCTTGAAGCTGCTGGAGGACGAGAAGCAAAAATTATAGGCTATTAAGTTTGCTACAAATGCCCTAAAATGCCAGGGGTGAAATTAAATTCCTGTTTTGGTTTTGGGCTTTGTGTATAGAAAAATGTCCCTGATGCCAGGCAATAATATTTTCCATGTGAGTTCTCCACTGTTGCATACTGTGTCAGCACTGGCAACTCGGTGGTAAAGTTTGTGCAAACTGATGCTGAAAGAGGGGCCACAGCCTCAGCAATGTCCCACTGTGCAAAGCATGCTGTGCTTGTGAAACATTGCCTCCTGAGACAAACTTTCTGCCTTCATCACAGTTCCCCTTGCAAAGCAGTTAGCCAAGCCTAGACTCACATTTTTCACTCATACTGTATTTGATTTACATCAGCTGAAGGAAATGGTAATGTGCAACAGTGACTCTGGAATTTAAACAGAAACCCACAAGGGATCTCCATGCTGAAGGCCAACTTCCAAATATGGGAGAAGAGAAGCAGCAGTAGTAGCCTGGGAAGACATCCTCAGAACAGCAAGGGACAAAATAGTTGGAACTATGTGAGCTTTTTGGAATTTGTTCAGAAAGGTATCTGCTGTCATGTTTTAGTCAGAGTGATGGAATGAAATACAAATACTGTGATTGCAGAAAGAAGCACAGTTTATGTTAACTGTCTAGGGCCTGAACAACAGAAGTGCAGCTATTTTTTTTTTAATTCTATTTTTAAGTATGTAATAGTGCACTTGCTCCAGATCCAAATATGTATCTAAACTCTGCCAATATCAATCTGTTAGGATCACAGTTTAGTCAGGAAAACCCCAAAGAAAAAAATTTGTGAGGAAATTAGTGGGGCTCAGTGCCAGGTCTGGTTGAAATTCTGCCAGAACGTTTTCTCTCAAAAATAAATTCACCAATATTTATACCCCACATTCTGCAAATTCTGATTCAAAGGCTTGAGAAGAGCTTTTAATATACATATAGCCCCAAAAATGTGAAGGCTCAACAGTGCTGGTAGAGTGCCTTGTATTTAGCTGTTGCAGGTTTTTGGGGTTTCTCATTTCTATGAGCAGCAGTAGCTGTGTGTCAGCCAGGCACATAGAGAAGCAGTGACCTACAGGCCAAAAGAGCACAGGGACAAAGCAGCAAGAGCAACTGACAGAGTAGGGGAGGGCAGTGTGGTTCACATTTCTACTGGGCTGCTGTTTACAGAATTCTCTATAAGTGGTACCTTTGTTCACTGCATTGTAGACGTAGCTTAGAAGCTTTTGTTAGCATGAGGATAGATCTGGCTTTTAGAAACAAACAAGGGGAATTAAGCCAAGGTCTTACAGATTGAAATGCCATTAAAAAAAGCCTACCTTTAGGGATGGGGGCTTCTTATTGTCAAGGTGAAGGTGGAGCAATAGCTTCTGTTTTTCTTTTTAAACTCCTTAAAGCAACTGTCCTGTGTTCTGTCAGAAAATGACAATTGATTGCAGTGTGTTTCAAATTTCTTGAACTGACTCTGCTGTCTAAACAATGAGTGAATTTGAGTTTTTTGAAGGTCATATGGTGGTCCATATAAGAGTATATTATTTATATGTCATTACGTAAAAGCATCAACACTTTTCAGGTTGATGAAAAGTGCAAGTTGTAGTGGAAAAGGCTCCGAAATTTCGAGTCAAAGTCTCTCAAATTAGGATTGTATGTTAAAATTGAGTCATTGTGGTTCTGCTACTGTCCCATCAGTGAAAGATTTAGCAGGAGTGCTACTAAATGACACCCTTATCTTTCAGAGCTGTTCAAAATAGGAATGCAGCAACTTGGATAAAGTTGTTTCTGCCTACCTGAAGAGATTTTGGACATTATTCTGTAAGAAGACATCCTTCTTACAGGTGTGGCTGCTGTTTGGCAGATATATTTTATGCCTCAAAAGTCTTAAACCCTAATGCCTGATTTGTTTCTTTTCAGCCTCCATTCCTGTACATAATCATGGAGTCCAAAAATTATTTTGCGATGTTAAAGATTCCTCCTCCCAGTACATGCTAAAAACTGCTCAGGCTTTAGTTGAAGAATTAAAAAAAGAAGTGCTACATATAGCTGTAAATTATAAAATAAAGGGTTCTGAATGTTAAGCGCTTATAACTTCAGTAGAGATATATTTTCACTATATCATCATCAAAAAAAGTTACTGATTCCAAAAGCTTTTATGAAAAAAAATTCAAATAGACAAATTCACAAATAGACCCATCAGAGACTATTAAATACATAGACACACTATTTTTAGTTCAAATCCCCAGCTTTAGATTTTTCAGCCGAACATATATACCTGGGGAATTGTTATTTTATTCTTTCCCCCTCTTTTTTTACTCTTTCATAGACATTTGCTCTTGACCAACATCAGAGTCAGGATACTGTGCTAGATGACACACATGGCCTGACTGGGCATCTTCATGTTGTTCCTGGGAAATGGTTACTCATGAAAGAGGGACCAAAATTTGTGTCAGGGTAATAAGAAACTTCAGGGTGATAATGTGTGATATGAAAGTAACTTCTTATCTGCTGTTCCCCTTACATCCTCTTTTCTGTGACTGAGCTTTTCCTCTCCTAGAGTTGACTCGTCTCTGTTGCAACAAAGATATATATTGTATAAACACAGTACTGTTGCCATTTGATAATTAGTGATACTGTGAGGAAAAACAGTGTGTGCTGTGTCATCCCATCCTGGCACTGTGGACAACCATGGGCACAGTGATATGAAAAGCACAGCTGTGGATCAGGTCATGGAGTGGGCTTGCATCTAGTCATGTGGTAGGGACTACTTGTGAACAAACTTTTAAATGCCATGCATGCTTTTATCACATAAAACACGAGCTGTAAGAAAAGAATTGTACATATATTAAATATATGCACATTATATATTAAATATATGTACATAAATACTTGTATTAATGTATGTACTCCCATGCACCTGATTAACATGCTTATCATAAAATGGGTAAGGTTGGGAAGGGATCATGGGTGAGGTCATCTGGTTCAACCTCTCTGCTCAAGCAGGGCACATTGCACAGGATTGCATCCAAATGGTTCTTAAATATTTCCAGTGTGGGAGACTCCACAGCCTCTCTGTGCAATCTGTTACAGTGCTTGGTCTCCTGCACAGGAAACTTCTTCCTCATGTTCAGGCGGAACTTCCTGTGTATCAATTTCTGCCTGTTGCTTCTTGTCCTGTTGCCCAGCACTGCCGAGCAGAGCCTGGATCCATCCTTTCAACACCCTCCCTTCAGGCACTTTCAGACATGGATGAGATCCCCTCTCAGCGGTCTCTGCTCGAGGCTGATCAGGCCCGGCTCCCTCAGCCTTTCCTCATTAGAGAGATGATCCAGTCCCTTCATCGTCTCTGTCACCTTGTGCTGGACCTGTGCCAGGAGCTTCATGTCTCTCATGTGTTGGGGAGCCCAGAACAGGACACAATGCTTCAGCTGCCCCTCATTAGGACTGAGCAGCGGGGCAGGATCATCTCCCTCAGCCTGCTGGCAATGCTCTTCCCAAGGCACCTCATGATACCTTTGGCTTTCTTGTCCACAAGGGCACACTGCTGGCTCTTGAACAGCTTGTTGTCCACCATGACCCCTGAGATCCTTCCCTGCAGAGTTACTTTCCAGCAGATAACCCCCCAGTTGACAGTATTTATGGCACTCTCTGTGAAATATTTTCCTTGCAACTCCTTTATGTAAGTTGAGAGTAAGCTTGTAGCATCTGTCTCCTAAAAAAGAAGTCTAGAAACAACTTCCTATGGCTTCATGCAAGCCTATTTTCAATCAAAATGTCTCTAACTAATATAGGCTAAAAATGCCATGTGTCTTTAATTAGGTTTGCATTTCTCTTGGAGACTGGGAGTGAAGGCAGAGAGAATATAATGCAATAGAAACCCTGGGAAAATTAGATCTGAAAGTGAGGTAAAGAAAACAGATTCTGAACACAGGACTGAGACAGAAAATTTATTTTGGGAACATTATTTAGGCTTTCTACTGACAGAACTGCTTTGACAAGCTGAGAGATTTCATGAAAGGAGATTTTGTTTTGTCCATGAAATCAGAGTGAACATAGGAAACATGCTTTCTATGTTTTAATTTCAAATTAATGATAAAGGAGAGGAAAAGCATGGGTCAAAACCGAGGCAAACATTTTAAGTTACACACACACACACACACATATCTGAGTACATACAGTTCATGTGTCCACAACAGAAACCCCTTGGGATGTCAGCTTCCTTCTGCTGCTGTAGGAAACCAGGACTTCTGTAACTTTCAGGAAGAGTTTAAAATAATATCGCTAAGTGTATTTCCAAATGTGAGTTTGAGCAGGGAAGGCCAGCTGCACTAGCTGTTGTCAGGAAAGCTCTGTACTGCATTTCTGAAGACTAATTGGGGTCCTTGATGGTTATGAAGAGAATCACTGTGGCACAGCTACTTTTCAAATCTTGCACCTGAGACAATCCTGGGACAAACACAGCAACCTTCACCACTGCACACTGAAGTCTGGTTCTCCTTTTAACTGTCTTGTTGCAAAATACAGGAGTGTTAGTTAAATCGCTGAAGTACAAAGAGAATCATAGTTTGTGGCAAACCCTAAGAGCAAGTGCCCTTCAAGTGGCTATAGAAAGGGCTCCAATATTCTGGGGAACCCTTTGATTGCATGTCAAATGTACAGTGACAAGATGAGATATAAAAATCAATTGCCACATGTTATGATAGGGAATAAACCTGCCAATGAAAGAGAAGTTGTCTTTGTGTGAGGTCTGTCTTACATGGAATAGGAAAGATTATTATGTCCATGACATTGATCACAGCTGCACAATAGATAACAAGGTAATTGAATTTGTGCATTTGGGGTTAGGTTGTAAGAAAATTTAAGTCCTATTCCACTCTAGCAAACAAATGTTGTTAGTCTTCTTAAAACCAACAAGAAAACTGAATACAAAAAGAACATGAATATATTTTTTAAGAAACAATAATATCACAGATGCAAAAATCCCAATCAGAGATACTGATTTTATAGTTGTGAGAGATATCCTTTTTTCACAAAGCCTCTAGTGGGTGCAAGTGGGTGCACACAGAGATGCTGTGTGAGTGGGGGGCCATGGCCTTTGCACTGAAATCCAGCAGATCACAGGGAACCATGCAGCAAGCTACACTACAGAGGAGGAAGAGTAAACGCTGCATCCTGGCTGCTGCCTTTTGCTCTTTCTGCCCACAAAATAGGAAGGAGCGGAGTTGCAACTCAGACCTGTGTCTCTAAGAGAACATTAAGAAAATATCAAGAAAAGAGCAAATAAATCTAAAACCAAAAAAATATGTATGCCCCCAAATACCCCAAACCCACCTACAAAAACCTCCCTTCAAACCCAATACACAAACAAACAAAAAAAGCTAGGTCCCCCTGACCCACAAACAGCCCAACAGGCTGGATCTGCATGGCTTAGATTCTGCTCAGGGTCTCTCCAGGCCAGGGCGGGAACTGTAGGACATGCATAAAGGCAAGAACTTGGGAGGTCCAGGAGTAGAAAAACAGGGAGTGTAGACATGCAGAGAGAGAAATCCTTAATAAATGCAGGACTAGAAGAACAGCAGCTGCCAGAGGCCAAGGGTTGAGGTGCCTTGCCCTAGAAAAGCTATGTAAAGAATCTTGCCCAGCACCTGTCCATAGTGTCCCAGGCTCCATCATTTTGTGATAACATCTAAAGCTGCTATATATTGGCGGGGAAAAAAAGATAAATCAAGAAAAGACAAGAAAAAATAAAAGCAAATAAAGGGTAAAAAGGTTAAAAAAAAAGAGGACAGCAATGATAATGATGACATTCATTTGGAAAGAGTCATTTAGAAAAGATTCAACCCTGGCACAAGCTGAGAACAAAAAGGAGACCTAAGGAGAGGAGTAGTCTTTATGATAAAATAATTTGGTTTTTTTACTGATAACAAAACAATTTAAAAGTGCATGCAAACATAAACTGAGTTATATTCAAAGTGGTGATAATTGTCTCCAATGAGTTTTGAGCCTGCTATAAACTGTTAAATACTCTTAAGTTATGGCTTACATTGA